>NC_137154.1:89681086-90290703 GCF_951394435.1 Stenella coeruleoalba | reverse complement strand
CTGATGCACATGACAATGGAGGTGGCAGCCTCGATGCACAGGGACCCTGGCCTCACTTTTATGATACGCAGCACAGACAACCCACACCGACACACGCTGGCGATCACCTGACCACAACACCGCACATCTTTTTTAAAAAGCCTATCACTAGGGTTTTTTTTTTTTTTTCCTGTATTCTCCCTGCGGGATCTAATAGTCACAAAGGGCCATTTCACCAGGCAGGAGAGCTAGCCTCACTCCTAGGGAGCCTCCATGGTCCCTCCGCTCCCAAAGCTGACCAGGCCTCCGTTTTAGCCCATCCTTTGCGTGCGCGTCTACTGTTGCACCAGTAGCGCTGGGCGTGCATCTGCTTGCTTGCCTGACTCTCCAACTACATGGAAAACTACCCGAACACAGACCCAGCCACACTTCTCTGTAGTCTCCAGCCTCGCAAAGGGCCTGGATCAGTGGATGCCCAGGACACGTTCTGGGGAATGGGTGAGTGGGGGGAAGCGTCTTGGCCATCCTGTGGGTGATAAATAAGCAGGGCCAGGATGGGGTGCATACAACATATCGTGCAGAGCCTGGTACCCAACTCTTCTTAACCCTCATCAGGCAGTCGAGAGGTCACGTGGCCCACGGGAGCCTGAGAGCCCACGGAAGGAAGGTGGAAGCAAGCCTGTGCTCGCCAGGGTGGCAGAGAAGCCGACGCCAACGCGAGCTGGTGGCCTTATTTCCCCATAAGCAAAATTGTACCCTCCTCCCTCCCGGTCCCAGTCCCTAACTCCTCCCCGACATTGCCGCCTTTAAGCCCACACATAAAAATGTCCTTTACTACTTTTATTTAATGAGCTTTCATTTTCCTCCCCTTCCCTGTAAATGAGAAAGTCCACCTCCTAATAGGGATGGGGGAGAGGAAGCAAAGTGGAATCTTTTAAAAATGGGCCATAACTTCATGAAAACCATTCTCCTCGACAACATCCCTGACCCACCCCCGCCCCTCTACAAGCCCCCGCACCCGGCCATCCTCCCAGCATCCTCCCTTCTCACCATTCAAAACAAGATGCATGGATTTTGGATATTTGATTGCTTTTAAGAATATATATTTTCCCTCAAATAGACTGAATACAATGGTTAGGAAATGTGACAGAGAACTATTCTGAGCCATTTATTGCCTTAATACCCACCTTTGTCCAACAGGCAGTTTTGACAACAGCGATAAATTCCAAATTTATGTCAACAGAGCATATGTTGAACACCTCATTTCTGAGCTAAAGCGGCATGCTGTCCTATAAATCACCGTTCTGTTTGAAATGAAAGTAGATTACAGGCCTGTGTTATTGAGCAGTTAGAGCTATAGTCATATAAATCAGAACTTTTAACTCTAGGCAATCCGTTGCGCAATTAACTAAAGGGTACTTTGTCATTTCAAGGCTCGTGCACAGACTTGGCAGGGCTCAGAGCTACTGGGGAAAGGGCTGGGAAGGAAAAAAAGGTTTTAGGCTACAGGAAGGTTCTCGACTGCAGTGTCCATCACACCCCACCATGCCCTACCCCTCCCCCACACCCCCCTGCCAAGGCTGCACGCTAGGAAAGAGCCTCGTAATCAGTCCCTGCCACGCAGACAGCATCACACCAAGTACTTCCCACCAAGTCACCTCTGGAAACCCAACTGCCTTCTCATCCATGAATCAAGCATTTTCTGAGCACAAGCCACGTACATAACCTTATCTTAGGTGCTGAGATGATACCTGAGACCCCGGAGACGATATTGTGGTGCAAACAACAGCATTAAGATGAGGCTGATAATGAAGAAGAATTAGAGGAATGGTGTACAAGACACATTTGAACACTTACTATGTTCCCGGCACTATTCTGTGCATTTTCATGCACTGTCTCATCCAATTCTCAGAACAGCTCTACTGGGCAGGTATTATTTTTATTTCTGCTTTGCCAGGAGGAAACGGAGGCATAAGGAAGTAAACAACTTGTCTGAGGTCATCAAGTTGGTAAGTGGCAGAGCCTGATACATTTCTAGTTGGCAGAGCAAACAGTTTAAAAACTCAGGGACTTCCCGGGTGGTGCAGTGGTTAAGAATCCGCCTGCCAATCCAGGGGACATGGGTTCGAGCCCTGGTCAGGGAAGATCCCACATGTCGCGGAGCAACTAAGCCCATGTGCCACAACTACTGAACCTGCGCTCTAGAGGCTGCGAGCCACAACTACTGAAGCCCGCATGCCTAGAGCCCGTGCTCTGAAACAAAGAGAAGCCACCGCAATGAGAAGCCTGTGTACCGCAACGAATAGTAGCCCCTGATCGCCGCAACCAGAGAAAGCACGCGTGCAGCAATGAAGACCCAATGCAGCCATAAATAAAATAAATTCAAAAGAGAAAAAGAAACAAAAACAAAACTCAGACTCTGTCACCAGCCCTCATCGTAAATTCCAGGTCCACGGCTTACTAGCTTTAAGATGCTGGGATTCTCTAAGTCTCGGTTATCTCAGCCTTGGATATCATGACCCCAGAGGATAGAAAAATGAGATTGTGCATGTAAAAGACTCAGCACAGTGTTGAGAATATAATGTGTTAAGTAAGTGTTAGCTAGTATAAGGCTGAAGAAGAAGAAAGAGAGACCCTGGTCCTCTGGTTGGTTCATCACAAAGCTGGTGAGAAAGAGACAGAGAAAGAATCCCAGAAGCAAGACGTGGTTATGTGCCAAAATGCCAACAACTAATCCACGTTGCAGGTGTGCAGAAGAGGAGCAGCTAAGAGGTGGGTGGCGTGGCGAGAGATGGCTTGAGGGCGTGGTGAGACAGAGCTGGTCCTTTCAGGCCCTTTGTAAGCTCTGAAGCTCTATCTACCCACGTTGGGGAACATTAAGAATGGAAAGGCCTCAGATAAGGGAGAAAGTTCCATGTGATGGTGGCATCACATGAGCCAAAACTTGCCAAGTCAATGCTGGACCAGCCTCTGGGAGTCTGGCTGGCCTACCCGGAGGAGTCAGGTGAAGAAGTGGGTTGCAGAGGTCGTAGAGAGGGCTAGATTGTGCAGAGTCCTATGAAAGAGGCTGACTTTGATCTCAGCGCTGCAGTCATTGACCAGCCACTCAAACCCTCCCTGAAACAAACAACGGAGCTGGCTAGGAGTGGAAGGCTAGGAGTGGAAGGCTCGGTGTGGGCAGGGACCATGGAAGGAGAGGGACAGAAAGAAGTGCCCCAATTCTGCATTGAGAATGAGGACATTTCCAAAGACCATTCAATGTGCATCCAATCAAACAGACCGTCATCTACTGATGAGAGCGCAAATGGCAACAAGAACATGCAATGGAGGAGTTACACTGTGTCACTTCTTTCTCTCAGTCATCTTGAGCTGGTTACCAACTCAGTATGGTGGGGGGCCAAAATATCCAAGTCCCCTTTCTCTCTCACCAGCCCAGACAGGTTGAGAATCAATCAGGTCTTGGCACAGTGAAAGATACAACAAAAGCACAGGACACCGCCTACCTCCCTAAAGCTTGCCGTCTAGTTGAAGAGAGAAGACAATACACAGAATAATATAAACCAGTTCTTATTCCCATGCTTAGATGTCAGGTCCTGACTGAAATCACCACACCCAGAGGCAGTGGGAATCAAACACTCAAGGGCCCCCTGAGCAGTGGGCTCCAGGCTGCGCCCAGAAGGTAACAAGGGTGTAGCAGGCAGAGAAGAGGAGAGGCATTTCAGATGAGGGCAAAGCAGACACAGGAATCACATCATTCCTGAGCGAAGGGCAGCCAACTGGGAGACAGGCGAGCGGGGGCTGAGTGAGTGCTGTGGAGTAGCACGGGAGAAGTTAGATAAGAAAGCTAATGGGGGACAAGGTGAGGTTGGAAAGCAGACACAGAGGGCGCCATCGCGGGCCCCTGATGGGGTAGGGGGGGAACACAGGATGATGGTGGTTCCACAGCAGAGGTCTGATGTATCCTAGAAGCCCTCCTATCATGACACATGGCACTAAAGAACATCTGGCCTTGGAGACTGGCCAGACACTTGCTCTCCGACCTCCTGCACAGCCTCCCCTTCATGGACAAGTGGATCCTTACAGGAATATCTGGGCGACGGGACCTTCCTGCCACACACTCTGTTTTGGTCACTTGCCAGGGTGCTCTGTCTTGCTCCCGAGCTGGATGCCAGCAAGACAAGAAAACACTGGGCAGAAACCACACCCTCCCTAAGAATCACCTACTACACACACGTGCCCAAGCGGGCATGTCCCCACAACACGCCCCATCTCTCACCATGTGGCTCAGCAAGCTGCTGGTCTCGGAGAAAAAAGGTAAAAAAAGAAAAGAAAACCTCTTGGAGATATTTGTTTAATATCTGAGAAGTGGTGGAGCAGAGGAAGTAGGCAAGTTTCATTTAGAAAATCATTAAGGAACTATTATAGTAAAATGAGGCTTCCAGTTTCCAAATAAAGCTGGAACAATCACACTGAACACGCTGGCAGAGCTGGCAAATGAAGGAGTTTGGGGAGGAACAGGAAGGAAGGAAGGACGGTAAAAATAATAACTGGAGATTCCAGGGAATTACAGGCGGCCCCCCTTTCCCTTTCAGGACAGAGAATCAGCTTGACCCATGAGCTGGGAAATCCACGAATCAACAGGGACAGCCTGGAGAAGGGTCTCTGTCAGGTTTCAGAAGCGTGGTTCCAGGGACCCCTCTGTTCTTAGGCTGCCATTCACGTCCCATGATTTTCATCTTATAAATCCGCACCAAAGCACCTCTGGAGGAGGAAGAGGCTAGCATCACCTCTTTCTGAGACAGAAAGCTAGCTGGGGGACAGGTGATGAGTGAGACCATGGGAATATGAGTAAGTAGCTCCCCTAAGAGGAAGGGAACAGGGAGCAGTAGTCCCATTCACTCAAGTTGAGATAGTTATTGCTTACTAAATGCAAGGCATGCTGTTAGCCCCTGTGGAAAGGTTCAAAGAAATGTAGTACATAGGCTGTACCTTCAAGGACCTTAAAACTTAGTAGAGAACACAAGACATAAACATGTAAAAAGCTAACAACACAGGGGAGACGCAAGGCTGAAGGCTAGATGAAGGGTGCTACAAGTTTTGCATATAGGCTCCAAACAACAAAGCTGAAGAGAGCACCCTCTCTAAGGTTTATTGCTATCCGGAAATACCGCACCCATCTCTAAACCTCCAGGCATCCCTCCCTTGGCTCTTACATCCTCTCCTGGCTCCAAATTCTGTGGTGTGTCGAGCTGGGGATACTAACCCTACCCACTCTTCAGTCACATGGGCTGTTATGCTCTGAAAGGGCAGCTCCCAGGGTTAAACCCCATCCCGACCCTAAGAATTGCCTCCTCCTCTCCCTGCTACCTGCTTTTCTTTCCAGCTTGGGAACAGAGGACTCGTAGGTGGGACTGTCAACCGATCCTGGGCACCCTCTCATCCTGGTTCCTGACAGGCTCCTCCCAAGGGCCCCACAAGCCAGTCCTCACTTGCTGCCTTCTGTGTGAGCCAACCAGGAGAGCAGGGCTCACCTGAGCTGTCCCCTGTGCACCACTCATGTGCAAAGCACGGGGCTCACCGCACTCATCACCAGAAGGGGGTGATGCGCTCAAAACAGCCCGGTAGGGTCTTCCCCCAGCTCTGCACCATTCACTGGGGGGGAGGAGGAAGACTCCATCAGGGTCTCAGAAAGCCCCCTACCATCGATGGAGTCCTTCTCCATTGCCATTGCTTCATTTTCTTCTCCATGGAACCCATCTTCATTCTCTCTGCCCAGAGAGAAGGACATGGTCAACCTTAATGAAATAAACTATAACAGAGTGGGCAAGGAACTTCAGCTCCCTTCCAGAAGACACAATCTAATTCACGCCCTAATCGTCTTGCTGGAAGCCTCCAGGCCTGTCACTGCAAACAGGCTGGAAGGATTTGGAGGTGCTTGGAAATCCTCGGATCTGGTCAAATAAATACTTAATTGCCATCTGAACATCCACGTCAGGTCACTTTCCTATACCCAGCCAAGTTCCTTCTCCAGTGAGGCTGAGAGATGGAAAGGACCACAGGAAGCCTTTTCATCTTTCTTGTTTACCCTCTACTCCCTTTCTTTCCCAAGACACTTGCATCTTAGAGAGGATGGGAGAGCTGGGGAGTGGGGGAGCCGTGTGAGTGGGGAGCATTGACTTCTTTAGCTGGCTGTCGGCTATGACCTTAACCATGACAATGAGGTTTAGTTCCTCTTTTGGTAGAGAGATGAGAGTAGCAGACTTCAAATGGGAGATAATGGTTGATCTGAACAATGTAACCCCCAAAGGTCACCCCTGCCTGCAGGAAATAAGAGAAGACACAGATGCAGTTTCCGTAATAGTTTAACCTTCTAAGAATCAGAGGACTTAGAGAGCCTGGGAGGTCCTTGGGCCTTCTCTGTATCCAGGAATAAAGGTACTCAAGCATTACAGACAAAAAACCTAGAATATTTTTAAAGACTTCCAGAAAAGAAATGTCACAAAGAACGTGGGACAATTGTGGAGATCTGGGAGGCAGAAGAATAGGATAATAAGAGAAAGTACAGACACGTTACCCAGCGAAAAGAGCTAAGTCATAAACTCCAGAGACAACATGATATGACCTTCAAGGAGGATGATGCCCTTCACTTAAACCTACACCTGAATCTTAAAAATAAAACTGAAACACCCAAGATAAAGTCATCCTCAATAAACATTATTCTCAGGTTCCACGATAGAGGGTAAAACCTCCCAAACCAAACGCTTTGGCAGGCAATATTCTATCTGATGAGTTTCACTCATCTCTTGGGGGCAACACTGGAAAACTGATCTCTGTCACCACCACAATTCACCCACCGCCCCCAAACTGGCAATACTAGCAGAGCTGGTAAGGGGAAACGCTCTCAGACGGTCACAAACTTGCAAGCTCTTCCATGGACCATGTAAGCTCCCTAAGCCTCAGTTTCCCCATCTGTAAAATAAGGATGTTCCCCCTGACCCTGACAGACTATGGACAGATCTGTGATCAATGAACTCACAGCCCTCTCCTTTATGGGAGGAAGACCTCATTTCCACAGCTACTCTTGGGTGGCCCTACACAGAGCACCTTACCCTCCAAACAGCGGTAAAGAACCTTCAGAAAACGCCAAGACTTGAAAACTAATGCTATTTTTAGTCCTTCCTGGGAGAACTTACTTATTTTAAAAACTTCACCCAGGTTTTCACACAAGGAAGACAAGTTAAAAGAAGAACCTGAGCAAAGGAAGGTGGAGAATGACATTGGAACCCAGACACCACACTGGCCAGGGTCCAAGCCTGTCCCTCAAGGCAGAAAGACTTCAACCGAATTCCACGCAACCCTCTTCCATCTTTAGCCGGAGTCCCTCTTTGAGAATCTGTACCCACAAAGTGAATTCACAGCACTGCAGGGAAGAGAGGAGGCATCCCACAGAAGGAAGTGAGGTACAGGGAAGGGCAGGGTTGTTTTGCTTTCAGCTGCACAAGAAGCTGGGAGGGATAAGGGTCAGTCCTGCTTGGCTTTCTGGGGAGGGATGAAAAAAAATCACTTCGTGTTGCAGGACCTCCTGAGAACAGTAAAACGAAGAGCACTGGTCCCCTTTCCCCTGAGGACCAGCCATTCCAATTTCTTCCACCTCACTGTATTAGTTTCCTTTTGCTGCTATAACAAATTACCACCAAGTTAGCAGCTTAAAACAAAACATATATATTATCTCACAGTTCTGTAGGCAGGAAGTTCAAAGTGGGTCTCATTGGGCTAAAATCAAGGTGTGGGCAGGCCCGTGTTCCTTCTGGAGGGTCTAGGGAAGAATCTGTGTCCTCACCTTTTTCAGCGTCTAGAGGCTGCCCTCATTCCTTGGCCCGTGGTCCCTTCCTCCATCTTCAAAGCCAGCGACACCAGGCAGAGTTTCTCCCAGGCAGCTGTCCCTCTGGTTCTCTGCTTCCACCCTCATGTCTCCTTTTCTGACTCTGACACTAACTCTTCTGTCTCCCTTTTCCACATCTAAAGAACGTTGTGATTACACTGGACCCACCTGGATCATCCCAGATACTCCTCTGTCTCAAAGTCAGTTGATTAACAATCTTAATTCCCTTCTGCCAGTAACATCTTCACAGTTTCCAGGGATTAGGACATGGACATCTTGGGGGGTGTGGAAGCACTATTCTGCCTACCACATTCATTAACCATATACCTTTATTTTTGATTTTTAAAGATTTTTTGATCTGGACCATTTTTAAAGTCTTTACTGAATTTCTTACAATATCGTTTCTGTTTCATGTTTTGGTTTTTTGGCCCCGAAGCATGTGGGATCTTAGCTCCCCAACCGGGAATCAAATCTGCACCCCCTGCATTGCAAGGCAAAGTCTTAACCACTGGACTGCCACGGAAGTCCCAACCATACATTCTGAGGAGAGAGTTTTTCTGTCCTAACCTTCTGCTGGTGCCCACACTTTCCATCACGGCAGCCCATAAGGCTTTGCTAAGGAGAAAGAGTGCCTCATGTCACCTTCTTGATACCCAGGACACAGTGCCCTGTGAATTCCTGGGGCACTGGAATGTAGAGCTGCTCTAACATATGTCTGCCTCTGTGCATGCACATGTGTGTGTACATACATGTGTGTGTATGGTGTGTGGCCTTAACCCCTGAGAGACGGGATCACACCATGTACATCTTTGAATCTTCCATGGTATCTGGCACATCTCTAGATATGGAATGAGACGCTCAATACTGGTGTGTTATCTGATCCCTGGACCAATGATCCCATCTATGGATTACCCAGATCCCAGAACCAGGGAATTGCTGAACTTTAGCTTTGGAATTAACCTGAAAGGTATTCATTTAAAAGCACAAGGCAGTGTCTCTTATACAACAGACGCTTAGTAAAAGCTTTCCCTCTTCATTCTCTCTCTGGTTACATTTCTTTCATCCATCTTCATCGTTTATTTCACAGGTGGGGAGGGCTAGTTAAAATATGAGTGAAGACCAATAATGACGCTTTTAGAACATTTGAGGATTTCAGTTCTTCTAGCCTCGCCTATATCCACCCCTCCCATCAAACTGGTGAACCCTAAATGCTGACTTGTGTTAAATGTCCTCACTGTGTAGCTGATCCCAGGTAGAAAATGCTGTGCTCAGTTTCTCCAGAGAGCCATCTGCTGATCCCACTCCAAACTACTAAAAATAAGAAATAACCCATTTTTTAAAAAATTTATTTATTTTATTTGTTTATTTTTGGCTGTGTTAGGTCTTCATTGCTGTGTGTGGGCTTTCTCTAGTTGCGGTGAGCGGGGGCTACTCTTCGTTGCGGTGCGTAGACTTCTCATTGCGGTGGCTTCTCTTGTTGTGGAGCACGGGCTATAGGTGCACGGGCTTCAGTAGTTGTGGCTCGCAGGCTCTAGAGCGCAGGCTCAGTAGTTGTGGCACACGGGTTTAGTTGCTCCGCGGCATGTGGCATCTTCCCGGACCAGGGCTCCAACCCGTGTCCCCTGCATTGGCAGGCGGATTCTTAACCACCGCGCCACCAGGGAAGCCCAAAATAACCCTTTCTTCACCTTCACAACTGAAGACACAGCTGAGCTTGTGAGCCTACAAGCCCAGAAGCCCTCTACTCCCTGCCCACCCTGTGCCACCAAGGTCTAAAGACCAAAAAAGAGGAAAGATGAAGGGGAAAAAGAGGACAGAGGAAAACCCAGTACAAAGCTGTACTGAGGAAATACAGCTCTATTTGGCAGTAACACAATCAGAGTTGGGAGAACAAACCAAAGTCGCCGGAGGTTTGCAAATCACTCTCGCCCTGGACCTACTTTGGCGCCAAGACAAACACCAGGCATGGAGCAGAAGGCAGATACGGTGAAACGTCGCATGCCCGGGGCCCCATTAAATGAAGCGTGGGGTCCCCATGCAGATTATGGGAAGCATTTTTCACAGACCCACCCTTGCTACGAAAAAACTGTCCTGAGCCAGTGGTGATGCCCAGCCAGCTCTGCTCCTGTGTCTCAGAAGCTGCACTTGAGCCCGCCATGCTCTTCACGCTGGGGCGCCCTGGGCACGGGCAAAAGACCCAGGCTGTTGTGACCACCTGGAGGGGTGGGATAGGGAGGGTGGGAGGGAGGGAGACGCAAGAGGGAAGAGATATGGGAACATATGTATAGCCGATTCACTTTGTTATAAAGCAGAAACTAACACACCACTGTAAAGCAATTATACTCCAATAAAGATGTAAAAAAAATAATAATAATAAAAGGAAAACTAAGCCACACACACACAAAAAAAGACCCAGGCTGCTTTGCCCACACCCACGGGAGACCTAAGCACTTTTCCAGCCTGTGAGGGCCTCTGGGGAGGGCCCCGTGAGCTATCTACCTGAGGCACTGTCACCTGGCCACAAAGCTGGTCTGCAATGCCGCTGTAGTCATGACACGTGTCTGAGGACCATCAGGTCAACCAGCTGATCACCTGTGCCAGGATGGCCTCAGGCTGCCAGAGGAGCAACCTCCATGGACGCTGACCTGCCAGGAGACCCCTTTCTTCTACTTAAAGGCCTGGACCTAGCAAGCCAGGGCCAAGACCACCCAGGCCCCATTTTCCAGCCTTACACATGCGGTCACTGAAGGGCCCCCAGTAAGAGGGCCTGAGAGGGAAATCTCACCAACCTGATGGCGGCCCATGGCAAGGCCTCCAGCCCCAAGCTCAGGCCTTGAAAGGGAAGAGCTCTTGGGTTCTGCTGGACTTCAAACTCACCGATTCCTTTTTGAATTCCAAGATGAGGGTAGACTTTGGAGAGGCTGGTCCCATCCTCTGGTGGCTACGGGGCACTCGGCAGCATGGAAGGAAATGCAGATGGAGGCCTTCAAGTTGACAGCCCAGAGGGCAACCCGCCAGCACACCTCCCCCAGGGCCGACCAGAGCCGCAAAGTGCCAGCAGGGGTGGGGCGGAGCTGGTGAGTGGCCAGCTCCTCTGGTTTAGGGCGTTCATTAGGATCGGAAAGTGCACCCCACACAGCGCGTGAATCGACCCATTCACCAAGAGAACACGGAAACCTCAGCAAGGCGGAGCGGCGATGGATTTTGGGAAGAAAGGAGCAGAGAGATGGACAGGCAACGCTTTTGATTTTGGAGAGATCTGGAAGGTTACCAGCCCTGTGAGTAGCTGCACTATAAAAAGAGTCAGACACTAAGTATTTCCTTTCCCATAAAATATTCATTGCCACATGGAAGAGCCAAGAAGCCGAAACCTCAAGCATGTCTAACTTTGTGCTGCAGTAATAACAGAGTTTTATAGGAACCTTCTGATTGTATTTATACCAGGCTATAAATACAATTCCATCTGAGAGGGAGGAAGGGAGACACATCTAGCCCCCCTCGGAGGCTACACTGGAACGAGAAAGACCCCAGGTACACCCATGACTCTATTTAGCATCTCAGCTAGAAAACGGCAGATGGAGAGATCTGTGGTACCCGACCTCCTTAGGAGTACGTGCAGAGAAGCCCGGACTCCTCTCACAAACGACGCTCGGGATGTACTCAAAACCCGGTTTACAAATGGCATTACTCTTGCTTAACGATGGAACAGTGTCCCAAGTGCCTGATGTTTACTCAGCTATTTGCAATTTACAGAGTGCTTTCCCATCCTTTGATTCCCCAAATAAGTCTGCACAGGGCAGGATGGGTGCTGTTGTCCTCATGAGCCTCAGGAAGGTTAAGCAACTTGTCCAAGGTCACACAGCCAGAACGCAGCATTACCAGGCCAAGACGCTTGGACACCTACCTCTACCTCCAGACCTCTTTCCCTGCAGCCGCCCCTTCTGATGAACACTGTAAGGCACAGCTCTAAAATTCCACTTGAGAGATGACCCCATGCTTCAGCTGCATGACTCCACCCCCTGTGTCTTGCAGGGACACCTTTTTCCTTTTTAGTTTATATGAAGTAATGAACCCCCGACAGAGGTCACCATGGGTTGGTAATTTGCACATTAAACCAAGCATTGAACATCTTTTCTTCAACCACTCACACGCATTCACCAGACACACAGACTTCATGTAACTAGACTCTTACAGCGTTCTAGACAGAAAGGGTATGGGTTAATAAAATGACACGTAATAGTTCCAGAACATTTGACACCGAAGTTTCATTTGAGGTTAAGTTCACAGTGAAAGCTTTTCCTTTACTCTAATAAGAGAGGCCCTAAAGCTTTCCTAACTCTCCCAAACCAGTTAGATTTTGCTTAAAAGACTTTTTAGTATATGAATCCACTGACTTCCAATGATGTGTTCGAAGAGAGTCAAAGATGCAGAGTATGTAAGATCCCCACCCCATTTGCCCTTGGGTACACCCACCAAACCCAAACCAGACAGACACTGCAGAGGCTCACTCAGGGCCACTCAAAACCAATGAACGTGTCTACGTACTCCGGAAGCACTTTTAAGTATGCCAATCCCAGATTGTCCCTGATCTGCAGTAAGTAGAATAAACTGTGTCTCACCAGAAAGTTCTGGTAAGTCTCTGGGAATTTAGTTTGGGTTGCAAAGACAAAGAGAAAAGGGTAAAAACTACAGCCCCCTCTGGGATTATTTATTCTGCTTAGTTTAATCTAAAGCTAGTGTGGCCCTAATGGTTTTTAATGGTCCTAAATGATTCGATGAATCTGGGCATTCACTGGCGGGCCATCTGGGGACAGGCCTGCCTATCTGCAAACTGGCAGGCTTCCCTATTTGTTCTGTGGAACAATAAATGTCAATGAATTAGAGGCTTCAATAATTCAGAACACTTCCAGCACCTGATTCTTTGGAAAAGCCAGACCCGTGAAAACAAAATATTTTGTGTGCAAGAATTAAGTAAAAATTTGGGGACAAAAATGTTTAAAAATATATCCTAAATTGGCGTTTCTCAATCTCAGCGCTGTTGACATTTTAGATCAAATAATTATTTGCAGTGGGGCGGGGCTGGGGAAAGGGATGGTCCTGATCGTGTAGGGAGCTTAGAAGTGTCTGTGGCTTCTACCTACTACATACCAGTAACAGCTTCCCTTAGTGTAACAACAAAAAATGTCTCCATACATTGCTGGATGTGCCCTGGGAGCCAAAATTATCCCCAGTGAGAACCACCTTCTTGGCGTACACATTAATTCAAACCAGTTCTACACCTTCCATACGACACGTACAATCTTAAATGATAACCAAAGACTACCTAGCCCGCATATGCTGCAAGATCATGAAATGTCGAAGGATTCGATTACTTCACTACCTGGTACTTACAAAGGAAAATGTACTGCTCTGTTTGCAAAGCATTTCAGCAGAGCTTATAACCAAAGGGATTCTCTAGTTAAGCCTCAGTGAGCCAGAAAATGTAATGAATTGCCATAGCTTCATCCCCAAATACTCCAGTTAACTGCGTTTTATTACATGAGCATACACATGCACACACAGTTATCACCTTAAGCTACGCTTATGTAGCCTCATAAAAAGATTCAACTATCTGCTCACTTCTTGGATAGAATAGAGGGCTGAACACATCTATTTTGTTTAGGAGCAGTTGGGAGAGGGAATTGGGAAGGCAATTGCAGAGGAGAGAAAATGAAGTTTTGATCACCTCGCTGGATACTGTCCTTTCCGTTGTCCAGAGCTCGCTAATAACAGCCACCGCAAGCCTGGAGACTGCCGTCTATCTGCATTCACACTCAGCCCAAACGCAAGGCTCACGCAGCTCTTTATGCGCACGTACGTGCGAGCACACACACTGATGCACGCCCATGCATTGATGCTGACACATACGAATTACACCTGGTCAAGCACAACCCCATAGCTCCCTTGGGCCACAGCATCGGTCCTGGATTCAAAAGTGCCACATCTCAACTAACCTGACACGTGAAAGTGGAAAGTGGCCAGGGGGAGGGTATAAAGATCACGTACAAATACATCTGCCCATCCATGACCCTCCACGCTGCTGGGCCCCCAGTAAGGCTAGACAGTTTCTCAGCTCTCTCCAATAACAAAGTAGCTGGGGTCATCCAGATGCACGCTCACCCCAAAGACCCCAGGCAGTCACTGGGATGGCATGGCCCTCCCTGGTGACAGGCCACGCCCTGGTGACATTTGCTTTTTCCTCCTACAAAGAGGGTGAGCTTACAGAGCCAAGAGGCCTCTCTCCCAAGCTAACAAGCAGAAACTTTTCCTAAGTGAGAGAAAAACAAAGCCTGCCCTTCCTTCGGCATCCTGCCTCTCTCTAGGACTCTCACTAAGACACACGATTTCCACACACACCCTGCTCGTCCAAGGAAATCAATATGAAAAGCAATTCATCCACTGATATATTTTATCAAGATACATGTGGCGATGCCACATTTCATTTACAGTGCAGCCCTCGGGAAGGCCAAGGTCACTGGCTACAAAGCGGGCTGCAGGAGGGAGGGAGGGGGAGAAGCCCGTATTCTGCACCAGCTGCAAATAGAAAAGTGAATGAAATAGGAACAGAGATAGAACAGGGAGCCTGGGGATGCAACAATTACTGTATGGAGGAGGCGCAGCGCTGGGCCAGCTTGTTTAAATTTGAAATAGTTGATAGATTTAGAATGCTAAGTATTTTTCTTCTGACGATGGCAAACGCAAATGGTTTCACTAGCGTGCCAGTCAGTAGAATATAAAATATTTGTGAGCAGAAAATCAAGAGGGAGGAAGAAAAAGCAGGTGGGGTGGGGCGGAGGGCAAGGGAGACCAGACAGAATCTGGCCAAGAGGGCCAAGACAAAGAATGAAAGGGAACAGGCAGGAGGGCCACGGGACACGTGCTGGGCGCGAGCGGATGGCAGGAAGCGAACGGGAATTTCAATAAGCCTCAGGGAGGAAAATTATGATATCTGCACGGCTGCAGAGGGGCATATTTTTAGTAAATTTGAAAGCGATTTGCCACACATGGCACCATCCCACTCGGAGGGCTCTCCACCGGCTCCGGTAGCTGCGCCGTGGATCAAATGTACTCGGTAATTGCAGAGTCACTGCTACCCTCTTACCTCTAAACAGAGCAGATTAAAATAGCATGAACAGCTATAATAACAGGTTTGGGCTTCAGCTTTTTACAGCCAGAAAAATGCTTATGGAAACAAGGATTTTGCTGACTCTTTTCAAAGCGAAGTAAAGAAGAGAGAAGTTAAGTGGTCCCAGAGCTGCAGAGTGAACCGTATGGGGCTTCAAACGGGTTTGGGGCTGCAGCGGCCCCCCTCCCATCCAGACCCCAGGCTAAAAGTCAAGGCTGCTGGACAGATTCTTGGCACCTGGATGCACCCTGGGTCCTGTCATCATGTCCCTCCCCTTGCTGCTCCAGGGCCCCGGTGGAGGGAGTCTGGGTAGGACAAATGGCACACAGGGGCAGATGACAGGTGGGTGCCCACTTCCGGGGAAGGCAAACTGCACCAACTCAGGCCCCTTCTAAGCCAGCCCAGGGTTCCAACAGCCAGACCCCAAGTCAGATGCTGGCTATCCTTGAGGACCTAAGCTTCAGGTTGCAAGCTCACGAGTGTCTTGGGAACACACCCTGCTGCTAACCCTCATTTCATGCTGACCGCGGACCAGGTGCTAAGAAGGGTTTCATGGCTTCACCTCACCAAATCCTCGTAACATCACATACCCTAGCAGCTCGTTGCTGTGTTCGCCTCCCGTTTTGTAGGCGAGAAAACTAAGGGTCAGATGTTTAAGTAACCTGTCTAAGACTCTACAGCTAAAAAAGCGTCGGGAGTCGAGATTCAAAGCCAGGACCGCCTGAGTCCGGGGGCTGAAATCTTCACCCTTCGCACTGCACCCATGTGGATGGCATCCGCCTTCGCCACAACCACGGCTCAGCCACCGCTCACGTGGCCTCTGCAGATGCAGCTGGGGGTCTGCCCAGTGGGCATCCAGGCTGCCCACTGATGAAGCAACAGCAGGCTAAGTTGCTGACCGCCCTGCCTCGGCCTGGGATGAATCGCCCAAAGAGGTGCTTCTGGCTGTTACGGGGCAGGCATGAGGGCGAGCTCACGCTGCAGCTCCCAGGAGCATCGTGCCTCCAAACCACTGACACCTCGGGATCCTCAGCCTTCCTAAGGAAGCCATGCGGCTCTAGACATTTCTCACTCTTTGCTGTAGACATGGACACTGAACTAAAAAAGCAAGGTGCCAGACAGGGCAGGAACAAGGGGTCAGGAGATTAAGCTCCCCAAAAGGGAAAGAAATTGTCCAAAAGTCCTATCAAAACTAAGCACTAAAGGCTTAGATCAGGCAGGCCTGAGTCCCAGCCCTGCGTCCTTCCAGTCCGATCTTTATTAACTTGCCTCCCATCACTCGTGATACTGGCGGGAGGTAAGGAGAGCGAGGGAGGTCTTCCCACCCTCAGCACCCAGTCTTCAGCCGTCCAAGAGGAGACAGCACCGGGATTCTGCAACTCCATTCTAAGACACGTGCTCAGTTGCATTCTCCAGGGCACAAGATTAATCACATAACCCTTCCCAAACCCTGCTTCAGGTGCACACGTGACACCTGATGAGAGAGTCAGAGATCTGTGTGGTCATGGGCTGGCCACGTGGGTGGCAGCTTCAGGCTTCTGCAGAGACGGAACAGCCCCCTCCTTGAGCCCTTCTGGCTCCCCAGCAGGCCCAAAGAACCCCATTCTGATATCCCCCTTATAACCCTTCCTTCCTCTAACCCCTGACATGGGTCCTAATCAAGAACCCACCCGGCTCCGTACTGAGGCACTCCCGCCCACCCAGCCACACACCTGGAAGGCAGAGGTGTCTCAGCAGCAGAAGCAGTCACTTAACAGGGTGTGTATGGGTCTGTCTGTCTGCCTGTCTGTCTGTGTCTGTGTGTGTGTTTACAGGGGTGGGGCATGGGGGCTTCAGACCACTACAGTGGTTCTCTAACTTCAGTGCACATCAGAATGATTTGGGGAACTTATTTAATACAGATTTCTACTCCCACTCCAGGGTTCCGATTCCGGCCCATCCCTGTGGGCCAAGAGATTTTAACACGCGCCCCATGGGGTTCCAACACAGGTGGGTCGACGGGGCACTCCGAGAACCCCTTGACCTATGGGCTGCAGTGGAGGAGAAGAACCGTCCGGTGCAGGGATTCTCATGAGAGGAGCTGCACCAGGAGGGCACATCAACATCCCCCTCGTGCTGAGAAGGCCCTGACCCTGCGAAGACACTGCGGTTCCCAGGGTGTGTGATTCCTAGGGGCAGGGGTGCAGGGAAGGGGGCAGGCAAGAAAACGTCGTGCAACCGGAGCCAGGAGGCAGGGAGCCCGAACCGCAGGGCCCAAGGTGGGGTCCAGGAGCCAGCACCCCCTGCCTCTGCCCCAGGTGAAGAACAAAGGACAAGGCCTTGGCCTTCAGGAGGCTTATGACCCGCTGGGGGAGATGAAGCCCTCACACCCAGAACCATCGGGGAACACCATAGCTGTTTGCAAAGTAAATAAGTATAATTTTGTGAAGCAGGAACTCTGCTGTGGATTGGGAAGTGGAGAGCCCAGGGTGGCCCCTCACAGGCACAGGAGGCTCATGGGGTCCTCAGGCCAGGAGTGGCCTCCCTCCCAGGTCATGTGACCTAGGCCTCTAGCTTCAGCCGAGTCTGTGAGGGTATCCACGGAATAAGCTTTCAGACCCTCCCTCACGAGGCAAGAATGTCTGCCTGCCACCCCAGCTCTCATCCCCCTGCTGTACTGCAGCCCAGCGGCCCAACCCCACTCTTGACAAAGACAAAGCCAGGGCCACTCTGAGCAATAATGTTCAGCTCCCTGAATCAGACGTGAGGGGCCTCACCACCTTGTCCGTCTGGCTCCTTCGTGGGCAGATTTCCTGGGACCAACCCCAGAGGACCCAACTGAGTCCCCAGTGACCTGACCTGTCCCCACAGGCAGGAACGAGGACAGAGGGGCCGCTGCCAGGAAAGCTCTGCATGGTTAATGGACGAGGGAGACTAGGGTCATGAGGCTCCTGTTTGGAGACTCCCTTCCAGATATTTCAGTACAGGGGAGTGGATTCACCTTGTCTTAAGACCAGCTGAGGCAGAGGTGGCCTTAGATAAAAGCACCACCCACGTCTGGGCAGAAGGGAGGGATTCCAGTCAGAGCTCAGAGAAGATCCTCCAAATGGCAGAACCTCTGGGTTCAGCCTGTGCAACCTTTCCATCCAGGAGGACGCATGGAGCAGGGACGCGAGGTGCGACACCAGCGCACTGCGGTCTTCTCCTTTCACACAGGAGGACACGGTCAGTCCCAAGAGTTTGCGTAAACCCGGGTCCAGCCAAACGGCAACAGCAAATTCGTCTCTCCATGAAAATGGATACTCTGTTCGTTCTGTTCTCTGGTGCCTCTTCATGGGAAAAAAAATGCATTTGTGGAGTGAATTTCCTTGATGGGGGTCAGGTTTGACCCTGAAAGACCTCATCTAGCTGTCTGAAGCCGAAGGGTCTGGAGCAAGGAGCCACTCCTACAGCATATGCCCTGGACCCCTCCCACTATCCAAACCCAGAATGGGGGAGGGGACGTCACTGGTCTCGGGGAGGACAAAGGGACGCAGGCGTTCACCTCTTACTTTCCTACCATCTCCTCCTTGTGAACGAAGTGGATGCACTTTCTGCAGCCTTGATTGAAAAAGAAGTACTAGGAGGAACGACCAAAATTAAAACACGGGTGATGTCATGGGGGAATGGTGTGGGAATCCTGGCCACACCATCTGACAGCTATGCGACCTTGGGGACATTGCTCAACAACTTTGGGCCGTGGCTTCCTCATGTCTAAAAAGAGTAATCCCACCTACCTTCAACCACCAAAGGCTGCTGCATGGTTCCATGAGATCAGGGAAGAAACCCAGGGGCACGAAGTTAAAAACTGGTAACCCCCAAATTGGTAAAGGTGATATGGGAGTTCTCTGTATTATTCTTGGAACTTGTCTGTAAGTTTGAAAGTCTTCCTTCCACTGGCGGTCCAGTGGTTAGGATTCCATGCTTCCACTGCAGGGGGCACAGGTTTGATCCCCAGGTCGGGGAACTAAGATCCCGCACGCCGTGTGGTGCGGCCAAAAAAAAAAAAATTATTTCATAAAAATAAAATACACATGAGTTGCCTTAGAGGAGGGTGGATAAGCAATATTGTTAACTCTTTATATATCTCTGTATTGCTTCATTTCTTAAAATGAGTGTGTGTGTTCCCGTTGTCTTTTTTTTAAACTCCAGCAAAATTTTAAGGGAAAACAGGCAGACGGGGAGGGAGAGGGTCTAGGGTATGTGCCTGGCGCAGGGTATAGTCAGTTAAGGGCTGGTGACTCCCGCTCCCCGGGCCTCAGCCATTCCCTGAGCACCCGGTCAGCCTAAACATGCCCCCAGTCACATGCAAGCTCCCTGAGGACAAGAGACGGCCTCCCTCTCGCTCATGACCCCCCTCCTCCACGGCCCCCTTGAGCCGCGCTCTGCACTGGGTGGTCATTCAATACCTGGGTCCCTCTGACAATGAGAGCGAGTGAGAGGCTGGAGCAGGTGTGCCCGGCAGAGTCATTAAGGACAGAGAGATTTTCATCAGCCTGGCTCGGCTTAACTGTCTCCTTCTGGTGCTCAACTCTCAGGTTTCAGGGATGTGGCCAAGAGACACTGATTTGCCCATGGCTGAAACGGTGAGGCCTCTCAGTGCTATGGGCTCAAGGGGTTAACGTTTGGGTATTTCTTCCTCTCCCACCGTCCCCCTTTCCAAACGACGGGCCCTAATCCCAGAGCTTAGCAAGGGCGGCATTCCAGAACACCTCAGTTCCGGACCTTGTTTGGTAGGAGGTTGGGGGAGAGATGCCGGGAGAGAAGGGAGGGTGGGAGAAGCATCTGAGGCAAACCTGAGAACTCTGTGGCAGGCGGCTGCCTCTTCAATCATCATAGCTGTGAACACACAGCTACCAGAGCCCACCTACTCACCACTCTGCTGTGAGCACTGGTGACACTGATGTATTAAAAAATAAAGAAGGCTGTTTGCTTCCCTGCGTTACCCTGACCCCGTGGCGATGTGCCTCGCGTAACACTCCCCATGACTGGTAAATTGAGCAGACATGACATGGATTCCTCAGAGTCACAGACAGAATCAAACTGGACCTTGCTCCCTATCACCCCCAACCATCTCCCCAAAGCTAAGCGACCTTAAAGGCAAAATACATCTGCTGAAACCCTGTTGAGATTATTCATATGTTTTGACTCCTAATTCAGAAATAATAAGTGATTCACAGGTTCCAAGTTTAAAAATATATTCATCATCTGGTCTCCGTAGAAGCACGTATCCCACTGGTTTGGGAGCCTAATGCCGCAAAAGGCGCCCTGCACTGGTCCGGCACCCATGCACCTGTTTAGCCACAGGTGACGGGAGTGCGTGCGCCCACATCACCTATTTTATTAAAAACTCTACGTTAAGCCATTGTCAATAAGAGAGTCTTAATTCCTCTGGAACGCAGAGCTAAGAGACTGGCAAATTGTAAATCCTGCTCTTTCTTGACAGCCCCTCTGAGGGACAGAGAACCCATGAGTGTGAGAAATGGGAATTTATACTTAATTTCAAACTCCATGTGTAAACCAGTATGGAGAGCAGCTCATCACAGTGTGTTAACAGATGACAAGGATGCAAAGCCTTCCTCAAACATTCCTTCATTCCTTCTCCAAAGAGTCCTCTCTAGTTTTATATACAGATGTATATGTGTGTATATGTATATTACAAACACAAACATCCGTGCACGCATATATGTACACCACAGAGCCATCCATCCCAAATGCAGTGTATTGACAAGAGGTTCAGATTCTCATCTGGCATTTGGGGTCATCTTAGCATCGTGTTCAGCCTTCCCATCTGTGGTGGTCTCTTTGTGAGGGGCCTGATAAAGCCGCCTTCTAATCTACAAGGCTCAAGGGTAGATTCTGAGAGCCATGTTATACTACATGACTGGATACTATACCCTCCACCCCCAAACTCATATTTGAAGCTCTGGCCCCCAGTTTGACTGTGTTTAGAGACAGGGCCTTAAGGAGGTAATTAATGTTAAATTAGGTCATACAGGTGGGGCCCTCATCCAATAGGATTAGTGCCCTTATAAGAAGAAGAAACAACAGAGAAAGCTCCCTTGCTCTCTCCTTCATCTCCCTCCCTTCCTCTCTCCCTCCCTCTCTCTCCCTCCCTCTCTCTCTCTCCCCCCTTCTCCCTCTCCCTCTCTCTCTCTGCCACGTGAGGACACAGCAAGGAGGGGGCCACCTGAAAGCCAGGAAGAGGGCCTTTGCCAGAACCTGACCATGCTGGCTGGACCCTGATCTTGGACTTTCTAGCCTCCAGAACTGTGAGAAACTTAACTGTTGTCAAAGCCCCCCCACCCCGCCCCAGTCTGTGGCAGTTTGTTATAGTGGCCCAAGCAGACTCAGACAGGACACTCACCACAAAGCCTTCAGTGAGTGAGTGGCCAAGGGCAGACGCCTATGCAGGATGCATCAACAGATTCCCTCTCTGGAATTTGGGACACAGACAGGAGAAGTTCAATTAAGTCTTGTTACATGTAAACCTGGGAGTCTTGGGGTGGTAATTTTTAGACTCACCCTGTGGTCTGCAGAGAGATGAAAATGAAATTAGATGCACAGGCTGAACTGAGGATGAGAAAGAGAAAGAGAACACTGCCTGGGTTTCTGACAGCTACTTTTCAGTTCTAGTCACTTGCCTTTAAAGGTGGACTGTATCCCTACACTTAGGCGCCATGATACACTCCCGTATTATGACAACAAACAGTCTTGTTTATTTTAAGCCAGCACAAATCTTTTTTTTTTTAACCTACAACCAAAAAAAGCCCTAAGTAATAAACATGAACCTAGACATTGAGATCTTTAAGAGCCAAGGCAATGTCTTCTACGTGTTTATTTAACTGCCCTACCCCCAAAGTAAATGTCCACATTCTACAGAAACCAAAGTGACAAACTTCCATTGAACTGAAACCAACAGGTACATCTGCCCAAAAAATGCTCCTTAAAGAACCAGAAGACAAATATGGCCCAACTCACACGACAGACAAAAATCAGCCCTAAACAACAACTGCCTCTTTGCTCAGCCACAGATCTTATACAGACTCTAAGGATGCCATATTTTCCCCTCTTATGTGCCTCACATATAGGGTGTGCATTCAGCAAACGAAGAATAAAAGGCCGTTTCCATTTCTGATCCCACCCTCTGCCAACCATACCAGGCACACATCTGCTAGAATAAATGGTTGCTATAGAAATCACCATTTTTGGAACAGGCAAACCCAGTGTCTATGAAGAATGCAGCCATCTCAGTCTTCAGTGAAATCTGTGGTCTTGGTGTTCAGGAAGTGTCTTAGAGGACAGCCAGTAACTTGCAACCAAACTGACCAAAGACGGGGGCATGACACCGCACGTCTCAGAATCTATCTTGACAGTCCAAAGCAAAGAGTTGCCAACAGGAGATAAGGTTGTGTTCGAGGACCCTCCCTTGGGAGTAGACCCAAATCCGGAGACATCTGTGAAATGCTATAAAACTGGAAATATAATATACTGGGTGAAGGCTTGGAATCTGGGATCAGACGGTCTTGGTTTCAAATTCAGGCTCTACCACTTAGAGGCTATATAGCCTTGAGCAGGATACCCATTCCATGTCTCAGTTTCCTCATGTGTAAAATGGAGATAATAACAGTCCCTATTTCATGGGATTATTTTAACGATTAAATGAGATAATGTACACAAGGATTCAACTCATAGCAGTAATGTACACAGTACGTTTGCTAAATATCCATGGTGCTGGACAGAATCAAGAACCAGACATGGGAACAGACAAGACAAAGAACAGAGCCATGAATTTCACGTTCTGATTTGGTGAGGAACTACCCTCCCCATCTTACTGGCAGCCAACCAAGGATTAGAGCTCATTCTGGAGGTTGACTAGGGTTGCCAGTACATCAATGCATTCAGAAGCTGTGGTCTTCTGGAGCCAGCTCCCACCACTACGTCTCTCTTCCCAGTGACTCCACACTGGCAGCCTGAAATCAGCCAGGGTGGGAGTATTCCTACCACAGAAATTAGCAAACGCTACAAATCAGGTGTTTTTCATCTTGCAGAATTAGTTGTTAAACATTTCCTACGCGTCAATGGAAAAGCCTCCTCACCAGGAAAGTGGGATCTGAAAAACATTTAGTACCTAAGATTCTGTACAATCCTAAGGTTTCTCAGGCAGGATGTCACAGGACACAAGAACTGCAACTGGGCATCCCTGAGAGGCCGTCTAGTTTTCCTCCAACCGTTAGACTGTGTAGATTGGCTCCCTGATGAGGCCCTGCAGAGGAGGCACCATCTTGGAGGGGATGAGGTTACATGGGTTCCCAGGAGGAGGAAAGAAGAGTCCTGAAGGATGGGCAGAAGATTTAGAGATGAAGGCTGATGAGGAGACAGGGACCCTAGGGCCCCTGCTGGCCCTTCCTTTTTTCATCTTCACTGTTCAATTCCCACGCTTCACCCCAACTCCAGACCATTCATCATCACCATAATCTACAGACTCTGACAGAAGTTCTCAGGTCCCAGAGAAGGCCCTGACTTGGTTTCTACCATGACACTGCCACCCTTTAGAGCTTGTGATCGAGTTGAAGAAATAACTCATCCAAAGAGATGCAGGGACTTCCCTGGTGGCGCAGTGGTTAAGAATCCGCCTGCCAATGGAGGTGACACGGGTTCGAGCCCTAGTCCGGGAAGATCCCACATGCCACGGAGCAACTAAGCCCGTGCGCCACAACTACTGAGCCTGCGCTCTAGAGCCCATGAGCCACAACTACTGAAGCCCGCGCACCACAACTACTGAAGCCTGCGCACCTAGAGCCCGTGCTCCGCAACAAGAGAAGCCAGTGCAATGAGAAGCCCGCGCACCGCAACGAAGACCCAACACAGCCAAAAATCAATCAATCAAAGAGATGCAGAGGAAGTAAGCTCAGTGGTTTCCAGGGGTGAATATATGGTGGGTAGCAAGAGGGAGAGGAACTGAAGAAAATGCGACAAGCTAGAAGGGAAAGTTTCTCCTGTTTCAGAGGATAGCAACTTACAGATACAAAGAGAATTCAGTTTTAAAGGATGAGACACAGAATGGATGGATGCAAAGGAGACAGTATGACACTGGGGACAAGGAGAAGGAGTTCAAGGTGAATGAAGCTGTAGGGACCCTAAGGAAGTCTGGTGGGAGGGGACAGCCTCTTCAGCACCTGCTCCCCACCTGCGGCCCTATACCTTGTACCTGCTCATTAGCAAGTGCTGGCTCTGCCCCCCGAGTCCTGAGAGAACCTTGGAAGCAGAGGGGCTTGGGGGTGGCTCCAACGGCCTCTCTGGTCCCCGGGAAAGTAGAGATGGACTCTGCTGGCCTCTCAGCGACTTCCCTCCTGGAAAGGAGCCAGGAAGCCACCCGGCTCATTCCACTGCCTCCAGACAAGACACTCCAGCTCTGTCCACAGGACTCTGCCCTTTGTGTCATTGTGAGAGAAGACTCTGTAATCCTTCTTTGGAGAAACACCTCCCGTAAAGAGAGCTGCTTCTCACTCCAGAGGGAGCAACCCCGGCGATGAGGGCTTTCCTCACTAGCAGCAGGTGTGGCATCGGGGAAGCTGGGCTGTCAGTCAAGGTCCCAGCCCCATCCCTGCTAGCTGTGTGTCACCAGGCCAGGCACTCTGAGCTTCACTTTATTATCTGTACTCCGAGGTAACGATACTTACTGCAAAACTGTCGTGAGGATTAAAGTCTGGCTTTTAAAGCACCCACACAAGGAATGACACGACACAGCACTCACGAGAGGAGAGCTGGTGCTCCGGCTGCTGTTGAAACCCACACTCCCCCATCACTGGAGACACCCAGGTGGGACCAGACAGAAGCCTTCCATCACACTGTCCAACCCAAAACCTCCGTGACGCCATGCCCCCGTCCCCGCACACAGCACTGCTAAAGTTCTCTTTTTCTAGCTTCGTGGGGAGAGGCATTTGTGCATCATTCAGAAACACAGTGGAGGCTGAATTAGCAGGTCTCTAGAGGAATCCTCCCTAGAAAATCCTATAGGCAATTCCAGGCTTCCCAGAGGGGAAGGCGGTGGAGAGTGAACCTGTGTACGCACACACACACACTCTCTTACACACACTCTGTCACTCATTCACTCACATACATGACTCCCTGAATCCTTCATCACAAAGGTCAACATGAAAGGTCAACCGAACTCCAAGTCACTGTCTGAGTGATCTGTGCTCCCCTCTTTTTTGCTGCTCCAACCCAGAGTCCGTTACTCCGAGACAAGTATAACCACAGGAGCTGGAACATGCATCACAGACCCACGCCCCACGCTGCTTTTATTAGAAATACTCTTCTCTTCCTAACTCCTCACTCCAGACATTCTCTTTGACCGGTTCTCCTTGGGGTGAGACAGAAGAAATGAACTATGAAGCAGGAGGCCAAGGTTCCGGTCACTTCATCTCTCGGGGCCTAAGATTCCTCAGAGGAGTTGACGGTGTGGTCTCTAAGTTCTAAGATTCCATGATATGCATTTGAGAACTATTCGAGACTACCAAAATAATCATGATAAAATCTTCCCCAAACTCTAGCCTGTTTTCTCCAGATCCTGTGGATTTGATAAAGTCATCAAATAGGCAATAGATTCAATCCACTAATTTCAGACGCACACCTGGGGTCCTGTGATAAAGTTGGTTGTGTTTATAAAGCCAAGGATTAACATTTCATAGAGTCATGATTTCATCAGTAACTAACTACAAAGGATTAATTAGGAGCGAGGGAAGAGCCCATGGCTCTGGAATCCAGACCTAAGGAAAATATCTATCTCTGCTCTCCAGATGTCAGCACACACACCAATAAAGGTCTTTGATGAAAACGTCTCTCATTATTCAGGGGACTCCAAAAATACTATTTTCTGCCACGGAATGAAGATACTTCTGATCCTTATGCACTCTAAAGTATCATCACAAGTCAATAAACACGAATTCGTATACAGACAACGTCTGCTTATCAAAATATCTTTCCTTCAAGACCCACTGCAAATACACAAGACAACCTCTATGTGGTTTTTCCAAGATCTCCTCCAACAGCATGTTCAAAACATAAACTTACTTTTCCACCCAGAACTTCTTTTATATTCCCACCATTCACCAGTTATCCAAGCCGAAACTCAGGGGCCTCTCTCAACTCCGTCCTCACAATCCTGCCCGATGAGTAAGACCTACCCATCTTAGCCCGGCCACGCACCCTTCCCTCTCCACCTGCCCCACTGCCGCCACAGTTCAGCCTGCATTACCTCTCACCAAAGCCACTCACCAGGCTTCCAAGAGGTGCCCCTGACTCCAAGCTAACACACCCACATATTCATCCTCAATTCCACACTCGGAGGGCTCTTGCTAATATGTATTTCCTATTACTTCCCTCTCTTGATTAAAAGCTTTCAACACCTTGCCCCAAACTTACAGAGTAAAGTTCACATCCTTTTGCTGAGCAAGCCAAGGCCTTCCTGACAGACTCCACATCACCTCTGACCACCACCTCTACCTACCTCATCACACATGTCAAGCTCCAGTGAGACCCAGTGTCCTGCCGTTCTCTGCTCCTTCCTCCCCTGGGCCTTTGCACGTGCTGTTTCTTCTCCCTGGAATGCTCTTCCCTCTTGCCTAACTAGCGACCTTCCTCTTGCCTTCCCAAACCCTGCTCAGACGTCGCCTTCTCCGCCAAGTCTTATCTGCAGCCCCTTCCAAAACACAACCACTGTTCGCCTCCATTCGCTCTATACCTTGTTCTTTGTTTTATTACGACTTTGATTATGCTCTAATGTATTGGTGTGTCTATGTACTTACCTCCCCTACGAACCGATCAGATTCTCGGAGACGAGGACCATGTCTTTGGACTCCTGTATCCCCATCGTCTGGTATGTAGCAGAACTCAATAAATACGTGTTGAAAGAATGAGTCAGGTGGAGCCATGCCCATCTTGGAGCTTCCAATGCATTTCCTAATTGTCTTAGGGAACGTGTTTTACTCTATCTCCTATTACAGCCATTGGTGGACTCGTTTTAACCCCAAATTAACAGCTAGGAAAAGGCTTATGCCTGAGCATTACCTCTCCAACAGAGCCAAACACATCTAGTGGGTATTCAGTAACTATTTGATGAATTGAATAAAGTGAGTTCAAAGCTACTCTCCAGTGGAGATCTGCTTTAAACACACACACACACACACACACACACACACACACACACACACACACACACACAATGCTCAATCACCTACTTAGGAGGCCCTGAGAGGTTTCCAAACATCCAAAAATCCATCTTCTGAGCTGTGGGTTACAGAAGGTCAGATTCCAACCTGAGAATGAGGAGAAGTTCGGCAAAGCTGACAAGGAAGACTGTACATTGCAGGTCAGTGGCTCCCAGGTATTCACGGCCCTCTCACCCCTCACTTCACCTAGAATGTCCATTAAACACACTTAAACACACACACGCAGACTCTTCTTTCTTTCTTCTGGGTCTTTCTGCCCCCAGTTTCAGCAAACACACACTCACATACACCGGCTGGGAGTTGGAAGTAAAAACGTTCCTGGCAAATAAAGAAAGAAGACCATGTAAACCAGGATATTCCCAGTAGGTGTGATCCTGTGTTGCGTGGGCAGGGCGGGGAGGGGATGCAGCCTGCGGCCCACCGCTCTGAACACACAGGTGAAGGGCAGCATGTGACCGCACGTGTGGGCCCTGGGAGGCAGCGTGGCCATCCCCCGCCTGCCTCTCTGTCCTTCTCCCTCCCTTCCTCCGGGAAAGATAAATTAGCGGCCTGTCAGCAGAGGACAGCCAGAGCAGTTGTGTTTCTGTAAAGGGGCAGTGGAAGTGTCTTTGATTAATACGCGGCTGTTACACAACCTCTCTTAACCAGCTCTGAAGGAAGACAGATCCCTTCAGACAGGCTTTAAAAATAATGGGAGAAAGTTCTGGTGTGCACCCACCACCCCATCAGATACAGGGACCCCCGCTCCCATCTCCACCTCTGATGAGTGTGGCCTGGGGCTGTCCCCGGGGGAAGGGCACGGGAAGGAATGGGTGGGACCCACGGGACCCACCCCTCTCCCCGAGAAGAATGTGGGACTGTCGCCTGCTCACTAAAACCAACACCTGCCGATGTGCTAAGAGTCCTCTTGAAGTCCCAACAATAGACATCAAAGCTGATGTTTGGGAGTTGAGATAACAGGAAAGGGAGTAAAAAAGAGGGGGAGGGAACAATACCAACAAAAAGTCTATCTCACCTTTGACCTCTGGAGAGGTGACAGACCCCAAACACTTTAAACTGTGCTGGGGGACGCACACTCTCCGCACTCTGGTCACGTCCACATATAAATGCAACAGTTCCTTCTTCTGGAAGGTCTCTCCTAGAGGCAGTAATACAGAGCTTCGGCTCCTCAGGTGAAGGTACAGAAATTAAAGGGGTCTACAGGTTTCAGCGATACTCCATCCTTACACAGCCTGGTCCTACCTCCCCCTTAGCAAAAGAAGGAAAGGGAGGAAGGGAGGGAGGATGGAAAGAATGAATGAATGGATGGATCTGTGCTCCTGAGATCTTTATTTCTGTGCCCCTGTAGCCCATCAATGTGGACTGGTCATCAGGACTTCTATGAAACTCAGCTCAGGACCGGAATATTCTAGGAAACACCTTAATTTCCACCCTGAATTCCATCCCATGTGTTGAAAAATAAGGTATATTCTGTAAAATAACATACGTTCTGTTTCTGGAAAGAACTCTGATAAGAACTGAAGCAAACTTTTTTTACAAACATTACAGCTTAAATCATCTCCCTGCTCCTAACATAGCGTTAAGGCTGAAACTTAGCAGCAAAGACACAGATCAATCAGATGAGAGAATAGAATGAGTTTTTTTTAATGTTCTAGACATTCCAAGGTCTAAAGAATGATATAACAAGCCACCCATATACACCCATATACAACGAAGTCCCTTGTGTTCCCTCCTATCCCCATATCCCAAAGTAACTTCTTCTCTTCTCCAGTCTTCACCCACTGATCTGTCCTCCAAGAAACATTTTTTGGTCCCCTACTTTGTGACAAACATTGTGCCAAGTAGCAGGAACACATTCTCCAGAAATCATCTCCAATTAAAATATCAGGTTACTCTAGACTCTTAAGAGAAGAACCATAGTATTTCTACTTATTTCCTGAAAGTATGTCATGGAGCCAGAGATAGTACTATTTCTACTGAATCACCTGGAGGTTATAAGACAGCCCCCAGGATGAGTTTTTCAGTAACAGTTTTATCCCTACCATCCACTACTTCCACTAATACATCAGCTTTTTAATAGAGAGTGGGAGCTGAGTCATTTCGTGTACTTAAAACTAGACTAATCTAATATCGATTAAACAACTTTTTGCTGAACGACTAACTGAATGAACAAGTGAATACACAAATAGAAGAATGAATGCCAGGTTTTAGGTGGAGACTATCTGGGCACTGGACAGCTAACTATGGTTGCCCCAATAACCTCAATAGAGTCGGCTTTGAAAAGCCCCAACCAGCTTCATTTAGGAAGAGGAAATGAGAGGATGGGAAATAAAAACAGAATGAGGGATAACACAAAGGGTCATTTATATAATGTCTGCATTTTTCTAACCCCCTTTCCCAAACAAATCTCAAACTAGAGAATGCTAGACAAGGGCAAAGATTATGACATTTCTATTTGTCCTCCATCATCTCACTCAAAGTAAAACACT
The DNA here is from genome assembly GCF_951394435.1 of Stenella coeruleoalba. Taxonomy (NCBI): domain Eukaryota; kingdom Metazoa; phylum Chordata; class Mammalia; order Artiodactyla; family Delphinidae; genus Stenella; species Stenella coeruleoalba. The sequence continues at coordinate 90,260,937 of NC_137154.1, read as the reverse complement.
TGGCAGGTGCTCTGGGGGAATCAAAGGTCATGATTAGATGGGTTTTAGATTGGGAATATCCTGAGGACAATGTTAGTAGCTCTGGAATTCCTTCTTCTCTCCCCTTTTTTCTTCCCAAAACTCCAACCAGTTTCCAAGTCAATACCTCCACCTTATATATGCAAAATACATGCAGTGTTAGACTTCCTCAAAAGAGGCTCCAGACGCCTCTTTTGAAGAATCTACTGGTCTCAGGAGAGTGTGTAGGAAAAAGGAATGGATGAGAGTTGATCTGTTCGGTAAATTACTTATTCATAAATAATTACTGTACAGTGACTGCTGAAGACAGTGCAGAATTCAAAGATGAGTAAGACAGAACAAGAGGGTCTTTGCTCTCAAACAACGTCTAAAAAGGAAGGTTAGGTATGCTGAAGTATTTCTGCCGTAAGCCAGGAAGCAGCAGGTCCTTTGAGAGGTCAAAATGAAGTGTATGGAAACAGAGATGGCTTTATGGAATTTTCATTTCAACTAGGTCTTAAAAGACTAGGTAGGAGGGCTTCCCTGGTGGCGCAGTGGTTAAGAATCCGCCTGCCGATGCAGGGGACAAGGGTTCGAGCCCTGGTCCGGGAAGACCCCACATGCCATGGAGCAACTAAGCCCGTGTGCCACAACTACTGAGCCTGCACTCTGGAGCCCACGAGCCACAACTACTGAAGCAGGTGCACCTAGAGCCCGTGCTCCGTAACAAGAGAAGCCACCGCAACAAGAGAAGCCACCGTAATGATAAGCCCGTGCACCGCAACGAAGAGTAGCCCCCACTCGCCGCAACAAGAGAAGACCCGCGTGCAGCAACGAAGACCCAACGCAGCCAAAAATAAATAAATAAAATAAACAAATTTATTGTAAAAAAATAGAAAAAAGACTAGGTAGGAAAGAAGACTAGGAGAAAGAATGGGGTGAAGCTGCCTTCTGTGGATAGACAACTCTTAGGATGGGTCTCTTCAGAACAGGGAAACCTTTGGGAGGCAAGTACATGCTGAAATCTGGAAACAGAACAATATTCCCCTTAGAGAGGAGGGGTCCTCGGATCACAATGGATTTCTTTACAGGAAAAAAAAATCAACCTTTTAACTTTATCCTCTCTTTTCTTCTCCCCTCTTTCCCTCCCTCCCTCTCTCTCTTGGTATCTGAATACTCTACGAATCCAAATTTTAAAACTCAGCCATTAAAGGCTTTATACTCTCCATTCTACAGACATCATTGTGACATTTTAAAATTCGATAAATTATAAAAATGGTAAATGATAAAAGGAACCATAATCAGAATTACAGGATAAATGAATAACTGGAAAAAATATTTCCTTCCCATTCAACAACTAAAGGATGAGTATTTCTGATTTATACGGAAAGAGAACCAACAAATATCTAAGGAAAAGACAAAAACCCAACAGAAAAGCATGCAAAATGTTTAAAATTTTTGATGTAGTCAAGTACATAAAGGTAAAACTCTATATATTTTGGGTTTTGTACATGATCTTTTAAATATATATGTATTATAATATTTTAAATATATATTTCCCCCTACACTGAAGAAAACATATCTGACAAGCACACACAAGACAGAAATTCTTTATGGAAGTGGGTCTAGAAGCCTCCCAAAAGAACAGAGAGTTAGGATAAAGAGAAGAGGAAAAACTGTGTCTCAACAGTAGCCAACAAAAACACTAGAGATAAATAAATTCAGCATTCTGGCATCTGTGGACCCAGAAAAACTAGACTACAGATTAAATTAATTAGGGAAACCACCCACAACAAACCGACAGCATCAGGAGAGGGAGAGAAAAGGGGAATGAGAGGCTGAGCGCTGTCGAAACAGGTGTCAGAAGAGCTTGGGCACAGCGACTCCCCGGGAACTTCAGCCCATCAGAAGACACAGTGGTCTCGGTCTCATTCATAATGTTTGCCTTGGCTGAGGTTCTAAAGCACAGGAACATCTGTACAGAAGGAAGCAACTGATTTCAGTGAAAGCATTCTGGAAACTTCACGTATTGAGAGTCATTTCAGGGAAGGACAATGCAGTTCGTGGTATGCACTGCACGAATGAACGATGTTGTGGACGGCAGCACCAGCCAGTTTCTCTCTCTCCCCTGTTGGTGTGAAAGCGAATGGCCAGGGGTTGGTTCGGAGATGGAGAGCGGAGGAGAGAAACAATTTCAGAAGCACAGGCAATTATATAGGTTGGTTTCAATTTTGAAACTAGTGCTTAAAGACCAACGGTATTGCCTTCAGCTCTCTGGAAACTACAGTGTAATTAGGTTCACTCAACTTAACTTCAAACATGTCCAGTCATTAAAATTTTTCTTGATCCAGCCAAGTTATTACACACACACACACACACACACACACACACACACAGATCTCTAGGCCAAAAGTACATCAAGTCCCCAAGAAACAGCAAAAACATGTCATTGCTTTTCAGAGACCACGCTCCGGTTTCATGACCTCCCTTAAAGATAACATTCTCACGATTAATTAATGAATGAACAGCCTCTCCCCCAACACGCACAACGGGTTCTATGCAAATTCTTGAGCTTTTAAATTATACTGTTAATGAAAGCAAATAAAGGCAGTTAAAAGGCAATTGGCTCAATTGGTGTTAATATTTAAGCACAGCATGCGTAAAAACAAGATCACAGAATTCAGTTTTTACCAAGAAAACTTTAACCCAACTTCATTTCCAAAAGATCAGACGCATTACCGAGAATCTTCTCCCCCTACCCTCCAGCACCAGGTAGTGAGGCTTTTTATTAAGGAAATATTTCACATGAACCTCATCAGTTTCTATCACTTAGAAATTCCAATCTATAAAATCAAATCCGCTCAATCATGTTTAGATTAGATCCTGCATCTCAAAGGCAAACTAACGTGTTTACATCTCCCCTCTCCTTGGCACCCTCAGGACCAAGGTTCCAAGATGTCAGAAGGGAAAGGTTCCCACCGCCCCCCGGGACCTGAGGTCTCCCCGGTGGCCTGACTCTTATTCCTAAAATCTGAACCACTGAAACCAACATACCAGTCTTGGCATCTCTGCCAACTGTTTTAAATCAACCTCACGCAAAAGCCCTAAAAGTTCACTAGCCAGGCAAAGGCAGTTGCTGCGATGTTGCCTGGGGCGCCTAGACTCCCCCACCAGAGAGGAAACCATCCAGGTCAGACTTCTAACGTGTAACGTCCCCTGGTGACCCCAGATTATTGCCGTCGGGGGCTTTCTGCACACGGGTTGCTGCAGAGGACGGCTTTATGTCCAGTCTTCTGCTTTAAGGTCTGGCTGAGGTACCAGGATCTCGCAGAAAGCCTGAGCCCCTCAAAGGGAGAGGAAAAGGGGGGTGCGGGCGCAGTAGAGAGGGTCAGCCCCTCTGGGATGCTGAGGCTACCTGCCAGGAGCCCTAAGCACCACCCTCCTGCTCACACATGCACACATAACTCTGCCACAGTTTTCACACTCCTTCTCTGGGAGTCTAGTGCCCTCGAGACATAGCGTTTCAAAGAGCACAGTTTTGAATATGATGCCGAAGGCTTTTAAAGGACTTAAATTAGCAGAGCCTCCCCAGAAGTCCCCGTGTGGCCCCCTCCAGCTCCTGCCCCCAGTCCTGGCTCTTCTGGTGCACCTCTGTGCCCCTCACTGCTCTGCCCAGCTGCTCAACCAAACCACCGTTGCCAGGCTTGCCCTAAGCATTTCCCACTGCCCAAGAGAACCGGCCAGGTCTGCACTGCACCAGCTCCAGGAAGGCTGGTCCTGCTCTGTATCAGCCTGGAACCCACTGGGAGAACAGCCCCTGACAGACAGCCTCGTCTCTGAATTCAGTCACTAAATCTCTCCCCTCCCCTCCTTCCCTTTCCTCCCTCCCCCAAGCCCGCTTATCCCCAAACCATTCTATTCGATTAAGGGGACTGGCCACAGCAAGGATGTTTACATTAGGCTCACTTCCAGGCCATAACCCGTCCTGAGGGAACACATTCCTGAGGGGGCGATGGAAAAAACTATGCAAAACATCTGGGCCTCTCTGTGCTCCCCACTCCAGCCTTGGGGCACTCCATCAACCTCCAGGTCTCCCCAAGAGTAAGCGGCATCGCCAGGGCATGGGGCCTGGCTTCAGGGTCTGGGATGCCTGGGAAGCTGCAGACATTTTTCGTCTAGCAGAGACCTCGCCCAGCCAAAGATGTCCCACCTCAATGCACAAAGAACCAATTGCAGTCACCACAACATTATTTCTGGGGAGACAGCATTTTCCAGAAGGCCAGTTCAGTACTGGGACAAAGTTCCTTAGAAAATTGCCACATTCAAATGGAGAGCTAATGAAAAGCCAAAGCCAGCTCCACTAGGAGAAGAAACAGACATTGTTTCTCAAGGATGGGGACGTGCCCCATACTCTTCCCTTCCTCTGCCTGGCTCCTCCCCAAACCTCCCCTCCCACAGTGCCAGGTCGCAGCACAATTAAGCCTGTCATGGGATAGGATGACACATGTGCCCCATCCTCAGACTCCAAATGGGACAGACCCACCAGAGAAGCAAACACAGGAGGTGCATAAGCGCAGTTTGGTGAAGCCAGTTCTGGCCGGGTGCCCTCCCCTAACCATCAATCCGGAAGCCAGCCTATCCCAATATGCACAGAGAAAATACAAGAAGGCATTAAGACCACAGGCTAAGCAATTAGACAGACCTGGGTTTGATTTTCAGCCACCCAACTTAAAAGCATGGACTAAATAGTCTAACCTCTTCGAACAACTCCTGTGTACAAATGAGGCGTCTCATCTGTAACACCAGGATGCCAAAGGTCTGTCGTGGGGACTGAATGAGGTAATGTGTACCCAACGCTGAACTCAGAGCCCGCGGCACCCTAGGTGGTCAACCCAAGGGAGCCACCCGTCCAGTGCCTAAGGAAATCGGTCACCACCACCAGCTACCCTCCTCAACCCCTACTGGCAATTTCCTAATCACTGAGGTGTCTTGTAGCGAGTTGAGTGGGTAAGGGGGTCGGTGGAGAGGGAAAGTGGGAGATGAGCTCAAAGTAAGTCAGAAAGAGAAAAATACCGTATTCTAGCGCATATATATGGAATCTAAAAAAAAAAAAAATGGTACTGATGAACCTAGTTGCCAGGCAGGAATAAAGATGTAGACATAGAGAATGGGCTTGAGGACACGGGGTGGGAGGGGGAAGCTGGGGCAAAGTGAGAGTAGCATCAACATATATACAGTACCAGATGTAAGATAGATAGCTAGTGGGAAGCAGCAGCATAGCACAGGGGGATCAGCTCGGTGCTCTGCGATGACCTAGAGGGGTGGGATAGGGAGGGTGGGAGGGAGGCTCAAGAGGGAGGGGATATGGGGACATGTGTACGCATACGGCTGATTCGCTTTGGTGTACAACAGAAACTAACAAAGTATTGTGAAGCAATTATACTCCAATAAACATCTATTAAAAAAAAAAAGTTTCACCATGATGTTACAGCAAACTCCTTCCAGAACAGGAGGTAGGGAGCTATGACAGAGGAGATCTGTGAATAAACACACAGACATCAATTCCACTCTACAAACCAGAGATGGCCTGTGACCACTTCTGCAATAATAAAAGCCGGCTCACTGATTCACGCTGGGCTTTTGTCAAACATGGAAAAAGTTAAGAAAAAAAGATTCCTAAGATGCTGGCTCTGGAGCAGACTTCGTAACGGCTGCGAATATTCTGTACACTCAGCTGTTCTTTGTGCCCTCTTTTGTCAGGGCCTGGGGGCTCAGAGCTAAAACTGGCACCCAAAGACCATCTGGGGCTGCTGTCTTACACACAGAGGTTTAAATAGCTCAATGAATGAACCTAAGAATTAGTGAATGATAAAGCCGTATGGTCTCCATCAACCTCTCCTCTCCGGAACAGCATTCAAACCCTCCCTGTGTCTTCCGCAATGAATGCTTCCTAAGTACAAATGAATAATAATAATAATAAAGGTAGGAGGGAGAAAAGGGATCCCATTACAAGGAAGGCCAACTTAAAAAACAAACAACTTAGCCCCAAATCTCCTGCTAAATTCTTCTATTCGCTCCAGGTTCATTAGAAAATCTCTCTTCCCAAGTAAGACAGGAAAAAAAAAAAAGTTGGACTGCACAGTGTCGCCAAGCTCTAGCCCTCTCAATCCAGCATACTGTTCCTCTCTGAAAAACATCTACCTCCGAGGTCAGTTTGACCAACCTATTCTGGAATCAAGAGTGTACAGTTCTCCCAAGATGCATATGTATATATCCACATCACACAGCTGAGAAAGAGTCAGGGCTACATACCCAACCCCAGGGAAAGAGACAATCTTCCGGTCACTTCTAAAAGCTACACAACTGTTCTTCCGCGGTGGAAAATCTAGCACTGCCCTCACTTTGGTAGGCTCAAATATCATGTTCTGGAGCAGAGACACCATGGGAGAGAGGATCTCTCTGCAAAGTGCTGCTATACTTGGCAACCGCTGGATTTATTTACTCTGAACGACCAAGCCTTTCATCACCAGGGAGGCCAGAGCTGAGAGAACAAGGCTAATCTGAGAAAGTTACATTAGATCTAAACACGAAGTGTTTTATGTATGGTGCTGTTACAAGGTCTAGAGAGCTCTTCTCTGGACATCATCAGAACCAAAAGAGGAGGGACACCCAGGCAGGCTTCCAGGCAGGTGAGTGAGTCACATGATGCAAAAGGTCCCTTCCAGGACCTGGATCATAATGCAGCAGAGAAAATCCAAGAAGGCAGTAGGCACACGGGCTGAGCAATCAGCCAGGCAAGCAGATCTCATTCAGGCTATGACCCTCGTTGACAGGGAGACCTTGGACAAGTCATTGAACCCTCCAGGGCTCCACTCCCTTATCTCACCTACAAAATCAAAGGGATCACCAGGATCCCTCCCACCTTGAGGCTGGGTTTGCTGTACCGGGTAAGACTGTCTTTCTCAGGGGCGCATGGATGTGCGGGAATCCCTGTGTATACTCCTGTCCCGCCCCAAGCCCAACTGGTGAAGATACAACTGCTGTGCTTTCAAACAGCCATCGAGCGGGGACTGGGCTGTGAGGGCTGATATGAAGGGGAAAAGTCTGGGCTCTGAGGAACTGTGATCAGAAAGAAAGATGAAAGACATGGGCAATGCGCATGGTAAGAGAGTAAGGAGGCATGAGAAAGAGCTAGATTTCTTTGAGAAATCAGAGAAGAGAAGATGGTGAAATCATTAACCCTCAGGCCAATTTACTCAGGCTTCTTCTAACGAAATGTCCAAAAGAAACCAAAGCTAAGCATTAGGATTTTATTTCCTTTTTCATTTTCCTATATAATCCACTATAATTTTTTTTTTAAGTCAGGAACAGAGGTGAGGGTCCCGTGACCTCAAAAGAGGGTAAATAGAGCCACGAAATGAGCCCAGGCGGAAGGGATGAGCTGCCTTCTCTTCACAGAAGAGACAGACCGCTTCAGAAAGGGGCAGCCGCCCTATCACTGCCGAGAGCACTTGCTCTGTGGGAAGTGGAAGCAGACACACGGCCAAGACTAGCATTTTCTTCCTAACAACCCTCTGGCTATTAAAGGTTAATACGGGCTGGAGGGGAGGTGGGGGAAGGGAGGAAGAGGAGAGGAAAACATTACGCAGGATTAGAATGCTACTTTTACTTTAAAAGCCGTCATGTGTAAAGCATTAGTGTTTGTGAAATCGCATTCTTGAGTTAAGTCAATGGACAATCTTTTATACATAAAAGTGAAAGAAAGCAATTAAAAGCTAAATGAAGAAAAACCACCTTCCCCTGGTGATCTGGGCTATCCCGGTCCCTTTGTATTAACAGGAAGCAAAGACAAGGGTCTCCCCAGCACCACTGTCCAAATGTCTCTTTTATGGCCCCCTCGGTGACAGTTTGAGAAGTTTTTGTCTTCCTTCTAAGTTTACCTATGAGACTGTTAGGGTAAGAGGAGAAGGAAAGAACAGTGAGAGGGGGAAAAAACCTCATCTAAGCACAGCTAGTAAACAGGGGAACCCAGAGAGAGGCCAGATCTCTCCGCCTCCAAGGAAGCCTTAATAGATACCCCAACTCTCTTTGTCACCTCCACCAAAAAAGAGCCACACCACGTGTTTCAACCATGAGAATTAAGTCAGAGCTTGGAGCTGTCTGGCCAGCCTCAGCTCACAGGCTTGCTGCAAGAATCAGAGAAGTATATTCAGATCACAGGAGAAACTAAGATGAGTTATCAGGTGTACTGCTGTCTACCGCTCAGGTGCCAAACACGAACTGGTCTAATTTTTTTTTAAAATGTGTCTTGCCCAGGTGGGTGGATGGCTATGAGTAAAACTGCTAATTTACCTGGAAAAATGGGTCAGGAAAAGGCAAGTACAGTTGCAGTGTAGGGACCAACCCAGATCTCAGGGGAAGCGGGAATGGCAAAGCCCCTTCTGGTGCTCAAACGAACTCAACCCTGCTACTCAGAGTGGTTGAGATGACTCTGGTGCCTCTAGCAAGAATGTCCCGATGATAAAAGGCACTACTTTTCTCTTTCGTATCAGCAAAAAGAAAAGCATGAATGAGTCAACATACATTCAACAGAATGGCTTTCCAGTGGAAACGTGCTGCAGAAGCTAAAAGGATGTTCTCTATTTTGGAGGCTGAGTAGGCTGAATCCCATCATGGGCTGCTCCCAGATTCCAGGCCTCGTGATTCCCACGCCACAAGATCGCCTACTTCTTGGCTTCCAGGAGGTCCATCACCTTCACTGAATCTGACAATCATGCCCAGAAAGATTCTGGAAAATGAATGCAAACCACCGCAAAACAGCGCCCATTCACTCTCCTGTCCCCGCTCACTCTCCGCCCTGGTAACACAGAGCATCCTAGGGACAGTGCTGACAGCTGGCTATTCTGGGGTACTTTCTCTTCCCTTCCTGCTATGGAAAAACGGGGTAGATGGGACGAAAAGGCAACGCAGAGACGGCCAGGCCCAGAAAGAGAGAGAAATGCTTCAATCTCAGGTGCTGGAGGTAAAGGTTGGTATCTTTCTCCAGCTGTGTCCTTCACCAGCTAGCAGGCCATGTTTACAGGATAGCACATGCTTGCAAGGTTGTTACACAGCCACGCTAAACCACTCCCTAGTCTGCTTCTATCCTTTCTGCCTTCCAAGTAGGAACTCTTGTGGGGCTGAAAACGAGAACATAGTTAGGTGCCAGTTTTCCATGCATGTTCAGCCTGAGATAAAAAAAAAAATCTCAACGTCTATACCATCCAAATGCATCCATGTAGAAAAGAGCCTCCCGTGGTTGCAGAGGTGCCCGCTTTGGTTTCTGCTCCCTTCCCTGCTCCCCTCTGGCAAATGAGCTCAGACTGGGCACCTTGACCAAAATGCTGGTCTGAGTAGGAAGGAAGGAGGATGAGAAAGGAGAAGAAACTGGCGTGGATAACCCACAAATTCAATTATTCAGCCCACACACAAGAAAGAATAGTTTGTTAGATTTCTCTTTGATTCCTCGGGCTCCAACCCACACACTGGTGTCAGGGAGGGGTGTTAAATAAGCCTCTGAAACGAAGCTCCTCTGTGCTTTAACACCACAGGCACCCACACCTCCCTTTGAGACAGAGAGCTCAGCATCATTCACTCCAGCCAAGTCCCCCTCTGTTCTGCGGCTGAGTTCATCTTGGGCCCCAACTTGTGAAAGGAATCCAGGATGGGTTAAACGTTACCTGTATCTCCACCCCACATCTCCTAGCCATCTGATCAGAGCTAGAGAAAACATCCTGTGTACAGAGTTTGAGAGGCTGACACAGGGTGGGGGAGCACCAGCGACACATGGCCGACGAGGAGTTAATCCCCTGAGAGATAGGGGCCCGCTCCTTGGAAAGTTCAGAGAAAGCAAAGAGAAGAAAGATTCCACCGGCTGTTACATGTGGTTACTAAAACACAAATGCAAGCAGAGACTTCTGTGTCCCCAAGTTCAAAAATACAACAACGAAAACCTCTTCGGTCCTAGCATCCTACACACTAAAAAACAAATGAAAAAAAAAAAAGTGTGTTTAAGCAGAATGTTCCCCTGCGTTGCAGTGCTGGTACAGCCCCTGCCCTCTGCGCTCATCTCTAGGTTAAACGGTCCTTTGGACCCAGGCTGAGGGGTGAAGAGGTCTGCCTCCCAAATTCCAGTTATTTCCTGATTCTTCTCCCTGCACGGTCCACACATCTCCCCCTCTCCTTCAGCACACGGCCCGGCCTAAAGGCAGGAGACCGCTTTCGATGACCTCAAGTCTCTCTCGGCCCCTACATTTTAACCTCAAACATCAAAGCATGAGGGCATAAAGCAGGAATACTCATCAATGCAACGAAGTGCTACTTTACAGACCTCTAGTTCCAGCATCCTTGATACAGTCATGTTTGCCTTCAAATAAGGTCTTTTAATGTTCCCAGCGGCTGAGAGGGGCAAGACGTAACAGTTTGGAAGGGCACCTACATTTGATTAGATTCGGTTCACATGGACACACAAAAACAGCGAGCTTTGGCTGACTCTACTGTCCCTGCCTGCCACTTGGTTGGCATTGGAGGCTCTGATGAATGTCAGGGAGCATCAAAGGTTTCAAGCCCAAGAAGGGAGCCACACAAAAAGCTCTGGGATTGGCCCTTTTTTCTAGAATTGCCCTAGGCTCTCCTGCCTATAAAATTTTGTAGGCACCCAATAAGTACTTAAGTGACTGTTTACTTCTTACTAAACCACACCTCAGGGATACAGGACCAACCCCAGGGCTATCTGCAAAAAGCATCCCTCTTCCTACATATGCCAGGATCCTCCCAGAAATACTGGCCCAAGCGTTTCCCAAGTGGTTCTCTTCCAGAAAGATGGGGTGGGGGAGGGACAGGGGATGGGGCCTGACTTACCAAGAAGAAGGAAAAATTTGAACCACTGATTCCACACTCTCCTTTGAACCACTCTTACTGCAGCTGCGATAGATAAGGAGCGTGATGACGAATGACCAACCTTTCTCCTGAAAGTCCCAGAGTGAAACATTCACCAAGGATCCCGAGGACAGTCCACGCATAAAAAGGCAACAGCATGTCAGGAATGGCCATTAAGCAGCCTCAAACGCCAGGGAGATCCAAACCCAAACTTGTCTGCCAACAGCGCACCAGCCCCTTACAGCCATAATAAGAAAGCCTGCCCAAGGCATTTTTTTAAGGATTTTTTTTTCCTGTAAAGGGATATCGCAAGTCTGCAGCTGAGGTCCAGGGCTCAGAGGTCTGTGAGTGAGGACACACAGCCACCAGTGATGTGTTCAGTGCCAACCCCAACAGGCCAGACAAGACCCACAACAGAGCAGGACACAGACCACCAAACCAAAGAGGTCCCTGATGCTGAGGCCAAAGGCAAGGGAAAATATGACTGTCCCAGGTCTTCTATGCCCTGAAGCAGGCCCCAATTTCCTAAGGAAATGAAAAGCAACTGGGAAAAGCTTGCCTGTTCCCTCCCTATTTGGGATGCCACCAGTTCCTTTATCACCACCAGGATGGATACAAAACAGAGCCACAGATACATGAATGCATTGCCACTGTGTGCCACGACACCATAAACACAAAGAAATACAAGCAGGTCCTCTGCTCTCAGGGAGAGAAAGGAGGACCAGGGAACTAACATTTATTGGGCACTAGGATAACGGCAAGGAGAACTGCATGTGTTTTTCCATTTGATCCCCACCATAACCCTACAAGCTAGGCGACATCATTCCCCTTTTACAGGAGCCTCGGAACGTGTAGGTGATGCGTCTAACGACACGCGCTTTAAAAAGTGGCCAACCTCCCTCTCAATCTAGGTCTAACTTGACTCTAAAATGTGGGCTCTTTCTACCATATCACGTGTCTCTCTTCAGTCACACAAGGTTCTGTAGAAGCCCTCAAACAGATCTGGTTAAGTAGACAAATTAAGTGATCCTAGGCAAACATGCCTCCGTGGCCCCAAAGAATATCAATACTGAGCTGGAGGATACAGGGAGGGCTGGGTCATAACGGAGTGGATATTCTAAATCCCCTTCCAGGAGGTAACTGTCCAAAATAAACACTCACAAAACCCCCTACAACCCAGCTTGCAATGTTCCTGGCCTTAAGAGTCCCTCTGGATCCCCCGAGAAGCTAGACACGTGACTATCTCCTCATTAAGAACTACTCTAGGGTCTCTCCCCAGCCTGAGGGTCCTTCTGGATTCCCAAACCAGTACTAAGTTTCGTGAAAGCAGTAAATACCGGATCTTTCCAAGTGAAAAATCCGACAGCCGTTGTCTGGCCTCACTCTACGTTTATAATTATCCCGGTCTTATAAAAGGTTAGGAATTTCATAAAGCTACATGTGCCGTATCTCACAAAAGGGTCTGTCGGAAAGGTCAGAGTGGCTTCAGTTCTCAGCACTGCTCGGTGATTAAAAATCTCTGGAAAACTAAAATCACTAGAAGGGTCCTCACTGAGTTTCTTCTTTTTCCATCAGTGGCTGAGCAAATTCAAGAGAAGAGAAGAAATGCACCTACCCCCCCCCCCCACCAAATCCGCACATGCTCTATGACTACAACCCACCACCAGCAGCAGGATGAAATACTTGCTAGAATCAGTTTTGGTTTAAACACTTTTGTCATCCAGCCAGGACAGGACTCTACAAAAATTAAATAAATCTCAAATACGTATTAGCCTTCTCAGAATACGTCAACTATCGTGCCAACTATATTATTAGGCAATAAGGGTATGGGGGTGGTAGGGAGAGAGTTTTTTTGTTTGTTTGTTTTTTTGTGGTACGTGGGCCTCTCACTGTTGTGGCCTCTCCCGTTGCGGAGCACAGGCTCCAGACGCACAGGCTCAGCGGCCATGGCTCACGGGCCCAGCCGCTCCGTGGCATGTGGGATCTTCCCGGACCGGGGCACGAACCCATGTCCCCTGCATCGGCAGGCGGACTCTCAACCACTGCGCCACCAGGGAAGCCCGGGAAAGAGTTTTTTGACGTGAATCCCTGGGTCACTGGCCTTTCAATCAGCTGCACAGGTCCAGCTTCGCTGTCCCTAGGTTTGGGCTGGTACAGCTCAACTCACTGAGCCCTCCTCCACGTCACCTCCATCCAGTTTTAAGTGTCACCTTGGGCTGAACACGAGCAGAGAGAGATCATTGGATAAGCCACTTACCATCACGTGGAAAACAGAAAGGAAAGTGACATTTTGCCACTGTTGATTAAGGAGGACCTGACACTCTGGGATAAAAAACACACGAACAAACAAAAATCAGGTCTCAGAATACCTCTGTGTCATTAAGAGATCATCTCCCCAGTGCGCAGGATCCTGGTGCAGGGCGGCAGCTCAGCGGCAGTGCCTCTGGGGTGCTCAGTAAGGAGCTGTGTTTCCTTTTAGACCTTTATCTCACTTTCGGCAAAACAAAGCAGACTGACTGTTGACGTGTAAGTGCACCTGAAGTCACAGAACATTACCTGGGCTGGAGACAGTGAAATACTTCTTAGGTGCAGGAACACTAAGACGGCATGGGCCATTGGCATCCCAACCGCACCAACACAATACACGTTTTACACCCTCACATCCGAGCGTGTGTGGGTTTTTTTTTTTTTAATTAATTTATTTATTTTTGGCTGCACTGCATTTTTGGCTTCGTTGCTACGCACGGGCTTTCTCTAGTTGCGGCGAGCGGGAGCTACTCTTCGTTGCTGTACACGGGCTTCTCATTGCAGTGGCTTCTCTTGTTGCGGATCCCGGGCTCCAGGGGCGCGGGCTTCAGTAGTCGTGGCTCACGGGCTCTAGAGCGCAGGCTCAGTAGTTGTGGCGCACGGGCTTAGTTGCTCTGCGGCATGTGGGATCTTCCCGGACCAGGGATCGAACCTGGGCCCCCCGCATTGGAAGGCAGATTCTTAACCACTGTGCCACCGAATGTATTTGAAATATATTTTATAACTACTGAATCCCTAAGGCAAGGAGAGAAGCTGTATCATTGCTGCTCTTTCCCCAAATGGAAGACCAAGTGGAGGATCCAGGCTGCCTCCCTGCTCTCTCCAAAGCTGTCCCCCCCAGACCCCTCACCCTACAATACACACTCACACACACACACACACACATACACACACACACACACTCTCTTTCACTCCCTTGAGTTGACAACTCAAAGCTCTAAGAACCATTAACTCACCAGCAGGTTGGGTCACAAAACAATGGTATTATCCATTAGTTAAAACACAATCCCACTGGAGACTTAGATTGGAATGCTTATTTGCTGTCGGCCACAGATATGTTTCTTGGTGCATTTTGTTGTTGTCGTTGGAAAAGCATCTATCGGGGACCGTCAGGAGTTTGGAGAGAACGGAACTGGTGTGGGCCAGGTACCCGAAGAGATAAATCTAAACAACACCTACACTTCCTTATTATAAGCTACACTCCTTCTTTTAACTGACCACATCATAAACATTCTAAAATAGATTTATGATCTACATGTTCAGAGGATCAGAGTATCTACCTCCCCTCTTCAAGGGGAAAAAAAAAGTCAGGCTATGAGACCACTGTTTAGAAGAGCAATTCCATACTTAGAAAAACTAAAATCAATATCTGTTGTAGCACTTCTCTCCCCCCCTCAGTAAGATCGCGGTTGTTTTAGGAAGATACAAGCTTCTGAAATGCAGCCTTAACAAACAAAACATTGCTCAACTGTTCCAGAGGCAGGTGTCATAAACAAGCAGCCACATGGCAAACATATTGATTTCCCAGCCCTTATCTCACAGCAACCAGTGCTCAGTTACCAGGCTACTTTAATATGTAATTTACTGCAGGGGAAGGAGAGCAGGGCCCAGGATGCCTGGAATATTTACTGGAGAATTCAGCGGTGGCAGGGAGGCTTCCCACAAAGGGTGGCAACGACGTGCAAGTGAATATGAAGAATTCTGGCTTGGAAGCCACAATGATCATTAGCATCTCCAAACTGCTGAACGAAAAGGCTTGACCACACCCCTCTCGTCCTAGCCAACAACCCATTACTCTGGCACCACTGATCTTCATCAACTCTGTTTACGCTATGAAAATCTAGCTCACCACTGCTGTTATTTAAATACGGACATTTAATTTCTGGCAAAACAGTACAAGGAAATTACCTCCATCTATTACGTGGCTTATATTGGACCCTTCACTTGCTTCTCAGCCCACCTGACTCAAGATAAAAATAAAGAGGACCCGGAGCGTGAGGACTTCAAAAGCTCCCATGCCTTGTGAGAATGTCAGAGTTTGCTTTTTTTTTTTTTTTTTGTAATTTAAGCCAGACTTTTTACATATCCCAAGCTGCAAAGCACCAAAAAAGATCCAATGCTAATTAAAAGCAATCAATGTATGGTTACATTAAGTGGGAAAGCAGCTCTGTGTCTGGCGTTAAAGGTTGTAGGTTTAAAATAAACCTAGAAATGCCAAAGTTAAGCTTTTTCAGATCAGCGCCAAGGCGCCCACACGCCTGGTACTATATATATGGCGAGGCCCGTACCTTCACATGCTGGCCATTAAACCGTCAGAAGCACAGAACGAGGCTGCTGGCTGCAACGCCACCACGGGGTAGAGGAAACTTCCATTTCCAGAACTGATATTTTCATCTTGAGATGCTAACTTATTTGGGCATAGATTTTCACTGTGAATTTCCTTAGGAGTTAAAAATTTTTCATTTAAATAAAAACCCAGCTAAGAGAAGCTGAAAAGTTTCTGTTCAGAAGCTCACAAAAATCTCTGCAACCAGTGGCGGGGGGTCGAGGCACACCGCAGATGGGGAACAAAAAGCTTCTAAAAACCTGACCACGCAGGTACAAAGTCGAAAAGCATAAACACCTCTTCCACAATTTCCAGAAATTTTGCAAACCTGGAGTGAATTTCCTTCCGCACTGAAACCTCCCTGTGTTGTAAACCCGCAGACATTTAAAAAAATTGTTGACGTACGCTAAAAAATCAGAGAGGAAGATTCTCCTCAGCTTTCTCTCTGGGAAGAGGTCAACCAGAGAAAGTCTCAGAACCAAAAAGGGGACACTTCTCTAGAATCACATGAGTAATGAAAGCACAGGGCCTCAACAAATAATCATACCACTTGAGACGTAGTAGCTAATAAAAATATTTTATCCATCTAATAACAATACTGATGGTTAAAGGGTGCTAGATTGGTGGCTGATAACCAAGACTGTATCGCAGTAACTGTTTCTTTAACATTTAGGCAAAGGGCTTTTCACAGTATGGTAACCTAAGTGTTTTCCAAGAAATTCTATCTCAAATGCCAGGTATCGCAATTAATATAATTTTTTATTGTGGTAAAATACACATAACATAAAAATGTACTATTTTAACCGTTTTTAAGTGCACAGGTCAGTGGCATTAAGTGCGTTCACACTGTTATGCAACCACCACCATCAACCATCCACAGAACTTTTTCATCATCCCAAACTGACACTCTGTCCCCATTAAACACTAACTCCCTATTCTGCCCCCTCTCCAGCCCCTGGTAACCTCTATTCTATTTGCTGTCTTTATGAATTTGCTTCTCATAAGCATAGGTACTTCATATAAATGGAACCATACAAGACTTACCTTTTATGTCTGGCTTATTTCACTTAGAATAACATCTTCAAAGGTCACCCATGCTATAGCAAGTGTCTGTGTCAGAACTTCCTTTTTAAGGCTGAATAATACTCCACTGCATGTATTTACCACATGTTTATCTATCCCTTCATCTGTCAGTGGACACTTGGGCTGTTGCCACCTTTTTGTTATTGTCAATAATGCTGCTATGAACACAGGTGTACAAGTTGTGTACAAGTTATCTAAGTCCCTGCTTTCCATTCTTTTGGGTCCATACCCAGAAGTGGAATTGCTCACAAAATACATTTTTGTTCCCTTAAAAGGAATCCATTATTCGTGCTTTGGCGTCCAACACCTTCATCAGAAGCAAAAAAAACCAAAAATCAAAAAAGGCAGAATCGATTTGGAAAACTGCAGTCAACAACGTTGCTGAAGCAGAAGGCCATGCAGAGAGTGCCTACAAGGTCACAGAAGTGCCTGTGAAGGATGTGCCTGTGAAGGATGACCCTGGCCACAAACCAGGGGCTGCAGCTGAAACCCGTCACTTCCTCGCTCGAGGGGTGAGAGTTTTGAGTTCAACACCAGATGTGCGCCTGAATAAAGGAAGGATTTGCAGGGTATGGGGAATGCAGCTGAATGGTTTAATGAACGATCTGAATATACCATTACTGCCTGGCACCTTTATGAGCCAACACTGTTAAAAACCCAGGCATATTTTTTTTGATCCGACCTTATTTAAACCTGCTAGGGATTCACTGTACTAGGCAACATGTGAAAACTAGCAGGCTGACATTTAAGGTCATGCAAACATGCAGGAGACCTCAGAGATCTGTTTTCCCATCTCCCAACAGCTTAATAACTTAAAATGCCAAGATAAAAACTTGCATATATATCTTTTAAGATAGACATAGTTAGAGGTTTATGTCTTACCACAAATCAGGAATCAGAGATAATCCAAACCCTCCAAATTTTAATGAAAACCCAGACGACATCAGCTCTCCACTACCCCAAGTCTGGCAACATATTTCAGCTCAATTGGAGATAAAACTGAGACAAGGGAAAAGGCAATTTTAGGTTCCTCCAAGGGAAGTTGCAGTTTTAATATTAAAGTGGCCCTGGGATGCTCAGACTATGAGGAATTTATTTTTCCATAGAATAAACTTTTCTTTCAAACTCCTTTTCTGTTGTTGTTGTTTAAATACAGTGTCTTAAGTAGATCTTTTGGAATTTACAAGATAAATACTGGTAATTTGATTCTTATCTTCTCTAAATCCAATTCTAAGCCAATTTGGTGTAAAGGACACTAATTATAGCCTACAGGGAGAGAAAAGGTAACCTACCAGAGAGAATATACTTGAAACATTTAAAAGGCTATGGGACCCTGAAAAGTTAAATAGATTTCAAATCTACTGGAGGAAGAATAATAAGTTAAATGGAAATTATTCTCAGGCCCTGGTCTACTTACAGTGGGCCCTTCAGAGTCTTGTCAACACTGCACCCAAGGGTGCTCAGGCTAAAGGGACCTAGGGTTTACTCTCCTGCAGGTCTATGCCTAGCAGTGGCTTTTGAAAGATCCAGCCTTGGTGAACAAAACTGTGAGGAAAAGGGGTGAGGGAATCGGATCTTCTTGCAAAGGGCTGAATTCTGCCTTGTTCACGGGTCTCCCTTTCTCAGCTCCATATCTATGTCGAAGAAACTGGTTGCATAAGATGCTGTGCTTTTCCAAGCTCAACCCTACACACTGCAGTGCTGGGGACTGCGGACTGCGTGCATGCGCGTCACCACTCCTACCCCTTCCTGTTGTTTTTCTTGGCCTTGGTCACAAAAGACAGTCATGCTGTAAGGATGCCATAAACTCCACCTGACGTTTCTGGCAGCTTTAAGGATGCCAGAGCAGGCAGAGGGGCCCCTGGCTCCTGTGGAGTTGAGCCGCAGTGGCCTGCAGCCTGGTGCAGTGGGTGTAGGGTCCTGGCCGACTCTGGGCTGATGGAGCACCCAGACTGGCTGAGGAATCAGTGAAACCCTCAGGAGGCCTTGGCCTTTGGACACCTTTGCTCCCACCCACTGACACTCAATGGGCTGACGACTCAAAACATCTCGTTAGAATAGCTTTCATTTCAGGACCACTCCAGGCATGGAAGCCCCCTTGGGCCGGGGACCTTGTGTACCCGAATGAGGGGCAAGCAGGTGCAAAATCCCACCCCATTCCCTCCATTAGAAAAGGGGCACCTTTTCTAACATAGAAGAGCACCATGTGGGGTACGAGCAGCCACGCTTGAGCCCACACAGAAGCTTCCCGAGCGGCAACGGCTCTCTGGAGGCCCCTCCCATTGTCTGCATGCCCGACCCCCAGAAGCTGGGTGCCCAAAAGCCACAGCACTGCAATCCACGGAGCGGCCTGTGCCCTCACCAACGAGGAGGGTAAACCTTTCCGAGCGGCTTGTGTGAATGAAAAAGCATCTCATCCTAGCAGTGGACTAATTAGGTTTGTTTTACTGCAAAGTCCAAAATTATATTTTTCAGGGCCTCTATTGAAGAGTTTAACCAGAGAAGGGTTCAAAGTATAAACCAATGACATCATCACGATTCCATACATACAAAGACAGAAAGAAAAAGTGTCTCTTGACAACACAAGGACCCTCCAGAACCATTCCTGGTGTGTGACGAACTGTCTCAAAGAGCCAGTGTGAGGCCTTTTCTACAAGCCATCTAGAAAATGGACGTGGGGTAAGGGGTAGAAATAAGGTTCTCCATTTTTCTTACAGATTAGTCCCTCAGAGACACTAGGCAGCAGAGAACTCAGTGCTGGCTAAACGGGAAAACTTCCTTCACTGTGTCTTTCCAATCTTTTCCTGCTTCCGGCTGGACAGGACACAGAAATGGCCTGAGGGGTGAGTACACAGTAAAGAGATTTTCTGAGGCGCTTTATAATTCTATATTTCAGGCCAAGGCTCCACCATGCTTCCCCGGGCCTTTCGCTCACCTCCTTCTAGGTGTCTTCTTGCTTCTACTTGAGGCTGTTTATTAGCTGCCTCTCAGGAAGATGGGCGCGAACACGAGGGTGCTGCCCCCTCAGGAGCAGCCAGGGTGGTGAGTTAGAGGAGGAAGAGGTGCCTGAAAACAAAGGCTGAAAGGAAGACGGCCCATCTGTAGCTGGAGGACAGTGGCTTCCCCACCGCACGGACCACCCAGAGCTTCCAAATGGCCTGAGGAGCTCTAGGACGGGCTTGAATTTAACCATTCTGTGCCACTGCTCATCTGTGGCCCTGATTTTTGGTTCTGGAAATACAGATTCAAAGATATACTTAAGGGGCAAAGGCAAAAATACTTGAGGCTTCCACACCCATCTGGAATCAGCAACTGGAGTCACAGCAGGTCAATGAAGAAAGCACTGTCAGGCTTCCAGAACTTACCAATGCAGGGAAGGCCCTAGTGGTTTTTTATCTCCTTTGAAAGGGTAATTTTTGGGTGTGGTGTGGTATATGTGTGTTTTCATCTGTTCTACAATCTGAAACTTTAATGTGTTGAATGTTCTTCTGGAAATCTTCTCTTCCCTTTATCACGTAACACAGAGAGACCAGAGGGTGACAAGTATGAAGTACCGCAAGAGCTAAGGAGGATGGAAGGAACGTTGGGGGCATTACAAAGTGGGGTCCCCAATAGGGCTCTTCAGACTCAGAAAGGGACTGTGGCTGCTTAGTTTGAAAGAACCCCGTGTGAGCCAATCCCACGTGTTCTCTGACACAATCCGTACAACAACACTATCTATTAGGTGGATGCTAACCCTGCCCCTATTTTAGACATGGGCAAACTAAGGTTCAGAGGGATAACATGGTCGGGGTGGGGGGAATGAGGAAATGGCAGCTACAAGGATCCAGAAGCTCGCGGAAGGTGATCGCTGCCCATGAAGCTGCTCTTTAGAGAGGAGAGTGGGATCCCCTCTACGCTTTGCACCCTGAACCGTAGCTCATGTGAGACAGTGGACCACGAGGAGAAACATGAGGGAGAAAGGAATGCTCTGTTACAACAAATCGAGAGGATCAAGACATAGTGCCTCCCTGCCGCAACCCCAGACCACAAAACAGCTCTAAGGGGCAGCTGAGAGCTGTCTACACGCGCACACGCTCCCAATCCTAGGAGCAGCTGAGAGCTGTCTACACGCGCACACGCTCCCAATCCCAGGAGCAGCTGAGAGCTGTCTACACGCGCACACACTCACAATCGCAGCAGCGACCCCTGCACTCTCGCCCTCTGCCACCCCGGGGCAAACTGCCGGTGACAAAAAGCCCTTCAGTGCTCCGGGTGTCCCCACCTTTTGTAGCAAGCCCTGGAAGGCCTGAGTGCACAAACACAGTGCCCTTTCACTGCAGCCTCTCGGGGCTCCTGTTTCACTGGGGCCGTGAAAGAGAGTACTGTAAATAAAAGAGGCCTGTCTGACCCGCCCCGGGCCCCAGCCCTCCTGCTTCTCTGCTGTAACAGAGCTGCTGGTCAGCACGGCCTCAGAGGCCCCGCTCTGCCCCACCACCCTGCGCCCGCTGGGCACCGTGGGGCAGGAAGACAGAAGGATGAGGCCCTGGCCGGTCTGGGGGTGTCAGGGAGGAGGGGTGCACGGGCCTGGCCAGTCGCAATGACTTTTAGGCATTTAAGCACGTGTGTAAATGGCTGCATGAAGATCAGCTCAGAACACCACGGCGTGACTGGTTGAGGAGAGGGGGAGGGGAGGCCATTTGGTTTTGTTCTCTTTGTCCAGCCAACTGGACAAAAGCAAGGAGAAGGGGAGTTGGCAGAGAGACTGGAGTCCACCCTGATCGCAGCCACGGGACACTGTCTCAGCAAGCTCGAGAAGCAGAAAGGAACCACATCACACTAGGTACAGTTACATACTTACAAAAAACATAAAGCAAAGAAGGAAGGAAAGGTAAGATTGGGGAAAAGGAAAAAGGCCCAAAGAAGTACAGAAGTAGCAACCCAACTCACACACATAGAGAAAACAGAGGCCAAACCCCCCCTGGAGCTGCTCAGACCATAGCCAGTCAGCACTGCATTTATGGAAGTTGGCCGTAAATGCCAAATTTATAGGAGTTGAGAATTCACGTCTATCCGCTATTCGACCAAGCTTAGGGGTTGGTGGGGAAAGACATGAGAATATGGCGAAAGGTCCTTTATTCAATGTCTATTGCCTGTCCTCTCTGCAGCCAGATAGGAGGATATAAGGACCTTTTAACCGCCCCTTAACACCCACTGGGATTTTCAGTAACTCCACCTTGGGGGCAGGGTGTGAAATCTGAAACTTAGAGGACAAAACAAACAAGCAGAAACAACAAGGTCAGATACATTTTGCTTAAATTTCCCACAGAGATAAAATGCTGCAGAAGAAAGCAGAAACAGTCTCAGAGTCTGGTAGGGATACAGCTATCTCATGAGAAAGGGCAGGGTAGCCACAGGGCATACACCCCTATCTCGGACAGGAAAGCGAAGGAAGTCTCAGACCTCTGTCCATGACAGGCCAGGGCCACCCCACACAGCATCCAAGAAAATGAAGTCCTTTTTTTAAGTTTGAAAATGAGTTTCCCAGGACAGAGGGACAAAAAGCCTGGGTCTCTAAGCCACAGTTCTTACCCAGACCTCAGACAAGCCCCAGACGAGGCCTCAGGCGCACAGGCTCTCCAAAGCTACCTTCTCACCACCGAAAGTCCAGGTATTTCTGTGATGTGGGGCTGCTGGAGGGGAGGCCTAGGCCAGGCCTCCTACTTCGCTTCTCAAGCCACCGAGAGCCTCCCAGGGCCACTGCCAGGCAAGGCGTCCACTCAGAGAAACCCCAAAGCTCGAGAGGCCACCCTGTCTTCCCGCCACAAAGCAAGGACATTCTTCCTGGCCTTCTCAGGCCTTGAGTAACGAGGATGGCCTCACCCCACAGAAAATGCACCTCACCAGGGAGGTGACACCTCTCCCCCCAGCTGTCCACAGCATGTCGTGGCAGGGACCAGGAGAGAAGGTCAGAGGGAGCCATGTTTAATGACTTACACGACCACTCCATCAGCTCTGGGCCTTCAGGTACCTGTCCGTGAAATGGGCACGAGACTATTAATACCACTTTTCTTGCCTGAAAGCCGTGAGCTGAACTAGATCATCTCCGCGTGTCCCTTCCAGATCTAAGATCTTGATTACAGGAACAAACTCAGCAGCAAACAAGAGCAGCCAGGTGACCCAGAATCAGCCATTTCCTGCCCTGAGCCTGGCTGGCTGCCCCAGGGAGGCCCCAAGTGGAGTCACAGACCCGCACCTGCCAGCGGGTGCCTATAAAACCCCTGGACCTTTACACTGCAAACACCTTGGGATTTACCTGCCGAGTCTAAAGGAGGGAAAAGGGGAGGAGCAACCCAGCCTCCCGGCCCCTCTCGTCTCCGGATCCAGCTCCTACCCGCGCCACGTCCACGAATCCTGCAGAGAACACACAGCACTCTGACAAGCACAGATGCAGAATCTGGATGATTCCCCAGTGGGCACTTTAGGGCCGTAGCTAGATCGTCATCCCCTCTGCTTCCTCACCAGCTAACTCAGCAGCCTCTGCCTCTCCCCGTCCAAGCCCGGTTTGGAGAGGTGAAGATTTCTAGGCGCCACCGAGGCCTGATTCCCTCCCTGGGTCTTGGGGATCAGAGGTGCCCTCCACCACTCCACCCGCTGAACACATCATGGGTCACCACCTTGTGCCAGGTTGGGGACTGGAGTAAAGAAAAGCGCAAGCCACAGTCCCCGCCCTCAAAGAGCCCTCAGTCTTACTGAAGAGACGGCATGGAATTCAACGCAGCGGTAAAACCGTGCTCACCAGGCGAGCAGCGGCAGATGAGAAATCCTTCCCTTCAGGATCAGCCCCTCCCAGGTTCCCTTAACCCACAGGGCAACCCCGACGGCGGAACCAGCAGACGGTCACCCCCTGAGCCCTGCCGCACCTCCCAGCAAAGCTCTCCATGACGCCTTTTCCCCAAGGGCTGCTTCTCGTTGGAATGTGGGTCCCCTCTGGGAGTGCTGGAGGGCAAGGAGAGGGGAGGCAGCATCCAGTGGCCGGGGCCCGTGGTCCTTGGCCCAGGGAACCTGGGAGCTGTCAGCCGGCAATACGTGCGCCTGCACAATAAGGCACTGTGTGTGCAGCCCCCAGCCACCTCCCTTCACACGGCGTTCACACTCCGCCAGCCCTTCGCTCCTGCCTGGCCTACTCCTGCCATAATAAAGAGAAAAGAAAGAGCTCCAAAGCAAAGATGGTTCTGCTTTGATAATACCCGAGCCTGAGCCTGCTTTCTGGATTCCCCTTCCTACCAGCTTCACCCTGGTGGTTCCCCAACCCTCAGTACAGCATTGCAGATGTTCAGAAAGCTCAGCCCACCTCGGCTTCATAATAACGCCACCATCCATCCGACAACCTCCAGTTCACTAAGCAACAAGATTCGTGGCACACCTACAATGTCCAGGGCGTGGCACAGGACTCTGGGGGAGGAAGGAGTCAGGGAAGGATGCTATGGAACTGAAGAGCACCCAGGTCCTACCCCCAAAAACTTAGGGTGTCTGAGGGAAGAAATCGACAGAAGTGGAGATAATAAAGATCAAGTTTTATCTATAGGCCTTTGGATGGGAGTTCAAAGGAGGGCATTTTATTTCCCATCGGAAGCCAAGGGGAGAACGCACAAAGAAAGGCTGTGAGGAGACAGCACTGGTGCTTGAGTCTGAAAGCTTCGGCCCTGTTGCGATGAGCGGAGAAGTCACGGCAAGTGAAGGAAAGAAAGAGTTGGACGCGACAGCAGCCTGTACTGAGCTGCCACATGCTGGATGACGGACTAAAAGACGTGAAAACAGACGTGAAAAAGACGGTCCCTACTCCTGAGGGGCGTAAGGCACATGCTGAGAAAGGGAGGAGGCAGAGAAACGTAGGTGGAATCTAGGATCCCTGATGGCTCTGAACACCAAGCTAAGAATTCTCTAGTTGATTCTCCAGAACAGGCAATGGTCACTGTAGGTTTCTGAGCAGGGCAGCAACGCGATCAGAGCTCTGCTTCGGGAGGATGTGGCGATACGCCACAGTCGGGGGCACTGCAGGAAGGCTGGTTAGGAGACAGGGATAACAATCTGGTTAAGTGACAGTGAGAGGATGGGCTGGAAGGGCAAAGGGCTACGGGGAAGGCAGAGGGAAGGCGGGCGCCACAGACGATGCTACAGTCTGCAGAAGAGGGCAGAGCCTCTGGCAGTATCTGAGGACAGAGAGGAGAAGATCCGAGAGGGACAGTGTTGAACTCAGCCCAACGCACACCAAGTTCTAGTTTCTGGCAGGACTGGTTGGCGTACCCAGCAGGCAGCTAGAAAGGCATGTGGGCAACACAAGGAAGACAAAAATACTAGAGACAGAGATCTGGAAGTCATCCACAGAGAGGAGATCACGGAAACCATGAGCTGGCCAAGAAAGAGACTGGAGAGAGAGGAGAAACAGCAAGGACATCATCTTAGGAAACACCTCCATTGTGGGATGAGAGGGTCACATTCAGCGACCGCAGACACACACTGACAGCCCCCCACCTCTCCTGTGAAGAGGAGAAACTACCAGCACTTTGCAGATGAGGAAATAGACTATGGGAGCCAAAGTGTTTGCCCCTCAACAAGAGGCAAACACACATAAAATAGAGAACCAACAAGGACATACTTATAGCACAGGGAACCATATTCAACATCTTGTAATAACCTATAATGGAAAAGACTCTGAAAAAGAATATATATATACATATACACACACACACACAAAACTGAATCACTTTTCTGTACCCCTGAAACTAACACAACACTGTAAATCAACTATAATTCAATTAAAAAAATTTTTTTCATGAAAAACTTTACCAATAAAGATTAAAAAAAAAAAAAGGCAAGCACAGATCCTGTAGAACTCCATGCACTAGATCACACTGCCTCTAGGGAGTGAGTTTCAGGAAATATGGAGGGGGGTGGGCAGGGGCATCGATGTTAGAGTCCAGGAAGGTACACTGCTTTCGAGAACCAGGAAGTCACAGGCGACCTATGAAAGAATGGCGTCAACAGAGTCACCCTGATGAAAGCTGGGTTGAAACGGTCCGAGGAGCACCCTGGGGCAGACGAACCTAAGTCCAAAGCTAGGGAGAGTGAACCTCTAAGCACCCAAGTATTCTGGCAGTAGCCCCCACCCTGTGGGTGGCTGTGAGGATGAAGCCTACTAATGCACAGGAAGGGCTTAGTCCAGAGCGGGTGCTCACTTCGCTATGATACCTGCCGTGTGTTCAGCAAGGCGTCAGGTAGCGCAGGGAGAGAGGATGGATAAACCACGATCATCACGCTCACAGAGCCTGTGCCATAGTTGGGGAGGCAAAACACAAGCCCAGACAGCCGCCTAAGAAGGCAGTGGAGCTTATCATGAAACGGTGCCCACTTAGAAACGCTGCCAGAGACAAACGAGGGGCAAGCTGGAGGGCCGGACAGTGACACGAGGCTTCCCAAAGAGGCCCGACACGGGAGACCACGGAGAGAGAGACGGACAACACGGAGAGAGAGAAGGACAATCCGGGGGGGTGGGGGAGTAGAAAACGCCCTAAACAAAGCACTCTCATTCCAAAGCCTGCTCTCCTGGAAGCGGCCTGACTTCTGGGAGGCCCAGGGCTGAGTTTGCGCTGCTGCGTCATGTTTGTCAAGGGTTGAGCCTGAATGTGAGAAAGGACAGGTGTGAGCCTGGTCCAAAGGGGCCCATTCAATGTCGCTGGCCGGGGGGCTCCATGGGCGGCTCTCTCCTCCAAAGTGAGGCGTGGACCGTGGGCAGGAGTTAGGATGGGAAAGAACGTCAGAAAAAGAGCCAGCATCCCATCCAGGCTGCCTGCAAAGCTCTTCACCACTCCCACCTCCACCCCCAACTACTCAGAGAAGGCTGGATGGCAACGGAGGGGGCTTAGCGTGGCTACGTGGCCTCACCTCTCCCAGGTCTGTCTCCTACTGAAATCTCAGATACCCAACCTCCAACTGACTCAGCCTTGAGAAGGCCCACAGTTGCTAGCACGGCATTCAAAGAACTCTGTGACCTGGCCTCAATCCATTCTTCCCGCCTGCTCTCCCGTCCATCCCACACTCATCCCCCACTCCAGCAACCTGAGCTGTCTGCGGGCCCTCTACCCCAACTCATACACCGTCACATCTTTTCTCACCTCCTAACTAGAAATGACAGTGCCTAGTTCTACTTCTCCAAAGCCCTGCCATCCTCCAAGGACTAGCCAAACGCCACCACCTCCATGATGCCCTCCCGAAGTTTCAATCAGAGTCGTTCAATTCCTCTCCTGTGCTCCCCCAATACCTCACTAATATAATAATTGAGCATACGTCTGATATGCACACACACACAGCCATATATATATGTGTGTGTGTGTGGCTATCATTTGTTTCACTGTGAGCTCTTAAGGGGCTTTATCAGTATCTGTGCACGACCCCCCCAGCATTTAGCAACCACCTAGCATATGCTAGGTGCTCAGTAAATGCTTTTTGAATTGAATACCCATGGCTAAATCCTCACTCTATTAGGGTGTTCTTTAAACTATGGGTGACAATACATTAGTGGGTCTTGATTAATATTTTTAAATGAAATAGGAGAGACAAAACGGAAGAGAAAACATCAGAGTCCGCAGCATACAGTACAGATAAATAGAGTTGCATTGAACCTTTGGTTTCAGGTACGTTTGTGTGCGCCCTGAGTCAGGATGAAAAATGTTCTGTTCGATGTGGGCCACAGGGCCTCCGTTCTAGGACAAAGTAGCAAATAAAAAAGCTAGTTATCACAGGTTTCATCGAAAACATAACTTCTGGAGAATTCCTGGGGGGGGGGGGGCGGTTACTAAACGCTCCGTTCACTTGCCCATGCCTCTACAGCTTCAGAACAGAATCACCGTGGTAGGGTCCTCACTCACCGATCATTCTGGTAGGTCCTCTAGACTTGGCCTACCAAGGCAGGAAGGCAGGGCTCCATGGCAGATTTGTAACTGGCTTTACGACTAAAGGGGATGTAGGATTTAACCCTTGGTTAACCAGACCACGTGCCTGAGCAGCAGTTAATCTCAACATTGTATTTTAAACCTAGAAAGCAACATTCCTAGAAGATCCAGGGTAAGCCTGTCCCAGGACTGCTAACTTGGGGCCCCTTTTGGAGAAGGGCATCTGATGCTGGCTTGGCTGCACGGGGCTCTGGGTGCCTCGCCTGCCTGACCCTCCATCACTCCTTGCACCACTCATGTCTCAACTCTCCCCCACCCCCACCTGCTACCTGGGAATCACGCAGTCTGGCCACAGATCTCTAAATTGGTTCAAAAGCCTCCCTCTTCAGAAGCACTTATCCCTCTACATAATGAATTTCCCAGCCCTAATTAATGCAAAGAAAGGGATGATATACATTTCTCTGTTGCTTTAAGTCACAGCTAGTTAGACACTTTGAGGGAAGAGCAGCCTCTAGCTAAAGGGTCAGATAAGCTAAAAATCAATATAAGCCACCACCTCGAATCTTTTAAATCACCACCTTCCCTCCCCTGACCGTCCCTGAGCCAGACCCCTGCAGTGGGCATGGAGCAACCACCAAGCCTGCAAGTGACCATCCATTCAGGCTAATATTCAAAGAGAGATCATCTCCCATCCAACTCCTGATTCTTAATCGCCCCCCACTTCCTTCCCCTGCAAAAAAAAAAAAAAATCACTGCAATCTCTGGGAGCAATCAGACAGCCAAGCGCAAGGGAAAATAACCTCAGGATATCCAATGGAAAGAACAGAAGGGAGACACCAGACGAACTATTAGCAGAAGTATAACATCTTAAACAATGGAGGTGAGTGTCTGGTCCTTCCCCAGATTGGTCAAACCCACCTGGTTACGTCACTGCATATAATCCCTCTGATGTCTGGAGTGATGTAAAATTTACAAATCTGGAAGAACCTAAAAGAGGGTTATGAGAATGGTGAAAGGGAGTAAAATCATGGTATATGGCAAACCACTGCCTAAATAAGGAAGACACGTAGCTACCCTACAAATATCTCAAGGGCTGTGGCCCACAGTCTCTGTGACTCCAGAGAGCAGAAGTAGTGGTGGGGTGTCAAGAAACCTCTGGAAACAGAACTGGCTGCTCAGGGAACAGTAACATCCCTCTCCTGGGAGGAAGCTAGGCAGCGTGGAGCACATGAGAGCCTCAGAATGGGGGCTGGCCGCAAAAGTCCCTTCCAGCCCATTGCCCATCACAACAGGGCAATGCCAGAAACCAGCGTACTGGGTTCCATTGCCCCTTAAAGGGCGGGGGACACAGCACTACGGTTCACTTATCCATTCTGAAAGTGGCTGGGGAAGACAGAAGGAAGAACCTAAGTAAAGCACAATGTATTTTCTACCACAGCTCCCCAGACCCAGCTACTGGGATATTAGAAAAGCTAACCTGGTACTGAGGTTCCAGGACAGGAACTTCTACTCGAGACCCAGAGTCTCCCAAACCAAATTCTTCAAGCTGGCCTCCGGGGACCAGGGGATGTCAGGCAGGGAAGCAGGACGTCTTTCCCGCCCGGTTTAGGGACTGCTTGCTTTTTGTTGTTTCGGGTTACAGGGGGTAGGTGCCGAGCAAGACTGCCCCCCTTTCAGCTTCTCTTTTTTAAGAAAGACAAAGGAGAAAAACAAAACAACCAGACACCCGTAGCCCAAGCCCAAGTGTGCACTGTGGGCGGCCTACATGAGCTTCCTTTATCCAACCACAAAAAGGCATCAGTGGAACCAGCGAGGGGCCCTGGAACGGCCTTTCCCAGCAAGGCCCTGCTCCTCCGTTGAGGTTAGCAGTTAACCAGGGGCCGGGAGCCGCGGGGCCAACAGACCGAGCCCCTCTTACACAACGCAGGGCCTTATCTCCCCGAGCCGCTGTCGTTCTGCAGACACTGCCTCGGGCTCCAACCACAGCCCAGACTGCCCCACGGGAGATACCGGCCCTCCTCTCGATATCAGGGAGGCAAGCGGGGCGAAGGACGGTTAGGCTGAGCTCAGACCTTCCTTCAGGTTTCTATTAAAAGAGAGTTAGAGAGCCAGTAACAGTCTGGCTGGCCAGCTTCGTAGTGTCATTTCCTTTGATCCCACGGCTGTAGTCCCCTCTCCCCAGTCCCCCTCCCTCTCCCAGGCCCTCTGCCCACCGAGAAGAGACGGCAAGGGTCCATCTCTTGTCATTTCATCAAATCTCGGCAGACGCCGGATACGAGACGCAGGAAGAGGGGCTGACGATCACCCGCTAAACAAATTCTTTTTTCAGACTGATTCTTGAAGGCAGAAACAGAGCCGGGGTAGCAGGACATAGGCTGTCAGGATGCAGGTGGACAAAATGATCAGCATGGAGAGCTCGGACCGCGTCGCTCTCCTTCTCAAACGCCTTCCAAGGCTCCCAACTGCCCCAGGATAAAGTCTCCAAACTAACAACAGTTATACTTATTGAGCAACTACCTTGTTCCAGGCACAGTGCAGAATGTGTTAACTGCATTATCTGAAATCCTCAGGCTAGCCCCTGTGATATCCCACATGATAACCCCACCGTAGGGATGAGGAAACCACGGTTCACAGTGTTTCAGGCATGTGGCCAAGATCAGAGTTTGCAAGTGGCAGCATGAAAATCTGCCCTCAGGTCCGCCCACATTCTCATCACCCCTCCACCCTGCCTTGTCCCCTCCCCTGGTCTGGCATTTTTTTGGCACTTCCATCTGACCCCAACCTACCATTCCAGTATGAATCACCCTCATTCCAGCCCAAGGAAGTTATATTACCCAGGATCCTAGCACTTATCACAATTGCAACAATAGGAACGCTAGCTAAATCTCCCTCTCCCCCACCCAGAAAGCCCCACAAGGCCAGAGGCTCTGTTTTTCTCTTACTCCCCACTGAATTCCCAGGGCCTAACCTGATGGCCAGCACGCAGTAAGTGTTCAACAAATTCTTTCAAATTAAAAATGAGGGACTTCCCTGGTGGTCCAGTGGTTAAGAATCCGCCTTCCAATGCAGGGGACACGGGTTCAAGCCCTGGTCCAGGAACTAAGATCCCCCATGCCGTGCAGCAACTAAGCCCGCGTGCCGCAACTACAGAGCCCACGTGCTCTGGAGCCTACCCACCACAACGAGAGATCCCACGTGCCTCGGCGAAGATCCCGAGTGCCGCAGCTAAGACCCGATGCAGCCAAAAAAATAAAATTGATAGATAAAAAAATATTTTAAAAAATGAATCCCTCCAGGTGGAAGGCCCTTCGTCTCTGAATTGCCTTGTGTTTTTTCTGTATATCTAACATAATCTTTCCATTTTCTACTTTCTCTCATAGGTATCAATATACACATATACATTTTAAGTATTAGCTCCTCTCTGCTCAACTTATAAGCTCCTCAAGGGCAAGTCCCAGGTCTTATGAATACTTAAACCCCCAGCAGTGCACTGCCGGTAAAACTAAAGGACTCAATGCACAGCAGTCCACTGAGGTTAATGAGTACCCCACGAGGCCAGTCACCATGCCAAAATCCACCCAGCATATCCAAAGATTTGAGATTGCTCTCAAGTCAGACTCTATTCTTATCATCTCCTCCTTGGTGGAAGTGGGGAGCAGACCTGGGCAGTCACAGGGAGGTCTGTGAAGGAATGTAGGCAGGGAATGAGAGCTATGGTTCCAGTCCTTGCTAATTTGCTGTGTGACCTTGGGCGAATCACAGAGCCTCTCTGGACCTCCACTTATTCCACCCTAAGTGAGCATGTTGAAATAAACAATTTTACGGGCTCTTCCAGCTCTAACAGTTTATGATTCTTGGTCACCTTGAGAACCCACAGCTGCAAAGCAGGTGGACAGCTCTGAGTGCTTTCCCTCAACAGGTGATGAGAAGAGGGATGAAGTCGGGGGCACACAGAGTCCCCCCCTCGCACTATTCCTCAACCTTCCCAAAATAAACAAACCCCAGCGAGTGAATAAGCCAGTCCATCTCATTAGGAAGGATGACAGCCAGGATCTGAATATGGATCGGAAGTAAATAGAAGGGAGAAAGCAGATACCGAAAATGGATTTTCGATAACTAACTTCCCTCTGGTTAGACCTGAATTTTTTCCCACATATGTGTTCTTTCACAGATCCAGTGTGGGAGCATTCATATTAGCACAACCTGGCCTCGAATACTGGGCAAAACACATAGTAAGCATTTCGCTTTTATTTATGTCATCAATGGTTTCAATGGAATGACTCATCCTTCCACTTTAACACTCGGCTCTAATATGGTTTACTATAAATAATGCAGAGAGCGAGGAGAGAGAGGGAGAGACAGCCTAAGCGCCGTGCCCCTGCTCAGCCAGGTCACCAAAGATCCAGACTGGACAATCCCAAGGTGAATCTGAGCTCAACTGACAGCCCAGTGGTGGTTCCCACGGAGAGGAAAGACAAATATTCCTCCCTCCACCCTCCAGGTGTTCAGGACAAGTAAGGCTGTTAGAAAAGGGGACTAATCACGCTGAGGATGTGCCGGGTACCAGGCTAGGATTTTAACACACAAGCTCCTTTCACCTGCCAGAGCCTTCCCAAGAGATAAAGTCAGGATTCTCATTCAAGCCCCCAAGCCTCCTGTGCCTACCCGCTTGGAGGGTATGTGTCAGAACTCGATCCATCCTTCCTGACTCCAAGTAACACTGACTCGTGGTGGTCTAGATTTTTTAACACCAGAAGTGCCTCTTGGGAGCCCAAACTCACAGGAGGCCCAACCACAAATGCAGAAACACACCAGCAATGAGAGGAGTCCACCCCAGGCCCAGGGGTGGGGGGTGGGGTGATCAGTGGCAGTGACTCCTTCTGGGACAGCGGTTGGAAATCACAAGCCCCTTGGCCTTGTTCGCCTCCCACCCAAAGAAGTAAGGCCAACGTGCACCCCCGGGGCTGAGCTGACAAGCCCGCTCTACACACTCTTTCCAAAGATCTACCTTCAGAGTCAGCCCACGGTCACCAATGTCATCGCACACTATAGTCACCAGATTTGTCACGGAATTATTTTGACCACTTCCAAAAGTCAAATCTACCCTCCCAAAGCACAAGGCAAAAAAGAATGCAGCACAGACTTTGGAAAGGATTCTGAAAGATTTCTAAAGTGCCTGGGGCCGTGGCCTCATCGCAGGGTTACGTGATCACTCATTAGATACGAAGGCTTCTTTAGAATGGCAGGAGCGCTTCACAAATGGAGACCTTTATATTCACCATGCATTCAACTTACTCTATCATTTCACCTGCTGGCTGCTAGCACAGGGTCAGTTCTAGCCTCAGTTTAGCAGTGCCCCAAACAAAAGATGTCACTGGTTCCTCTCATAGTTGCTCCCCTGAGCCAAAAGAGCAGGTTCTAAAGCTCAGTAGTGCCCGTTTGCAAAGTACCTTCACTGTGTTATGCACTTTATAATTTTTTTTTTTTTTTGGCCGCACCTCATGGCTTGTGGGATCTTAGTTCCCTGACCAGGAATCGAACCCGGGCCCACAGCAGTGAGAGTGTCCAGTGGCAACCACTGCACCACCAGGGAATTCCCTCTTTATACATATTTTATTCACATAACCACCTAAAAGGTATTAGCCACATATTTTTTTACGGAACAAGGAAATGAGGGCTCAGAAAGGCCAAGTAACTTGTTCAAGGTATCCAGTTAGTAAATTCTGGAACCTGGGTTTTCATCCAGGTTGCCTCACTCTGAAGCCTGCACTCTTCCATCACCGCACACCGTCCCTGAACACCTCCACCTCCGTAACATCCCAGAGAGCCTCTTCCCTTGCGTGAGGAACTGTCATCCCCACCCCAATTCCCGGGCTGTGTCTCACTATCTTTAGCATCTCCCGGACTCTGTGCTCACTGTTTCAACTTCCCAGTAAGTCTGTCCTGGTAGATACCCCCTGCTCTAAATAGCACCCTCCGTGATCTGCAAACATTACAAGGACATCAAAACAAAGCTATCAGTTGGGTTCCTAGCTTTAGCAGCCAGTCCAAACTCTTTTGTTTGATTCTCAGACAGCTTATTGACTAGGTGACGGGGTCAGAAGTTTTCTTTTCACCTGGCTTCTTCCGGAACCCGGCGCCCTGCTTAAAGCAGCAAATTCAGCACAGGTGGGAAAAGTCCACCCATCTAAGATTTCAGATTTACATATTTTTTGTAAGCACACATTACTTATCGGCCAACAACCTGTGGGAGTGGGAGAGGATTAAGGCAGAAAACAGCAGGAACTGAAGAGGCAAAGATTGCCTACACCCTTTTCCCTCTTGTATGAACATGGGCATTGACAGCCCGCTCAGCGAAATGTTCGCAGAGGCTGCGTGTCCACACGAAGAGGGAGCAAAGTAGGAGAGGGCAGGAAGCTGATAAACTGTGTGATAAATGCAGCTGCTGTGTTTTACAAGGTACCTGTTTTCTGCCATCAGGTGCCTTCACACATCTCCATCACAATCTGAAAGAGGGTCCTGGCTCCCCACCTGGTCTCTCCTTCCTAATACCACCCCTCACCCTGACCCCAACAGTTTATCTTTGCATATTGGAAAAACTGGCACTTATCAAGTAATCTACTCCTCATAGATTGTTAAACAGACCACAGGGGTTATCAGTGGAGTTGATACAGGAAGATAAACAGCAATCTCTTATGCAAATAGCACTAAGAATGTGGGACTGGCCACAGAACAAAATCGGAATTTGGGAGAACTTGGATCTTAACACTTTTCCTCGGTTCCAACCCTGGAAACCCACAGGAACCTGGAGAAGATTCCCCGGGTGGATTTGCCTCTCCCTTTCTGCAGGAAGGGGCAGGTGTGTGTGTTGGTCCAACCTGCTCTGCAAGAGCGGTGGCTTCGTATCTGACTAATAGAACTCTCTATGGCCACAAGCTTCTCCTCCTCGCAACAGCCGTTTCATTTTTCTGGGACTCAGACCCACTGGAATGTGGTTTGTTCAGAAAGGGAGAAAAAGGTATTCTCCAAGGTGGGAATAGGGGTCAGAGGGCAGCAGGGAAAAAAATCCAAGGAAAACCAGGAGTTCTGGGTTCTGAGACACCATCCACATGACCAGGAGATACCAGCTGCCCCTGGGCTCTGCAAATCTGCCTCTGCCCAGCAAGAAGTGGGTCCAGGTGGCATCTTTTCAAATCCTTCTCATTATTTTAAGGGCAAATTCACATCAAGCACCAAGAGGTTAGTGGCTCCAAGTGACAAAAGAATTGCACTCGGACGGGGCGGACGGAGCAAGCTGCTTCTCACACCAGGCTGCGGGCTGGGGAGGGGGAACATGGGAGAATGACAGAATCCAGGGCTGGCCAGAATGAAAGCCTGAATGGAATAGGCTAATTTACACAGGAAGTAAGCACTTACCAGACCCTTCATCTCAACACACAAAACCCTCCGCCATATCTGGAAGCAATTACATCCAGTTAACATGATCTGCTTGCCACTAAAATTAACTGCAAACAGAAATATTTTTCACTTTTGCAACAGGGGATGCCAAGGTTTGGCCTATCCCCCCCGCCTCGAGCCATTGAATCTGGCTGCTGGGGAATATTTAGCAGCTACTCAGCTCAAAAAACAAAACCCACTCTGTAGCTGTCAGGACACAAAAAGTATAATAGTGGATAATTATGAAGCGGGGAAGGAGGGGGGAGCGGTGGCAATGAAAACCATTGTGCTAGGAATTGAGGAAGGGGCCAGCCCCGGGCCCTCAACGGGTCTGCAGTGCTTGGGAGTCCAGCCCTGGTTTTCCACGCTCAACTTCAAGGAAAGAAAAATGTTTTTAGAGTCCCTCGATTTAGCAGCGGCTTCACATTGTTTTTAGGTACCGTCTTCATCCCTTCTGCCAAGGGGACGGGGGTGGGGTATATAGGGAGGTAGACTCAGAAATGTTAGCGGATCCTTAATTTAGCAGAGTATCGAGGGGACAACTGTCACGATTTCACTTTGGCAGTGAACGGTTCCAATCCGTACCCTGTGAACGCCCTCGAAGCAGCGTTCACCTGCTCACAGAGGGGCAGGAGCTGCTGTTTATTTGAAAGGATGCAGAGAGGGCTGACGGGTTGAGAAGTATCTCCTGAGGGTGTGTGTGTGCCCAGCGATGAGCCAGGGTCCCATTCCCCAAGACTCCAGGTCCAGCTGCTGCCACCGCTGACCACGTCTCTCCTTTCCTCTTTGCACCCATCCCCGTAGTCGGTAGGAACTTATTCTTATTTCTCCTTGAACTACTGTCAACGATGCCATAAATGACAGAGACAGAGGGACAGCTTTGTTCTGAAGTTTCTGAAGGAGATGTCCTGTCCAAGCCCTCCCCGTACAGGCCCGCCCTTTCTTGGCGACACTCAGTGCAGTTCACTCCTTTGTCACCAGGGGCCTTTAAAAAAGGCAGCGGCAGCAACAGCAGCAAAAGTGACGCATCCATTTGCCAGACAACACACAAACGTCTCTTCTCAAAAAGTCAGGCCAAAGTTCCCCTCAAGAATGAGGTCAAACGCTGCTATTTTCCATGAAAATCACATTTAGAAACATTACTCACGGGCTGAAAAATACAGAAGAAGCAGTCACCTAAGTAAGTCGTCTCTCCGTAAAGATTCTAGGCTGTGATGAGGGGGAAAAATGGTCTTGATGGGTGAAAAGGAAAAAAAGTCCTCTGCCATTCTTTTCCATTTCAAAAACCACTTTATGATGAGAATAAAGGAAACGCACATCCTTTCCAACACTGTGCCCTGAGACCATGCCACGTGCATGGCCCTGGGTGACCCGTGTGCACCGTCCTATGAACAACATCATGGCAGCAAGTATGAAACTGACTTCCTCGCAGTGAGGAAGCAGGTGGGTAGGGATCTGTCGTGGAGCTCCAAACAGGCAGAGGATACATCCAAACCCAGGTTCCACTGCAGATGCGACGCCTCCCAGCTTCCCACCGTTCTGCAGGCAACAGCCTCCCTCAGAACATCCAGACACTCCGGGAAGGCAAAAGCAAGCAAAACATCCTCCCCTGAATCCCACAGACGACCCCGGCCAGCACGAGGGTCTCCGTCCTCTGCCCCAGACACCTAGGCACACACCCTCCGCTCGGTCACCACACGGCCGTCCAGGCATGGAAACGGTTAAGTCGCTCTCGCTGAATAAATCAAAAGTTCAAGGCTGCAACATACCACAATGATTCCCTCTTTACATATGACAAGAACCAGAGAGGGGCCGAAATCCCCAGCATCCTGAGCGGGGTCTCCCCGGCCCGCACAGGTTATGCTGCCAGGGTCAGGGCCGCGGACCTTTAGCGGCAGCATTCATTTCCTGAACAGGACAAGTTCTCCTGACCATAAAGCTAATAGGAACTTCCTCGCATGGCGAGCTCCGGCTGACAGGCCTACTTGTCACTGGCCACGCAGGAGGAGAGCGCTGGTTCCCATTAGTGGGTTATGATGCCAGGTGCTACTAATAAGGTACATCGGCAAGAAACAAGAGCCTGCTAAGTTGTCTCTCCAACTCTGGAAGTAATCAGGCCTGGGCTTCAGGGCTGGGAAGGGGCCTTCTTTAAAGAGGAGGGCGGGGGGAGGAGAGGGCTTTAGCTACGGTAGACCCCCGGCAGCATCTAACCTGCTGAATGGCCTAAATAAATACATTTCAAACAATCCCTCCACTCTTCCCCCAGCTACCATAAAAGACTCCCCCAAATTAACACTCATGATGTTTTTCCCCCAGCGCTCCGGGCCTGATGGATCACCGAAGGCCATTACGGTCGGCCACATCTGCTTCTCACTATGGCGAGGAGAGTTGTGCCAGCAGGCCTAATGGCATTAAGACCACAACGCTCAGCTAATCCACTTAGAGGCCAATGCCAGGCGAGGGTGGCTTGGGGCGTGGAGTGAGAGGTGCCCTTGTCAGGCCGGGTCACAAGAGAAGCGGGAAGCAAGGGAGGCGGCCCCACATGTGAGTCCCTGCTGTGTGCTTTATGTTACATGGTACCTCATTTAACATGGCTGAATCACATTGAGAGGTAAGGCGCTAACCTCACTTCACTGAAAAGGAGCCTGACGGGTCGGACAGGTGAAGCCATCTGCCCAAATTCACAGTGAGGCGCTAGCATTCAAACCCAAGTCTACCTGAGATGGGTGTCAGGGTCTTTGTGCCCCTGCCCTACACACCTTGCCCCCTACAAAGACAGGGGTGATGGTGTGGGTCTCATTCTTAGCATGCCTGGTGTGTATGTCCTTACTTATCACCTGGGGGGATCTAGATGGCCCTGAAGAGGGGAGACCTCGAAACACCACTTCCAACTGGCACACAACTCCTCCGCCCATCAAAATTTCTGACTGCATCTTCTAATAATTTTGCCAGTGAGGTCCCACTGTTTCAGGAAGTTCTTTCTCTTACCTAACCTGGCTTCTTCTTACTGCAAAGCTAAACACAATCTCTTCCTGCTCAAGAAAATCAGGTCTTGAGGACAAGAACCGCAAGTGAGCTAGGAATATGGAATTAAGCAGGTTTCTGCGAGTTCTTAGCCGAAGTTTCCATGCTGACGATAAAGTACCGGATCCCCTCTTTGCAGCTGCAGAGATAAGCCTCATGTAGTCAAAACCCAACCAGAGTTTTTCCAGACTGAGCCAGCATAATAAGGACACGGGGGCTTTTAAGGGGAAACAGTAGAAAGGGGAATTTCTGATTATGCTGGCATGAAATTAACGGCATGGAATTTTTATTTTTGTAAATGGGTTTTTTTTCCTCTCCCTTTTTCTGTTTTTGGAGTCAGCATAAAAGCCGTCTATCACTGGAAGCTGGTCTCTCTGTATGTCTGTTAGAGATGATGGACCCATGTGGTCCCAGCCCCCAAAGACACAAACCCTTCGAGGTAAGCTGCATTCTCCCTCCCTCCTTTCAAGCCACCGGAGGAAGCCAAGCGATGAGCCTCCTGGTCAGCAGCTGCAGGGAACATGAGTTGGTCCTTCCTGTGTCCCTCCTTCCCTTTGACTCCATCAGGGGCTGAAAATCCAAGCAGGACATTATGGAATGAACATGAAGCCAGAAGACCTGGGCACAAACCCTGGTGCCACCCTTCACCGACTTACCAGGGACCAGTCCATTAACCTCTCGGGCTTCCCTCTGCCCATCAGGGAATGGGAAACGAATATCCACCCTGCAGGGCAGCTGGAGGGTTTGAGAAGATTCTGACTATGAATGCACTTAGCACAGAACCTGACACGTGTCAAGCACTCAAAGCGACGTTTGCTGAATCCTCCCTTAGAAGCATCCTGCACTGTGGGGTGGGAAAGGACAGGGGCTCTGGAACACGCCACATCCACGAGCTCAGACTTCTCTGGGTGAGAAGGTGTTTGTACTCTCCTCCGTCTCTGCCCCGACCACAGTGATTTGCTGGCCTGACCACGTGCACAGGCAATAGGACACTGCATCAGTGAGCCGCCTCGGCATTTGGAACTGATGACCGACCGTGGAGTGCTGCCTAGCTAAATTTAAATGAGGGCTGGAATGACTCATCAGGCTTCAGGTCAATGGGACAAAGAGTACCCTGGCCACCGTGCTACGAAAGATCAGCTTTTGGGGGAAAATGCAGGTGCTCACTGTGAATCAGCTCCAAACACACGGACCCAGAGGCAGCGGTTCTTAGGTGCTGGATAAACTGACACCTCTGGGGGAAAGCAGGACCTGAACCAACACGAACACAAATTTTACCCTGCACTGCCAGCTTCACACCAACAGTGGCAGCAAAAATACAATAGCAAACATTTACTTTCTGCCATCCTTCCTTGCACGTGACAAATATTTACTGATTAATTCCTGTAACAACCCAGTGAGTAGGCACTGTTATTATTCCCATTTTATAGACGAGCAAACAGGCACAGAGAGGTTAAGTCGTGTAACCATAGTCACACTGCTGGTAAGTGGTGAAATCGGGATTCTGACCCAGATAGTCTAATTTGCTCAAAATGCCCATTTACTATGGGAAAAACATGGGGTTGGAGGTCGGGGAGAGGGGATGCCGTGATAAATTTTCCTTTCTAACAAAATAACTACCAACCGAGTCAGGCTTTTCACCTAAAACCACCAAAACAGAACTTGACTAAGAACACCCTTACTTAACGTGGAAAATTCCAGAACCCTCCAACGGGCAAATTGAGGCACGCCTGTATTCATTTAGCAAGACTTTTATGTCTCACACGTGGGCTTTCAGTTGGACTTGTTTTAAAGTCATTAATTTTTAAAAATTAAAATAACGGGAAATGTTTTTCCCCTGAATTAGCAAGAAATCGGAGTTGTGAATCGAGTTTTGATTTTAACAGTTTAGGATAATCACTATTTTAAAGATTCACAAATAGTTTTCCTAGAACAAGCAGGAGGGAAAAGTATTGCCGAACTAAAGCTTTCTTCCCCTTTCCTTCCAGCAATTAGCAGCTCTAACCAATAGTGACAGCAAATTAAAATGGGACTTCTCACCGAGATGAAAGAGCAGGCAACTTTCTTCCATTAGAAAGAAAATAAAAGAGCTCATCTTCAAAATTTCCAAGAGTTCAGTCTAGATCCCAGATGACTCAGTAACCCTAAGCAGGTTAAAGTATTAAAAAACCAAGTCAGAGCAGACAAAATGAAATCAAATAGGACCCCCTATTTTAGCTGGCTGACTGCCAAACCAGAGCAAAATCCAACTGACCGAAAGGGCTTCATGAAGATATAAGTGAGTGCAGAAGGGGCAAAAGGAGAACTTTTTTAAGAGTTCAACAATCCAGAAATAGCTCATCCAAGTGCCTGGTTTTACAAATGAAGAAGTTAAAGCTCACGATGAAAAAGAGACGGACAACAGTGACAAGAGCTGAAAAACAAAAACTACAGAGCTGAGTGTAGAGGCCCCACCTCCAAAATGGCAGGACACACCAGCACAAAGCCATCTTCCTCTCTTCACAACCAGTGACCTCTCCAACAGAATAGATGTCCAGAAGCCCACGAGCTTATCAACTTAAGTCATTCATCACGCCCCAAAAGGAAATAGAAATGGTTTCAGAAAGGATTTGGGCAAATCTGTGAATGACAGAGCAGCCATAAATAGCTATTAAGAGAAGCTGGGCTTCAACTGACCTTTAGGATTGACGTCAAGGAACAGAGCTGTAGCCTCCAACGGTGGTATCTTAGGGATGGTGTTGGCACCCAAAGACTAGGTCAGATGGATCTGACCCAGAAGAGCAATGCCCATGTGCTTATATGGCCTGGCGCGGAGCACCCAAGACTGTGAATTAGAAGGCGAGCCGAGCTCCTGGCTCTAGCCATTTATAGCTATGTGACCTTGGGCATGTCATTCACTCAAAGCTCATTTTCCTCCTCCGTAAGTTGGGGCTGATAACGGTTGACAATCCCTTACCCAAAACCCTTGGGTGCTTCAGAAATCCCAACTGTTCAGATTTTAGAAAGGAACTATGGGGACTATAATGTTCACCAGCCCCAGAGGAGTCTAGGGAAGCACTCTGTAATCAAACACATTAATATTTTTGCAGCAAAACATATGAATATTCAAAATAGGCAGGATAAATATAGCCTCACATCAGTTCAGATCAGGTTTTGCTACTAAATGAGTTTGCTGCAAACTTACACAAAGCCTTTTAGCTCTCAGAGCTTTTCAGACTATATCAACACAGATATGGAATGAGGGACCTGCACCCCCTGAGCGGAGGCTGTGAGGTTAAGAGAGATAAAGTCATTAAAGCTGCTTTGCAAAGGAGAAAGTAGAACAACCAATAAGAGGCATTATTAATATTCCTGCTGTTGCTGTCATTATCCCACTGCATACTCTTATCCAAACAGAATCTCGTTTGACCTCAGAGGTGCCTAAAGTTGGCAGAACGATGAGAGAGGACCAAGAGTTCAGGGCAGCTTCTCCATTCCCCAAGTGGCCAAGCCAAGGTCAACGGCTATTGATCCTCTACATGGTCAACCACTGAAAACCGAGCAGCCGGCCACCTGAGAGAGGCCAAGGCAAAGGGCCAGGCAGAACCCTGACATCTCAGCAATGAGGCTCCTGCACCCTAGGGCTGGCCCTGGGAAGCCTCGGAGAAGGGCTGCACGCCTGAGTGGGGGAAGCAGGCTGAGCCCACCCATGTGGTTCCCGAGCATTCCTGCAAGAACCAGGAAAGAGTTCCTACCGTGTGTGTGCAGGATACACACTGTAGCTATCCAAGGGCTTGTTGTCTGTAGAAGACCCAGAGGCTCCTGGGAAGGCAGATCCCACTCTGATTCTGCAGCACTAAATTCAGAAACATATTAAGACCAAGCTATGTGAGCCTGGGGAGACAGGACCATGAGGGCTGTGTTGACACTTAAGTCAACCACAGTTCCCTGTAATCTTATCACAGGTATATAACTCTAAGAAGGAGAAGGTGCACCCGGCCTGGTAGAGCTGGTCCCTAGATCAGATCCAGACAAGGCTACATGCGGAACAGGCTCAGCCTTTCGGGGAGAGAGAGACAGAACAGAGACTGAGTCTAGGGAAGGAGAGTCCAATCTTCCTGATGTGACCCTCCCTCCCTCAGACATTACCCTCTGTAACACGGGCCGGCTTGGAAGGTTTTAGGGTCCAGCACTTACTCCTGCATCTGCCTGGATAGATCTGCTCCTCTAGCAGGTCTTCTGATTGTTCTGACTGCCTTCTGGGTCCTTTAGGCAGGTAAGCCCTGTGTGATTTACCCAGATAGCATCTCTGTGGGCTTTCCATCAATCCACGGCTACATCTGACATTGTTTTTACACCTCACCATGCACTGCAGGGACCACAACTTTATAAAGTTTCATTCAAGCTGTCTGTTGGGCCAGCAGGCTCCCCTCTCACCAGCTTGGGACCAAGTCGTGAGGAAAGCTACTGATGGTCTGTTGTAGAATCAAACCCTCCTTCCTGCATCCCTTCCTAACACTCTCCCCTTCCTTCCTCTCCATGCCCTTCTGCCCGCCCCCCACCAACAAGAAAGACAACAATAACTAGCAAGTACCTAACCTTTACCTACCAGCCTACTGGCTTAACAACAAAATAAAATAAATCCTGTAGCCTGTTATTTCATCATGTTCATCACTGTCACATTCACAGCCAATTCCACAGCCTCCTGACATCAGATCTCCCACTCTGATTGCTCTGCCTTGCCTTTTTGTGTGTGCTACGCTGGGACTTGTGATGTGGGGGAACGAACAGAGAGCAGCAGGAAATAGGGAAGTCTCTGCTTGTCTCTCAGACCTTAATCCTGGAGGTCTGAGAGACAGGGAGAGAGGAAAAGTCTCCCCCCAAAAAGCACACCTGATCAGGAGCCAGGGGCTGCCAGTCAGAGGGAGGGCAGAGTGTACACGGGAACATTCTCTCCACCCTTGACTTCCTGAGACCTCACAGCTCTCCATCCAGGGCACAGCCCCAGGCTCCAGCTTCTTGGGCTGCAGCAGCCTACTTTCCACCCTCAGTCAAAAGCACAGTCTCCGTGTCAGCAGCCCACAGCGTGAGGCCAAGGACGCCAGGACTGGCGGCTTGCCACCACAAGCTCCCAAGGACGGGGATATCCTCGGCACTGCCCCGCAGCCAACTCAACCCGTCGACGGCAGTGCTGTGGACACTACACACTAGAACACAGAGCCAGGTGAGGCGATGCAGAGATGAGACCCAGGCGACATGGAAGTCTCAGGGTCCCTTCCTCACCCTCCTGGTTACTAAGCGCCAGTCACAGCTCCAGGGATTTCTGGATGCTACTTCGTTAATTCAGCATCCCACCCTACAGACCACCTGCATTTTAAAGAGAGTGAAACAAGGCTCAAGACATCTCCACAACGTTGCCAAGCTCTCACTGCTCTATACGGCTAGTTCTGCCACCCATGCTCTGACGGGGTAGACCGCAGCCAGCCCTCCACCTCTCCCCAGAGGAACAAGGGTCCCACAGAATGGGAGCTTGGAACCCCTGGGAGAGTAATAGCTTTTGCAGCCCTCTCAGGTAAAAAGAAGCAAACAAGACCCAACAAGAAGCCAGAAAAAAAACCTGCTTTCCAGGGAACAGGGGCTGGGAGCAATGGGTGAAGGTAGTCAAAAGGTACAAATTTCCAGTTATAAAACGAATAAGCCCTGGGGATATAACACACAACGTGATGACTACAGTTAACAATACTGTATTACATATATGAAAGTTGCTAAGAGAGCAGATCTTAAAAAAGTGCTCAAGGAAAAAAATTCCTATGTACGGTGATGGATTTTAACTAAGTCGACTTATCATAGTGATCATTTCATAAAATATACAAATATCAAATCATTACATTGTCTATACCTGAAGCTGTTACATGTCAATTATACCTCAATTTAAAAAATTACTTTCCTGGGACTTCCCTGGTGGTCCAGTGGCTAAGACTCCACGCTCCCAATGCAGGGGGCCTGGGTTCAGTCCCTGGTCAGGGAACTAGATCCCACATGCCGCAACTAAGAGTTCACATGCTGCAACTAAAGATCCCGCATGCCGCAA
Source organism: Stenella coeruleoalba (assembly GCF_951394435.1). NCBI lineage: Eukaryota > Metazoa > Chordata > Mammalia > Artiodactyla > Delphinidae > Stenella > Stenella coeruleoalba. Next base: position 90,216,845 of record NC_137154.1, on the reverse strand, counting down.
CTAAGACCCAGTACAGCCAAATAAATAAATAAATAAATAAATAAATATTTTTAAATTACTTTTCACTATACCCCATTTCTTATAGCACATAACTGAAATAATTCACATCCGGAGAAGATGATCATCTATCTGGTCAAGTTTGGGGAGAGGGTTTCCTCTTTAGGAAAGTTTGAGCAAAAACAAACACAACCTCGGTCTATTTCTGAGCAGTACAAACATCACGAAGACACACCTTAGTGGCGGTTACTTTTCGCACCCTGCCGGAAAAGGATCGGCTATGTTTAGCTCAGCAGCACTTTCCACATGGTAGGTCTCAGAGCCCCCCATTAGGCGGTGTTGGAGCAGGTTCCAGCTCAGCTTGGGGTAATCAGATGACCGCCAAAAGCCTCCACCTCCATGCCCCCACCCCCTCTCCTTCACACCCGCTCCTGAATAGTCAACAGAAGAATGGGGGGAGGGTAGAAGAGGGCAAAAGTGAAGAATCCACCCAAGATCAGGAAAACAGCAGGCAAGAGGGTGTGCAGGGAAATGTTATCACAGACGGCAAGAGAAACTGGACTTCTTGACACCATTCACCTGACCCAGGAACCCAGGGTAATGTGATGGGCATATCCTTACGACAGATGCAGATGAACACCGAACTCACTACAGGTTCCCTATGTGTTTACTCAACTTCTGATAAGCGATTTTCAAAATCCGCTGTTCTGTAGATACGATCCTCTTCAGGACTGATGGCTCCAAGAGGCAGCCAAGTGCAAGAGGGTTAAGACCTGAATCTGAATCCAGCTCTGCCTCAGTATCTATATGACCCTGGGAAAAGGTCTTAGTACCTTCCTGTGTAAAAGAACGTCATCCACCTGGAAAAACGGCCGTAAGAAAAACGTGACTCCATGAAAAGCACCTGAACCAGGCATGTCATAAAAGTTATTTCACAGAGAAAGAAACAGAAGCCAGAGGGAAGCCAATGCTAGCCCAAAGTGGTATTTAATTCAATGTGAGTAGGGAGGGGTTAAGAATAAGGCTGCACGCTGCAAAACCCATGTGTCTCCTACCCATCCTTCCCCCTTGAATTTAAATCAACTCCCTCGAAATGTGTTTACAGGGACAAAGAATGAGAAGGGAGAGGAAGCAACGTTCCTGGTGATGAACGTTCACCAGGAATGACGTTTGGAACCTGCAGCTGCTCTTGTGATCTAAGCAGCCTCCAGCCCCTCCCATCCTCCAGAGCTGCAGACAGGCTACCTTGGCAGGAACCACCACATGGAAACTCAGGTACCTGAGACCTGGCTACGTGGCCAGATCCAGGCCATGGGCCCTTCTTCCTTACCCCACTTCTCCCTCCCTCCACTTGATGAGTCACTCCAGGAAAAGGAGAACAGACCCAACAGCAGGAAAAGAAAAATGGGAGCCCAAATGCCAAAAAGAGAGGAAAGAGCCTAGTAAGAAACTGAGCACAGGAAATGCCCTGGCAGCCCAGTGGCTAGGACTCTGCACTTTCACTGCTGAGGGCGTGGGGTTCAGTCCCTGGGCGGGGAAGTAAGATCCTGCAAGCTGCTTATGGTTTCCTTTGCTGTGCAAAAGCTTTTAAGTTTCATTAGGTCCCATTTGTTTATTTGTGTTTTTATTGCCATTTCTCTAGGCTGCACAGCGTGCCCAAAAGAATAAATCAATAAAATAAAATCATATTTTTTTAAAAAAGAAACTGGGCGCGTAAGTTCCCCAGTGTTTAGGAAAGACCGAGGCCCCCTCACCACACCTGAAAAGTGTCCCCCCACAGGTGGTTTTTCACAAAGAGCAAAGACAACAGAGGAGCCAGGCCCCTGGCCTCGGGAATGGCTGCGTCTGAAGGCAGGGTCAAGGCCAGAAATTCAGGGTCAGGGTGATGGGTACAGAGGGGCCTACCTGTGCTGCTCCACGGCCTCGTTGTCAGGAAGCTCCACCCCGCAGACGCTGCACTGTTCCCCGACAGTGCGGCTCTCTGCCTTCATGCCCACCGCCAGCTCCCCCAGCTTGCTGAACAGCTCCCTCTGGATGAAGCCCTGGGGCAGGAGACCCCCGTAGGTGCTGAAGTCCATGGAGACGGCCAGGGTGGGCTGCACATGGAGGCCCGAGGTCACCGAAGACGGCACGCTCAACACGGCATCGGCCTTGTGGTTGGGCAGCACGGAATAGATGCCCAGGTGTTTCTCAGCAGGGGGCGCGGGGGGCTCCGGTCGGCCTGGGGGACCCTGGCCAACCTCGGTTAGAGGCGGCAGCTGCTCGGCGCTCTCCTCACGTCCATAGTGCAGCTCTCTAGCGCTGGTGATGACGCTGCTCCGAGTTGGGGTCCCGGGTCCCTCCTTGCCCCTTTCCTCAACCTTGTCCCCCATCCCGGCTGAGATGCTAGACTCAGCTGCCCCGGGGCTGTCCTGGCCGGGCACCTCATCCACCTGCATCATCTCCGGCTTCACCTCGGCCACCGCAGGGTGCCGCCCAACCCCAGCCAGAGTCGGTTCCTCAGGCCTGGCAGGCAGCTGAAGAGCCCCCTGCAGGAGAGACTGTCCTATGGTCATCAAACTGTCCACTGCCGCCTTGGTGGGACTCATGGCGGAAAGGCCAAATGAGGTGGAGACGGAAGGGCTCTGGTCCACCATGGGCCCAGGGAGGCTCTGAGCAGCTACGCTGGCGTACCCTCTCTCCTCGCTGGAATGCTTCGAGATGAAGATGTTCTTGAGATACCGAGCCTTGCGGTCCTCTTCCTCCTCGGCCCCGCCGTCCGCCATGGTTGCCTCCGTGTCATTGTCGTCTGAGGCCTGGATGGTCTCCAGGATCTTCAGGCACTGCTCCTCCAGGTATTCGATCTCCAGGATCTCAGCTGCGTACAGCAGGTCATCCAGGTCCTCCGCCTTGGCTTGCAGCGTGGCCGTGTACGCATACTCCAGAATCTGCTGGAAGGTCTTTGGAGAGAGGAAGTCCAGAGTATAGTGCTGGCTATTGCGGTGGAAGAGGATCTCAAACATCTTGCTGGTGCAGGCCAGCACGGTCCGGTGGGCGTGGAACTCCTGGCTGTCCACCATGATGACCACATCGCACAGCGTCCCGGCCAGCCGCATCTGGTTGGCCTTGCAAAGGAGCCCTGTGGGGTGGCTGGGGTTCTGCAGCTGGATCATGCCCATCTTTGTCAGATCCATGGTGCTCCCCGAGGCTTAGGCATGAGGCTCTCTTTCCTTCCTGGCTCTGCGTGGCAGGGCAGGGTGGGTTTCCTGGGCCAGTGGAGAGGGCTAAAGGGGAAGAGGGGGAAGGAGGCAAAAGAGATGCAAGAACAAAAGGAAGGTTAGCTAGTGTCCCTAAAAGTAAGAATTCAAACACTAGCACCTCCCCCAAACCTGCAGCAAGACAGTCTTGGAGATTTTAATGGAGCGGAAGTGGCTTCCTGGAAATCTACATGTCTGCCTTTACAGGCCCAGGGATGATGAGAGTAAAGAGAAGGTTCCGCTAGAGCACATGCCCAACTCACTGCTCTATGACATCTGTTAGATGAAATAAAATGAAAATTACAGTAGAGTCTTGTGAGTCTTGGGCTTTCTTTAAGTCTGAGGGTGGGGGGCTCCCATGCAAAGCCAACACTGATTATGAGAAGTTGCCCAGCACTTAATTTAAAAGAATAAGGATTTAACCCCTTCCTCTAGTCAGTGTAAGCACTCAGTTTCACTCTCAACACCCTGTGCAGCAAACCTCATCTTGAAAGCAAAGTTTTTCTAAATCCTGCCTCACCGTGGTAGCCCCAGGAGCAAAACCCAGCCTAGCTGGGGCTAGCAGCCTGGAGTTGCAGCCCACAGAAATCTAAGGGCAAGGTTCTCCTCCTCCAGCCCACCTCCTCACCCTCAGCCAATGCCTTCCTGGACCTCTGTCCTTCCACTCTTCTCAGAGCTGCAAAGGACTGATGAACCCATGCCCTGACCGCCTCCTTAGGCACTAAGAGAAAGACACACACGTGGCCCATGTACTAGCTTGGCTCACTTCTGCCCACTGCCCATGGGTACCTCAGAGTGACTGTGTGTGTAATCCAAAATCTCGACTGCGTGTGCATGCACCAGCCAGAGAGGGAGAGAGAGTTAACACATGTGCACACTTATATAATATGGCACACTTATCCCCTGCCCACAAGTGCCCAGTAGTCAGGAGGATCTGTAATATGTAGGCTAGGTCATGAAGGACCTATAGAGAGGTCCTAGGAAACATGCACCCCTAAAGCCAGCAGTGCACATGCTGGGAACGTGAACTCCAAGTGTACCCCACAGGCTCCCAGGAGTGGGCAAGTCCTGTAACCCGGAGCAGTAAGTGATACTGTTAATGGCTTGGAGGTGCGAGAAGTGATACTGGCACCAGCACCTATGATGGGAGTTACATTGAATATGAAGGGAAAACAGGGCTGGAGACAAAGGACTCTCCCAAAGCGCTGTTTGGGATCGGTAACAGGGCTCTGAGACTCACAAACCTGTCTAAAGAGTGTCAGAAAGACCTCACAGGCCCAGGTCCCTCCCAGCCTCTGCCTAGCTGTGGCCAGTATTGCAGTGAAATGAACTGGGAACAACGCAGAGCAAGGGCTCTTGCTCGCTCTTGGAACACTGCTGGCCTCCGCCCCCAAAAGGAACCCTATTGGCTCCAGAGCCGCAAATGTTACTCGGAAAGGGTTAACAGGACGACTAATCAAGACACTTTTGCTCCCACCCTGGGGTGGGAACTGAGGCCATGGGGTGGGGGTGGGGCAGGGGGTGGGAGCGGTGACCATTCACCCGCGCCTTGCCACCATGCGCTTCCCCGCAGACTTCGTGGTTTCAGAGAACTAGGAGGGAGCAATCGGAAGAATGTAAGCTGGGCTACCCGAATATCTCCCCAAAAACAAGCTCCGTGGGTCCTGAGGGAAATCAGGGCGCCCTGGTCAGCCGTCCCCGCCACCCGCGGCTCGGCGCCCGTGATCCGGCTGGCGCTGGCTGCAGCGCCCAGCCCCGCGGCGCGGGAGAAAGCCGGCGCTAACCCGCTCGAGCTCTGGGGATCGATCGCGCTCTCACACTGCCCCCCACTCCGCGCCCCGCTCCCAGCCGTCCCCACGGAGGCTTGGAGACGACTTCAGCAAACTTGGGGAAGCAACTTTTCCGGGGAAGCCAGACGGCAAAGAGAAAGGGAGCCGGGCTAAGGAAGAGGGAAAGCGAAAGAGACCCGGACGAAAGGCAAGAGTCCGGGCGGGCCGGACGCCTGGGCGAGAGCAGCGAGAAGGCGGACCCGCCTCGCGGAGAAGTGGAAGCACAAAAGCCCGACAGCGAGTTGTGGGAGGAAAAGCGAGAAGGGATCTGCGGGCCATCCCTCTCCGACCCTGGGCCATGACCCCAGTGAGCGACGGGCAAGGTCCCCGGCCTCAAGCTGGTGGCGCCAGCAGCCGGCGCGCCCGGCCCAGGAACGTTGCTGGCGTCCCGGGGAGTAGGCGAGCGAGTCGGTGCCGAGCGCGTCTGTGCGTCCCAGTGGGTCCGCGGGCCGGCGAGACAGTGCGCATTTCGAGCGCGTGTTTCCAGGGGCTGTGCGAGCGAGCTGCCGGCGCGCCGGGGTGGGAAAGGCATCCCGAACGCATCAGGTGCAGAGCCGAGCACCCACCGAGCGCGGCCGGGAGCGCACAGCGAGCTCCGGCGCCACGGCCGGTCCAGCCGAGAGCCGAGGAGGGCCCGGAGCGCTGGAGACACTCCAGCGCTCCGCCACGGAGCCCCTCCCTCCAAAACCGGGGGGATTAAGTCCAATCAAGAAAAAAGAGCCCACCAGGTTTTTCAAAGAGAAACAAAACCCAAGTGACTCCCAGTCCTGCTCCCCTGGCACCCAGATCCACTCCTCGGATCCTCCGATTCTAGCTTCCCAGTCGGTGGGCGAATAAACACACAAATAAACCACAGCCCTATCTCGCGCCCGCGCACCGGTCGGCATACATATGAGCACCCACCGGCTGCCGGCTCCTCCACCGGCCCCTGGTGGTACAAAGCCTCCTGATTCCCAAGCCTCTGCTTGCGCCCTCAGCCCCCGCAGACCGCTCTGCCTCCCACCTCTCACCCCGACCGTGCCCTGCAGCGGAAGGGCTGGGGAGGCAGCTGCGCCCAAGCTGACAGCCAGGGCTCCCCCTTCTAGCCGACCCCCAACCGCCGCTGGCGACGGCTGCGGCAGCAGGAAGGGAACAAGCCGAATAAAATAAGGCACAAGCCCAGCGGCCGAGTGGCCGAAGCGAGCGCGCCTCCCAGACCTCTCCAGCCCCGGGGCGCCCCGGCGCGCTGCTATCGCTGGGCGGTGCGCCCTCCCCGGCCCCCCACTCACCACTGCCGAGCCGGGCGCTGTGGGGTGGGTGTGCGTGCCTCTTGGGGGGGTGTGCCTGTGTCGGGAGGGGTGTTGCTGGGGAACTGTTGCTCTCGGTATCACGGCGGCAGCGGCGGCATCGCCCGGCAGTTCGCAGTACCCGCTCTCATCGCCCTCAACTCCTCTGTGCTGTGAGGTTAGCAAATCACCACCGGCTGCGGCGCCTCCGCCGCGTCCCACGTCAACGCCGAGCCCCCTCCCCTGCGAGGCCCAGGCGCCTCTCCATCTTTAGTGCTGGCGGCCGAGCCCGGCTCCCTGCCCACAGCTGCCCCCCTTCCCTCCTCCCTCCTCACCCCTCCCGCGCTGTCCCCGGGCTCAGCCCGCCCACCCCCCCGCACTGGCCGAGCCGGCGCGCGCTCCCCGCCCCACCCCTCCCCTCCCCTCCCCTTCCCTCCGCTTCCCTTCCCTCCCCTTCCCTCCCCTCTCTTCCCCGCGCGTCGCGCTCCAGGCTTCGCCTGACATCTAGCTGCTGTTGGGGCGCTGGCGGCCGCCGCTCACCGGCCAAGCCGAGAGGAAAGAAGGAGCTCGTGGAGAGGAGTGCCAAGGACTCGGAACCCTTAGTGGGGGCAGTGGAGGTGAGGGGCGAGGAGCAGCCCTCACATGCAACCCCATGTTTTTAATTTCCACTGGAAACGGGTTTTCTTTTCCCCTGCTGCGCCAGACGCGGAGTTCGGTCTCCGGCCCCGAAGTTTGCCCCATTCAGTGCGTGTCATCTCTCCTTTAACATTTTCTCCGGGCTCCGGGCGGCATCCCCTGTACCCCGCCATCGGTTTTAGACGGTCGCTTTCCCGGGCCCCAAGCCCAGGCCTTTTGTGCCTCCAGGCCTTCTGAGCATCCAGAGTTCGCGGGCCCGGGTGGACCAGGTGCCAGCGGGTGGGCGGGGATCTACGGTCGAGGGGAGACTCCCCATTTTAGCTGTCACGATCCCTGGAGGCCAAGGTCGAGTCCCGAGGGAAACTTTTCTCCCTCTCAGTCGTGAGCATTTCCTGAGCTTCGCCCCACCCCCCACCCCCACCCGGAACCTGGCTGGAAACAGTTCCCGAGAACTGCGGTTAGTCAGTTCAGGGCAAAGTCTTCAGGAGGCGAGTGAAAGCTTGAAAAAGCTTCAGGCCCCCAGAAGTGGCTCCTCTCAGCCAGCTGCTCCACTTAAGAGGGTGGAGTTGAGGTCAGTAAGCCCAGGGTAGAGCGAGCAGAAGCAATGTGCCCTCCCGCGGGCTGCGGAGAGTCCCCCTTCTCTGCCCTTTCCCTGGAGCTTGGCAAAGGTAGGAGACAAGAGGTGGGAAACGCTCTTCTGGGCACAAACCTTGACTGCCAGCTAATGGCAGTCAAGGTTTGGTGGAAAGCGCCCTCCCTGGGTCTCCGGACAGTCAGCCCTGGAGGTCGTACAGTCTTAGCAAGCCGGGTGGGTCTTCAGGCACTGAGTCCTGAGTCCCCTCTGTCAGTCCCTGACACGCGGGGTGGTTCAGAAGTTTCGCGCCAGACTCACGTATGATCGCATCCCGCTGCGCACCTCTGGCACTGCCCCAGACCAAGAGTCAGGCCCCAAGAACTGAAGGGTCATGGAAGGTGGCAGAAGCCAACTAGAGGCAAAAATCCACTTCCAGCCTCACAAGGCCAGTTGGCTGGAGTTCACATCACAACTGATAGTTCACAAGAGCTGCTAATGGGGTAGTCCCAAAGACAGGCGATTCCATCCCAGCAAACATCGCCCCTGTCTCCTGCTTGCAGGGAAAGTGCTCAGACCTGCAGGAGTCATGGGAGAGAGGAAGACCTGTGAGAAGCCACTTGAAAGTGAAGGAAGGGAGTTAGTTATCCTCTGATAGAAGAGAATACAGCAACGTCTAACAGGAGCCTGGGAACACCCAGTCCCTGGGTATTAGATTAACAATAAAGAGCAATCTATGAAAGGACTATTTTTCTAGCTAAGGTCTGCAGTCTGTAAGAGGAAAGGAATTTAAAGAAAGTTAAGAAAGAACTGGTCTGGTACTTGAGCGGTTAAGACTCTGCACTTCCAATGCAGGAGATGCAGGTTCGATCCCCGGTCAGGGAACTAAGATCCCACGGGCAGTGCGGCACAGCCAAATGCAAAAAATAATAATAATAAATAAAAAAGAAGAAAGAACTGATCTGATAAACAGCAAGGACTTACTGTGTAGCAGAGGGGACTATAGTCAATATCTTGTAATAACCCGTAATGGGAAAAGTCTAAATATACGTATATGTATAACTGAGTCACTTCGCTGTACACCTGAAACTAGTACAATATTGCAAATCAACTCTACTTCCATTTTAAAAAAAGAAAGAAAGAACTGGTCTGCAAGGAGAGCAAGAGGAGAGAGGTATAAGGAGAGAAGACAGTCCTAGAGCCTCACCAGGGAAATGGAAAGAAGAAAGAATCATTAAACTGTTGCGCTTCTGCCTATAGATGGTACCTGCTAAAGGTTGCTGCCTCGCTGTCCACATCCGCCTACTACCGGCCCCTCCTGAGTGCAGTAGCAGAAGCACACAACTAACCCCTGATCTAATCTCCTAGTAATCCTCAAATCAGAGAAAGGGAGACTCTGGAAACAATGGGAAAGAAAGAACCATCCCTCCATGGCCCTGGACCGCCCCCCTCCACCTCCATGCCACATTCACGCTATGTGAAGATCTCCCTTGCTTCATAAACTCAGCCCATTACAAAGCCCAGCCCTTGTTCGTAAGTGTTAAAGAGAGATTAATGCCCGCATTTAAGAGGTGGAGAAGGTAACAAAAAGGAGGAAGGAAGGCAAGGCTATGGGCCGAGTGCCCGCATGGAGCTCCATGCATTTCCACTTAGCGCTGAAGGCTGGCTGCACAGAAGTTTGATAAGGTTTATTGGGCCCAGATAAGGCAGCAGCAGCTCCCCCACCAAAAGCTATGTCCTTGGGCCCCCGCAAGGCTGATGAGAATCCACAGTTCGGAGATTTCTTACGGCAGCAGCTAAAAACCCTCAGGATGGAAAATTACAACAGAAAAAATGCTCTCTTTTGCTCTCTCTCTCATGTTTATATATTTGTAGTAGGTTTTTTTGTTTTTGTTTTTTACTTTTTTTCCTGAAGGGTGTGGTAAGAGAAGGTGGGACAGTAGTTTTGACACATCCTAAAAGCAGGATTTCAGTCTTACAGAGAGGTCATCTTGGAGACAGAAGAAGAGATGAGTTGACCTTTGGGTGGAATTCCATTGCTAAATCTTCTCATTCCCTCATCTTCTTTACTCATATACCTCCAGCTGAAAGCAGCCCTTCAGTACTCAGGTTGTGGAAGAGGAGGGTATGTCAGGTCTAAAGCGATCTTACGGGAAAGAGACAGTGGGGATGATACCTCATTCTGAGCACTGACTGTGAATCTTAACACATTACCTATATTGTTTTATTTAATCCTCATAACTCTCCTAATGCAGGGACATCTTTCCCCCATTTCTGTGGATGGGAAACCTGGGGTTCAAAGAGGTTAAGTGCCTTACCCAAGACCGTAGAGCTATTAAATATCAGAGCTAAGACTTTAAATCAGAGCGTTCCAACTGCAAAACTCATGATCTTAACTTCTAGATTATACAGCCTCCAGTGGGATGGAGAAAAGGAAACAAGGGCTTTTAATTTCCCTTCTCCTCTTACTCTACAGAGGCCAAGGTCTCTGTAGCAGCCAGCCAAGCTGGGAACCAAACAGTTCTCCATTGAATCAGGCCACCAGGTAAGCAGACTTAGATGCCCAGATCTCTGCACTTTCTTTCCTCCTCAAAAATCTCAGGCAAAGGAATCCCCTGGCGGCCCAGTGGTTAGGACTCCATACTTCCACTGCGGTGTTGGGCGGGCATGTTTGCTCCCTGGTCGGGGAACCTGCAAGCCATGTGGCGTGGCCTGAAAAAAAAAAAAAAAAAAACCTCAGGCAAAAGTTGAGGAGGGAGTTTTGAATTACAGTAAAACTCCAATTAAGTAGGTGCCCAGGAAGAAGGTGACTGTGCTGGTTTGAGTATTCTGCTTGAGGGTTAGGAAAATGATACAAATCATTTTGTTCCAGCTCCTTAGTTGGAAAATAATTTTAAAATTGAAAGGTAAACTTTCCTATCATGATAAATAAAATCAAGGACTCCTACCTATGGGGGAGAAGAAGCTACTGTGCATTTCTCCAAAACCTTGTGATGGAGAAAGAATGAAGCATTTTGAGGGAGGGATGCAGGCGGTGAAGGCCCTGAATGAAAAAAAAGTAGTCTCCTCCACAATGGAGAACTCCAGGTTGCCACCAGAAGATGCACCAGGTTGTCGCATGTACTCTCAGATCTTTACCCCACTGGTGACTTGGGGAGAAGACATAGCAAGCCTATGGTGTCCATTTTTGGAGTCAAAGTATCTTATAATGTTGCAAGGTCATCATTGAGGTATCTTCTAGATAGATACAAATGATGTAAAAAACTAAGCAGAGTCAGGAATTCCCTGGCAGTCCAGTAGTTAGGACTCCATGCTTCCACTGCAGGGGGCCTGGAATCGATCCCTGGATCCCTGGATCCCTGGTGAGGGAGCTAAGATCCTGCAAGCCACAAGGCTCAGCCAGAAAAAAAAAAAACCTAAGCAGAGTCAAATTTGCCCTCAGTACATATGTTGATAGTTTTCTTAGGTTTGTCTTTTTTTTTTTTTTAACTTAATTCTTCCATGTCACTTCCTTTCATGCCGCCTCCAAAAAACAGAAGGGGAAATAAACAGGTGATGTGTGGGTTCTGGTTAGGTGAAGCCCAGAAAACCAAATAAAAATATGGCTTCTTGGATTAGTAATTGCCATCCTTTTCCCCCGTGGACACCTGGTTAGTGATGTTTACACCTGGGCATCTCTTCCAGGTACTAAGTATGCCCTTCTCCTCTGTAAGGCAGAGAGTGACATTTCAAAGGGAGAAGATGAGGGGTTATTTCTTTTAGCCCCAGAGGCCTTGGGTCACTGTGACCCCAAGATCTTTGTGATGGAGAAAGAGAAAGCTTTTTCTTCTTTCTTTCTCTCCCCAACATCTTGCAAATGGTGTTGGGACCTAATGTTGTCAACTCAAATAGCAAATCTGAGTTGTTATTAGTGCAAAGATCCCCTGAGGGGGATGAAATCTGCAATGGATGTTATGGGGAAGTGTGTTTATAATTATAATGGGATTTAATGTACACTGGGACCAGATGATGGTAGCCATTTAAAAAAGAGATGCTTAATAAGAGAGGCCCCTTAATGACAGGCAGCAGGGCTCAGGTAATCATGGAGAAGCACAGTGTTTCACTTGGTGTCACAAACCATGTGCCGGGTTTTATGGGGTTCCTAACAAGCTTTGGGGTGAGACACGGTACCCATGGCTGTCAGCTGTTGGGCATGATGTTTTAATGCTGTCGTCTGTGAAAGGGGCATTTGCGCTCAAGAGGAAGACATTTTCTCCCTTTCAGATATACACAAGCAGAAACACACAGGCCCCAGACCAACACCGACCAGTTTGGGCGTTTTCCTGCAATCTGATTTTTTCTGAGAAAACCAGCCTCAGTTTCAAAATTCAAATCTTGTGGCTGTCGAGAGGCGCGTATTGTGTGCATGAAATGAAGCAGTGTGACTCCCATTGCAAGTAACGGGAGTCCCACAGTGAAATCCCCAGGCGCCACACTGAAAATTAACCCCCAGGCCCTCATCAGAAACAGGGTTTTTTGTTTTTTGTTTTCTTTAACACTTTGGTATTTCTTTGTGGGGAGGCCAGAAAGAAGGGAAGTATGTAACATTTTCTTATGCTGTGTAAATAGCCAACTGTTTAACTTGTGAGGTGTTTAATGTTGCAGATTTGAATCCAGGGCAGCTGTTTTACAACAGGAAGCAGCCATAGTTACGTACACAACCTGGAAGGGGCTGCAGGCTGAGGGTCACGCTCCTTGAAGGCATCCCCAGAAGCACCACCGTCCAGAAATACAACTCATGTCCGAGTTGCATCCTTCTATATATATCTCACCTGACTCGAGAGAAGTATCTGAAAACTAGTGTGTTTATCTAATATAAGCTTCATCCATGGTTACAGTGTTGTATATTCACAAAACATATGGCTAGTCTCAGAGTCCTTAAAGCAGAATCTTTCCTTTATCCTGACAAAGAGAAAAGAGAAGGGATAAAATAAGTGAAAACTGAACTTCCAGTCCCACGCTCTCGGAAGCGGAATTTCTGGAGAAGGTACTCTTCAAATAAAAGTGGTATGTCGGGGGTACACAAGACACAAGATGAAATGATTTTACTCAGTGACAGGTAATCTAAGCCAATCATGTTAAAATTATTACAGCAAAACAAACGTTGGTATCCTGTGGAGTGGAGTTCCAAATTTGTATGAATTTTTAAGATAACATGAGAGACTGCCTTGGAGTTCTCCCTTGAGGAAAGCTCACTGCCTTTTTCCCATTAGGGCTGAGTGGGTGGGAGACTGGGGGATGCCCTGTGGGTGAAGGTGGCTATGGGCTCTGAGCCAGACACCTTGACTCAGGCTCCCTCACCAGGGCAGGTTCATTCATCTCTTTGGGAAGTTCATTGTTGGATCTTTGATGTAATCTCCACCCCACCCTCCAGCCAGAATTAACGTCTCCCTCCTCCATAAGTCCGTTCACACTGTTTAAACATTTATCGTAGTGTTGACCACCATCTGCCTTGTATGTGACTGAGTTATGTGCATTGTGACCACCCCCTCCATTGTGAGTTTCTGGAAGGCTTGGTCTCAGTCTTGTTCAGCTTGGTATCCCCACTCCCGGTCCTCAGAGCCAGCACACTGTCAAGCAGAGTAGGTCTCAACACATGTTCGTGAATGAACTAATTGAATGAATGCATACATGCATGAATAAGTGAATGGACGTAGACAGCAAGGGTTTGAGGAATTTGGGAGAGGAGGGACCATTCTGTACCCTAACATTTAGGGCAGAATTCTTTGTCCCTGTGGGTTTTTCACCTGCCTTTGAAAATCAAAGGGATACAGGTAAGGGTTGAGGATAGCTCTTGCATTTAACTGTATACAGCTCCTTGAGGGTATAACAGGGTTCTAGTTCAATTTATGTCTCCCTCAGCGGCCTAGAACCAAGCTTTTCTCAGTATCCTAGGAGCACTAAGAAATATTTATTAAATTGCATTGAATTGAAATGAGTTGATATGAATCCATACTGCCTATTACTCTCACAATGGCCCTGTACTCCCAACCCCAAATGGCTGTTACTTAACCAGTCCAGGGCTGAGAGAGGAAGCATCTGATCTCCTGCTAGGGGCCTCAGTGAGTGGAGGACTGCTGACTGCGTCCAGAACTAGCACAGGAGATGAGGCACCAGTACAGGAAGTATTAATCAGTATGGCAGGGACCGGCTAGCTCTTCTCCAAACGTCTTCCTGAGCACACACTGGATTACATATTTCAGCTTACCCTGCTGCAAGGTACGGGCCATGGGATTGAGTTATGGCCAATGAATGGACTCTGATCAGAAGTCCATCGTGCCACTACTGGGAATGCCCCCTAAACATTCCCATGTGGAAATCTCCAAGCCCTTGCCCTTTCTGTGACGTGACCCCACGAGCCTCTAGAAACCTTGAAAGCTGAGTGATGGAGATGGTGGATCCAAGATGGAAGGAGCCTGGATCCCTGAACCACAACTTGGAGGGCGGCTACCTGTCTACTGAGAACTCCCATTGTGGACTTTACATAAACAAGAAATAAACCTTTGATGTCTTGAGTAGGCTTGCCAAATAAAATGCAAGGCACCCAGTTAAATTTGAAGTTCAGATAAATAATGAATAATTTTAATATAAGTATGTCCCAAATATTGCACAGAACATAGTTATACTAAAATTATTTGAAATTCAAATGTAAATGGATGTCTTTGTTTTTACTCCATCTGGCAACCCTAGTCTTTAGCTATTATATATTTTAGAGTTTGTTGATTATAGTAGCTAGCATTACCTTAATTAGTACAGTTAGTTTCATTTGTCAGAAGCAGCAGGGCCGTGGCGCCCGAACTGGGATTCTGGTCTGGGACAAGGGGCTGACTCCAGGCCCTCTTGACAATTACGTTACATGTAGGGTAGGTCCACTGAGAACGGAGCATCCTGTGTGGACAGGGCCGAGCGGAAAACTAGGAAAGATCCCAACAGCTTCTTGTTCACCCTTTTTCCTATGAACCTAGTTTTCTTTAGCTACCTTTCCCACTAGACTGTAAGTTTGGGGAGAAAGATGATTGTGGGCTTTACCTCTGTATCTGCAGTACTTGGCAAGTGGTAGAGTTGAGTTCTTATTTGTGACGGAAAAGCTGCATGGCTGGTGGGGAAGGGCAGATGGGAAGGCATCATAATGTGTACCTATCCAAGCATTTGAGAAATAAAACTAGGACTAGCTGAGAACACTGTTGAGCCAATGATTGTGTCTTCCTCCACTTTCTCCTTTGTCCAATAAATACCCCGTGTAGCAAAAAGGCTGAGAACTTGGGCTCTGACTTACTTACATGGGTCTGTTTTCAAATACCACCTCCCATTTCCTAGGTCCTGGGTGATTTGGGGTTCATTATTTAAACCCCCTGAGTTGCAATGTCCTCACCTGTAAACTGGGGACAATAATGGTACCCACCTCACTAAAGTTGCTAGGAAGATGCACAAGGGGTAACTGGCCACAATAAAATATCTGAAAATGTTAGCTATTATTAGCAATGATGTCAGGTTCTCTTTCTTTTCACTCTCCCCCTTACAAAATGCCTTATTATAAATATTTGCTATAAGGTCTGTGAGAAATAAACTTTAAATCTCTTGAAAAGAATGAAGGGTGATCTGTGATTATGGACATACCGGTAGCTGCGAGCATCTGTTTGTAGCCCTGTTCTCCCAGTCTTATCCCATCTATTCGGTTAGGATGAGGCAAGAAGGCAAAGGGAGAGCGAAGTGGGGAGTACGGGGGGAGGTGTTAATTTTCACCTCGGAGCATGACGTGTTGATTAGTGTTTATTAGCGTGTACCTACGCTAAGCGCAGCAGTTCGGTTTCCTTGAGTTAAATAGCAGTCATGCCCAACTGGCTCTCCATGTACCATTACTCCAAGTGATTGAGCCAATTTCTCCCTCTGCCATAAGTTTAAGTTGTAAACCTCTGAGCCAGACAGGGAGGCAATGATGGGCTGCCTGTTGTGATTATTATTAAGCTTTAGGATTGCGCTCGCAAGACCAGGGGGTCTGCAGAGGAGCCCAGGATGAGGCAGGTGCCAACTGCAGACGCCCACCCACCTACCTCTGCCTATCCGGTTGCGCTGTTCACTTTGGTCTTGCTGAGAGGCTCAGGTCCACCAGCCTGGGGTGAGTAATCTCTTGTGCTGCGGAAATGGTGAAATGACAGGGTGTTGTCTGTTGCGTTTGGCTGGGGATAGGAAGGGACATTGTGGGAAATCTGGAAAGAGTTGTTCTAGAGGTGCCATGGTGTTCAGATTGTTTTCTCTTGGCCATATATTTATTAGTCAGACGCTAAGTTATCCAGCTGTCACCTGCCGGGAGAGTTGCTAGCTGGTTCATCCAGACCATGTCTATTAGCATAATTGTACTGGAGACCAAGCGTCACAGAGGGTGGCAGGGCTGGAGGAAAGTGATAAGCAAGCTCTCTCTCCTCCAGTCCATATTTCTTTTCTTTTTCTTAAAGGAACCTTCTTCCTTGTTGATTAATCAGGAATTGGCAGGGATGGCAGATCCCCGAATGTGGGCAGCTTGCTTTGCTTTTCTGAACAATTTAGTCTCTGCAAAATCTCTAAGAAGAAAGGAGGCCACCCCGGAGACTTGAGGTGTTTGTGTTGCTTCTTTGTTCAAAATCCAAGTGTATCTGTGATCCCTTACTGGGTGAAGGATGCCGTCAAAGAAAAATATTTCTGCCCTCAGATGGCTACAGTCTAATAAGCAAGGCTGGAATCAAAACGGACAGGTGCAGGGGCTGGGGGCAGGCGATGTTGTAGTAGTGTGCTTTTTTTTTTTTTTTCCCAAAATAAAAGCGGATGGTGTGAGGGAGGCATTTGAGTAGACAAGCACCCTACAAAACCTGCTTATGAGCAAACATAACAGAGTAACCAATGAAGCCCAAATCTGACCTTTCCATTTCCTCTGACTTTGTTAAGCCCCGTCCCCCAGTCTCTTAGAGAGGGCCCTGCCAACAGGATGATAAACTCTGCAGTTTATGTAGAATGAATATTACGGCATTTGATAGGCTTAAACAAATTTAAGTCATGCCTTCCATTTATTTTTGCCGTGACACGTATCAAATACTGCTTGCAAGGTAATAACCACGGGGAATAAGCAAGGGTGCTGACCCCTGTCACAGGCCGTCTCCTTTATCCCTCAGATTGTCCCGTGAGGTGGTACTGTTGTTATTCCCATTTTACAGCTAAAGAAACTAAGTTGGAGAGAGGAGGCAGCCTCCCTTTGGCCACACAGCCAACAAGAGGAGGCAGCCAGCTCCCAGCCTCCAGAAGCCACGTTTGGAACCACTGCCTCCTCCTCTCTGGGTTAATTTCCATTCCTGGTGGCAGAGTTATTTGGTCTTTCATCAACAGAAGGGAAGGAGGTGGACTGAGCAGATTTGTAAACCACAGAGCTTTTCCAGTCTAACCACCACGCCATTAGAAGTAAGGGAGGAGTCTGTTTCTCAGGGACCCTCACCCACTTGCTGGGGAATAAGAGTGCAGGTCTGTCAACAAGCTTTCCCCGTGATCTGACCTTCTTTACAATTCCCTACAAACAATTAGGGAAAAGTAATTTTCCAGCATAAACCATTGGGGAAGCAGAAGAGGAAACATTGGGGAAGAGCTTTACCAAGGAGCATCCTTAGCTGTGAGAGAGTTCAGGGAAAGATTCACGCAGCTAGTGTAACACTGCAGGAAGCAAGAGAAGGGAGCCCAGGTCCCTGAAGGAAGTAGTTAAAGGACTGTGAAGGTGCTGCTTGTAAGGAGATGGTGCATCCTGATCTTTTTCTTTCGCACTCTGTGTCCTCTAGGGTTAAGGGAGGAAATGAAGCAGTGGGCTAATAGGAAAAATGGGTAGTCTGGGGCTTCCCTGGTGGCGCAGTGGTTGAGAGTCCGCCTGCTGATGCAGGGGACACAGGTTCGTGCCCCGGTCCGGGAGGATCCCGCATGCTGTGGAGCGGCTGAACCCGTGAGCCATGGCCGCTGAGCCTGCGCGTCCGGAGCCTGTGCTCCGCAACGGGCGAGGCCACAACAGTGAGAGGCCCGCATACCGCAAAAAAAAAGAAGAAAAAGAAAAAGAAGAAAAAAAGGGTAGTCTGGTGGAGCTGTTGCATTTATTTCCGAATGAGGATCCACGAGGTCCTCCTGTCCATTCATGTGCGTTAGGCATGACTAGAAGGCAAGACAGTTAACTTTTCGACGAGCATTCTAGGGCTTAGACAACCAAACAATGGCTGCCCTCTGCAAAATGCCCGATAGACTCAAACCTGAGAGGGATTTAAAACATCACCTAGTCCAATCTCACCATTTTACAAGAGAGGACGCAGAGCAGAGAGGCAGAACAATGTTCCCAAAGCCATGCGGTCAGTCAGAGCCAGGACTTGGGACCAGAGCCCCTTCGGGGGCCATCATGAGAATGTCATTGGAGCCATTCAATCATTCTTGGAAATTCTGTGAAATTACCTTCAAAGTCTCTCCGTTTCTGAGCTGTAAAATGGGAATAACATTTATTCCCAGCTGTAAAATGGGAATAACAAGAGTACCCACCTCATGGGGATTCGTAGCAGTAATCTTCTGAGTCTGCGGTTACGGCATAACCTGCCCATAAGAGTGAAGCTTTGATTTTCCAAAAAGCTCAAGAAGGTGATGAAGCTGGAGAAGAAAATTTGAGGTCAGAACTAGTGAGATTGGAGGGCAGCGAGACCGAGATTCTCCTGTGGCTCCTGACCCAGCAATAGTAGCCGTATAGATGTAAGAAATACATCATCTTTCCCAATGTGACCAGTTAAAAGCACATAATATACATTTGGAGATACGTTATCTGTCTATCTCTGTGTGTGTGTGTGTGTGTGTGTGTGTGTGTGTGTGTGTGTGTGTGTGTACATACATATATATCCATTCTGACATATCAGTTTAAAACTGGATGTTATTTGATAGTCATGCTTCCTACATGCACGACCCATGAATGTGGCCCTTTGGAGAACAATCTCATGGAGAATGCTGAAAAGCTTATGGAGAAGCAGCACGCCACACCATCTGGGCTTTGCAGCCAGACTATGTGGGTCTCAAACCCAGATCTGTCATTTAATAGTGATATAAAATTTGGCGGATTTCTTGACTCAGGTCTCGGTTTCCTCATCTATATAATGAGGATACCTAAGGTCTCTGTAACCTCAAAGAAGTTAAGGAATTTGGCCATGATCCCACACTTTGTAAGGGACAGAGCTGGGATGTAAACCTAGGTCTATTGGATTCCCCAAACTGCTTCTTTCCTGGACGCCCCTCTGCCTGCACTTAGGGAAGCAGAAGACAATTCCCTACAAGTAAGATTGGGGAGGAGGTCTGTACCCTGCCCAGTCCTGTCTTTTCAAAGCCATCTCTTACACCTGTATGAAAGAAGCAAATAGGTTAAGATCACATATGATTCTAATGATGTATATGTTAGACTTCAGTTTAAAAAAAAAGGCCTCTCCCACTCCCTCACCCATGTCTAAAATTAAAATGCCAAAAATATTACCAGGAAGAGAAATTTGGTGAAAAGCAGGAAAGACTATAAATTGACTGCAGAGTCTACTGCAAGACATGGATTTTTCTGATTTATTAAAGCCCCATTCTATAGGAGCTCCTTGCAAGAAGAAGCCCTCAAATAAACTGCACCAATATTTGACTGTGTGGAAGCTCTTTTCAAAGACTTAATATCCTATCTTCCCAGAAAGAGAATTTTCCTTTTTTTGAGTTTACTGCCTATTGAGTGCCCTCAGTAACAAAGAAAAAAGTAATCATGAAGAATGGTAAATTTTCTTCTCCCCTAATACTTCTTTGGAACATTCTGGAATGTTTCCTTGTTGATTTTTTTGGTGAGGCAGATTGGAGAGCATGGTGAAATTATAAGAACAATGATTTCAAGTCAGAAGACCTGAATTCAACACCAGCTTTGCCAAACACTTCCTGTGTAACCCTAGGCAAGTCACTTACCCTCTCTGTGCTTCAATAGTTCCCTCTGTAAGAATAGAGGTATTATATGGAAAATGTCTCTGACCATTTAAAGTGCTTGCCCAGTTCTTTGAGAAGAGCCCTAAGACCTGTCCCTAATTTACCGTCTGACTTTGAGCAAGTTGCTTCCCCTTCCTTGGGGCCTCAGTTTCCTTGTGGAAAACATGAAAATCCGATAATACTCTGAACTCTATCAGATATCAGAAATTCGGTGCCAGCATCTTCTGATTGGGAGAAGGAATGATGTGGGTGTGTTGAAGGGAAGGGGTCTCTCTTAATCGTAACTTCGGTTCCCAGCATGAGGGAACCCAGGTGTTGGGGAGTCTTCTGCCTCCACAAAGGTGCAGGCAAAACGGAGGAGGGTGAGCTGGGCCTCGGCTTGGGCAGGAAATGGTAAGGTGCTGCTGTCGGCGATGGCTGGCTGTGGTTCTAGAAAGGAAAGGAAATATCAGTCGTGAAGCCAGGTCATAGAGGAAGGAGTGGGGGAGGGGGACAGGACAGCTGTAGTTAACGGAGGGTTCAACTGTGACCCAGATAAGGTGTCCTTGGTACAGAGAGGGGGATGGAGAATTATATCTAGATACAGACGCAGATATGCTACTTCGAATCAGGTCTAGAAACCCATTTGTTCCTCTCTTGTTCAGAAATTTTGCCCAAACCATATACGCCTGACTCAAAGCAGATGACATAACTAAAGGTTGCTAGTTCCCACCTCAGGGCCTTTGCACTTGATGTCTCCCCTCCATCCACGCACGCCCCCCCCATCTGCCGCCCCCCCCTGCAAACCTTCCTCCCATCACACTACACACTTGTTTCCAAGGTAAGAACTCAAACAGCTCTTCCGCAAAGAAACCCTCCCTACAACTGCCTTATCTGGAGCTGCCTCCTGCCCCTGGGCCCTCTGCCCTGCTTTACTGTTTCCACAGCACTACAGGAAATAGGAAATTGTTTCCTTTGTTTATATGACAGCTTGTTTATTTCCTGGCTCCCCTCCCAAGCCTCCCCAGAGCTCCCTTCTACTTAATGTAAGCTTCCTGAGGGCAGAGGGCTGGACTCTCTTTCAGGTTGCTATATCCAGAGCACCAGGACGATGCTGGTATAGTAGGCTCCTAATAAATATTTGTTCAAAGAGTGAAAGAACAAAACAAGAAATGTGCTTTTTTTTTCCTCTCCCCAGGAAGACTTTTTTAAACAAACAGGCAACATGTTCTTGAGAGTGAGAGATTCAGGCCCAAATCATTAACAGCCAGGGAAGTAAGAGGACGCCGTCCTTCCACAGGCTCTGAGCTAGCAAGGCTGATGGAGCAGCAGTTATTTTTACTGATACTGCTTCCGAAAGAAAACTCCTCGTGCATCCTGATGTCCCCGTTCTCTGAGGCTGTGCCAGCCAAGGAGAAGGCGGGATGAGTGGAATTCATTCCAGGAACGCCTGGAATGTGTACAGCACTGTCCCCAGGACTTTCACAGCATTTTGCCATTTCATAAATGGGGACACCCAAGCTCATAAGACTCAACAACTTGACTGAGATCAAGTCTAGAGTCAGGACTTGGATCCGGGTCTGCACCCGGTGCTGCACCCGGTGCTCTTGCCTCTGCATTTCAATTTCTACAAATGAACACAGGCTGGCTGGCTCCCCATACCCACCCCCGATGGAGAGATGATGAGCAAGCCACCTACAGATGGGGCCAGTAATAACAAGCTCCTTAGCAGTGCCAGGACCAGAGGAGGCAGGTGAGGCACGGAGAACAGGGAGAGTTTAAGGAGGCATCACTCACCAGGCTCTTGCATGATTCTGAGAAATGCCTGGTTAAATTCTCCCCCCCAAGTGTACCTCTTGCTTCATCTGGTCCCGGCCCTGCTCACTGGAGTTTTCTTTAAGTTTTCTGCCCTTTTCTCTCACGTCATATGATACTTCTTTGTCTAGAAATACCGTCAAAATGACTAGAGGGTGGATTGCGCTTTGGGAAGGATTCGGCTCGCTTTGCCAACTAGCTTCTAGCCACCCCTTGGCAACCTCCCCTCCAGTTGGCCACTGGAATGATTTTTCTAAGGGATCGATCCGTCACTCCCCCACTGCAAACCCTCCAGTGCCTCTTCTCATGCCTACATTGTTTTATGGCCTAAACTACCTGGCATGGCCTCTAAAACCTTTATATGCTGGTACCGTTCTGCCCCCTGAATGTTACCATGCGTCCACAGCTCTGGACAGCCTGTGCCTTCTGCCCAGGTGACCCCTGCCCCGTCTGTCTGGGCCAACATCATTTACCCTTCAAAGTCTGACTCCAAGGTCACTTACATTCAAGATGGCCCAAGACTTGGAACAGGGACTTCCCTGGCGGTTCAGTGGTTAAGACTCTGCACTTCCACTGCAGGGGATACGGGTTCGACCCCTGGTTGGGGAACTAGGATCCCGCATGCCACGCAGTGCGGCCAAATAAATTAATTAAATTCAATAATTTTTTTAAAAATCTTAAGAAAAAAAAGACTTGGAGCAAAGCTGATGTGAAGTCAGCTCACCACTAGTGGCCAGAGGGTACCTGATCTAGGAGATGAGTGCGAAGCAGAGGGCTGACAGCCATCAGGCCAGGTCGTCAGGATCCTCCCAGGACCCCTTCCCACAGTCTCTGCTCGAACAGGGGCTGTACCAGGAAGGCTGTCTCCCACCCTCAGCCTGGGCAGTGCTGACTTCATAGCCACGCTCAGTGTGACTCCAGCCTTTGAACTAACTTTATATTTTCCTGTGATAACATAGATCCCAGTTGCTGGCAATGAAATGAAGCCGGGCTCCCAAGTACCCCGGAACCTCCCCATTCACCCAGGGCCTATTTTTCGACTTTGCCCTTTGGCATCCAGCTTCCGAAGCTGCCAGGGTCGGGGATGTTTAACTGGTTTGCAGCTTTAATACGTGGGCACTGCAAAGCCCAGCCTTCTGCCTGGCTCCCCCCACCCCCTCTCATTGTCTAAGTTTTCATCTATTTGTTTTCCTTCCTCCTCTGTGTCTAACTTTTCTGCCTTCTTTGCACGATCTTGAGAACAAATCCACAGTCAGGCTGACATTTTGGCCCAGTCTCTGCCCAAGTAGCTCAGATCTGAGATCTTTTTTCCTGGAAAGAAAGTTAATGCATGTGTTGGTGTGGGAGAGGCTTAGAGAAGAAAGGATATCCAAGCAGGCGGGATAATAACAACTATAGTAATAATAAATAGCAATGATACCTACATTTGCTGAGCACTAACTACATAATAACTGTGCTGAGTGATTTTTTGATGCTTTTTCTCATTTAACCTCCTAGGTATGATTGCTATATACCCATTTTAAAGATGGTTACTATTATGTCCATTTCCAAATGAGAAGGTCGAGGCTCAGAGAGTTGCATAAGTAGCCTGAGGTCAAAGGGCTAGTAAGGAGGGCTGGTGTCTAGGTTGGCCCTACAGCTTTTAGCTCTATTTGGGAGACCCTGAACAGATCACTTCACCTCTCTGCATCTCCGTTAAATTGCATCTGTGACAGAGAAATAAGGAGAGCTAGTCCTCCTTACTTTATAAGCTGGTTAGGATGGCTGAACGGGTTAAGGAATATGAGGTGCTAGGTAAGTGTTAGTAATTATTTTTATGAAATCCGAGACTCTCTAGATCTGGGATAGAACAGAATTACGTAAGACGCTGGGAATTCTTTTTCACATATGAAAATTATTTATATGTTCCTTGCTCTGATGTGAACCTGTATCTCCTATTTTGAGAGATAAATCATCCTTCACAAGCCAGGCTCTTTGGATAGACTAGGGGACTTCATGCTTTTGCTTTTCAAAAGATGGTTTTATTTGAGCCTGATGACTATTGGGGAGCTACACAGGAGATATATATCCCCGTTCTGCAGGCAGGAAAACGGAAACCAGAGTGGCTGTCAGGAGATGGCTCAGAGCAGGACCTCCTGCCGTCTACTCTGGTCCTCTCTGCGTTCCTTCCATTTCTATCCCAGGAGCCTGGGCAGGTGACAGTGTTGAGAGATGGGTAGGGCCTGGCATGTCGGGGACAAGGTTTTTGGGGGGTGTGGGAGACAGCCCCTGGGCTCTCCTCCTTTAGGCCATCAGAATGTGCATAGGCCCTCACAAACATCATTTGTGTAAAACTCTACCTGGAATGTGAGCTGTGGTTACCTACTGTTATTTTGTCGTCATTTAAATAAGTGTTTTTAGACATTTAAAGTTTGTCATTTTCCTTTTGTGTTTAGGTGTCAGTGCAGGGTTTTGGGTGTCACGCAGGTGCTGAACTTTGGTGGCCCTGGACACTTGGTCTGGAAGCCTCTGCACAAACAGCCTGGGCAGAGTAACCAGAGGCTCTACCTTGATTCTTTTCTTTTCTTTTCTTTTCTTTTTGAGGTGGAGCTTTGGAGCTCTTGCCCAGACACATCTGGGTTTAGATCCTATCTCTGCCACTTACTAGCCGCGTCCTGGAAATTATTAAAACTCTCAGTGTCATCTGTAAAATGGAAAGAGTGCTGCATATGTGTGGCTACTCTCCAATGTTGTTATGAGTATTTTTTGTTTTGTTTTGTTTTGTTTTTTGGTACGTGGGCCTCTCACTGTTGTGGCCTCTCCCGTTGCGGAGCACAGGCTCCGGACGCGCAGGCTCAGCGGCCATGGCCCACGGGCCCATCCGCTCCGCGGCATGTGGGATCTTCCCGGACCGGGGCACAAACCCACGTCCCCTGCATCGGCAGGTGGACTGTAAACCACTGCGCCATGAGGGAAGCCCTGTTATGGGTTTTACTATAATGTATAGTAAGGTGCCTAGTCCAATGTAGTAAGTGTCTAATATTGTAGCTGTTTTTATAGCTGTTTTGATTATAGTTTCTTTTTTTTTCCTTAACCTAGTTGGACTCATGGTGATGGCTCCCTGCAGGGCGGTCCTTCTGACAGTGTTTTTGTGAGAAGGGAGAATGGGCTGTAGAACTCATCCTGATCACGTCTCTTGAGTGATCATGAAGAGGGTTTTGGTAGAGGTCTAGGCAGTGGCCAGGTGGGCCCAGGTTAAACTCTAGGCCCTCAGACTCCTCTCGCCTCTGACTGCCCTAAATCCTTTCATTCCATTAAGGTCCAGGTTGAGACCCAGAACCACATCCACAAGGGCCCCAAGTTCAGGCCCCAAGTATAGTTTTCCAGGACCCCCTCCCACATTACCGCATAATGGGACTGGGGCCTGGTATGTATGTCCTTCCCCTGCTGCTGGGGTTAGTAAGGGAATCCAAGGAAAGGGATCGTATAAAATAGGAGGAGAAAAGAAAGAAACTGCACTGTTGAGAGTGAACAGACCAGGTGGAAGAGAAAAGAGTATCTGAGGTTCTCTCTGCTGATGAGGAGGGCACTACACAGCTCCCCCTGCTGGCTGGATGGAAGACTGAAGTCCCTGTGGGAGCATAAAATCCACCCTGGACCAGCCTGAAGTCAAGGTTGGGTAAAGAGCCCAGCCAGGAGCTGGGGGGATGGGAGGAGGGAAGGGCTCATCCGCCTGACAATTTCAAAACCTGAGGCTTTTGTCAAAAATACGTGTCCCAGGGCTTCCCTGGTGGCGCAGTGGTTGAGAGTCTGCCTGCCGATGCAGGGGACACTGGTTCGTGCCCCGGTCCGGGAAAATCCCGCATGCCGCAGAATGGCTGGGCCCGTGAGCCATGGCCGCTGAGGCTGTGCGTCCGGAGCCTGTGCTCCGCAACGGGAGAGGCCACAGCAGTGAGAGGCCCGCGTACCGCAAAAAAAAAAAAAAAAAAAAAAAAAAAACGTGTCCCTGAATTCCACCCAAAAACCTGCTCAGTCATTGTTTCTTAGGGACATGAGGCTCAGGAACCTGTACTCTTAACAGATTTCCCCAAAACATTTGAGGGTCTTTAGGGCTGAACAGAAAAGGATCTAGAACATTTTCCCTGTGGGTTGATTTTAAATACCATGCAAGTTAGACTGAAGATAAGTTTGGCCACAAACATTTTGGCTTGACAAATGTTTATCGTACACCTACCATGTGCTAGGCACGTATTCTGCCGTCAGGCTTCCTCTCAGTTTTCAGGGCTGGGTGGCCTTTGTAAAGAGCCATCACCCCACCGACTTGTGGGCAGCCTAGGAGCACACATGTGCAGTGTGCCAAGGGGCATCTGGGAGCTGGAACTGGGAACAGGAAGGAGGAACTGGAAGTGGAGCAGGGGGGGCCTCTGCAGTTTTCATTTTTTGAGATCCAGTATTGCTGACAGAAGGTGGATTACCCTGGCTTTCTTTCCTCTTAAACTGAAATGTGGGGAAGCCTCCTTTCTGCCCACCCTTGACGTTATCCTTCTTGGACATGATGAAAGGAGAGCGAACCACGGGTTTACGTCTATTTGCTTATCTGAAATTTGGGCCCTGTGCGGTTCTGCGTACTACATCTTAGCCAAAGTAAAGGGACTTTCTGCTTTACTCTTCTCCAGCAAAAACAACAGTGAGTCAAAATAAACAACCTCTGGAATCCAAACGCTGGCTCCTCCTACCAAAAAGGCAAAATATTTCTCCTTTTATTGACGGAGGCCCTCTGTGTAGGGCACGGCTGTGCCCACCTTCAGCGCGCACCCACCTGCATCGGAGCGCGCTGGTGACCAGGCGGAGAAATCCTGGTGCCGAGACGCGCTCGCTGCGGGAGGCCTGGATTGAGAGCTTTTAATCAGGGATACTTTTTAAAAAATCTTTTAAGTTGACTTTCTGTGGCTCACAGGCCCTGATCCAGCCAGCAGTCCGCCTCCGCCCCCTCGCGGTGTCAGGTCTTAGCCGGGGGCCGGACCTCCATCCGCTCCACGCCGCGGGGGAGTGAGAAGGCTGGACCTCCGCGCCGCAGACAGCCCAGATCCCGGAGCCGGGCGGGGCTTGGCCGCCCAACCGCGGCCACTTCCTCCAAGCCCTGCTGACCTCTAGTGGTCACGCGATGGAACTGACAGGACGCTGGGCCAGAGTGGAAAGCCAGGGTTTGTCTGGAACCTCCGCGTTCTCGCCCTTGCTTTTGCACAGTAGAATCACTTGGGACCTTTGAAAATACCCCTGGGGGTCCTGTGCGTGAGTGTGTGGCTGCATGGGGTGAGAGACCTGGCTGGAACTCAGACCCTAGGAAAAGACTCAAGAAGCAAAGGGGGGCCTCCTTGGTGGCGCAGTGGTTAAGAATCCGCCTGCCAATGCAGGGGACACGGGTTGGATCGCACGTGCCACGGAGCAACTAAGCCCATGCGCCACAACTACTGAGCCTGCGCTCTAGAGCCTGCATGCCTCAACTACTGAGCCCACGTGCCTAGAACCTGTGCTCCGCAACAAGAGAAGCCACCGCAATGAGAAGTCCGCGCACCCCAACGAAGAGTAGCCCCCACTCGCCGCAACTAGAGAAAGCCTGCAAGCAGCAACGAAGACCCAGCGCAGCCAAAAATAAATAAATAAGCAAATAAGTTTATTAAAAAAAAAAAGAAGCAAAGGGTCCTGTCAATTTGTCCTTGAGAGTCGGAGACGATCGTTTACAGCCTTTTCTGTGCTCACAGAGTTCACACTCTCTGATCTTAGGAAGTTCTTCCTGTTGTCTCACCTCAGTTCCCTCTCAAGAAGAGATAAATCTCGAATGAAAAAATGCCAGTTTACCTATCAGCTCTGGCAGCACTGCAGGGGAGGTACGTCGGCCTGGGGCTGCAGTATCCACAGCTGCCTGGATGCGCCGGGCCGACATCTCCGGGCTCTGCGCTCCATCAGGCCCTCGATGAAATGGGCTGGAAGGGAGAAGAATCAGCACCAGCACAATTAAATTAATTTCCAGCAGCTGCATGGGATTAAAATTACCCACTTCTCGCCGGACTCTGTTTAATGTTCCTGAAAACCATCTCCTGATCGTCCACTTCTGCTCTTTTCTCTTCCTCATAGTCTCAGCTTTTGGTAAATTTACTCCTGTTGCCCTGCCCTTCCTCCCTGTAGACGTGGCTGGAGGGTACAGCCCTGGTGAGACCCACCCTTCCCAGACTTGCCCAGGGAGCTGGGCAGGGGCAACATCGGGGGCAGCATGACCCTCAGGAGTGGGACAGGCTCTGCGGGTGGCTCAGCCCTCATGGAGTCCCAGGGAAGTGGAGCCTTGCACGCCCCGTGCCTGTCCTTCCAGGCAGCAGAGGGAAGGCAATAGCCTGCGTTAGAACAAGCGCCAGATGGGCGGAGGATGTGGGCTCACGTGCTGTGCTCGCCTTTGCCAGCTCATCTCCCCTCTGAGCCTTAGTCACGTCCTCCGTAGAGAAGAGACTGTTCTCTTTACAGGTTGCTGTGAAGACTGAATTAGATAATATGTAGACAAAATGTATGTATATAACATATAGATATATAGTGGATAGAACCCGACCCAGTAGATGATCATACATAATGTAGATTACAGTAATAGCTATATAAATACATAATAAATAGCAGTGGCTGAGGGCACATTACAGGACTGTGTTTTAAGCTTTCTACGTGTATTGTTTAATCATCACAGCGATGTGCTGAGGTGAATCCTTTTATTATCCCCATTTACAAATGAGGAAAACAAGGTAAAGAGGTATTGGAAGACATGCCCAAAGGCACACAGTTAGTAAGTGGGGGACTTGGAATGTGAAAAATGAGCCCTAGAAACCTGATCACATGTCCTGGGAGAATGTATCACTGGGCGGTGCCCATACTGAGGCAAAGTGCTTGCTTGTCTCTGTGCATGTGGGAGTGTGTGTGCGCACACACACACATATGCACACACACACACAAACACATATACACACATGCACACACATACACACGCATGCGCACACCCAACACATATACGCACACACATACACATACACACATACGCACATGCACACATAACATATGTACATACATATACACACATGCGTGTATATACACACATAGTCACATGCAAGCATATACATTCACACATGCACGCACATACACGTGTACATACACCCATGCACACATATACACACACGCACACATACCGACATGTCCTTGCACATTGTCACTGTGTAACCGAAGACCCTGCACCCTTCCTCCTAGAAGAGCTTCCCTAAGGGGGCCACCTCTTGGAGAAGTAAAGGGGAAACAAATTAGTCACTGCAACGAGTAGGAGAAAACTAGCAGGAAGGGAAACCAAGTGCCTTTGAACAGAGGGAGAAATTCCCGAGGAGCCAGCTGGGCCGACAGGGTGCCACCCACACCTCAAATTGTGAAACAGACTCGTGAGAACAGGAACAGGCTTCCTGTGACACTGTCCTTGCCTGATTACCCTGTTTCTTTCTAGGGAGCCCGGGACCCAGCTGTTTAGCATGAGGGGCAGCGCTCCTGATGCTGCCATGCTGCAGGCAGCTCATCCCAAAGCTTCATCCAGGGATTCCAACAAGGGGCCAGATCCTTTCTGTGCTTTTCGTGTAATTGAACTTAATGGAATTTGTTCAATTTCGAGTTCTCCTCTGCTGCACTCTGTTCCCTTCCTCTCTGATCTGCCGAATGGAGCTGGGGGTGGGGATTTAGACTAGGGACTTGCTTCCGCCCTTTTCTAGCTGACAGCCGTGGCCACATCATCACCTTCCCTGGTCAGCTCTAAGGTCCCATCCGGCCTGACCTTCCCCGTCTAAGATTCTAATCAGGTCTCATCAGCCATGGCCCACTGTGGCTAGCAGGTGACTTGCGTAGTGTGTGAAGGGGGGTCACTGCATCTGTGAGCCTCAGATGACAGTGTGTCATCACAGCAGAGGAAATGGTGTGTGAACGGGGGCATACGTCATCCTGACTGACACTGCCCCTGCCCACACGGCTTGATCTCAGAGTCAGAATCAGGTTTGCGGATAATGCAATGTCGTCATGGAGTTACCTTCCCCCAAGTACGTCAAAGGGATAAAAGGAAATTTCAGAGCAAAGAAAAGGGATGACCCAAGAAAGTGGTTCTGAATCACTGCTGCCCCTGCATAGCACTGCGTAGTGTCAGCTACTGTCCTAGACACTTCAAGAGACCAACTCATTTAGTTTTTGGAACAGCGCTGCTGGGGTGGGTACTGATATAACCCCCATTTTACAGATGAAGACACTGAGACATAAAAGGTTACACAACTGGCAGGTGGCAATGCTAGGATTCAAAATTATAAACCAGTGTTTATCGTTTTAACCATTAAATTATACTGCTTCCCAAGGAAAGTCTCTGTCCAGGTGGAAGGAGCCACTTGGGAGAAGGTAAATTTCCAAGTTGTCTCTGGAACCCGGATTGGATACTGCCCGTTTCAGAGGAAGACCGTGATCGGGAAGAGGGGAGCCCCTCGCAGCCAGAGCACTTGCTTTTTGCACACTAAAGAATCGGCAGGCAGTTCCTCCTCTATTTAATTTTTGCTTGTAGCCCCCAGGCGTATGCCTGGCGCTCCCGCATCCGGAGGATAAGGAACAGCGGGACGCTTTGCCCTCTCGAGGTGACATTCTCAGACTGGCCCTCTGAGGCCCATCTCTCCCATCCTCCTGAGGTTCACTTCCTGCTCTGGCCACCCCCATGCCCACCTTCCCTGTGGGAGGACTGGCAAGGCCCGGGCAGCAGAATGTCTTTGCAACATGGGCCAACGCTGGCGCCTGCGTCACTTCCCTATTTCTGCTGAAAACACGCGCCGAAGATAGAACTGGGAGGCGAAGCCCCAAGACGGGTTCGAGCAGAGAAGGCAGCTGCACCCCGGTGGCTGAGCTGCGATAGAGCGTGAGAGCCGGTGGATCATGGGAGAATCCCGAGTACAGCCCTCACCGCACGGGCAGCCCACCCCCTCTCCTTGGGCGGTGCTGGCTGCAGCTGGACTCATGCCATGGAAGTAGAGAAGGAAGAGGGGGAATCCCAGAAGTGAAAACAACACCAAAAGAGAGCGGAGAGGAAGATGAGTGAAAGTCCTAGCTGATGCAAATATTGACTTAACCATTACGGGAGTAAATAAAACTCCCATTTATGTCATGCAAGTGCTATATTCCTTGAATACTTCTGCTGGAGGAATGTTTTATTTCACCATAGAAGAAAAATGTTTTCATATTCTCTCCCGCCGCTCAGACCCAGAACCCAGCGAGGCCTTGTGCCCCCGAGAGCCATAATATTATTTGTTAACATTTTTATGATGCCAAATGGTCTGTAGGAGAACGGGCGCAATTCTTTAGCTGGGAAACCATATGGCACGACGAGTAATAAATAAGGTATTGTGATAGTTAATGAACCTAATTGCCAGCAAAGGCTTTAATACAGAGACTGTGCTGCTGAGAATTTAGCACCACATTAGGGATGCTGCGGAGCTCCCCTGACTTCTGAGGCTTAATTTAAGTTCTATATTGCAAACTCCAGAAAATAATTCCAAACCCTCCTGCCGGAACAGCAACCTGCTGGTAGACTGTGATTATACCAAATTACTAAAATCACAATCAATTTAATACACACAGTTAACCCTTGCCAGGAAGGACTCACAAGGAGGAGAGGGATCAAGATTGAAACCCAGGGCTTCCCTGGTGGCGCAGTGGTTGAGAGTCCGCCTGCCGATGCGGGGGACGCGGGTTCGTGTCCCTGTCCGGGAAGATCCCACATGCCGCAGAGCGGCTGGGCCCGTGAGCCATGGCCGCTGAGCCTGCGCGTCTGGAGCCTGTGCTCCGCAACGGGAGAGGCCACGACAGTGAGAGGCCCATGTAACAAAAAAAAAAAAAAAAAAGATTGCAACCCATTCTACCTGTGGCTCTGGATGGAGGAGAACAGGGAGAGGCAGGAAAGGGGTGGTGCCCGAAGAAAGGGGCCGGAGCCAGGGGTCCTGGTCTGCAAAGAGAGGAAGTGGGAGAGATGCTGATAGGAGACCTAGGCACAGGCACGGTGTGTTGGATTTCTCTAGTCCTGCAGGGTCCCTTTCCCTGTGGGACAAGATGACAGAGGGTCTTGGAGACAGGGGTCTGTGCTCACCCATCACTCCCAGCAGCAGGAAACCTGGCAGGAAAAGGAACTTTGCCATTGCTGCTATTATTCCATAAGTCAAGGTTATTAACTAGAGAAGATCAAATCGTGGCAGTCAAATAACCTTACACTGTGGAAGATGTAAATGCCGAACAGCTGCCGCTGAACTTTCAGTGGTGTCTGGTCCCTGGGCAAGAGAGGCACACGGCAACAAGGAGAGGAGCTGGAGGAGAGGATGCCACACCCTTCTGGAGCTTGCAATAGCCTCGCCCACCCACCAGCCCTGGCCCGGATGGAGAAGGGTCAGCTGTAGAAAGAGAGTCTACCGTAGCAGGTCAAGCCAGGCGTGGAGGGAGAGAATGCTCTGAGGCTGTGGCACCCCGTCCACAGCCCAAGTTCCATGGCAATGCCCAGGCTGTGGTTTGGAGAGCAGCTCAGAAATGTCCTTTCCAGAGAGCACTGTGAAAGAGAGGGGAGACCTAGCACAGCTCTGTGTGCTAGGCCCTCCTGCATTCAGAGAGGGCAAGTGGGGCAGGTTGAGAGGTGAGAGTGGGTATTGGAAATAAGGAATCTTCCCATAAACCAAGAAGACAATGGAGGGGCTTCCCTGGCGGTGCAGTGGTTAAGAGTCCGTCTGCAGGGGACACGGGTTCGTGCCCCGGTCCGGGAAGATCCCACATGCCGCGGAGTGGCTGGGCCCGTGAGCCGTGGCCGCTGAGCCTGCGTGTCCGGAGCCTGTGCTCCGCAATGGGAGGGGCCACAGAAGTGAGAGTCCCGCGTACTGCAGAAAAAAAAAAAGAAGACAATGGAAAAAGCTCAGATTGGAGAAGCTGGTAAAACCAAAAATGTACAGAAGAATCTGGAAGGTCATTAGAACCAGGCAGGAGGCAGAGGCAGGCCTGGCCTCAGGTATGAGACCCATGAGGGGTGACCACATATGGCCATATGGCTCCTTCCCAGGGAGCTTTGGACAAAGCCCATTTCCTGCTGTGGACTAAGGTAGATTCAGCGTCATCTGGGATGTTGGGTGCACTCTGGAGTCCCAGAAGTAGGGTTTATGGGACAGGCCTTACGAGCTGTGGCATCAGGTGTGAGACAGAGGATGAGGCATTACTGTAGGTGGTAAGCTTCTTGAAGGCAAGAAAACTGACCTTGGCAGCCAGCCTGCGCACACTTAGGAAATTGAACGAGTTGAATCTCAGAGGACTAAACTCCACAGGGGACCAGAAGAGGAAGCACTTGTATCGATCCAACCAGCCGGGCAGTCGGTGTGGGTGACAGGTCCTCCAGACAGCACTGGCAGGGTCTAAGACCCTCACGGTCTGCTAGAGAGGGTAGGACCCGCCTCACGCTCAGCCCTTCTCTTGGTGCAGGGCACTCCCTGCTGCC
The DNA here is from genome assembly GCF_951394435.1 of Stenella coeruleoalba. Taxonomy (NCBI): domain Eukaryota; kingdom Metazoa; phylum Chordata; class Mammalia; order Artiodactyla; family Delphinidae; genus Stenella; species Stenella coeruleoalba. The sequence goes on along the minus strand of NC_137154.1, from coordinate 90,183,966 downwards.
CTGGCTTGTCTCGGGTCTGTGGTGCTCAGCCGTGGGTGTGGCCCTGAAGTGGATGCTGTCAGCTGCCTTGTCTAGAAATCCTGCCTCCAGAGCTTGGTGATGGAAGCTGAGACCCTAAAGTCTTTCCCAGACCCTGCCTATGGGGGTGGGGAGTTGAGAAAGGGTCGCAGGACTCCCACAGGCCCTCTCTAACCCTGATGGAACTTCAGAATCAACTGGGGAGCCCCACCCCCAAAGACTCGAATCCAGCAGATCTAAGAGTAGGTGTTTAAAGTTACACAGGTGATCTGGACACAGTACTGGATAGAAAGCTATTTCTCTGCATGGTTCCTCACCCTGACTTCACCCTCACTCTACCCTCCCCACTCAGCTCCAGACTGTGGAAGGAGAAATACATACGCTCTCCCTGGTAAGCCATGGACAGAACACAGAGATTCTGCTTCAACAGCGAGCAACATGGAGAAGCAAAAGGAAGACATTCTTAACTCCAGGGTAGTTAACCAACCCCTGGGTCAAGGGCACAGTTAAGGTTGTTGAATTTCCACATCCGGTGGCCTTTCCAGTTAGATAGATACACATCTGGAGGCAGAGGGATGACAATGGCCTTCAGGTCTTTGGTGTTTGTAATTTGATGGTATTTCCGTATTTATAGAGGAGGAAAATGAAGGCCAGAGAGGTTGTGTGATTCTTACTCAGAAGGATGGTATGGAAACTGACTAGTACCCAGGTGTCTTGACTCTAAGTGTGTGCTCTTTCTAGAACAGTTTGCTTTTTCTTCCTTCAAGTTGTGTACTCTGGGCACTGGGAAGATAAAACGAGCAAAAGAAGATCTAGGATTCATGTTCATATATTGGATATGAAGGGGACAGAGGGTTCGCAGAGGAGGGAAATGTAAGATGCTGCAGGAGCTCACCATCTAGTTGGAGAGATTCTTACAAAGTCGTAAAGCTGTTTATTAAAGTTAAGATAGTGTAGGGTTTATGGGAGGAAGGACCTTATCCGAGAATGCTTCCTAGAAAAGGACTCGGAAGTGATAAGTGCTTACTGTTAATTGTGAGTTGATCACCCAGCTCTGTGCTAGAGGCTTTGGGAAAAACAAGGATATTGTGTCTGTCCACAGGGAGCTTTCAGTCAAGTTAGAGAAGCAGTGTGTACCTGAGAGGCATGGAGAATGCCAAGGCAAGCAGGCCCCTGAGCCCTAGTGGCGGGACCCAGACTCTCAAGTGCTCTAGTCTCCCAGTGAAACTCACTTTCTCCAGATTCTGAGAAGTGGGGAAAGTTGGACCAAGTTGGGCCAAGACTCCCAGTGGCAAAGGGGGCTCCCTGGGGATCCTGGGCGAAGAGTCCACAGGCCCTGGGGAAGAACTGCTTCCTCAGGGTCAGGGGGTGCAACTGGAATAAGCTCTTGACTGGCTTCTCCGTTCCCCCGGGGCCGGAGGGCAGAGCCCAGGGCCTCAATGGCCCCAGCTCTCCCTCTCCCAAACGGAAGGTGGTAGGAACCCACCATGGGCCCTGAGCCCTGTCAGATCCAGCAAGTCCTGAGCTGAAGAGCTGCCAGGTGTGGGTTTAATACTGTACATGAATACACTTTGCAATCACAGGGAAGGCTTACTACTTTGAGAAGACCATCGAACATGTTATAGTGATGCAGATCCAGTGAAAAGAAGGAGAATAAGTAAAAGGAAAGGTAATTATCTGATGGAGTTCTCTCAGGATATGCCACAGCAGGGAAGACCTGCAAAGAATGCAGATGTCTAGAGAGACACAACTACTCAAGCATCAAACGAACCTTTAAATTGTCAGAAGCGAGGACGGGAGGAAAGGGATGGCAGCGATCTGGGTGCACATCACGCCGTCAGTACTGGGTCCCTCACTCCACCTTGCTGGCAGCGGTCTCTGTGCGCCAGCCACAGCACAATCCCGCAGAAGGGAGATGTCGCCTAATAAATGTCTCTGGAAAATTACGACTGTACTGCTACAGTGAAAAGGTGGCGCCGTTTGTCTCAGCGCCATCTGCACAGGCTCGTTTGTTGCTCCCGAGGCAGCCCACACGCACCCAGCAAGTCTGCAACTCTCCACCACTTGAAGTGCTTTCCTCACGAGGATGCTCTGGGGCCTGGGGTGCTAATTCCTCTTCCGGCTCTGGGCAGTCAGCAGGAGAGAAGCTGGAAGAGGCCTGCAAATGAATGCTGCAACATCAGACCTGGACCTTGGGGTGCAGACCAGGAGCCCGGCACCCTTCCCACGCAGGTGAAGAGGAACACAGAGCATTGTTCATTATTCATTCATTCATGCATCTCTTCAACCAACTATACGGAGGGTCTGCTAGTTGCCAGGCGCTGTGATGGACATTGGGGCCACCTGGGTAGTTTGCTTGCACTTCCTGAAGGATTGGATTCAAATGTCATCTTCTCCATGAGGTCTTCCCTGGGCCCCCCATCTAATATGGCAGCCCCCCCTCTTGTAGCAGACTCCCACCCCACTGGGAGTTGCCTTTAACCAATAATTGATGGACACAAACCTCTGAACCCTCTCATTCCTTTGCCCCCAATGGCTACCACATTGTGATGTGTTTGGTGCTGTTGAAACATAAAATCTTGAGGAAGGAGTAGGTTGCTATAAAGCTAGGAATATGCACGTGCTGCATTCATGGGATCTGTGGGCATTTAAAGCGTCTGCGTTGAGCTGGTTCCATTGGCAGGTTGGAGGCGGCACTGCTGAAAGCTGGTGAATGAAAGGGACAATATATCAGTGTGGAGGGATGTGGCCATGGTCTTTGCCTGGACCCCGGTCCATTTTTTCATCCACCTGGAAGACACAGACTGCTCTGGTACCTCTGGGAATCTCAGCACAGCAGCAGCGAAGCCCATCAAGACCATGATCCTGAGAAGGCTTGAGATGCCTCCCTTCTCTCCTTCAGGGTCCTCTGCTGATTCTGAAATGGAAACCCCTCTCTTCTCCCTCTTCCCTCCCCTCCTCTCTCTGCACACAGCCCAAGAACCTCATCTTCACATGTAATAACCCTCCTTCACTGTCTTCAGGAAAAAGAAGCACTGTTCTTTCTGTCATGTGCAGAAGCGCTTGTCAGACTTTGCTTTGGGACTCAGTGAACTCACTGGAGGGGAGTTGAAGCTGGGGAAATAGGGACCAGAGTATGACGATGCTTGCTTGGCTTTTTTTCAGTAGGCAATGCAGATAACGGTGATGGTGTGAATCAGGGGCTAGAGTGAACCAGAGCTGCCCAGTGTGGACAATGGACTAGCTGGAGCCCATCCCTGAGGTGGTGAGTCCAAGGAAGGGGGTCCCTGGAATAATCGGGGTGATTGTGTAGTGTGGGTGATGGTGGTACAACGCAGGAGCCTTGAAAGCAGCACCAGAGAGGAGGTAATTGCTGATGGATATTCAGGAAGTTTAATTAAGAGAATTCAGTGACTGATTAGGTGTTTACATGTGGGTAGGAGAGCAAATTTTTGTGCGAAGGAGAAATGAAGGGCAGAGACAGAGATTGAGAAAGGGAAGTGGACAGAGAGGAAAGGTAAAGAGATACTAACAGGATGATAGAAAGGGTAGAGAATGACAGAGGTCAAAAGAGAGATGGAAAAGAAGCAGTCAGAAAGAGTCAATGAAACTCCTAGTGAGACTTCCTAATTTTTTTTAATTTCTTATTTCCAACTAATTTTAGACTCACAGAAAAGTTGAGAAAACAGTACAGAGACTTCCCATATACCACTCACCCAACTTCCCCTAATGTCAACCTTTTATACAACCATGGCACAGCTATCAAGACCAGGACATTAACATTGGTACAATACTGATCGCTAAGGTGTAGACTTTATTGGAATTTCACCAATTTCCTAGTGAGATCTGGAGAGGGAGAAGCATAAACACACAGAACCAGAGAAGGAGATGGGTTTAGACAAAAGAACTCAAGGTCCTCTTCATGGAAAAAGTTTAGAAGGTGGCCCCATCAGATCTCAAAGGCATGGACTATCTTAGGGACATACGTTTGGTACCTCATAAGTGGTTATTTGATAAATGAATACATTCAAGTGCTCCAGTCACAGACCAGTCATTGTAACAAGTATCCACACAACCAACCAGTCTTCAGTCTGCTTGAAGCTTCCGCAGTGTCCAGGATCTGTGGCTTACACCATAGGCATTTTTAAGGGGCCAAATGCCGAGAGCTTCTTCTAATCTCAGGTTCCCAGCTTCATCCTCCAGAGAGAGGTTCATCTACTAATGCCCTCTGCTGACCTCTCTCCTTAAGTGTCTCCATGGGCGCACAGTCATGGCAGCCAGGATCTCAATCCCACTCCCTTTGAAAGTATAATTTAGGGACTGAGGGAAGTTTATTACTGCCATGGAGTGAAGAAAGGAGCCTTTTACCCATCAGTTGGGGTCCTCAGTAAACTCACCCTCTTCATTTAGGAGCCAGGCAGCCTAGGGATGGGTGGCTGTCAATCACCAGGAGGTTCATTAGTTCTCCCCTTCTGGTTTCCTCAGGCATGGAGGGAAGCCAGCCACAGCAGAGAGCAGCTGTGTGAAGTGGCAACCCAAATGGGGCTCTCAGCAGCCCCTTCTCTGGCCAACTCCAAAAGCCTGTGAAATCTCCCATGGCCAAGCCAGCCTGCTTTCATAACAATAGCACATTTGAAGTCTTCTCTAAAAGACCCATTACTGTAGTTCTTTGTTGCATTACGGGGGAGAAATCTGCCATGTTGTCTCCTCTTGATTAAGTGTCAAGAGTCCCTTGAAGAGGTTGTCCACTCTCACCACTATTATTTAACATAGTTTTGGAAGTTTTAGCCACAGCAATCAGAGAAGAAAAAGAAATAAAAGGAATCCAAATAGGAAAAGAAGAAGTAAAGCTGTCACTGTTTGCAGATGACATGATATTATACATAAAGAATCCTAAAGATGCTACCAGAAAACTATTAAAACAATGAATTTGGTAAAGTAGCAGGATACAATATTCATGCACAGAAATCTCTTGCATTCATATACACTAATGATGAAAAATCTGAAAGAGAAATTAAGGAAACATTCCCATGTACCACTGCAACAAAAAGAATAAAATATCTAGAAATAAACCTACCTAAGGATACAAAAGACCTGTATGCAGAAAACTATAAGACACTGATGAAAGAAATTAAAGATGATACAAACAGATGGAGAGATATACCATGTTCTTGGACTAGAAGAATCAACATTGTGAAAAAGATTATACTACCCAAAGCAATCTACAGATTCAATGCAATCCATATCAAACTACCAATGGCATTTTTCACAGAACTAGAACAAAAAATTTCACAATTTGTATGGAAATACAAAAGATCCCGAATAGCCAAAGCAATCTTGAGAAAGAAGAATGGAGCTGGAGGAATCAGGCTCCCTGACTTCAGACTATACTACAAAGCTACAGTAATCAGGGCAGTATGGTGCTGGAACAAAAACAGAAATATAGATCAATGGAACAGGTTAGAAAGCCCAGAGATAAACCCACTCACATATGGTCACCTTATCTTTGATAAAGGAGGCAAGAATATAAATGGAGAAAAGACAGCCTCTTCAGTAAATGGTGCTGGGAAAACTGGATAGCTACATGTAAAAGAATGAAATTAGAACACTCCCTAACACCATACACAAAAATAAACTCAAGATGGATTAAAGACCTAAATGTAAGGCCAGACACTATCAAACTCTTAGAGGAAAACATAGGCAGAACACTCTATGACATAAATCACAGCAAGATCCTTTTTGACCCACCTCCTAGAGAAATGAAAATAAAAACAAAAATAAACAAATGGGACCTAATGAAACTTAAAAGCATTTGCACAGCAAAGGAAAACATTAACAAGACTGAAAGACAACCCTCAGAATGGGAGAAAATATTTGCTAATGAAGCAACTGACAAAGGATTAATCTCCAAAATTTACAAGCAGCTCATGCAGCTCAATGTAAAAAAAAAAAAAAAAAAAAAACCCAATCCCAAAATGGGCAGAAGACCTAAATAGACATTTCTCCAAAGAAGATATACAGATTGCCAACAAACACTTGAAAGGATGCTGAACATCACTAATCATTAGAGAAATGCAAATCAAAACTACTGTGAGGTATCACCTCACGCCAGGCAGAATGGCCATCATCAAAAAATCTACAAACAATAAATGCTGGAGAGGGTGTGGAGAAAAGGGAACCCTCTTGCACTGTTGGTGGGAATGTAAATTGAGGTTCCTTAAAAAGCTAAAAATAAAACTACCATATGACCCAACAATCCCACTACTGGGCATATACCCTGAGAAAACCATAATTCAAAAAGAGTCATGTACCACAATGCTCATTACAGCTCTATTTACAATTACCCGGACAGGGAAGCAACCTAAGTGTCCATCAATGGATGAATGGATAAAGATATGACACATATATACAATGGAATATTACTCAGCCAAAGAAAGAAATGAAATTGAGTTATTTGTAGTGAGGTGGATGGACCTAGAGTCTGTCATACAGATTGAAGTAAGTCAGAAAGAGAAAAACAAATACCATATGCTAACACATATATATGGAATCTAAAAAAAAAAAAAAAAATACTAGGGGCAGGACAGGAATAAAGACACAGATGTAGAGAATGGACTTGAGTACATGGGGAGGGGGAAGGGTAAGCTCGGGCAAAGTGAGAGAGTGGCATTGACATATATACACTGCCAAATGTAAAATAGATAGCTAATGGGAAACAGCCGCATAGCACAGGGAGATCAGCTCGGTGCTTTGTGACCACCTAGAGGGGTGGGATAGGGAGAGTGGGAGGGTGACGCAAGAAGGAGGAGATATGGGGATATATGTATAGATGATTCACTTTGTTATAAAGCAGAAACTAACACACCACTGTAAGGCAATTATACTCCAATAAAGATGTTAAAAAAAAAAAAAAAAGAGTCCCTTTGAAGGCCAAGGGCAGTCCTAGGGGGTTGTGCCAGAGGAAAGAGAACATAAAACTTGGATTAGCAGCAGACAGTAGGGAAAGCTGTCACTTGTCTCCACCAAGGGACTGGTGATTCCAGGCCAGTATAGATGGCCCTTGTGGAACTCTTAGTCTTTCTTTTCCTTCCTTCCTTCCTTCCTTCCTTCCTTCCTTCCTTCCTTTCTTCCTTTCTTCCTTCCTTTCTTTCTTTCTTTCTTTCTTTCCTTCCTTCCTTCCTTCCTTCCTTCCTTCATTCCCTCCTTTCCTTTCCTTTCTTTCTTTCTTTCTTTCCCAGGATATGGGAAGGGAAGGGACTGAGAACACCCATTAGTTGAGGGATACTTAGATAAACTTAGATAAAATTACGTCTCACACACCTCCAGACACTAGGAGTGTGCCCTGTATATGATCCCTCGTCCTTGCCCTTGAAGACCTTCCCATGATCCCCCCTTCTCTTCATAGATAACTCTGATCTTCCTCTCAACCCGGTGGAGAGATGCATGGAGCAACAAACAAGAAAGAATTAAGGGCCTGAAACCATTTTTTTCAGATTTGTCATGTTCCCATATTTGACTCAACCCTCCCCAAATAATCACTCGATCAGCTTGCATCTTTTTCCCTAATAGCAAGGGTAAGCAAGAGTTGGCTTATATAGAAATAGAAGGAATTCCGTTAGCTGTACTGCTGGCCCAGTGCTTGACATAAAGCACGTACTCAAAAATATATGTTAACTGAATGAATGAATGAGTGGTAATACAGGGAAAACCTTTATATCTGGCCAATATGGTGGAAAGAGCATTGGAAGTAGAGAGAACCAGGTTAAAACTCTGGACCTGCTCCTTTCCATGTGCCCTCAGGCAGGTTACGTGACCTCTCTCAGCTTTAGTTTTTCTCACTAAGAAAAACAAAGATGACTAGCTCCACTCTTCAGTGCTATGGTAAAAACAACAGATAATGTGTATGCGAGACAACACACATAGCTTACTCGGTCTCTCTGATGGTTGGTGAGATGAGGTCTGGCTTTAGAATCCCTCAGCACCACGGTCGAGTGAGAGGCTACTTCCCGCATGGAGGGAAGGCTACTTCCCGCATGCACTCTCAGCCCTCTAGCAGCAGCAGTCCGGGCACCTTCTATGTGACAAGGTGATGCTTGCTGTCACATACTGCAGTCTCATTAAATACAACAACCCTGCAAGACAGATGTCTTCTCCCCATTTTCCAGATGAGGAAAGTGAGTCTCAGACAGGGGAAATGACTTGACAGTGGTTGGAGCTTCAGCGAGCACCGGCGTCACCTGGAGGGCTTGTTAAAACTCAGATGCCTGGGCTCCAGCTTGTGTCTCTGATTCAGGGGGTCTGGAGTGGGGCCTGATAACTGGCGTTTCAACAAGTTCCTAAGCGACACTGATGCTGCTGCTCAGAGACCAGAGTTTGAGGACCCCTGATTTCCAGGGTCGTGGCTGGGAAGCGGCAGGCCAGGCATTGAAACCCAAGGCTTCTGATCCCAGGGCTCTCCTTCCCTGTCCACCTCAGCGGGTGCCTCTGCACAGGGTCTGGGTAGGAACTCCATCAATGCCCTGAAATCTCTCTACCTGGAGTCGAGTAGACGGGCCGGGGCCACTGTGAATCTACAAGGCTCCCAGGGAAACGGGGTAAAGCAAAAGCAAGCTCCCGTGAAAGGGAGAAGGTCTGAGGACAGGACGTGGCCCCAGTCGTGATCCCAGCTCACTGGCCCCTGAGCTTCTTTTACAGGGTGTTTTATGAGCCAGTTTTCAGTGCCAGCATCAGGCTGTGGGGGGAGCCCAGGCCCACCAAGAGTAAACAGCAGCCCGGGCAGGTGGGCAGGGTTCGCAGAGAGGCCCCCACTGCAGGGCGCTTTTAAATTGCTACCGTATTTAATTGTTAGCCCAGCTCCTTCATTGGTGGAGTGATGGGAGAAGGGAGAGGTAGGCAGGGCCCAGAATGAGCTGTGAGAAGCTGTATTTCTCTCCATTTGGGGCTCACTGGGGATTCTGTACAAAGCAGCGCCTTGGGGCTCAGTGCTGGAGTTTATCAACCCCTGTGCTTGATGGGTTCAAGGTTTGTGCCTCCTGGTTAGTGGGACCCAGGAGGGTGGGGAACCCAGCTGCTCCTGGCACGCATCTCGCCATTCTTGCGGGCAGGGACTGACTCTGACCTTTGTGGGTCCTGAAATAGAAGCCACAGCTAGTATGAGGCACCATAAAGCTTCTTGGCAGCCACACGCTGTCACCTGGCTCTTCAAGGCCTCGTCCTAGCAGCGGAAATACAAGAAAGCTGTCTGGAGGCAGAGGGATGGCCACAGAGATCTCTCCAGGGCACTGCCAGCCTGAAATCCCAAGGATCTTGTGTCTCCTGAAACTTTCTGGCCCTAAGGTGAGGGCAGGCATCTTTACCCCTGAGATCAGTCCAGACACCCACCCATCTTTGCCTATTCTTTCCCTCCTACTATCTTCCAACAGGAATCCAGAACCGCTCCTGCCTCAGAGCAATTTAACCCAACTGAGCAGGGAGAATATTAGACTGAGGAAACCTCATCACTAGAAAATGATAGTAATGATAACTATTGCTATCCCCCATTCACAGCATACTAAATGCTGGCCACTGTTCACGTACTGATGCATTTAATTGACTCAATAAACAATGACGTGGGTACTGTTATTATCACCATTTTACAGATGGGAAAACTGAGGCACTAGGGGGTTGAGTAGCTTGGCCAAGACCACACAGCTAGAGAATGAGTGAGCCTGCAGGGCAGGAAGGGCATTTGGGGCAAGTTGAGCAAAGGCCTAGGGAGGAGGTGGCAAGGCCCTTTTGAAGGTCAACTAGGAGTTCAGTGAGGCTGGAGTGTGTGTGTTGGGGCAAAGAGGTAAGAGAAGGTATGGCGAAGTAGGGAAGGGATTAATCAGGAAGGATTTTGAATAGATGCTAAAGAGTTTAATTTTATCCTGGAGGCAATGAGAAGTCACTGAAGAAAGCTAAATATGTAAAAGACGTACTTAGATTATGTTTTGGGAAAATCACTCTGAAAGTAGTGTGGAAGGTCAAAGTGGCATGGAGACTGTTCATGGGCCTACTGCAGTAATCCAAGTTCTCCAGAGACTTACACTTTTTTCTATATATAAAGAGATTGATATATTTGTCTAGTTTTTGCCAAGCTGGAGACCCAGAAGAGCCGATGTGTAGTTCTAGTTGGAAAGCCAACAGGCTGGGGATCTAGGAATAGCTGATGCTTCAGTTTGAGTCTGAAGATCAGAAAAAAAAAAAATGTCCCAGCTAATGCAATCAGGCAGGAGGCGTTCCTCCTTACTCACAGAAATGTCAGCCCTTTGTTCTATTCAAACCTTCAACAGATTGGCTGAGGCCCACCCCCATCAGGGAGGGCAATCTGCTTTACTCAGTCTAACAATTCAGAAGTTAATCTCATCCAGAAACACCCCCACAGACGCACCCAGAATAATGTTTGCCCAGATGGGTGGGCACCCTGTGGCCACATAAAATTAACCATCACACAAAGGAGAAATGATAGTGGCTTCGATGAGAACAGTGGCCACGGCAATACAAAGGAAATTACAGATTAGAAAATTGTTAACAAGTTGAACAGGATTTGGTGACCAGTCAGTCTTGAAAGATGGGGGAGAGAGTCCATGATAACACCTGGGTTTTGGTTGGGGGAGACTAAGTGAAAGGTGGTTCTTTTTACTGGGAGAGTGTCATCTTGTTGTCCCTTAGCTTCACCAGTTTATGGGGACAAACACTATCCCATTAACAGTTAAATATCAGTTTTACTGGCTCAAAGCCCCACCTGCAGATCCTTGCAAAGTTTTCCCAAAGAACTCCTGGCATCTTAAAAGGTCTTACCCACATTCATGAATCCATCTGAGTCATCAGTCATGGGCGCCACCTCTGCAGAACAAGAGATCCACTGCCCACCCCCTCTCATTGGCACCAGCAGCCTAGTGGAGCTCTGCCCAGGTGTGCAGAAGCTGTAGGCTGTGCACACGTGTGCGGCCACCTGCTGGGAGGTCAGAGCGGGGGAGCTCCTTCCCTCTGGCAAGGAGGCTGTCATAGACCATACAGCTTTTACCATGAGATTCTTAGTTTCACCCTTGGAGCCCTTGTTCCTGGGGTGCATACCTGCCATCCCCTAGGTTCTGGGGGTTCGTCCATACCAGCTGCCCTGCAAAACCTAGATCGGTACCTAGATCACTGCCCTCCTGTGACCACTGGGCAATTTTGGCGGGTGTCCCTTATCATACTAGATGTCTCCATTTGTGGGGAATTCTCTCCTGGAGGCCTGGAAGTTCTTATGATTTGGCCTCTGCCAGCTACCCCCAGTCTCGCACTCCACCCCTCCCACTGCACCTGACGTGCCTTTATGAGCCTGGAAACCAAATGCAGATGGAGTCTCTGTCCCCACACACCAATGGTCCTCAGCCCAATGGATCAGTGCATGGAGATAGATGCTCAAGGACATGAGTATTGTTCAAATCTTGGGGTGGTATGTTTTGGTCTAGATTTTTTGTTTGTTTTCTTGCTTTGTTGTGTTGTTCACGCTTTGATTTTACTTTGGATCTTAGGTATGGAGGGTTGAGGTAACCGTAGTCCTCATTCCAAGTTACGGCCACCAGATCTGTGCAAGTTCTCCCTCCTATTTATTTCTTCTTCTTATTTCCATACCTAGAGTGACTGTATGTTTATTATACAAGAAGGAGCACATCTGAGAAGAAAAAGAGGCATTTTAATAATCGTTATGCTGGGATCACAGCCGTAATCCGGGACAGCCACGGGCAAACCAGGACATATGGTCCCTGCTTATTCATGTGTCCGTTTCTGTGTCCCTCTAACAGCCATTCTATTTTGTCTAATTAGTGCATTTCATTTTTATACATTTTTATAAAATGTGTATTTTTGTTTTATGCACATGCATTGTTATAAATGATACTTTGCTATAGATCTATTTCTGTTTCTTACCTTTTTCATTAAGCACTGTTCGTGTTTACATCGAATCTGTTGCTTCTAGTGAATGCATAATAAATGTTCCGTGTCGTGCAGCAACCACAGACACGGATGCGCCCACTTGGTGATGGACACCCAGGTGCCCAGCCTCACCCCATCATGGATCATGCTGTCGTGATTCTCCTTGTTCAGGGAGCCTCAAGAGCTGCTGGGAGAATTACTTTGGGATCTCAGGAGCAGAATTGCCAGGTTGTTATTTAAGTAAGTAGTACCAGATTGCTTTCCAAAATTTGCCTGACTCTTCGTGACTAATGTATACATTTCAGCTCCAGCCCAGCTGGGACACCCGGGGAAGAGAAGGTTGAGAACAGAAACCAAGGAAGCACCAGAGTTTTGAGAATGATCAGAGGGGGTGGATATGATGGTGGAGACTGTGGCCAAAGCTGTCATAAAGGCAGGAGGGAAAAAACAAAAAAGGCTGCAGCAAGATGAGACATGGCAGCACAGAGCTGTGGCTCTGAGGGAGACACCCCTGCGCTTGACCTCAGCCCAGCCCCCAGCTAGCTATGTGACTTTGTTTCCTCACGTGTCAACTGGGTATAACAAGTCCCTGCTTTGATAGGTTGTAATTTAGTTCTGTATCTGGCATCTAAGCATCCAATAAATGTTAGGAATTTGATCCTCTAACAGTTTTTCATCCAAGCACTTATCAGAGTTTGTGTTTATTTTGTCATTTGTAGGATTATTTGATTCATATCTGTATCTTCCACTATCTTGTGTGCTGCTTTGGGGCTGGACCCTGTCTACTTGATGACGACTTTATCCTTAGCACCTACGACAGTGCCTGGCACAGAGGAGACACAACAGATATTTATTGCATTAATTAACCAGTGTAAGTAAAATACAGAGGATAATTACTGGTTGTGGTAAGTGCCCTGAAGGAAAAGACATCATGAAGTAATTGAGAATAATTGAGCTGAGGGAAGACCACAGGTAGGTCTGCAGGGAAGGCTTCTCTGAGGAGGTGACATGAACTGAGAGAGAAAGGTAGAGAATGGACCGTCCATATGGAGCGTTGAGTGTTTCAGGCAGAAGGATAGCATGTTCAAGGGCCCTGAGGCAGGTCAGGGCTTGGCATGTCATGGGAAGTCAATGAGGGATCTTAATAGGGAAAGTAACATAATAAATGAACACAGAGAAAACAGTTAGGAAGCTGTTGCCTTTGAAAGATTATGATGGCTTGTATCGTGAATAGATGATAGGTGGGCTTGGGGTACATTTTGGAAGTGGAAGATAGGACATGCTGAATGATCAGGTGTATGGCAGAAGGAAAATATGTAAATTAAGGTTGACTTGGGCAATTGTGTGAGTAGTGGTACCATTTACTGGCACCAGAAAACCTGGGAAGAAATAGGATTGGTGGTAGGGTGGGAGATTGAGACTAGAAAGCTCAGATTTCAACATATTAAGCTTGAGATAACTTCAGATCACTAAAGGGAGATACTGAATAAGCAGTTAGATAGAGAAGTCTGAGACTAATCGGGAGAGGTCCTAGTTTATTTGGAGTCATCAGTGCGTGAGAGGGTAAAGTCATGAGATAGGATTGGATAAACTCCCAAAGGAATAACGTATCGATAGAGGTGATAAGAAGGCCCTGCACAGAGCCTTGGGCCCTCCAGCATTTAGAGGCTGTTGGAAGGGGAGGAGTCAGCAAAGGAGATTGAGCAGGTGTGGCTAGTGAGGTGGGAGAACCTGGAGTGATGTCAGGAAAGGCAAGAGAGAGGAGGGAGTGGGCAACTGTTAGGCTGCTGGGAAGTGTAGGAAGAGTGGGATAGGGAGACGAGGCCTTTGGAATTGGCAATGTGAAGGCTGCTGATGTGTTTTTTTAATGACTTTTTAAAACAACAGGTTTATCGAGATACAATTTGCATGCCACAAAAATTGGCCCATTTTAAGTATACGGTACAGATTTTTCGTATATTCACAGAATGGAGCCACTGCCGCCACGGTCTAATTTTAGAACACTTCCATCATACTTATTAACAGTACTCCCCTTCCCCTTCCCACCCCCTACCCAATCCCAGCTCCAGCCAACTACTGATCTACTTTATGTCACTACAGAGTTGCCTATTCTGGACATTTCGTATAAATGGAATCATACAATATGTGGTCTTTGCCTCAGGCTTCTTTCACTTAGCGTAATGTTTCCAGGTTTCCTCCATATTGTAGCACGTGTCAGTACTTCATTCCTTTTATGACTGAATATTATTTCCGTGTACGAATATGCCACCTTTACTGATCATGCATCAGTTGATTACAGTTTGGATTGTTTCCACTTTTTTGCTATTATGAATAATGCTGCTGTGAACATTGTGTACTAACTTCTCTGTGGACATATGTTTTCATTTCTCTTGGGTAGATACCTAGAGTGGAATTGCTAGGTCATGTTAAACATGTCATTTGGGCTTCCCTGGTGGCGCAGTGGTTGAGAGTCCGCCTGCCGACGCAGGGGACACGGGTTCGTGCCCCGGTCCGGGAAGATCCCACATGCCGCGGAGCGGCTGGGCCCGTGAGCAATGGCCGCTGAGCCTAAGCGTCCAGAGCCTGTGCTCCGCAACGGGAGAGGCCACAACAGTGAGAGGCCCACGTACCGCAAAAACAACAACAACAACAAAAAATGTCATTCTATGTTTAACATCTTGAGAAATTACCAAACTGTTTTCCAAAGTGGCTGCTCCGTTTCATATCCTCACCAGCCCTGTAAGAGGGCTCTAATTTTGCCACATCCTCACCGTCTCTTGTTATTGTCTGCCTTTTATTTTAGCCATCCTAGTGGATGTGAAATGGTATCTCATTGTGGTTTCGATTTGCATTTCCCTCATGACTATATCATGTGCTTATCGGCCATTTGTATATCGCTACTGGTAAATTCCACAAGGACGGATTCAAGGGAATCTGTTGAAACCAGACGAAGTTAACAAAGAATTGAAGGTGAGGAATTGGGAAAAGCAAATATAAAAACTCTTTGAGAAGTTCCCCTTTGGAACAGTTTCAAGGGAAGTTTCTTTGTGCTTTCTTAATAATAGGAGACACTAAAATATGTTTGTTCATGAGGATGGTCCAGCAGACCTGGTTGCTAGGTGATGCAGAGGAAAGGGGAAATAAACACAAAAGCAAAAGTTCTTGAGCAGGACTCAGGGCATGTGAGGTGGGGTTGCCTTTGAAATGATCCCCCTTTCCTGCATCTTAACCTGTGAGAACTTGGGTACCGGTATGGCCCATCTGTGGATTTGCTGGTCAGAAGATGAGGGGGTTCCTTTCTGATGGCTCAGTGAATGAAAGAATGAGGTCATCAACAAGAAGCAGAGTGGAATAGGCGTGGGAGGTTGGGAGAAAAAAACAGAATAATATAATAATTATTTGGAGAGTAAGAACTCAAACTTAAAAGAGAAATATAGGCTTGCTGGGGGTGGAGGGGGCGGTCATTCAGTGCCCGTTATAGTTTGAAGCCATGGATTTATAGTAAATCCAGTCAGCTCAGTTTGATTTTCTCCAAGAATATTCAACTACTCAGATGTGGGAGCAGAGAATGTGGCTGGCTGGACTCAGCTGGGGTTGTGGCTTCACCAGGTGAATGAAGATTCATTTCTTTCCCATGTGGACACCCAATGTGTTAGACAGGGAGCTGAGTGGAGGGTTGAGGATGTATATAAAGTAGTGATTATAATAAGGGCCATGGCAGTGGTTCTTAAGGTGTGATTGCCAGATCAGCAGCATCTACATCACGCAGAAACTTGTTAGATATGCAATTTGGGAGCCCCACCCCAGACCTACATAAGAGGATAGTGTCCTCAGGGGATGGAAGTGAAGATGGAAGGGAGTCAACTGTTTCTAGATTGGAAGCTCCAGAGGAGAGATGAAATGGGTTAGTTTAGGAGACACGACCAGCAGTTTGGGGACCAGTGATCCACTGATAATGGATGACCCAGGAAGCCTGGACTTCTAGAGGTTCCTAAAATAAGCAGGGATGCGAGGTGTGATCGGATTTACCGTGAAGAGCCCTAGAAGAAAGTGGGCGATAGTTCATTCCAGGGTCCTGAATCATTAGCTGAGTTCTAGATGGCAGCTCCTCCTGAGGCTGGGAACGGGCATCAAATCACTTCAACCACATTCTACTGATTATTAATAAAGTCACAAACCCAGCTCACATTTAAGGGGAAGGGTCTACACAAAGGCATGAATACAGTCAGGTATGGCTCATTGAGGACCACCAATGTTCCAGACCACTACAACTGTTAATGCTTTTTACGTCCAGCTTAAAAAATCATTGACTGCTACAAGATCATTAAGTTATTTTATGTTGTATTTTTAAAGCTTTTTGTTTTACTTTTTTTTTTTTTTTTTTTTTGCCGCACAGCACGGACATGCAGGATCTTAGTTCCCCGACCAGGGATCGAACCCGTGCCCCCTGCAGTGGAAGCATGGAGTCTTAACCACTGGACCGCCAGGGAAGTCCGTTTTCCCTTTCACATTTAGATCTACCATCCATCCGGAATGAATGTTTGTGATCGATGCAAAGTAGGAGTCAAGATTCATTTCTTTCCCATGTGGACACCCAATGTATTAAGAAGACCAATCCTTGTACCATTGCTATACAGGGCCATCTTTGTTATAAATCAAGTATCCATATATGTTTGTGTTTATTTCTGGATTTTCTATTTTGTTTCATTAGTATATGTACTGTGGCTGCCCCTATTCCAGTCTGTCTTGATTACTGTAGTTATGTGAAAAGTCTTGATAACCAGTAATGGAAATCTTACAATTTTGTTCTTCTTCGTATAAGATTTTCTTGGCTTTTAGCATTTTTACAAGTTCATTAAAATATAATAAGATAATAAAAGGATAATGAGATTGTTGTGGATTGAATTGTGCCCCCCAAAAGATATGTGTAAGTCCTAACTCTCAGTGCCTCAGAATGTGACCTTATTTAGGAATAGGGTATTTGCAGATGTAATCAGGTTAAGCTAAGGTCAGATTGGAGTAGGGTGGGCCAATACATGGGATGGGTCCTACTCCAATATGAGTGGGGTTCTTATAAGAAGAGGAGAAAGCAGATACACAGAATGGGAAGGCCATGTGACAATGGAGGCAGAGATTGGAGGGATGCAGCGGCAAGCCCAGGGACATCAAAGGGTAATGACCACCACAAGTTAGGAAGGGGCAAGGGAGGATTCTCTCCTACAGGTTTCAGAGGAAGCAGGGATGTGGTGACATCTTGATTTCCAACTTCTAGACTCCAGACTGTGAGATAGTAAATTTCTTTTGTTTTAAGCCACCCATTTTGTGAGATTTTGGTACAGTAGCCCCAGGAAACTAATACAAAGATGTTATAGCAAACAACTTTTTTCTAATAAATTCCAGAATTTAAATGAAATAGACAAATTCCTAGGGCAACATACTTACAAAATTGACACAAAAAGAAATAAACGTTTTGAAATCCTGTATCTATTAAAGAAGCTGAATCTGTAATTTAAAAAAAGTTTGTCCACAAAGAAAACTATAGACCCAGATGACGATTTACCAAACTTTAAGAGATGCATTTTAAATCATCAGTAATGTGGAGAATTGTTCAAGGTTAGAGTACAAGATCCCAGGCAAAAATGATGTGGACTTACATTCTTTCAGTGAAAATGGGTATAGTAAAGAGAGGATGGATAGAAGAGAGATTAGGAAGAGAAGGCAGAATCAATAGAATTTGTGGATGTTCAAGACTTGAAGGAAAGATGATAGAGTGACATCCTTGCTCAGGTGTCTTGCTTGGACACCTAGGTCAGTAGTTGTGACATTCACTGAAACAGAGAGCATGGAAAGTACAGCTGAAGGAGGGGATTGATAGGAATTGAAATTTGACCTCTTGAATTTGAGGGGACGCTCCAAGGGCAGATGTTAGATAGATACTGGATCTGTAGTTCAGGAGTGCAGTGTTGCTTGGTGATACAGACTTAAGGGTTAGGGGCCCACTGAGTGATGTTTGAAGCTATGAGAATGGCTGAGATCCCCCCAGGAAGGAGCATTGTCAGAAGAGAAGAGGCCAAGGACAGAAGCCTGAGGAACATAAAGACCTATCGGTTGTCAGTCTGAAAGCTATTACAATTAAAAACAAAACCAAGGGACTTCTCTGGTGGTGCAGTGGTTAAGAATCCGCCTGCCAGTGCAGGAGACACGGGTTCGAGCCCCAGTCTGGGAAGATCCTACACGCTGTGGAGCAACTGAGCCTGTGAGCCACAACTACTGAGCTGGCACGCCACAACTACGGAAGCCCGCGCACCCTAGAGCCCGCGCACCGCAAGGAAGAGTAACCCCTGCTCGCTGCAACTAGAGAAAGCCCGTGCACAGCAACAAAGACCCAACGCAGGCAAAAATAAATAAAATTTTAAAAATTAAAAAAAAAACAAAGCCGAAAAAAAACAAAACAAAACTGCTATCCAACTAGATCGAATGATAAAGAAAAATTGTTATTATGCATAACAAGTGGTCTCAAGGTAGGGGGACTATAGGGTTGGTTGACAGGTGAAAAGGATCCTATATTCATTTCCTAGGGCTGTCATAACAAAGTCGCACACATTGGATGGCTTCAAACAACAGAAACTTGTCTTACAGCTCTGGAGGCTAGACGTCTAACATCAGCTGTCATCAGGACCACGGTCCCTCCCACGTTAAAAGATCAGTGGCTGCCAGGGCTTGTGGAGGGATGGTGGGGGGATGAATAGGCAGAATACAGAGGATTTTTAGGGTAGTGAAACTACTTTGTAGGACGCTATAGTGCTGGATACTTCTGTCCAAAGCCCTAGAATGTACACAGCAAGAGTGAAGCCTGAGGCAAACTATGGGCTCTGGGTATGGGATGTGCCAATGTAAGTTCATCGATTGTAACAAATGTACCACTCTGTTGGGGGATGTTGATGATGGGGAAGGTTATGTGTGGGGCGGGTAGAGGGGTACAGGGGAAATCTCTGTACCTTCCACTTAATTTTGCTGTGAATCTAAAACTGCTCTAAAATAACTCTTCTTTTAAAAAAGTATATTTATAGCCATGACTTATACCCGCCTACACGTCTCTACCTGGAGATACACTTGCTTCTAGCATTGCATATAAACATACACACGCTTTTCTCCCTGTCTACATGTCTTTCTAGCAGCTACTGCAGAAACAGGGAGGCACAGAATCTCCATCGGCGACACTGATGTATACAACTTTCTCTCCTTATGTAAGTGAGAGGTGTGTCAGTCCAGGTCCTCTGAGAATCAGATGCCAATATGGGATTCAATGTGCAAGCATTTTACTAGGGGGAATGCCCGTGAGGGGAGCTGGGGAGGGAGACAGGGATGGCGGCGAGAGCTGTCAGACTGCTCGGTAAGTAAGTCTGGTCTGAGGGAAGGAGAGAGGGAAGGAATGAGGGAAGGAGTCTTCCTGGACTGCCCTGCAGCAGAGGAAAGGTTTGGCAAGGCTGTCGGGGAGTCCTCCAGCCCCCTGTTCATCAGAGGAATCCCACCTCCCAGGAATGGGCCTCTCTTAGCATCCCAGCCACTCTCAGTCCCTGGCCAGGGGCAGCCCCTGGGAGGCGTGGCCTTGGCACCAACACTGCTTTCAGAGCAGCACCTGGGGCCCTTGATCAATTACCCTCAGCGTAGCTGGCAGTCCAGGGGCAGGGCGTTCTCATGGCTACCCTAAGAGGTGCCCTTTTTTTTTGCACTTAATCTAATCACTCCAGATTAAAAAACAGAAAAACAGGTCATAGTTGGAGAATTCCCCAGGAGACAGAATCGCCTGTGTGGTCCTCTCTGTCACCGAGGCTTTTCTAGGTGGAGCCTCTGCTCAGAGAGGCCCTCCAGGTTGGCGCCTCAGGAAGGCCAGGGCTGTCCGAGAACCTGGCCTGTGCTCTACTCCAGGCATGCCCTGGGGAGCCCTGGCTAAGCTTACTGCTGATGCTTCCTGGCTGCTTTCGGGGAAGATTTCCCTGCTCAAGCACAGGAGAGGCCAGGACACTCTTGGCTGGTGTCTTCGGGGACCCAAACCTCAGATCAGGGACACAGTGAGTGGGGAATGCCCATTCAGGGATTCCCCATCATGTCTCCCTCTCCCTGGGGTCCGTGACCTTTGTGGCAGAGCTGCCGGTCCAGCCCTCATCAGAGCACAAGGAACGGAGGGCGGCCAACCAGGCCAGTGGCTCAGTGTGAATCATCTTGTGTCCAAGGCCGAGTTCCACTGATGAAACTGCAGAGAGCCACAGTGGCCCAAGCCCAGTACTGTACAGATGAAAGTCTTGTTTATGCGAAAGATATATCTACAGAGGGAGCAATAAACTGCAAAGCAAAGTATGAAGGTTTGCAGCAAATGCTATAAAGTTTTATATTCCTGAAAACTAGGGATAAAAGATATAACCATTTAAAGCAAAGTGGATAAAAGGGGCTTCCACACGATTGTAAAACAGCCTTATAATAGCTAATTGCTAGTTTCTTATTACAGCGGAGAGAGTCAAAATAGCCTTTAAAATACCCATCGTTGGAAAGTGGGAGGGAGAGAGGACAAGGACAGGAGGGAGTGACCTGCCAGAAAGGGTTTGGGTCCCAGTCCCCAAGGGGTCTCAGAGGAGAGACCACTGTCATCCCTGCAAGGCGGTCCTGTCCCCAGTACTGAGGGCCTGAGGGCCTGTCCAACGTTCCCATTCACTATCGCAGAGACCTTGAGTGAATGTGGACAAGTCATCTCGCCGCCCTGGGCCACAACATCTTCTTAACCAGGAAGAAAGTGCACGATGACCTCGCAGGTGCTTCCAGCTCTGGTACTGTCACCACTGTCCACCCGGGGCCTCCACATTCCAGGCACCGTGTTAGGAAGGTGGCGGGGAGGACGGCTAAGATTCTGAGAATGGTGGAGAAGATCATGGCAATTCCATGTAATATGTTGTGGAACAGAGGTATGCGTGGGTGTGACGGATGCTCTAAGAGCTCTCAGAGGAGATGACGTCTGAGCTGCCTTTGGGGGTTGAGTAGAAACTTGCCAGAATGACATACTAGGCAGAGTGACTAGCATGTGTAAAGGCCCATGACCAGAGCTTCCTGAGTGGGGTCCGTGTAAGTGGTGCCCGTGGGTTTATACAGTGCACAACCTGTGCAGCCTGACGCAGGCATCCTATGAAGCTGGGGCCCAGGTGCATGCAGAGGATGGTGAGGTTGGTCCCAAACCCCAGCAGGCACTGCAGCAGACCTTCAGCTTTGGACCTCTCAACCCACCCTCATTTCCCACCGCCTCCCTTATATCAGGCCCCTTAGGGGTGCTACTGTTTAAATGTGGCCTGACCCCAGGGGATCTCTGTTGTACTCCCAAACTCTGGGGAACCCCCGGGGAACTATCAGGAAGCTAGGGAGAGGCCCAAATCCATTTCCCCCTTCAGCAATACAATTGCTCTTTCTCTTTACTCTGCAGGAGGACATATGGGTTTCCTCCTCCACAAACGGGATGATTAACGAAAAGTAAACTTTTAAGGCAATGGTTTACCCCAGGATTCCTTGTCAATCCAGCCCCATTTAGCCAACTTCCAACCCCATGGGGCACATCCCCTGCCAGCAGTGCTCCTTCCACACTGCACCCCACCCCACATACAGGCACTGGGCAGCAACTCCTGCTTCGGGGTTGGAGGGAGTCCCCAGGACCTGCCCTTCAGCCCTTCAGATGGTGGAGATGGGGACCCTTGGAGCCCCTCCCGGCCTGCCTCTGCCTGCCCGGCACCGCTTCCTGCTCCAGAATCAGCCCATCCTTCTTCCTGGGGGCAGGAGGGCAGAGGCCGAGCTAGGACCCTACATAGCTTTGCTGAGGACATGCGGCATTTGACCCGTGACCCTACAGGAAATCCTTCCAACCTCTGAGGCAAACCTCAGGAGGAAAACCATGACCCCAGAGGGAACAAAGGGCAGTGCTGTGCCTCTCCTCCCCTCCCCCAGCCCAAGATGGCTCAACTCTGAAACATGCAGGAGTGAAAGCATTCGCAGCCGACCAGCCCGGCTCAGGTCTCAGCCATGGAAGGGGGCCGGGGAATCCGTAAAGAGGTAAGGTGCATGCATGCATCCTGCTTGCCCAGAACAGTCCAGGTGTAATTAATAACAGCACCTCCATTTCCAGGACAGAAGTGCTCTGGTCTGGCTGATAATTACAGGATCATCCTAGCAGAAAGGGACTCACATAGAATCCGCACCACCACCCCCTTCATTCATCCGAATATTGAGCTTCCACCCTGAGCCTGGCACAGGTCTGGCCCTGGAGATGACGAGGCAGGCAGTCCCGGCTGTGGGAGCTCACGGATTTTGACAGCTACAGCGCCAAACCAGCTATGACACAATGTGGACGTTCTGGGGGCAAGTGATTCATTCTCTTAAAGGATCTGAGAAGGTTCACCGAAGAAGTGACATCAGGGGTTTCAATGGCCAATCAGCCTCCTTAAGGCCACTCCGCCCACATTCTCCACTCAGCCCCGCAGAGTTACTCTCCCGCCCAGATTCTCCCATGCCGTTTAGGCTGCCTGGGTCTCTCTTATGCCTTACTCCCTGCGCCTCACCCAAACTGGCAGTGACGGGAGAGGTAAAAAGTAGATTAGGGAAGGGGTTGCAGGTCAGAGCTCCCATCTGCACAGCAGATGTCTGTTTCCCCCACCGCAGCTCATCCACTCGTTGGCCCACTAAATGCCAAGCGTGGGCTACCTGCCAGCGCAGTGTGAGTGGTGAACAGGACGAGAAATACCGGCCTTTGGGAACTTACAGGCTGGGAGGCAAGATAAATGCTCAACAAATCACCCGACAATAAAGAAATGCCTCACATTTCCTGGGAGAGGGAAGAAATGGCGGGGATGGGGGGTTAGCAATGGGAGAAACACGTCGCTCACCTTCACAAGACTTTTGAGGGGTGAACCTTTCATGGGAATTTTAAGCCCAATGACAAACCCATCTGGCAGATGGATTTGAGTTTCATTAGTGAGAGCCAGAAAAATGAGTCCTTGGGTGAAAAGGGCAGGGGGTGGATATGTCAGCAAAGAGAAGAGGATAGAGCACAGAGCTGGAGCCTCAGGCCAAGATGAAGTGTCACCCAGATGGAAAGGCAGGATTTCCTGGACCCTGACCTGGGAAGGTCCTCCAGAGTTTACTCTATCCAACCCCCTGCCTGTACTGCTTTCTCAAAGAGGGTGGATCAGGAGAAGCGGGGTGGGTGTCTCTGTTGAAGTCTTCGGAGGGAGATGATTCTGCACCCCATTCTGGGTTTAACACCTCTTGCCTCAAGAAGCCCCAGGAAGATGAGAAAACTCTGGGAGTTGCAGGCGTTGGGGAAGGTGCTGCCTTGGCCTGATCCTATATCTCCTACCAGGCTGGGTCCTGGTTTCATTGCTTTCATGTCCCCTTCCCCTAAGGTCATAAAATAGCTCAAACTCATCACCATAAAGTTATTGCACAAATGAACACTGCCTAATGGACAGTATTATTTCTTATATAGTGTTAATTAAATAGGTCTGAAATGGACCACACCTCATTTTTCCTGTGCAAGGGCCTGGGCAGGAAGCTTCTAGATTTACGCATAAAAGCAATAAGAATACTGTAGTTAAAATTTATCAAGCACTTACTTTGCACTGGACCCTTTACTTGCATTGCTTCTTTTACTCCTCCCCAAAATCCCGTAAGGTAGGTATTGTTAAGTGTGTCTATTTTACAGTTGAGGAAACTGAGGCACAGAGAAGCTAAGCAACTTTGCCCGAGATCTCACAGGGTAGTGGGCAGAATGATGGCCCCCCCTCAGAGATAACTACTTCCTAATACCCAGAACCTGTGATTATGTTGCATTACAAGGTAAAAGGGTCTTTGCAGTTGTGATTAATTTAAAGATCTTGAGGTGGGGGTTTATTCTGGCTCATCTGGGTGGGTCCATTGTATTCACAAAGGTCTTTATAAGGGAAAGAGGGAGGCAAAAGGGACAGAGAAGGAGATGTGATGAAGCAGAGAGATCTGAAAGATATTACACTCCTGGCTTCAAAGCTGGGGGAAGGGGCCAGGAGCCAACCTCTGAGTCTCTAGAATCTAGGCAACCTCTAGAATCTAGGAAAGGCAAGGAAACAGATTCTCTCCTAGAGCTTCCAGAAAGAACGGAGCCCTGCCGGTGCATTTTGGACTTCTGACCTCGAGAACTGCAGGATAGTAAACTTGTGTTTTTAAATTGGTAATTTGTTACAGCAGCAGCAGAAAACTAATACGCACAGCTAGCATGGGGCAACAGCAAAGTTGTGGGTGTTGCCCTAGGATGGGTAAAGAAATCATGTCATTAACCCTATTTGGGACCGACATCATCTCTTCAGTCCTTACCCCAGAGCCACTGGACGGGTGTCTCCCAGGGTCCCGCCTTCCTCATCTAACTACAGACCCCCACGCCCACCCCTACACACACCTCCCCAGCTCCTGCTCTGGGCAGCCCCTTACTCTCACTCTTCTTTTCCTAGGACAATTGAGGAGCATCTCAGAGCCAGTGTGAAGGGGGATGGAGTTGGGGTCCTAGAGACATGGGCAGAAGAGAAAGGCAGAGAGTCATCCGTGGAACTTACGTGTATGGGTTTTGCGTAAAACAACTTCTTCACCATCAGGCATCAATATCTTCAACACATAAGCAGAAAGGGGGAAATAAACTAAGTGTGCAGCTTAGTGTGGGGTCCAGGCCTGAGCACAGAAGCAAGAGGGGCCGTTGTTCGGGGATGAGTACTGGCACAGCCTCCGCCCAGAGCAGCAGAGCAGGGCATCAGGCAGTCTGAAACACGATCCTTAGTGCTGGCCAAAAGGAAGGGGCTGGCCTTGAGAAAAGGGGACTCAGAGGCTCCTGAGGAGGGCTGGGGCATTTGAGGGGGAAGGGGGGAGAGAAGGGGGCAAAAAAAGTTTGCCTAATCCCCTCGATAGAATAGCTGGACTTTGCTGCCACCTTGTGGACAGAATTTAGAAGGACCGGGTTGTGACTGTCCTTGGCCCAAGTTTGACGTCCTATTCCGGGCCTTACAGGATGGTACTTCTTTCTGAGTCTTGAGTGGGGGGTTCGCCCAGGCACATGGAAGTGAGTCCTAGGCTCCCATGGTCCTGGATGTCATGTTCATGATGTGTCCCCCTGCCAGGAATTTAGGTCTCTTTGCAGACAGGGACACAGGAGGTGAAATTGAATAGGAGAGACCCAGCCAGGAGCAGGATGATCCCCCCAAGCTGTGCCCAGTATTCACATGCTTTCCCAGAGGAGGAACTCAAAGCTGTAGTTTTAGGGAGGAACTCTGTACAAAGGAACCTGGGAATGCACAGGGGCGAGCGAGGCTGAGTGGGTAGTAATAGGAGAAAAAGGGACAGGAAGGTATGGGACACAGAGATATGAATTCAGCCTGGTGTGGATAGAACTTTATCCCCTGCTGGCCTTATAGTGAATGACCAGCTCACTTCACCCTGCCCATCTCTAAAATGGAGCCAACAAGGAAAAGGGAGACGTTCCTACCCATTCAGAATGTGATGTGAGCAGACCAAGGAAGGGCCCCTAAGCCACTAGACATCCCTCTACTCCAGCCTCATGACTTCCCTGGGCTTTGGCCCCATACTGAGAGTATGGTGCCCCACAGCACCTATGAGCAGGTACTAATGTGCGCCCATTTTTCAGATGAGAAGGTTGAGGCACAGAGGAATTAAGTGCTTGTCCAAGGTTTCACAGCTAGCATGTGATGGGGCCAAAATTCAAATTTGGGGTGGCCCACTCCACATGGCACTCTGATATTGTGCCCAATAAATGTATTGCAGAAGGAATGGGAGTGGCCATGCTTCTGGTGTCCTAGCTCTGGTTCCCTCCCAACTTGAGTTTTGACAGTGGAAATTGAGGCAGATCTTCTCCCTGCTCTGCCCCTTCCCAACTTAGATAAAAGTCTCTCTTTTTCTTTTTTTGCGGTACGCGGGCCTCTCATTGTTCTGGCCTCTCCCGTTGCGGAGCACAGGCTCCGGACGCGCAGGCTCAGTGGCCATGGCTCACGGGCCCAGCTGCTCCGCGGCATGTGGGATCCTCCCGGACTGGGGCACGAACCCGTGTCCCCTGAATCAGCAGGCGGACTCTCAACCACTGCGCCACCAGGGAAGCCCTAAAAGTTTCTCCTTAAAGGCTTCTAGGAAATGAGTTCCATTCCTTCCCTTTCAGACTCCCAATCTCATTCATGTCAGGAATATGGCTCTCAGGAAGTCCTTCTTGCAGTCTAACCTCCCACCCCTCCTCCTGCAGGTCAAGCCCAGATATAAGGTCCCAGATAGGAGAGAGAGAGGATGTGAAGCAGGCTTCTGTTTCCGAGAAGGGTGTTCTTGGTCTCTAAAAGCAGGGTTTCATTCTCTAACCGTGACAGTCAGGGCTGGCCAATCACAGGCCTTAATGGGAGAGCTTAAATTATAGAGGACCAAGTTAGAGGAAAGAAGAAGAAGAAAAAAAAAAAAACCCGCCCAACTCCCAACCCCTGGTACTGCAGCTGATAGGTAATTATCTGTTGTCTGTGTGCACTGTTGGGGCTCCAGCCCTGACTGCCCAGGATGGACATTGCGGTCTGGGGAGAAGCCCACTGAGTTGGTGTCAGGTCAAGGCGATTGAGAGGGGCCCCGGCCAGACCGTTCGCGACTTATTCCCCCCCTCTTCCCCCCCTCCACTCCCCTCCAATCAGGGGAGGAGCTGCCCTCTCTTGCCCGCCACCCGTCCCCCAACACTCGGAGGAGAGAGGGAGTGATTAGCATGGGGCATTGTCCTTGGATAATGGGCCCCAGCTGCCGCTTGAAAGAAGAGACAAAGCGCCGGACCGCTCCACAAGCATTATCCCCTCGTTAAATCTCTGTTATTAGATTAGATTCAAAACGTATTGATTCAGAGGCTGGAGGGAAGTGAGGGAGGGAAGGAGGGGAATCTGGCTGGGGAATGTTGAACCGTACCTCCCCACTGACTCGTCCTCCCCCCTACCCCACCAGGCAAGTTTCCCTCGTATTCTCTCAGTGAGATCTCCCCTAAGCCCACATCCTGACTCTGAGCTCAGCTACTCTCCCTAGACCCTCCCAAGAGCCGCGGAATGTCCACTCTTGTGAGGGGCCCTGGGGTCGCTGAGCAGAGATGGCCATTGCCCAGGAGGAGAGGCAGCCTCCCTGGGATGGTGGCGGTGGACTCCACAGCTTGGAGCACCATACAGGGCGGTTCAGGCTGGGCACTTTCAAGATCTTTAAGGGAGTCTTTTGAGGAGAAATGACAGGTTTGGAAAGCTGCGTGGATGGGAAAGAAGGTGAGAAGCGGGACTATTCGTAGGTGAATGGAGAAGGCTGCAGGAGAGGAGTGGAGATGAGACGGAGAGAACCAGGGTGCTTCCCAGAAGCACTTGTAAAGACATGGGCGGTTTCTGGTTTTCTCTCTCTGCCTAGGACACAAGGAGAGGGACGGAGCTGAAGTGGCAGGAGGAAGGAAGCAAGCAAGTTCTGGGAGAGATAACAGGTGAGAGGGAGCTTCTGGGTGTTCTCATATCCCAAACTGGGTAAAGGTCTCCTTGGGAGGAGCCCAAGCTCAATACTGACGGACAGGGGTTAGTACACTGGGGGATCCTCTGGCCCTGGGTCTCAGTTTCCCATCCCTGGGCAGCGCGGCCTGGATGCTGCATTGATGAGCTGATTGGCTGTGGCTAGTGGAGCGGAAGACGTTACATGTGGTGGCTCATGCTCGGGTTGCTTGATTGGCTGCCTCAGTGCTGGGCTTGTTACCCCATTGATTGTGGGTGAAGAGTGGGGAGGGGGAGATGGGGAATCAATAGGTTGATTAGTGTCTTACTAGCTCTCTGGTTGGACACCTTGTCAACAGCCACCCACTTACTGATCGGTGGTGCATCGACCGTTCCAGACTGTCCAGCTTTCTCCCTCTCTCTGGCCTGAGACGTGAGAATCACCCAGCAGCATGACTGGCCCAGCAGGGCCAAGTGGAGAGTGGAGCGGGACAGCTTTGATCCCAAGGCCAGGCTCCCAGGTATGGGCTGCCAGGACCATCTTGAGAGAGTCGGGACGAGCAACCCTCATCTTTAGCCCAAGCTGCGCTTAGCAGGAGGCAACAATTGTGAATGGGAGCCAATCTCCAGCCCCACAGTCTCCTGCTTTTTGCTGGGAAACCCTGATACCTATCCATCAGCAAAACAAACAAAAATCCTTAACTAATATCAAGAGCACATACGTCTGAGGTGGAAGTAGCAGATGAAACCTCATTCCAGGTCAATTTACGAACCAGCAGCTGGATAGACAATATTTAATGAGTTCTTTCGGCATGCTGGGGAAACTGGGGTGAGAAGAAGAAGCTCAGAGAAGCTAAACCAGACGAGCCTGCTTCCTCAGCCTCTAGGCTTTTTCAGACATGAAGCTCTCAAGGGCCTAAGGTTCTGCCCTCCGTCCAGCTTCACTGGATGGTCTAGAAACTAGAGCTGCAGAGTTTGGGATCAGGGAAAGTATAGGTTCAGGTGATCCATACTGAATCCCTTGTAGTCGACCAGCCTTGAAACAACTCATCCCAGGTATTTGGGGGGGTCCTTTTCTTTCAGCCATGTAGAATTCAGTCCCTAAGAGACAGGCACCCCAAGACAGGGAAAGAGAGAAAGCTGGAATGAGAAAGGGAGAACCAGAGAAAGCCTCAAGCAAACATGGCAAACATGAAGCCATCATTCTTGGTGGTTCCGGCATTCCTTTCCTCTGAATGCTTGTTAGGTGGATGGAGTGATAGAGTTGGGATGCTCCTTAGCATGTCTTAAATCCTGATGTGTGGGAGAGGGGCCAGGATCTGAGATGCAAGATCAAAGACCGTGCCCCGGCCTCTGCCTCCATCATGGTCCTGCTTTCTGGTGGATGTGCCAGGGGCCGGCCGCTGAGAGTTCCCAAAGGAGAAACATAAACTCAAGACTTAGCGGTTTCTGCTTTCAAACACCGAACCAGTGGGTGCTGGCTGTGGTGCCGATGTTCTTGCAGGGAGAGAGCTGGCTTCCAGCTTCACCAAGAGACCGTGAGCCCAGAATGATGGCAGGACTGTGTAGACCCTTCCGGCATCTTTCCAGGAGGTCACAGAACTGAGCACGCTCCTCCCCACCTCTGCATTGTGTTCATGGTCCCGACCCTCACACCTTGAATCCCACCTCCTATTGTTTCTTTTTCAGAACAGCCACTGTTTGGTCACTTCTTAATTCCTTGGGGCAGAGGGCATCGTACATCTGGAACCACAGATAATTCCCCAACCTCATTTCCACCAGTAACTTCAGACCTCGTCTTCCACCCACCCAGCTGCTGACAAATGGTCAAGAAGAGAGTTTAGGGGCTTCATAGCATTTTATTACCCCACCTCCCCCATCTGATGGATGTGCAGGGAAGTGGCCAGAGGTGAAGTGACAGAGAGACATTAGGGTTGGTTAAACCTAATGCAGAGTTATCAGGCCCGTGTGGCAGACAGCTGGTTTACCTTCCATCTCAAAACGAGGCTGAGGGAGTGAGCAGATTCCAAGGTGCCAATTCAGGGGAGCGCCAATGGGGAAACTGAGGCTTGATGCTTAGACAGAGTGAAGTCAGGGCATGTGTGGATTTCTCCTGATCTAAGATAGTGTGTTTTAAAGCCATAATGGGCCTGTAGGAGAGTGGAGGATGTAAGAGCCTTAAACACCAAGTTTTTAGGGGAAGGGTTAAGGCCCTGTCTCGGGATTGCTGAGAGACTTGGCATTGGAAACAGGCATGGAACTGTTTATGTGTTTTGAGAAGGTCCCTGGCATCCCCTGGGCCCTGAAATTCCCCCATCCCCGGCCTAACCAGCCTCATTACCCACCCCCTACTGGGCTGGACCCACTCAGGAATACTGCCAGACGGACCAGAGCGTGACCAGGGTGACGCCGTAGGCCAGCACCGCCAGCAGGTAGATGCGGAAGAGCAGCCTGTCCAGCACGGAGCCCACGCGCAGCCACTCCCGGGCCACCTCTCGGCTCTCCTCCCGTTTTTCCAGGAAGTGCCGGATGGAGGTCAGCTCCTGCAGCAGCCCACGCACCGCCAGGGAGGCCTCCCGCGGCGGTGGGGGAGGGCTACCACTGCCCCTCGGGGTCTTCTCCAAGTCCCGGGATCCCCCCAAATGGCTGCAGTGGTTTGCCATGTCTAGAAGAAGGGCAGAGCATTGGCAAAGGAGGCAGGCCCAGCAGCCTTGCTTGAACACTGACCTTTAGGTTTCTAAGGCCTCAGACATTTTTATTATTTATAATCTTAGACCAAAGAAGTATAGAGAATAACTTACGTATTTGTGTACCCACCATCCAACTTAAACAAATAAAGAAAGCCAGGACAGGGACTTCCCTGGTGGCGCAGTGGTTAAGAACCCGCCTGCCAATGCAGGGGACACAGGTTCGAGCCCTGGTCCGGAAGATCCCACATGCCACGGAGTAACTAAGCCCGTGCACCACAACTACTGAGCCTGTGCTCTAGAGCCCACAAGCCATAACTACTGAACCCGTGCACCACAACTACTGAGCCCACGTGCCACAACTACTGAAGCCCGCGTGCCTAGAGTCCATGCTCCACAGCAAGAGAAGCCACCGCAATGAGAAGCCCACGCACCACAACGAAGAGTAGCCCCCGCTCGCCACAACTAGAGAAAAGCCCGCGCACAGCAACGAAGACCCAATGCAGCCCAAAATAAATAAATAAATAAATAAATAAAGTATGGTTCATTAAAAAAAAAAAAAGAAAGCCAGTACAGTGGAAGATCCGCGTATACCTCTCCTTAGTCACATCCTCCGTTCCCTCCCCACATCACCAAGATCATGAATTTGATATTTATCCTTCCCATGCATTTTTTTTAACCCATGGGCCTTCCCCAGAAATTTGATATCCATTATTTCATTTGAGCCTCCCAGCAGCCCCACAGAGAGGCAGAATAAGAGCAATTCCCAACCACACTCTTCACATGAAGATGCTAAAGCTCGGAGAGGTTGTGACTAGCCCGTGGTGACACAGCTGGAGCATCATTCAAAGGGGAAGCCACCAAGGCCCAGGTATCTGGACTCCAAAGCCACTGCTCTGTCCGCTACATCATATTGCCTCACTGCCCTCCTCTCCGTGACTTCGAATCCTTCCAGACCAGAAAATACACCTTCGCATCACTACCTTCCCCAGGTGAGCAGCTGAATTAGGTATTAGGCTGTCGCGCGAGCTCATGATGAGATGGTCTTTGATTAACCAAACATCTTCTGTAAAAGGCCTGGCCCCAGCCAGGAAGAAGACGCAAGGAGGGGAGTGGGGTGGAGAGTTTAAAACACCAGCTTAGAGTCAGGTGGGCTTGGGTTCACCAGGTCCTGGCTCTGTGACTTAGGGCAGGCTATTTGGCTTCTCTGTGCTTCTGTTTGCTGATTGAAAAATTAGAGTGAAGATCCTATTGAGTTGCCATGAGAATTACCTGTGATAGTGCAGGACACTGCTTTGCAAACACCTGGTAAAGTGCTCAAGAAAGAAACCAGCAAACCAATCACTGCCGCTGCCAACAGCAAGGATGACAAATTCCTCAGGGGCATGAGGAATTTAGTGTCCCTCTGTGCCCTGTCCCTCTGCCTTATAGGTGTTTGAAATTCTAACGGACCTGGTCTTTGGCTGTTTCTAATGAGAGAGTGTTAGGAACCCGGATGCAGTGCTGAACCACGTGAGGCTAGCTGTCCCCTAAGTGCCCGAGGGGCATCCATTTGACCCCCCCGCCTGGGGAT
The DNA here is from genome assembly GCF_951394435.1 of Stenella coeruleoalba. Lineage (NCBI taxonomy): Eukaryota > Metazoa > Chordata > Mammalia > Artiodactyla > Delphinidae > Stenella > Stenella coeruleoalba. Next base: position 90,152,212 of record NC_137154.1, on the reverse strand, counting down.
CCATCCCAGGAGAGGCCACCCTCAGCCCAGAGGTCTCACCTCCTGATCTGCTCAGCCTCTGGGACTCCTAACCCCTCTCCGTCCCCACCTGGGATGATGCGCAAATACGAAGGTGAGGAAAGGGTTTGATTGATGCCTTTGGCTGAAGTCCACCGTGGGTTCTCTGTGCAGGACGGTACCCGCTTCCCAGGGCCTGCGCAGGCTCTCTGGCCTGGCTAGCCCTCCAGAGAACCCCTCCCATGTCCCTGCATCCAGGCCAGAAGTTCCCTCTCTCACCTGAGCAGGCATCGGTCTTGGGAGCTTGGGAGGTGGCTGGGGGCCTCCGGGAAGTCGACTGTTCCCCTAGGCAGAGGAGCAGGGCGACTCTCTCCAGGACCAGGTGCCGCAGCCAGGCAGGCACTGGCTGCTGCAGGTTCTGCTTATGTACCAGCCGCACGATGAGGATGGTCTCGGCCAAGCTGATCACCAGAAGAGCCATGCACACGACGAAGTAGACACCTGTGCACCCCGGGGTGGGGCGGGGGTGGGGGACACACATGGGAGGTGGGAGAGGGCCGGTTCCTCTGGTCCTCGGTTGCACTGAGCTCTTCCCCGGGAGCGGGCCTTACCGATGAGGGGCGTACCGATGGCCGTGGCCGGCAGCGTGTCGGACACGATGATCAGGAAGACCGAGTAGCCCAGGAGGAGCGTGATCTTGAAGGAGACCCTCTCGCCACTGTCCGGGGGCAGGTAGAAGCCTACAATGTCCGTGACCATGAGGAAAATACTGGGCAGCAGTAGGTTGACGGCGTAGAACAGGGGCCGCCGGCGGATGACCACCTGGGACCAAGAGAGGAGCTCTGGGGGAGCCGGGAGCAGACGGGTCCTGAACCCAGGAACCACCACCCCATCCCAGACCCCCCTGCTTCGTGGGGCTTGCAGCCTGGATGGCTCGGAAAAGGAGACGGGCAGACCCCATATTCCGCCTCCAGATCCAGGCTTGAGGCTGTTCAGGAGAAGTAAAGGACAATTCAGTTGCGTTTCCCCACCTACTTCACTGAGGGAAGAGTGTGAGCTGGGAAAGGGCTATGCCTCCTTAAGTCTACCTGGGTGTGACTTTACTCATTGTTTTACCCACATCCGCATCCTGTCCGACTCACGTGGAACTTCATCTCTGCGTAACAGTGGCTGCTTTCTATACTGAACTCCCGAAACTCGGTCAGCACCCCCAGCAGCTCCCACTCGCCCTGGTTCATGAAGATGCTCCTGTCCAGTTTCACCTTTTCCGGCAGACGCCACAGGGAGAGGTTGATGTCCTGGACTGAGACAGGAGAAATCAAGCAGCTTTGGAGTCTGAGCCAGGGGTGTGCCTGTGGTGGGGGGGCAGCACCTACGTGGTGGGGCTCAAGCCTCAACTCTTAATCTTCAGCCTCAGCTTTCTCAGCTATACGATGAGGTAATAGTGCACACTGTACATGTCTGTGCAGTGGGGCTGTAACAAGGGAGACGAAGTCTTGGGTGGGAACACAGCAAAATGCCAAGACCCAGCGAACCATTTATTAGGAAGTTCTCTTCTCTCTCTCTGTTTCTGTTTCTGTCTTTGTCTCTGTCTCTCTCTGTCTTTCTCTCTCTGTCTATCTCTGTCTCTGTCTGTCTGTTTGTTTCTCTCTCTCTCTCTCTCTCTCTCTCTCTCCCTCTCTCTCTCTCTCTCTCTCTCTCTCTCTCTCTCTCTCTCTCTCACACACACACACACACACACACACACAGCCCTTCAAGCACCTTTCTAGGTTTCCTGTTAGAGTTTCTCATTTAGACAATGAGCAAGAGACAGCTTTCCTCACCTTTGCCTTGATAGAGCTGCCTGTCTTTAAAGGTGAACTAGGAAAATAAGCACTTATTATTATACTCACTTATAGAACAGCAGTTATACTGCTCTGTATCAGTACTAGAGAAACAGATATACATATGCACAAAAGGACAGAAGTATCCACTGCAGCAAAATATTGGGGAAGATCTAAATGGCTACCAATCAGGAAAATGCTTGATAAGGTATCATGCAGTCCAAATCATAAGCTATCCTACAGCAGTCAAAATTGATGAGGAAGAGCTAAATCTGCAGTAACTTGGAAAAATGTCCAAGACCTGTTGTTGAGTAAAAAGGCTCAGATACCAGTATATAATAGAACATGAAATATTTTACATTTATGTAAAATAAAAACCTATAGGACAATTTCCAGGCACTTTCCATAGATGTGTATGTATGTGTATATATTCAAAGGATAGAGTAGGATCTGGAAGAACATATTATGTGAAGTTTGTACTGATAAAAATTGTTAAGTCTTGGTGTGGGGAGTTGTTGGTAAGATTTGGGGACTGAGAGTAAAGGTCAAAGATCAAAGATTATTTGTAATTACGGCTTTAAAAAAAATTTATTTTGCCGCGCTGCATGGCATGCAGGATCTTCATTCCCCGACCAGGAATCGAACCCCTGCAGTGGAAGGGCAGAATCTTAACCACTGGACCGCTAGGGAAGTCCCTGTAATTATGGCTTTTGTTCAAGGGAGTTAGGTATTACCTTCACCATTTACAGTTAATGCAATAAAATCAGGATAGAACTGGAGGATGCCTTTTTGCAGTAAGGCAATTCTCACTTCACCAGACCATACTGGGCACCTAACGTTTGTCCACTCAATAAAAGTTTACCGAGTGTCTTCCTTTGGGCTGGCACTGCCCTGGGGATCTAACGGTGGATAGAAATCATGTCGCTGCCCTCTCTAAGTGTCTACCTGGAGGGGTAGACATTGAACAAGTCCTTACAAGTGACTAGAAGTGGGGAGAACAGGAGACTAAGAAGTTGAGTGCTGGGGTTGCCTCATCTGGGGGATGAGAGGGGGTTTCCCTGGGGCACGGACGGGGACACTGTGATTAGGGGGACTGTAGAGGAGTTGGCCCATCGGTGGGGGGGCAGTGGGGCAGAAAGGGGAAAGGGGGAGGGAGGGGGAGGGACACGTTGGCCTAGGAGAGGAAGCAGCATGTGAGTAAAGGAAAGAGCAAGGGGCTCTGGGGCCCAGGAAGGCAGGCAGCTGGGCTGGGGAGCGCACGCCAGGTGAGGCCGGAGGGTTGGCCACACTTTGCAGGGGACTCTCGGCCAGGTAAGAGATTTGGATTGTGTCTCAGGGAAGCAGACAGTGACATGATCAGATCTGCATTTTAATGAGATCTCCCTGGCTGCTGTGAGGAGCCTGAATGGGGGGGAGGGAGGAAGAATGAATGGGTGGGGACAGCTAGGAGGCTCCTGCAACAACCTGGGCAGGAGATGAGGGTTGCTTGCACTGGGGGCAGGGTCCATCAGTGGAGAAGTGGCTGGATTTGAAAGACATTTCGTGCCAGATCCTACTTGTGATATTGGGAAAGAATTGTCCCTGAGCATCTTGCCGTCAGTTTACACTGTCTCATTCAATCCTTATGACAACTGAGGGAGGCGACAAGGGCAACAATGGTAGTGCCATTTGGAAGATAAGGAAACAGAGGCTCAGCAACATTAAAAAACAAGGGGTGATCAAGTTGGAAGAGGGAGACTGCATCCTAGGGTGTGCTCCTCACGCGGGCACCCCGGGCACCCCCAACATGTGCTCCCGCCTCCCGAAGCCCACAGACTCACTGGTGTGCAGCCAGCTGGTGAAGGTCAGCGAGCAGTTCTGTACGTCGAAGGGGAAGTTGTAGATGTCGAGGCTACAGGCGGTCACCACCTGGAGGGGCTTGTAGTTCTGGACCTCTCCATGATGCCGGACATACACATACGGGATATTTGGAGACTTCCCCACGTCCACACTGGCCAGGGAAGAGGGGTCGGTTTGGGACTCAAGAAGCAGGTGAGGCCGTGGGAGTCTGAAGGTCTCTGAGCTACTCGGCAGGGAGGGTCTAGGCAGCAAGACAACCTGGCAGTTTTGTCTGGCCTCCGTTTTTCCAAGCTTCTTATCTATCTTAGGTTTCCTCACCTGCCGTTGCCAAGGCCACTTTCCAAGCAGTAAAGGGCATTTCTCATTTATTCCCCTGGCAACCTCACCACAAAAGGCAGGCCAGGAGGCCATGGACCCCCAAGCCATGGGCTGTAAGGAGAATGCCCAGCTGTCCCCATGCACCCCCCACCCGGGCTGGGCAGACCTCAGCCCCCAGGATCGCCAACCCGATGGTGACGAGCAGGCTTGGTGGGAGAGCAGGACCTTGGGTTCCATCCCTAGAAGTCCTGTGAAATGAAAACCATCATTTCCGGGGTGGGGCAGGGGGGAAGGAACTGGCAAAATCAGTGAGAAGAATCGGAACAAAACAGCAAAGTCCTGCTCACTTCATCCTGTTCTATCAGCCAACCCCGGGCCGGGCTCTCCCAAGAAACCACTGCGGCTGAGCCTCGGACCCTGAGCCTGCAGAGCCTTCTGCGACATCAGGCTGAGAGATGAGAAGTCAAGACCAAGGCTACGTCACTGTTTAAGCTGGAGATCCAGCCAGAAACTGGGGCTCCCCGATCCCTCCAGCCTGAGCTACACGAGGCCGGGGCTCTGAGTCAACTGCCTCCCCAAATAACAAGGTGAATGGCACCCCTAGAACTGGGTGATGTGGCGGGTACTGGGTGGAGGGCAACTGGCCCCCACCACCTTCTCCTTCTGTGTATCTCCCCAGCCATCTTCCCAGACCTTGGATTCAGAAACCCAGGCAGTGGAGCCTGAAGAATGGGGAGAAGGAATGTTGGCGGCTAGGAATAAAGGCTGGTGGGACCCACTTCATATCGGGGGTGCAATTTGTGGCCAGTGTGGCCATGTGTGACTTGAAAGTTTGAGTGTCTCCCGGCCCCAAATCTCCTTCATGACCAGGAGCGGTAACCACCGCTAGCACTTCATTCCTTTCAGCAATGTAACTGTCCCTTTTAAAAATGCAGCCATTCCTCGTTAGACTATTATGATTCAGTGTGGATTCATTCACTGGCCTCCCTTCCCGGGGAAGGGGGCCCTTGGACCAAGAAGTGCAGAGTTTCAACATCAGACACAGAAAAAGAGGAGTTTTCTAAAAAGAAAGGAAAGGGAGAAAAAAGACAAAGGGGAATTGGGGCCCGATTCAACTTTACCTATGGTTCAGCAGGTCTAGTGGGGCATCTCAAATGCAACAGCAGTAATCCTGTCTCCCGCCCCCTGGCTGCCCAGTATCTGATGTCAGTACTCACAACTCGTTGATGAGGATGTCTGGGACCCAGATGCTGTCCGTGGGGATGGACAACTTGGTGATGTTGTCAAAGTCCTCAGGGTTCCACTGGAGAAACTCATCAGTCCAGTACTAAGGGAGGGACAGGAACGGTCACAGGCTACCCCGTCCGTCTCAGGCCGAGTCGTCCGCAACTCAGGCCAACTTCACCACTTGGAGCCTAGGCAACAGGTGGGCATCTTCTTGGGAGAATCTGGGTGTCAGTGGCACCCAGACCACTCAGCGGTACCCAAATGTCCCCCAACCTCTGTACTCACACATCCCTACATGCAAATACAACACAGACGGATGCAGCCTCTCCCCGGGAAGGTATTCAATCATTAATAATGTTATAAACCCCCTAGCCACCAACTGAGGGATCTTAGACAAATTGCTTCTTGGGTCTTGATCGCCACATATGTGAACAGGGATAATAGCATGCACCTCACAGGGTAGAGATGGTTATTACTAAATTTTGATCAATGCCTCCTCCACTATCCTGCCGGAATGACTGATCTAAAATGTAAATTTCATCATGTCACTCCTTTGCTTAAAAGTCTTCAGTGGAGCTCCACTGCCATTAGGATCATGGACAACAAAGGCCCACCTGATCTGGCCTCCACCTATCTCTCCAGCCTCATTTTTCTTGCCATGGCTCTCTGTGGAGTCTACACTCCAGCCACATGGAATTAAACATTGTCAAAACCTCTGCATCGCCGCGTATCCTGCTCCCCCCACACTGCAGTCCTGTCTTCTTTATCGAGGTGAGTCTTACTCATCCTTCCAGATGTAACCCAGGAATCTGTCTGTTTCCTTCTCCAGGAGCCTCCCACGACCCCTACTCCCCAGGCTGAGTTTAGTGCCTCTGCTTTGCTCCCACAATTGGCATCTTTTCTTTGCTGCACAGGAGCGGCTATCTTGCTGTGTTGCATTGTCTGGTCACGTATCTGTGGCCTCCACTCGTCTATGAGCTCATCGTGGGCAGGACCTGAGTCTAATCTGGTGCCTTAGCACAGCTGCTGGTACATAGCAGATCGGCATCTCCTACTGCTGGAGCAGACAAGTGACCCTGGAGGTCCAGAGGCGGGACTTAAGCCAGATGTCCCGGGGAAGGAGCCCCAGAATGCCTGTTCTGGCTTGGGTCCCTCTCTTGAGGCAGGTGTGCTGTGTATTAAGAGATCTCGCTAAGGCAGAAAGGGAGCAGGACGTCAGGAATCAGTATTCTGGCTTCTTCCTCCACCCCACTCCCTGTCCCATGAGGAGCGGGAGGGATTTAACAGGGACCTACATACACCAGGTGTGTCCTCAGAGCTTCTCTCGGGTTTGACTTCTAAGAACTGTCCCCCGCCTCCTGCTGTCCTCTCTTCAGTCACTTTGGTGTCCCCTCCTGCTCTGATGTCTTCCCCACAGCCTCAGGGGCTGCCAGAGCAGGACCAGCCTGTGGACGGCAGCCCGCACTGTCTCCTGCCCTCCCCCGCCAGCTCCAAGCCGCCAGTGCCGCCAAGAAATGCCGCCAAGGCCTCGCAGCCCTCCACACACCAGTGCCTGAGCGATGCCCTTCAGAAGCCGGAAGAGCGGGCAAATGGCCGGGGATGGGGAGACTAACTGGAAGGAATCATCCTGTTTCAATCGCCCAATTTGGTTGTCATCCAATTTGGCTTTAAAGAAGGAAGAACTTTCTAGCAATTAGAGCTGTTTCAAAGCAAAGTGACTGCCTTCTGAGCTACCAGTCACTGAGGTGTTTGAGCAACAGAGGTGGGAAAAGTACATGTTTGCGAGGCTGTGAAAAACTTCAGAAACCAGGGTGTGGAGGATTCGTCCTCCACCAATCTTTTTTTTTTTTTTTTTTTTGCGGTACGCGGGCCTCTCACTGTTGTGGCCTCTCCCCTTGCGGAGCACAAGCTCCGGATGCGCAGGCTCAGGGGCCATGGCTCACGGGCCCAGCCGCTCCGCGGCATGTGGGATCTTCCCAGACCGGGGCACGAACCCGTGTCCCCTGCATCGGCAGGCGGACTCTCAACCACTGCGCCACCAGGGAAGCCCCACCAATCTTTAAGCCGCCTTCTCCCAGTCCTGAGGTTAGAGGGGTCCAGACCCAGGAGATCCTGGATCTCGTGAGTAGGCCTCCCACCTCTTCCCTCCCCTCCCCTCCCCTCCCCAAGGCCTCTGAGATCCTGACTCCTTTGAGATGTAGGAGCCCCAGTCCGAGGAAATGGGGGTGGGGGAGGGGCAGGGGCTGGTCAGCTCACCTGCCGGTACCAGATGTACGTGGTCAGCACCTGATTCTTCTCATCCTGTGGAAAGAACAGGAACTCAGCGTAGGCGGCCCTGTGGGCTGCAGGCCCCTTGCGCACACCAACCCCAGCAGGAGCTGCTGCTCTGTGTCTCTGTTCCCTTGGGAAGTGAGAGTGAGGAAATGAGGTGGAGGAAAAGGGGTGAGCCAGGAAGAGTTGGTTTTTTACTAGGACACACCTAGAGAGAAGTCCAGTGATTTCTTTTTTAACATCGTGTGTGTGTGTGTGTGTGTGTGTGTGTGTGTGTCTTCTATTATCTTCTATTCTGTTGTGTGTATTTTACATATACATTTATAACACAATAGAAGATAATGATAGAAGACATATAACAGCATCATATAGATGTATATCCGTACATTTATATGTGTATCTATCTCCTACTCTAGCATGGAGTCAAGCTGTACAAAACCACACAGGATGAAAAATCCATCACTATCCCTCCCTTCGATCCAATTCCCAATTTCCCTTCCTGAAACGGCCAACTGACTCTAGTAGAGACAGCCAGAGAAGTCCATTCCACCCATCCTACCCCAGTGCAGTGCCCTGAGTCTTGCAATATCCTCTCATTTATCTCTGCCCAATGTCCGACCTCCTCGGCTGGGCAGTGCACCCCATCCTACTTCAGTAATTGATTAATTGATTTATTTAGGATTAATTCCTCAACGACGAGTTAGTAACACCCGCCGTGTACCAAGGACGTGTGTAAGACAGCAAGGGTGTAGAGACAAATAGGACGGTCTGAACCCTCACACAGCTCACACGGGCAGGTACGACTGTGAAAACCGCATGCGCTGAGTGACCCTCTGGCTGTAGGGTACAGGAGGGGCAGCCAGGAAGGTGACCCCAGTTTTCTGGTTTGGGCAGCTGTCCTGAGCCGTGGTGCCAGAGCACAGGTGCTGTGGGTGCTTGAATGCCCACCGAGTTGCCTGGGGGTGACTTGGTCTCACATGGCCTCCCACCCAGAAGGCCCACCTCTGAGCCGGGCAGTGGGGACAGGCGCTCACCACGCTGAGGATGGCGTAGACGATGACATCAATGGACACCGTGGTCGGCGTCCTCCAGTCCCGCACAGGCCGCACACCCTTCTTGTAGTTGGCCAGGAGGTGATCTGACAGCCGCAGCAGAGCTGGCCTGGAGGTGTTCCGGGCCTGGGGGCCCCGCCTGTGCTTGGCTGGGAAGGAGAACAGTTCAAATCAGACAACAGAGCCTGAGTCTCCCCCAGTTCTCTGGCCCTGGTTTGAAAGCTATTAAAAGGAAAGTGTCCCCACCCTTCCCAGATACTCCCACAGCTGAAATTCCCATCACCAGAGCATATGCCCAAATCCAAAGATACCGTCTCCTAAGGGTAGCCTAGGCGCCCATTTACATGAGAAGGGAGCTGGGCTGTGAACGCAGGTGCCACAAGACAGGTGAGGTCTCAAGTAGGCCAAGGGCTCAGAAGGGTTGAGAGAAGCTGCCTGCCCAGAGGAGGTGGGCCCACGGGGCCCTGCATGAGGGGCTCTGGGAGATAGAGGGGAGCTGGCCCTCGGGTGTGATACTGGAAAGCGTGTCCCCAAGTGCCCAATTTCTAAGCCCAATGGTCTGCGGAGGGTCAGTCCCAGCCAAGGTCACATCTCAGCGTCTGCAAAGCACACTGTCCGCTTGACCCCAGCCCGCAACTGGCGAGGAGAAAAGGGTGGGCATCCAGTGACTATGGACATTCCTTCTCCCTCCCGCAAAATCTACCCAGAGGAAATCCCTGCCCCCTCTCCACACTCACAGAAACTCCTGGGGAGGCTTTGCCAGGCCTCCTTCTAGGGTAGCTTTATGGGCAGGTGTGATGGGGTTAGGAAGAGGGCTGGGCTGAGGTGTGGAGGAAGTGAGGAGAAACCAAACGGTCCCCAGAGCAGGAGGCCTGCAAAGATAAAGCAGTGAAACCCCAACCCCTGGGCCCTAGCCCCGCTCTCTGGGGACTTCATGAGCACCTCAGTTGTCCGTCCGGGAAACAGTAGAAGCACCTCCCGAAAGGTGCCAGAAATATGAAGGTGAAAGACGGGGTCGGGGAGGGGAACAACTTGGAGGACCAGGGCACAGGCTGCAAGGCCGTGAGGGGCTGGCAGAGGGAGACCAGGGTCTTTCACAGACCAGGGGCCAGCAGGCCCGGCTTTCTCTCGACAAGGCTGCTTCTTCTCCCATCTCATCTATCATGTGTGGACCTCCACAGCAAGTTGGTCCTGCAGAACCCCTTCCCGCCCCTCACCCACCTGCCCCTGATAAACTTTCAGCTTCCCTCAGAAAGGCAGAGAAGAGCAGAGAGAGAGGAAGACAAGAGGACATTTATTGAGTGTCCCCTTTGAAAAAATATCAATGAACATATTGTTCATTGCAGTCTTAGGAGAGCCCACTGGAGTGAGTATCATGACACCCCATTTATAGATAAAGAAGGTAAGGCTCAGAAGCCTTGGTGAGGCCCCCCAAGGCTCAGAAAGACGAGTGCCGTGCCCTGCAAGGGAAGGAAATGAAATTCAAACCCAGGTCCCTGTGTGTCTTCACTACACGGCAGCTCAGATCCTACTGTCTGGGACTCTGATCACTTTGGACAGAACAAGTCTGGGTCCTGCAGGCCTCAGAGCAAAGGACCAATGCTGGGAGGGACAGAGCTTCTCTTCAGCTAAGGAAACTCCAGACCACAGTCCTAACTTGCAGCCCAGGCCTACTCATCCTGGGCTGAGTTTCCCCAAACGACAGCTCATGGGAGGAAAATCATTGTGCCCAGAAGCCCTTCAGATCTGTCCAATTAAGCACATCCTAACTGTGCCCCAGCCCCAGCTTCAACCCTGCTCTGGATGGAGAGAAAACCTTCCCAAATGGGGAACAAATATTGTCTGCAGCAAAAGGAAATGGATCCTTTTGTGACCAAAGCGCCCTGTGTCCCCAGGAGGCGGAAAGGGATGGGTGGGGGAATGCAGAGAAAAGTTTGGTGCTATTAGAGGTTAGCCCTGGAAGGAACTTTAGAGAACCCATGCAACAAAAGCAGTGAAGCTGGGGAAACATGATGACATTCATTCTGGTCTCCACTCTACTGCTAAGGAGCTGTGTGACCCTGAGTGAATTACTCCCCATCTCTGGTCCACAGCATTCCCATTTATAACAAGAAAGGGTGGACAAAATGAGCTCAAAGTTCCCTTGCAGCTGCCCTTCGATGAGTTTGGAGGCAGGGCAAAAAGAGAGGAGCCCCTGTCCCATGCCTGTCTAAGCATTTCCCACACAGCTCAGGGCCCCTCTCTGCAAGCCCTGCTCTCACCCAACGTTCAACATCCCCAATTTCTAGCTGGATCCCAGTGTGTTAAAATCCTCTCCTGCTCATATGCAGTAAGATCCCTAACTTGCTTGTAGCCCCACCCACTCCAAAACCCTCTTTGCCTCAACTTCTGGAGGGGCCAAGCATCCCCTCTCCCACCTCTGTAGCTGCCAGCAGGTCCTGCGTGCTTCCCCACGGCCTCCTTACCTTCTCCCTGGGCCAGGAGCGTGGGCAGAAGCAAGGCAAGCAGCGCCTGCGGCACCCACAGCAGCATGGCGAGCTTCTGGCGGTGTCGGACGCCTCGAGGGGCCTTCAGGGTGAGCCCTGCTGAGGACCAGCCTGCCTGCGCTCTGCCAGCCTCATGTCTCAGCCAGCCTGCCTCTCCCAGCTGGCTGCTCACTGCACCTTCGGAGGCTGCAGCCTCGCACTGCCCCGGCCACCAGGGCTGGGAAGCCGCCAAGTTTTCCTGCAATCAATCCTTCAGCTGGATCAGGTTTCAGGGCGGGGAAGGAAGAAGAGGGAGCCAGTGAGAGGGGAGCCCACCAGGTTGATGTCATGCGGCCAGAGCTCAGTCCACCCATTCAGCCAGGTGGCCTGGCCAAGTTCCCCAAGGAGCAACTTGGTGTCAGGGGGCTTCAGGAGCTCCTGGAGCAAGGGTGCAGCCTGTCCACTGGGAGGTGCTTTAGGCTGCTGCCTTCATTTATGCCCGTCGGTAGCATCGGGCTGGGGCAGGGTGGGGTGGGGTCCGAGAAGCAGGAGGACCATGCTTTAACTCCACAGGTGACACGGTGCCCCTAGCTAAGCGGGTGACTGGCCATTATCATTAAAGAGCAAATACACATCTAACTGCTCCCCTGCCACACGCACACACACAAGGATACAGAATGTCCCATTCTGTATCCTTGGGCTCCCTGTGGGTAAACATGAGGCACCCCCCGCCCCGCTGTATTTTGCTCCAAGCCCAGGCCAACGTGGCCTGGGGCCCATTCCTTCCACCGAGCCAAACCCTCCAGAGACAGCAAGCCAGGAAGGAGCCTCAGACACTGAACTTGATCTAAAAGGGGCAGCACCGAAGCTGGAGGAGAAAAAGGGACAAGAGGAAGCTGAAAAGAAACAGAAGGTAAACTATAGAAAGGGGGGGTCTGGAGAAGAAGGGGGAGAAGTAAAAAGAAAGCTTCCCTGGTGGCGCAGTGGTTGAGAGTCCGCCTGCCGATGCAGGGGACACGGGTTCGTGCCCCAGTCCGGGAAGATCCCACATGCCACGGAGTGGCTGGGCCCGTGAGCTGTGGCCGCTGAGCCTGTGCGTCCGGAGCCTGTGCTCCGCAATGGGAGAGGCCACAGCAGTGAGAGGCCCGCGTACTGCAAAAAAAAAAAAAAGTAAAAAGAAGCAGAAAAGGAAGAAGAGAAAGAAAACTTGATAGGAAACTGAGAAGGAAGAGGAAAATAGAAGTAAAAGGCAAGGAAGGAGGGGGACAAATAGAGGAAAAGAAGGAGGAAAAGAAGAGAAGAAAGAGGAGGGGAAAGGGTGAAGCAGAGGCAGCAGGAAGGGGCTGAGCCGTGAGCCCCAGGTGGCCTGAATGTGGCTGACCCTCCCTGAATGGGACTCTGGGCAATGGGCTCTCCATACTGCGGTGGACCATCTCGGGGACAGTAAGGAAGCCTAGAGACCCTGTGCCACGGACCCCAAGCTTTCATTTCTGCAGTGAGCTCCTGGGACCCTCTGGGACTGCCCGATTGTGTTAGGGAGGGAAGAGGATGTCTTCTGCCCAGCGTGTGCATTAGAGAATTAGCTTCTTAGGTAACAGAATTAGAGCAAGTCGGGCAGGCCACGGCCTCCAATGGAGATGTATTGCCCGTGCGTCTCTCTGATGGAGCAGCAATCAGGTTTCCCTTGAAGAAATTAATGGACGTGATGGCACAACAGACAAGGGGAGCTGGAGCTGTGGCCAGTGGCGGGGTGTAAATTGCCTCCGATGAAACTGTGGAGTCACTTCTGCCCCTTTAAAATAAGACAAGAATTAGTGTGAGGCCTTGATGAACTCTCCTTGGCCAGTGGGGATGAGGGAAAAGCAGAGGCCTGGCTAATTTGATTCCTGAGCTCTGCCTGCAGACGGCCAGGCTCCTCCCAGGGAGGCAGACGCACAGATGGCAGCCATCCAGTGTGGGTAATGAAAAGCTCGGAGGCTGTAGGGTCTGCAAGCCTTCCTCTGTGTCCAGATGCTCCCAGAACCATGGGAAGGAGGACTGTGTTCACATGTGTGCCTGGAGCTTTCCACACATTCATGATGCTGTCCCATGACACAGTCCTTTAACCACTTTTCTTGCTCCCATTTTCCAGGTTAAAACACAGAGCCCAGAGAGCCTCCAGGACTTGCCTCAGTTCCCAAAGCTACTTATGGATGGAGCTGAGATCCTCCAGACGCGTGGTTCCAGCCCTTCCCATTACAGCTGTGTGCTTCCCATCTCCTCCAGTAGATTTTTACTGGTCTGTAAAACGTTTACCACCAAAGAACCTGATCTTTTAAAACCTATAAACCTATAAAAATTCTGCAGCCTGTAGTAACATCTGGCCCCACTAGAGGTCCACTGGCTAGAGGAGGGCTGGGGAAAGCATATGGTTTCTCATTATGGTGCTAAATGGGAGATAGAGCTTTATCCTCCCCCAACCCCTTGAGGAGAGGGATTCACGAAGCCCATTGGTTGGACACCCAGGCTTGGTTCTCGCTCACGGAGCCCCTGTGAGACCCACCTCTCTTTGCTCTGGGGGTGGCTTGGGGGCAGCCTTTCTGCCACCTAGTTCCAGGGACCTGACACATCCTGGCCTGGAGGCTGAACAACTTAGGTGTTGTCTATTCATGGAGAGGGTGGAAACCAGGAGGATCAGTTTTCCTAGTTCCCCTGCCCAAAGAGGCAGCAGTGGCCTTTATAGGAAGGAGAGAAGAGGAACAGTGTCTTCAGACATTGAAGGGTCCCTTCTCTCTGGGTTTTTCTTTCCTCGATGTCCCATCAGGTCTCATCACGACCTGTTCTCTAATAAGGCACCGGTCCTTGGAATGGCCTGCTATTTACCAAGCATACTGTGTGCCAGGCACTGTGCTAAGCTCTTTATCACATTTAATCCTTACTTCCTATGAAGAAGATACTATTCCCGTATTGCCGGTGAGGAAATTGAGGCACAGAGAAGTTAAGCAACCTTACATAGCCAATAAGTGGAGAACATGGTATTAAGTCTTATAGACTCGGAAGCCTGGGCTTTTAACCACCTGATTGCACTGAATCCCAGAGCATCTCTGGATTTAGACCCAGGCTGATTGGACCCTGGCTCCAATCCCGGGAATGCATGGGGGTCCACATTCTTGCCTTGATTGGTTTTGTTGAAAGGGTAGGCTCACAAGCCTGCTAATTAAAGATATTTTTATTGAGGTGTGTCACAAGTAGAATATATGATAACTTAATGGACTGTTAAGTGTACTATTTTCCCCACTACAAAATGGATTCAGAAACACCGCACTCCACCATCCTGGTCCCAGCAAAGCTCTGTGAATGTCAGGTATGGGCTGCACAGTAAATGTGGAACTGGTGACCTCTGTAGCCCCTCCTCATGGTATGGACGTGATGCTAGAGTTTTGGAGTCTGATATTACGCTGTAGAGTCTGGGGGCATGAGGTGGGGCTTCATGAGAAGGATGGGGTTATTTCTTGTCTTGCCACCTGAGGAAAAGGCTGTTTTTCTAGCCCTCTAACCAGACAGGATGGAGATTCTGAAGTAAGTGATACATTGGGGCTTTTTCTCTCAATATTGACCCCCAAAGGTCAAGATGACCAAGGGTTGTTCCTAGGAGGTGGCTGCTTATATTGCCACCTTCCACATGCAGACAGGCAAGAAGTAGGAATGAAGACACCCAGGCAAGGGGCCTGTGAAGTTATGCTGTTCTTTTTGGGACTCTATGAAGCTATTTTGGGACACTAGGTCGAGGAAGAATGAGTGCCCTGTGCCCTACAGATGGACTGTCTCAGTCTTCATGTATCCCTTTGCTTACTTCCCTCATCTCTTCCCTTAATATGTACTCAATACTGAATGCTCCACCTTCTTCCTCCACGCTAAGGGGAGGAGAAGGAAGGGGAATTTACTACTGATTAGGCCAGTGTGGTGGCAGCAGCGACGGTCTGAGAGAGAAGCACTGAGAACAGTGAAACCCAAGGGACCACGATGGGCTGCTTGGTCCCACTGCCTCACCTGCCTGGCCATCTTCCTGCTGCTAAACTTCAGAGATCAGGGACTTGTTTTCACAAGGGAGCTGGTAATCCTTCACACAATCCATGGTGGTGGTGGTGGGGTCATGGGTGTGAGAAACAGCAGAACAGGCAGGGTCCTTCTGGCAAAGGATGGAGGTCTCACTCAAGTCCTAGCAAAGATCCAAGAAGGGGGTATTCCAGCCTCTTGAATATGTCTCCTTCCTAAAGATGAAACTTTTCCCCTTCCCTTTTCCCTAAATTTCCATCAAGTTCTAGCTTCTTCAGCTCCTTGAGATGGAATCTCTTCTTCTGTGCCCCCCCAAAACAGAGCAACTTCTCCAAGGTAGAAGGTCCTGGAAAGTGCATCTAGAATTAGCAAGCTAGTAACAAAGGCCAGGCCTTAATGGGGCTGGTTATGGGTCAGTCCATCTGGTCACCCAAGATCTAGACCTGGGGACAGAAGGTCATTTGGCTTAAATTTCTCTCACTCAAAAGAATTACTAAATTCCAGGGAGGAAGGGACTAGAGAAGACACCTTGTTCCTAGTGAGTGGCCATTAGTCCATCTGGACACCCCAGAGCTGGGCCTAGGGATGGAGATGTTTTGGCTTAAATTTCTCTCTTACTTGAATTCTAATTCCTATCAAGGAAGGAACTGGAGTGGCCTTTTTATCCATCCTCTTGTTTCCGGGAAGATTAGAGTCTTAATATATTGTTATTAGTACTTTCTGAGAAATGATCTTTTTTTTTAACATCTTTATTGGAGTATAATTGCTTTACATTGTTGTGTTAGTTTCTGCTGTATAACAGAGTGAATCAGCTATACTTACACTTATATCCCCATATCCCCTCCCTCTGGCGTCTCCCTCCCACCCTCCCTATCCCACCCCTCTAGGTGGTCACAAAGCACCGAGCTGATCTCCCTTTGCTATGCGGCTGCTTCCCACTAGCTATCTGTTTTACATTTGGTAGTGTATATATGTCCATGCCACTCTCTCACTTAGTCCCAGCTTACCCTTCCCCCTCCCTGGGTCCTTAAGTCCATTCTCTATGACTGCGTCTTTATTCCTGTCCCGCCCCTACCTTCTTCAGAACCTTTTTTTTTTTTTTTTTTTTTTAGATTCCATTATATGTGTTAGCATACGGTATTTGTCTTTCTCTTTCTGACTTACTTCACTCTGTATAACAGATTCTAGGTCCATCCACCTCACTACAAATAACTCAATTTCATTTCTTTTAATGGCTGAGTAATATTCCATTATATATATGTGCCACATCTTCTTTATCCGTTCATCTGTCTATGGAAACTTAGGTTGCTTCCATGTCCTGGCTATTGTAAATAATGCTGCAATGAATGTTGTGGTACATGACTCTTTCTGAATTATGGTTTACTCAGGGTATATGCCCAGTAGTGGGATTGCTGGGTCATATGATAGTTCTACTTTTAGTTTTTTAAGGAACCTCCATACGGTTCTCCATAGTGGCTGTATCAGTTTGCATTCCCACCAACAATGCAACAGGGTTCCCTTTTCTCCACACCCTCTCCAGCATTTATTGTTTGTAGATTTTTTGATGATGGCCATTCTGCCTGGCGTGAGGTGATACCTCATTGTAGTTTTGATTTGCATTTCTCTAGTGATTAGTGACATTCAGCATCCTTTTATGTGTTTGTTGGCAATCTGTATATCTTCTTTGGAGAAATGTCTATTTAGGTCTTCTGCCCATTTTTGGATTGGGTTTTTGTTTTTTTGATATTGAGCTGCATGAGCTGCTTGTATATTTTGGAGATTAATCCTTTGTCAGTTGCTTCATTTGCAAATATTTTCTCCCATTCTGAGGGTTTCTCCCATTCTTTTCATCTTGTTTATGGCTTCCTTTGCTGTGCAAAAGCTTTTAAGTCTATTAGTCTTGAGTCTTAGTCTATAATAGACTATTATTATTACTATTAGACTATTACTAATAGTCTATTAGTCTATTAGTCTTGAGTCTTCTTCCTTTTTTTCTTGATGAATCTGGCTAATGGTTTATCAATTTTGTTTATCTTCTCAAAGAACCAGGTTTTAGTTTTATTGATCTTTGTTATCGTTTCCTTCATTTCTTTTTCATTTATTTCTGATCTGATCTTTATGATTTCTTTCCTCTGTTAACTTTGGGATTTTTTTGTTCTTCTTTCTCTGATTGCTTTAGGTGTAAGATTAGGTTGTTTATTTGAGATGTTTCTTGTTTTATGAGGTAGGATAATGTTACTATAAACTTCCCTCTTAGAACTGTTTTGCTGCATCTCATAGGTTTTGGTCATCGTGTTTTCATTGTCATTTGTTTCTAGGTATTTTCTGATTTCCTGTATGATTTCTTCAGTGATTTCTTGGTTATTTATTATCATATTGTTTAGCCTCCATGTGTTTGTAGTTTTTTTCCTGTAATTGATATCTAGTCTCATAGCGTTGTGGTTAGAAAAGTCACTTGATACAATTTCAATTTTCTTAAATTTACCAAGGCTTGATTTGTGACCCAAGATATGATCTATCCCAGAGAATATTCCATGAGTACTTGAGAATAAAGTGTATTCTGTTGTTTTTGGATGGAATGTCCTATAAATATCAATTAAATCCATTTTGTTTAATGTGTCATTTAAAGCTTGTGTTTCCTTATTTATTTTCATTTTGGTTGATCTGTCCATTGGTGAAAGTAGGGTGTTAAAGTCCCTTGCTGTTATTGTGTTACTGTCGATTTCCCCTTTTATGGCTGTTAGCATTTGCCTTATGTATTGAGGTGCTCCTATGTTGGGTGCATAAGTATTTACAATTGTTATATCTTCTTCTTGGATTGATCCCTTGATCATTATGTAGTATCCTTCTTTGTCTCTTGTAATAATCTTTATTTTAAAGTCTATTTTGTCTTATATGAGAATTGCTACTCCAGCTTTCTTTTGATTTCCATTTACATGGAATATCTTTTTCCATCCCCTCACTTTCAATCTGTATGTGTCCCTAGGTCTGAAGTGGGTCGCTTGTAGACAGCATATATACGGGACTTGTTTTTGTATCCATTCAGCCAGTCTATGTCTTTTGGTTGGAGCATTTAATCCATTTACATTTAAGGTAATTATTGATATGTATGTTCCTATTACCATTTTCTTAATTGTTTTCGTTTGTTATTGTAGGTCTTTTCCTTGTCTTGTGTTTTCTGCTTAGAGAAGTTCCTTTAGCATTTGTTGTAAAGCTGGTTTGGTGGTGCTGAATTCTCTTAACTTATGCTTGTCTGTAAAAGTTTTAATTTCTCCATCAAATCTGAATGAGATCCTTGCTGGGTAGAGTAATCTTGGTTTTAGGTTTTTCTCTTTCATCATTTTAAATATGTCCTACCACTCCCTTCTGGCTTGCAGACTTTCTGCTCAAAGATCAGTTGATAACGTTACGGGGATTCCCTTGTATGTCATTTGTTGCTTTTCTCTTGCTGCCTTCAATATTTTTTCTTTGTATTTAATTTTTGATAGTTCGATTAATATGTGTCTTGACATGTTTCTCCTTGGATTTATCCTGCCTGGGACTCTCTGTGCTTTCTGGACTTGATTGATTGTTTCCTTTCCCATATTACAGAAGTTTTCAACTGTAATCTCTTCAAATATTTTCTCAGTCCCTTTCTTTTTCTCTTCTTCTTCTGAGACTCCTATAAGTTGAATGTTGGTGTGTTTAATGCTGTCCCAGAGGCCTCTGAGACTGTCCTCAATTCTTTTCATTCTTTTTTCTTTATTCTGCTCTGCGGTAGTTATTTCCACTATTTTATTTTCCAGGTCACTTATCCATCCTTCTGCTTCAGTTATTCTGCTATTGATTCCTTCTAGAGAATTTTTAATTTAATTTATTGTGTTGTTCATCATTGTTTGCTCTTTAGTTCTTCTAGGTCCTTATTAAATGTTTCTTGTATTTTCTCCATTCTATTTCCAAGATTTTGGATCATCTTTACTATCACTACTCTGAATTCTTTTTCAGGTAGACTGCCTATTTCCTCTTCATCTGCTTGATCTGGTGGGTTTTTATCTTGCTCCTTCATCTGCTATGTATTTCTCTGTCCTCTCATTTTGCTTAACTTACTGTGTTTGGGGTCTCCGATTCACAGGCTGCAGGTTCATAGTTCCTGTTGTTTTTGGTGTCTGCCCCCAGTGGGGAATATTTGTTCAGTTGGTTGTGTAGGATTCCTGGTGGAGGAGACTGGTGCCTGTGTTCTGGTAAATTAGGCTGGATCTTGTCATTCTGGTGAGCAGGATAACGTCTGGTGGTGTGTTTTGGGGTGTCTGTGATCTTATTATAATTTTAGGCAGCCTCTCTGCTATTGGGTGGGATTGTGTTCCTGTCTTGCTAGTTTTTTGGCATGGGGTGCCCTGCACTGGAGCTTGCTGGTCATTCAGTGGAGCTGGGTCTTAGCATTGAGACAGACATCTCTGGGAGAGCTCTCACCAATTGATATTACGTGGGGCCGGGAGGTCTCTGGTGGTCCAATGTCCTGAACTCAGCTCTCGGACCTCAGAGGCTCAGGCCTGACAGCCGGCCGGAACACCAAGACCCTGTCAGCCACACGGCCAGGTATGTGGGGGAGTTTCTTGCCTTTTGGGAAGTCTGAGGTTTTCTGCCAGTGTTCAGTAGGTGTTCTGTAGGAGGTGTTCCACATGTAGATGTATTTTTGATGTATTTGTGGGGAGGAAGGTGATCTCACGTCTTACTTCTCTGCCATATTGAAGGTCCTTCTTCGAGAAATTTTCAGAGAAAGAGACCTCACAAGCCCCTCTGGGATTCCAAAACCAAGTTTCTTCTAATATCTCACTTTAATTGCACTTGGTACACTTTGAATCGTTTCCTTCCATCCTGTAGAAATGAGTCACATCTCCATCCATCCTCTCCATCATCTCTGAGAGGCGGTGAGAACACAGTGCGCTTTTCTGGACTCTTCTAGAGAAAAGAAACAGAGGCAAAGAATAATAACATTTACCAAACTTTGTACTGCACTGCATGGATTACAATGCACTTTCATGCATGTTCTCATTCCCTTTGAAATACACTAGAGCACTCTGAGGTAGGTGACATTATCGTCATTTTATAAATGAAGAACTACCACATCGAGACTTTTAGTAATTTGTCCAAGGTCACTCAGCTAATAGGTGGCCAAGTCTGCTAGGAACCCTAAGCCAACTAGGGCTACACTCAAGAAAAACGGATGCTGTCATCTACCTTTTCCACTGAGGTAAGAAGCAAAGAGGAAGGAAACACAATGCACTGTAATGGCCATTGCCTCTAGGGTGTTGTGGAATGTGGATCTAAAAGGAGGGTAGGCAGGATGTGGAGGTAGTTTTTCTGTATCTACCTATTAAGCCTTTACATTTTGTACCATGTAAATATATTACCTATTCAAAAAATGAGTTTTTAAAAAGAAGCTATGGGAAGAATGGAATATAAGCCGGTTAGTCATGGCTGCATCATAATCTATCCGAGTGACCTTGGGTAAGTCAGCTAAACTGTCTATGCCTCGGTTTTTTCACCTATCAAATGAGGATAAGGAGTAATTGCCCTGACTACTGCATTTACCTGTCTATCAAATGCACAGGACTTTTTTTGAGAGTAATCGTTCAGTAACTACTAATGTGGAATGGGAAAGACAGTATCAGCATCACCTGGTTGAAATTACACATGCCCCTCCACCCAGATATTCTGATACCTGCTCCCCCTTCCCCACTACACAATTATGAAAACCATAATTCATAACCAGTCTGTGTTATGAAAAACCACAGAACCTGGAGTCAGACTTGAGCTCAAATCTCAGTTGCTCAGCTTACTAGTTGTATGATCCTGGTCAAGATACCTAAAGTGTCCAACCTCATCTTTCTCGTGTCTAAATTGAGTGTACCATACTTCTCCCTGAAGGTCATTGTGAGAATTAAGTGAGGTGGTGATGTAAAGCATGTAGCACAATGCCCAGGACCTAGTATATACTCAAAAGCTGGGTAGTATCCTTCTTATTACAAATAAAAGGGAAGCAATAGAATTAATAGCCACCATCCATTCTACTCTCTAATTCTATGAGTTCAACTTTTTTTTTTTTAAGATTTTACCTACAAGTGATACCATACAGTATTTATCTTTCTCTGTATGGCTTATTTCACTGAGCATAATGCCCTCCAAGTTCATCCATGTTGTCACAAATGGAAGGATTTCCTCTTTTATGGATGAAGAATAAATATTCCATTGTGTTTATATACCACATATTCTTTACACTTAGGTCTTATCCAAATCTTGGCTATTAGACATGAGAGAGCAGATTTCTTTCTGAGAGTCTGATTTCATTTCCTTTGGATATGTAACCTAGAAGTGGGATTGCTAGATCTTATGGTAATTGTTTTAATTTTTTAAAGAACCTCTGTAATGTTTTCCATAGTGGCTGTACCAATTTACTTTCCCTCCAACAATGTACAAAGGTTCCCTTCTCTCTACATCCTCACCAACACTTATTTCCTGTCTTGATAACAGCCATCTTAACAGGTGTGATGTGAAGTTGTATCTCATTGTAGTTTGATTTGCATTTCCCTGATGGTTAGTCATGTTGAGCACTTTTTTATGTACCTATTGGCCATTTTCTTTAGAAAAATGTCAAGTCCTTTGTCCATTTTTCATCAGGTTATTTGTTGTTTTTGCTACTAAGTTGTATGAGTTTCTTATATATTTTAGGTATTAATCCCTTATCAGATAATATGGTTTGCAAATATTTTCTCCCATTTCATAGGTTGCCTTTTCATTTTGTCGTTACCTTTGCTGTGCAGAAGATTTTTAGTTTGATGTAGTCCCACTTGTTTATTTTTTCTTTTGTTGATTGTGCTTTTTGTGTCATATCCAAAAAAATCATTGCCAAGACCATCATCAAAGAGTTTTTTCCCCGTGTTTTCTTTTAGGAATTTTCTGCTTTCAAGTCTTATATTTAAGTCCTTAATCCACTTTAAGTTAATTTTTGTGAGTGATGTAAGATAGGAGTCCAATTTCATTCTTTTGCATGTGAATATCCAGTTTTCCCAACACCATTTATTGAAGAGACTATCCTTTACAGGCAGGGACTTTTTTAATCTGCTGTATTGATTGTTGAATTCCCAGAACCTAGAAGGGTGCTTGTTACATAGTAGATGCTCAATAACTATTTGTTGGGTGAGTGAATTACTGGCATTAGCAGAAGGGAAGAAAAATGGGGCTATTCTATCAAAATCCTCCTGTGCTCTGGAGCTCTCCTGACCTCCTTGGGGGGCCTGTCAACTGAGGTAAGAGGATGCTGCCAGCCCTGGAGCTGGGATCCTTGGCTGCCTACTTTGGTTCTGGGGATGTACTGAGCACACTGTCATGGTCCAACTGTTGCCATGACTCTGGTCTGCTGCTCTCTTGGACACATGGGACTCAGCTGACCACTGGGTGGCTTGTGTAATAACGCATTTCTTGGAATGGGGAACATTTGGGCCCCCTGAGATACCATTACCTGGAGTAAGAAAATACTCTGGGACCCAGAGCCTATAGTCCTGTGTGAGTAGATAGAGAGATGGGACAATGGGGAGAGGACAGGCATGAGAGAAACTCCAGCCTCACTCCTGACAAGGGGGAGGCAGCAAGCCCTCACAGGAGCTCTCCTTATAGGAGAGCAGTCTGCCTCTCAGCTCAAAGCAAGGCCCTCACCACATCCCAACAGATTTAATCTGCCTTTGTATCAACGTCCTCCAGAGTGGCAGATATTAGAGAAAACTCCCTCGGGTCTTAAAAACCATCTAGTCCAGCCTCCATCCAGCACCCAAATCTCTATGACATCTCCAGCAAACGATCTTCCAGCCTTTGCTTGCAGACGTCCAATGAGGAGTCTTTTCATGACAGCCCATTGTATTTTTGCAGAAGTCTTTCTTGTTCCCCAGATCGGTTACACAAAACCTTCCACCCATCCAGACCTTCCTTTGGGACTACTCAGAGGAAGGCAAATTCCTTTTCAGTATCAAAGTCATTCCATCATCATGCCTTCTCTTCTATAGGCCATGCCCTTAAATTCTTCCAGCACAGAGTGTAAAACAGGGAGGACCCTGGACAGGGAGGGCTGAGGCCATGCATGACCCGCCTTAGAGTCTGCAGTGCTGTGCTGTGTGCCTGGGGCCTCATGAGTGCTTGACCAAGTCCATTGAATGCATGGATGAGTCAAAGAATCCGGTGCAAGCTTCTCAAGTAAAGTGCATCTCAGTGAGGCTTAGTGATGTCCACAAGCCCATCAGCTCTTCACACCAGAACTAGCTCCAGTTCAGAGGATTTTCCGGAGTCCCCTACCAGAACGTTTAGAGATCTTGCTTTGCTTTGTCTTTTATTTTCGGGTTTGGCCTCGTAGCCCATCTGGCCCCTGTTCCCTCTGTCCTCATCTGCTCTGCTCCTCTTCCTGTGACCCTTCCCATCATCCTGTCCACTCTGCCTTAGAGCCTTTGCTCTAGTTTTCTCTGCCCAGGGCTCTCTCCCCCCAGATGCCCACTCGGCTAATTCCCCCTCGCCTCCTTCAAGTCTTTGTCTTAATCTCACCTGCTCAGTGAAACCCACCCAGACTACTCCATTTAATACCCTCACCTGCCCAGTCCCACCCCAGCACACCTGATCCCTCTTACTCTGCCCTACTTTTTCCCATAGCCCCATCACCTCCTAATATTCTACGGGATTGACTCCTGTTGATTCTTTATCCTCTGTCTCCACTGATAGAATGTTAGCTCCGGGCAGGGATCTTTGGGGGCTTTGTCTACTGATGTATCCCAAATACCTGAAACAGTGCCTGACACCTAATAGGGGCTCAGTAAATATTTGTTGAATGAATCTCCTGCTCAGAGAACGCAGCAGGGCCCCGGGTCTGAATCAGCTGCCAACAGGGCACAGTAGGGGCTGAATACACAGTTATTAATAGATAGACTGATTGATTCCATGACATGTCTTTGCTGTTCTGTAGCACTGTGTATTGGGCACTGGCTACCCAGCTGAAGGAAGAGGTGTGTACACAGGCTCTCCTGTGGTTGCCACAGAGGTCCCACCCATGGCCATGGCCTAGTGGGTACCCTCTATGCCAGGCCGCAGCAGGAGATCTTTGCAGTATGACTGGGTTCATGGTTGCCCCCTTTGCTTTCCAACCCATCTCAGATGCCCCACATGGTAAGCTGAATAATGACCCCAAAGATACTCAGGTCCTAATCCCTGGATCCTGGATATGGCAAAAGGAAGTTTGCAGGTGTGATTACGTTAAAGATCTTGAGAGGGAGAGATTATCCCAATCTGCCCTAAATGTAATTACAAGTGTCCTTATAAGAGGGAGGCAGAAGGAGATCTTATGACAGAAAAGGAGAAGGCCGTGCGATGACAGAAGGAGAAACTGGAGTGGTGAGCCTTGGAGGAGGAGGAAGGGGATGCAAACCAAGGAATGCAGGCGGCCACTAGAATCTGAAAAAGGCAAGGAAATGGATTCTCCCCTCAAGGCCTCCAGAAGGAACCAGTCCTGCCCAAACACCTTGACTTTAACCCTGTGAAACTGATTTTGGATTTCTGACCTCCACAGCTGTAAGAGAACATATCTTTGTTGTCTTTTTTTTTTTCTTAATTGGAGTATAGCTGCTTTACGATGTTGTGTTAGTTTCTGCTGCACAATGAAGTGAGTCAGCTATATGTATACCTACATCCCCTCCCTCTGGGACTTCCCTCCCACCCCCTACAATCCCACCCAACTAGGTCATCACAGAGCACTGAGCTGAGCTCCCTGGGCTATACAGCAGGTTCCCACTAGCTATCTATTTTACACATGGTGTATTTATGTCAAACCTAATCTCCCAATCTGACCCTGAGAAAACCATAATTCAAAAGGACACATGTACCTTAATGTTCCATTACAGCCCTATTTACAATAGCCAGGTCATGGAAGCAGTCTAAATGCCCATTGACAGATGAATGGATAAAGAAGATGTGGCACATATATACAATGGAACACTACTCAGCCATAAAAAGGAACGAAATTGGGTCATTTGTAGAGATGTGGATGGACCTAGAGTCTGTCATACAGAGTGAAGTAAGCCAGAAAGAGAAAAACAAATACTGTATATTAATGCATATATGTGGAATCTAGAAAAATGGTTCAGCTGAACCTATTTGCAAGGCAGGAATAGAGACGTAGACGTAGAGAATGGACCTGTGGACACGGGGGGGAAGGGAAGGGTGTTGTCTTAAGCCACTAAGTTTGTGGTAATTTATTACAGCAGCCATAGGAAACCACTGGCAGCTCCCCTTCACAACCACCAGCACAAACCCCACGTGTGTTTTCTCACACCCCACAGAACCTCAGACTCACACTGGGGCAGGAGGACCCTGCAGTGTCCCAGGTGATGGCAGCCCTGACAACCTTGTGTTGTTCCAAGTTGAGCCACCCTCTTTCTCCTCCTCTGCAGCTTTTTCCAAACACTTTACCAAAGGTCTTGCTGGCCTGGAATAGCTTCCCTGAGAAGACCCTCTGCATCTTCCTGCTTCTAAATATTTAATTAGTCCTAAATGAAGAATCCTCCAAAACTGTAGAGCACTTTGCACATCTGCTGACATAATCACATTTGCGTGGTTGCTGTTGCTTCTGATTGTCATCCTGGAAACTTTCCTTCCCCTCTGGCTCCGCTGCAGGTGATTGCAGGCACACTGAGAGCAGCAGCACTTTCCAAAGCACATCCTCTTGTTTCCTGGGAACCTTCCAAATTCTATACCTCTATTTGTCATTGCACCAAACGAAGGTTGAACTGATCAGCCCCAGAGTATTCCTGAATTCTCCCATAAACACAGATCGCCATGATGCAGGGTTCCCAGACCTGGGCTTTTTATAAACAAGTCAGCATGACAATCCTGAAAGGTAGAATTATCATTCCCTCCTTACAGATGAGGAATCTGAGGCTCAGGATACCGTGGAATGTGGTGGCTAGAAGCCAGATATGGTGACCCTTAGAGCTATGCTCCGTATGTTCCAGATGTCCCCTTTTCTGGCACTTGTAAGAATCTCACTTCCTGGTCTTGCAGTGGTTGGGCAGGTTGCATGATTGAGGACAATAGGACAGTGAGTTGTGAGCAGAAAAGACACATTTGTCTTCCAGGCCAGGCAAGACCCTTGTGACATCTCCTTCTCTCTACCACGGTGACCAACGATGTCCCAGATGGAGGCTGCTCCATCCACGTGGGTCTCAGAGGAAGGACATGGATCAGAGCTGGGGCTAATCCAAGGCGGGAACACAGCATGCTGCTGTAAGCCACTGAGAGCTGGGGGTCATGTGGCCACCACTAGCTTCTCCTGACTGCCTGGTTTAAAAGTCAGCTCTGCCACTTTCTAGCTACGTGGCCTTGGATGAGTCAGTCAGCCTCTCTAGAGCTTGACAGGATGGATGCATGGCATCTGCCACAGAGTTTGGGGGCGGATTTAACAAGATAATATGAATAAAATTCTTAGTGCTGTGCCTGTCACATAGTAAATGCTCAGTAAATGGAAGCTGTAGTCACTGTTGTTGTTGTTACTGTTATTATTATAAAAGAAATTCAGTTAATTGCCCAGAGTCCCCTTAGTTAGAAGTGACTGTTGGTAAGGTACAGGAGGGAAAAGGGGACCGAATTTTCTTCATCCTATGTGTTGGACATCATTATCCATATTTTATTTTATATTTTCACATCTTTATTGGAGTATAAATGCTTTACAATGTTGTGCTAGTTTCTGCTGTACAACAAAGTGAATCAGCTATACATATACATATATCCCCATATCCCCTCCTTCTTGAGGCTCCCTCCCACCCTCCCTATCCCATCCCTCTAGGTGGTCACAAAGCACCGAGCTGATCTGCCTGTGCTATGCAGCAGCTTCCCACTAGCCATCCATTTTACATTGGGTAGTGTATATATGTCAATGCTACTATCTCACTTCGTCCCAGCTTCCCCTTCCCCCCGCTGTGCCCTCAAGTCCGTTCTCTACATCCATGTCTTTATTCCTGCCCTGCCACCAAGTTCATCTGTACTGCTTTTTAAAATTCCATATATATGCGTTAGCATATGGTATTTGTTTTTCTCTTTCTGACTTACTTCACTCTATATGACAGATTCTAGGTCCATCCACCTCACTACAAATAACTCAATTTCATTTCTTTTTATGGCCGAGTAATATTCCATTGTATATATGTGCCACATCTTCTTTATCCATTCATCCGATGATGAACATTTAGCTTGTTTCCATCTCCGGACTATTGTAAATAGAGCTGCAATGAACATTTTGGTACATGACTCTTTTTGAATTATGGCTTTCTCAGGGTATATGCCCAGTACTGGGATTGCTGGGTCATATGGTAGTTCTATTTTTAGTTTTTTAAGGAACCTCCATACTGTTCTCCATAGTGGTTGTATCAATTTACATTCCCACCAACAATGCAACAGGGTTCCCTTTTCTCCACACCCTCTCCAGCATTTATTGTTTGTAGATTTTTTGGTGATGGCCATTCTGACAGGTGTGAGGTGATACCTCATTGTGGTTTTGATTTGCATTTCTCTAGCAAATTACCAATGGCATTTTTTGCAGAAGTGTCCATATTTTACAGATGGGTAAACTGAGGCTTAGAGAATTATTTAACTTTTCTAGGGTCACAGAGTCATTAAATGAAGGAGCCAGGATTTGAATTTAGCCCTGGATGATTCTCTCCCCATCATCTTCTTTATTTTCTTTGAAAGAGAAGGCTCCCAGCCCTGGGCACCCCTAAGCCCTGCACCCTCTACTCCAGCCCCAACTAGCTCCATCACTTCCTCAGAGCAGCATGGCTTGTCACACTACAGTGCCAGCCTTCTTAGCCTCCTCCTTAAATCTGGACCTGGCCCATCCTGACTTGACCTGCGGTAGCCCAGTCCCATATCTGACCCCTTCCCTTACCCTTCCCACCAGCTTCTCTTCAACCTGGGCAGGGGAGCACAGGGGGTCCTCAGGATTCTAGCCCAGGACGGTGTGTGCATCTTCTAACATGACAGCACGAGGGCAGGGCCTCTCTCCCAGCAGGGTTAACCTCGGGGAGGCGCACTGCATTGGGAAACAGAAGACCCCAGCTCTCCTCTGGGCTCTGCACTTGAGAATAATGACCCCTCATGTTTGCAGCTCCCACCCCCTCAGGAGCTGATTTAACTCTGCCACAGCTCCCTACGACAGGGAGGGCCCCGGTTATCATCACCACCTCCCTAAACTCTAGAGATACTAGATGCACCTAGATACTGACATCTAGATACTAAAGCTAATAGGTGTTAAGTCAGATAATCCTGAGCTCAAATTCTACTCTTTCTCTTACTCACTACGTGATGTTAGGCAAGTTATTTAGCCTCTCTGGGCCTCTGTTTCTGGATCTGTAAATTTACTCGACCCTGTAAGATTATCAGGAGGACTCACTTATGTGCAATATGGGAAGTTCTCGCATTTAGTGAGTATCCCACAGGTGGTAGCTGTCAGTGATCAGTATCATTACCATCATCTTTATCACTATCTATGGTTTCTTGTTATTTTCTCCCAGCCTCATCTACAAAATGAGAGCTTTGAACGAGATGGTCTAATTCCCTTCCAAATTTGAGTGACTCCCTCAAACTCACACACACACACACACACACACACACACACACACCCTGCTGCTCAAAGAGGCAATGCAGGGGACCCCAGATTTACAAAGCCACAGTGACAAGCCTGAGCTCTGCTCAGTTACCCTCAAGGGTCAAGTTCAGGGAGTAGGCAGAGTGTCATGGAGGCTGAAAGGCAAGAGGGCAGAGGGTGAGGGAGAAACAGGTCAAATGCCCAGAAGGGTTAGCAGGGTGCAGGGAGACCTAAGGTCTTGGAGTGCAGCCCCAGAGCCATCACTTGGAATCAGTGCCCCATAAAACCTAATGGGTGTTTGAAATATCACCAGCCAGGGAAGGTCCGGGAGTTGGAGAGAGATTTCATCCCTCCCCGCAACTGGGGCTGAGACATGGTGGCAGGGAGACCTGGGTGGGGAGACAGAGCGTCGTCTCCACTTGCACCCTGGCACCTCTGGAAGGCAGGCAATGAGCGGTGACGGCAGCACGGCGCACCTTGTCACCTGGGGTTCTTCCCGTCCCCACCCCCGGGGCCCAGCGCTTTGATGCAAGATGGCAGCAAAGCGCTTGCCCCACCGTAGCTTGGCCGGCTGCCTTCTGGGGCAACTGGAGCACATGTTCCTACATCCAGGACTCCCAGTGCCCCACTCTGTGCGGGCCTGTGATTACATGCCAGATACGGTTAGGGCGACTGCAGCTCTGGTCGCAGGTCTACCTTCGCCCGGCGTTCTGAGGCGCCAAGCTCTGGGGAGCGGCGAGGATTTGGGAGAGCAAACCTGCTCCATCTGTCAGAGGCCAATCCGTTAGAAGAAGCCCCTCCTGCGAGGGGAAGGATTCACACAATGGAGGTCCGTGGAGATACTCTGGCCATGACCTGGCCGGCAGGAGGGCTCAGGATTTTGCTGCACTGAGTTTGCTCCACGGTGAGTGGGCTCTGGGGGAAAGGGGCCACCTGATGGTTGGTATCGGCAGCTTGGTTCTCCAAAAAAGAGGGTGTCTGCTGTCAGGGGAAGGAGGGCAGTGGGAGGGGCCTTCTCTTCCCTTCACTGCCCTCTCTCTTTGGACGGCATACACAGAGTCATCTCCAGCATCTGCCCACAGCCTGTAATTCAGCCACCCAGCTGCACTGAGTGTTTGGCTGCTCTGGTTGTGGGGAGGGCAGATTACTGAGTGGAGTGAAGTGACTGGCAGGTGCCTGGGGGGCCCGGCTGCCCTGGTAGCAGAGGCAGGCTCCACGTGATGCTGTACTGCCCGAGAAGCCCCAGCTCCCGGGACTCCTGTGTGTCCCCTTCCCAAAACTCAGACCGTCCCCCTTTCCCGTCATCATTCTTTAGATCCACGCTTCTCTAACTGTTATAAGCAAGTGAATCATCTGGGATGTGGTTAGAATTCAGATTCCAATTTAGAGCCCAAGATTCTGTATTTCTAACCAGTTCCCGGTACTGTTGCTCTGCTGCTGATGCAGGGACGATGCTCTGAGTAGGACATCTTTAGAATTTTCATAGCATCATTATGTATATGATCTCTGCTCTCATGACAGCCCTGTGGAAAGAGTAATGATAATAATAATAATGGTAGTAGCGTATATCATTCTCATTGCCTCCAATGCAAGACACTGAACCCCGAATTTCATAAATCCTACTTCAATCTTCACAGCACCTCAGCAAAAGAGCTCTTTCTCAGAATTTACAGATGAGAAAAAAGTTGACATTCTGAGATAACTTGCCAAGGTCATGAACCCAATGAGCGGTGGAGCTGGAATTCAAACTTCCATCTTCTAACACTGGTCCCTCCTCTATTTATATATAAGGTTGGCAAATTTAAGCTTCTTTAAAAAAGTAATGGTCAAGGATGTAAGCTCTGGAGCCAGAGTGTGCCTGACTTTAGCAGAGAGCCCAAGAATCTGGACCCAGACTCTTCAGATTTGAATGCTAGCTTTGTCACTTGCTAGCTTAATGATCTTGGGCAACTTACTTAACCTCTCTGTGCTTCAGTTTCTTTAACTGAAATGGCAATGATAATACTAGGGTTATTATGAGGATTATACAGTCAGCCTTCTGTATCTATGGATGTGGAACCTGCAGATACAGAGGACTGACTGTAAGACACGTGAGCATTTACAGATTTTGGTATCCAAGGGGGTGGGGTCCTGGAACCAATGCCCCTCAGATACCAAGGGACACTGTAGAAACTATGATATATAATTATATATGCATCTCATAATATATATAATCCTCATAATAACCATAGTATTATCTATCTATCTATCTATCTATCTATCTATCATTGACCTTAAACAAATAGTTATTTCTTCAGCAGTACATGGGTTTATTCAGGATCAGCAAAGAATTGTAATTTGGGGTCTGCAAGCATGATGAGCCATGTGTAAGTGTTGTGCAACAAAGAGACGAGAACTCTTTTATGGAGGGTGAAAGGAAGCTGGGAGGGCTATAGTAAACGTAGAGTCCATTGGAGGAATTGAGAGTTCAAAGCATAGTGGCTTTTCATTGGCTGAGCTCCTGCCAGCCTAGAAGAGAAAGATTTTCTTCTTCCTGTAGGGCTCTGCTATCATCCAGGGTGTGAGAACTCCTCCTTCTGACCTCTCAACTCGAGATTCATTGAGGTCTCTGTTTATTCATTTTTATATTATCTGTGCAATGAGATTATAGACAGAGAGCACTTAGAAAAGTGTCTGACACAAATATCAGTGATATGATTACTTGTGAAATGGGGATATTGATACTAAAGATAAAGACTATCATTCAATCAAAGACTTTGCAAGTGTCAGACACTTTTCTACATGTAGTAACTCATTTAGTTCTCATAATAATTCTATAAGCTAGGTTTAATATTAATCACATTGTATAGATGAGGAAACCGAGGCACAGAGTTTAAATGACTTGCCCCAAATCACATAGCTAATAAGTGACAGAGCTGGAATTTGAACCCAGTGTGATTCACGCAACACGTATTGACATATTGATTGAGTGTTTACAGTGTGCCAGGCACTGCTGTAGGCACTGGAAATACAGCAGTAAACACAATAAACCCCCTGCTCTCTAGGGGTCCTAGACTGATACCTCCTAAGCACTCAGCACAGTGCTTGGCACATGGCAAAACCCTCAATGAACACTGGCTCTGCTTGTCCTCTTACCCTTCTCTTGCCTGTGGCAGACATCACTAATTGATCACAGCATTCTTTCCCACAGAGCCTGCCTCCGTCCAAAAAACCTGTCTTAAGACAGCACTCCAGGCAGCCTCTGTCTGCACTGAGACCAAAGCTATGTCAGCTCTGAGTAATCATGGAACAAATGAACATCTCTGACCTCAAAGCCTGTGGTGTCAGCACCCAGGAGGAGGCAGATGGGACAGAGACAGAGGGAGGTTCATATGGGGAAGAGCCGAGAAGCCAAGATTGACCAGGGAGGTGGGGAGGGAAAGCACTACCAACAGCCGCTCAACTCCCTTGCTCTTGGCCTGGAGCTTTCTAAAGAGGACGAGCAAGACGACTGGGCAGGGGGCTGGCCATCCCCATGCAGGTCTGTCCCTAGTGACACCAGTTAGGACTGATAATCCTGCTAGGCCCTCTTGGGCCCCAGGTCTTTGGAGCCTGGCACTAGGCTTGGGGAGAGGTAGAAGGTGAGGTAAAGGGCGAGCAAAGGGCTCCCCACCCCGGCTCTACTGCCTGCTATCGAGCCCACCTACTGCCCAGCAGAAAGCCTGGCTGCAATTCCCACTATATGGCCTCTGCCAAATGAAGCACAAACTTCACTACATCACCCCCCTGACAGGACAGGGAGGGGCTGGAGTGAAACGCTGGGCGGCTTCAGCCCCTAATCTAATCACTGGCATGGGTCATTTCAATTCCGGAGTGTGCTGGGGGCGTGGCAGCTCCCCAAAGCCTCCATGCTGGTGCTCAGCTAATTGCGAATCTCTTACTGTCTCCCAGGTGAATAACTCAGGACTAAGAGCTTCTGGTTGCTGAGATGGAGTGTGAGCTGGGGAACTGGACAGGGCAACACCTGAGATGGGCCCCAGGGCACAGATGGGGTTGCAGGGAGGGAAGCACAGCCTTCCTGGAGGGGACACAGGGACTGTTGTCCCTGCCCTGGGGTGACCACCCACCATCTGGGAACTGGTCTTAAAACCCAAGACCTAGAAACAGACTCACAGACATAGAGATCAGACTTGTGATTGCCAAGGGGGAGGGGGAGAGGGATGCACTGGGAGTTTTGGGTTGGCAGGTGCAAACTATTACATTTGCAGTGGATAAACAACAAGGTCCTACCGTAGAGCACAGGGAACTATATCCAATCTCCTGGGATAAATCATAATGGAAAAGAAAATATTAAAAAAAAGAAAGTCTATATATGTATAACTGAGTCACTTTGCTGTACAGCGGAGATTGGTACAACATTGTAAATCAACTATACTTTGATTTAAAAAAAAAAAAAGAAAGAAAGAAAGAAAAAAAAGCAAAACCCAAGACCTGAAGTTTTCTGGAACCTCAGAGCCACAGGGTAGGGTAAAAATTTAAGTTCCACCCCTTCCTACTAACCTTGTCTTTAGATATATAATTAGATCCCTGAGGAGTGAGAGGGCCCGGGAAGCCTCCGGGCTTTACCGAGGGGAGAGCTAATGCCTTCGGGCAGCTTCAGGCTGGCTGCCTGCAGGGCGGTTCTTTGGTTCCTTTATGGGTCTGGCCCATAGAGGCTTCAAGCTGGACCCCGGGAGACTGGCTGAGTCATGGAGATGTAAGAGGCGAGGGGCTCAGTATCCTTAACCACACAGCTCCTCTCCTCTAGTACAACTGGAGAAGGAGGTGGGGATGTCTTGGGAGGAAAGTGAGACCTCTACCATCGAATTATTGGCCATCCAACAGGGTGCAGAGACTGTGGGAGATTGTGGCAGCAGCCCTTGGAAGTTTTTCTGGTTATAATGACAAATAGAGGGCTGCCTGTCTAGCCAGGGGTTGTGCATAACTAACTCTTTATTCTAGATGTTAGTGAAGTCCCCAGAACTGGAGCTGAGATTTCTTGGTGAGTGCTGAAACTACCTGAGATTCTGGGAAATAGCAGATGGTAGGAGCATTCACAGCTGGGAAAATCCCATTTTTGCTCTGCTCCTCAGTTGCCTTCCTCTATGAAATGGGAATCATGAAAGGTATAAACACTTGGAGAGGCTGAGCCAATGCTGCTCTGTAAGTAAGGGCTGCTGGTGCCCTATCTTCGTCCCACTGCAGAGGGACACTATTCCAGGAGGAGGGCTCTAAGTGCCATTCGCTAATGATAGCTTTGCTTCAGGCCCTGACCCAGGGCTTAGAATGAGTCCCTGGCTGCCACGTTGACATCAGGGCCACTTGGCACTTGGACAGAGGAGGTCCACACACTGGGGCCTGGCTTAGCAGCCAGGCTTCACTCGTGAAGGCCTGCTGACATAGAGAGGCTGGGAGAGATTCCCTAGGGAGAAAGCCAAGGTGAGCTGCATGGGAAGTGAAATGGGAAGTCCCTTGGGCAGCACCCACCCCCACCCCTCGCCCGGCCCGCAGCCCAAGTCCCTGACAAGGAGGCATATGGTGGCTTCAGCCCTTGGCCTTTGGATTCTGGAATAAAGGCCCTTCTGGGGTATCCAGTCCATAAATGGATTCTGATAGAGGTAGCTGGAAGAGGACCTCACAGCAAAGACTAAAGAATGGAATCCGTCTGTTGATAGCAGGCAGGTGTTTTTATTTCACAATATATGATTTACTTTTCCAAGTATTCTTAAATACATTGCTTCATTCTGAGCCTCAAAATTCTGTGATATGGGTAGAATAAGTATAAGCAGCCCCGATGTCAAATAGTAAGCTGAAGCTCTGAGAGGTCAGTCTCAAGGTCCCCTGGCAAGGTAGTGATGGAGCCAGGAGCAAAGTCAGGTGGTGGAAAGGAAGGAGCCTCTGTAGTGGGGACCTCACCGCAGATCTTTTCCTTTTCTAATAACCGAGACAGTGAAGAAAGATTTGGGATCAATTTAGAGGCTAACTGAGCAGGTCGAGGCAGAGGAGACCAGGAGCAGGAAGTAGGAAGCGAGGAGGGAAACAGGTGGACGTTTGCATGGACACTTCCTGTTCACAAACTTCTTACACTCCTCATTTCATTAACAGCAGCAGCGGAATTTCATGGACAATTGGCGTTGAGCATTAACTGGGAGGTAATGAGAGGGAGGATGCGGTAAAGGCTGTTTGAATTTAAATTCTTTTCCTTTGGGGGGATGGGGGGGCAGATTTTTTTAAAGGCAATTTTAGTGCTGGAAAAAGTTCCTAGCAAACAGCAGTCCTCTGCAAGCAGTGTTAGGAGTAATGCCTTACCCTCAGCCCACGGTGTTCTTCTACCCACCAAATTCTGGTGCTTGCCCTGAGTGAGGGATGCTGAGGGACTGGGTGTCTGACCCTGGGCAGATTCAGTCCCTCAGACTTGGGGAAACACACTGGTAGATGGTAGAAATGTGTCTACCATCAGCCACGAGCTAGAATGAGTTTCTCTGCAATAGTTATGGCAGAATCACCATGAAAAAAAACTCTGTATGGACCTGGGCAGAGATGAGGATGACCTAGAAATAGAAAACAAGATTTCTGTTTTAGGAGTGTGTGATCTATTTGACAAGTGATACACACACACACAGAGCCATGAAACATTCAAGGGGAGAAGGATAGGAGATAATGTAAGTCTGAAGTTAGAGGAGAGGGGACAGAGTCATAGGGTGATCAGGTGGTAAGGGTGGGGGAGGAAGGCTGTTTTTTGAGCCAGGTCTTAGACAGGGACCTACAGATTGGTGAAACAGAAGAAGACTGTGCCAAGAAATAGAGGCTTAGATGGAAATGAACCCCTTCCTGAGCAGGATGGTAGGCAGGCTGGCTTGGCTAGATTGAAGGTTCTGTAATAGAAAGCAATGAGAAATGAAGAAAGTTAAATATAAGGGGAGGGAAACTTTGTGGAAGGCATGAATTCTAATCTTAGGATTCAGGTTATGAGGCCACAGGAACTGCCATAAGATAGGATAATCAGTACAGAATTGGCTACTGAGGAGAATGAACCAGAAGTTGATTAGTTACCCAAGTGCAAGGTGATCAGGGCTCTTCTATCTGGACAGATGGCTGTGGGCACAGATGGGGAGCTAAGGGGCCATTGGGACTCTGATGGCTAATTTTCTGTGTCAACTTGGCTGGGCCACAGATATTTGTTCAAACATTATTCTTGGTGTTTCTGTGAAGGTATCTCTTAAATGTTTAAAGTCTTTAAACCAGTAGACTTTGAGTAAAACAGATTGTCCTCCAGAACGTGGGTGGGCTTCATCCAATCATTTGAAGGTCCTAATAGAAAAAGACCAACCTCTCCAGAAGAGAAAATCCAGCCAGCAGACTGCCTATGAACACAAACTGCAATTCCTTCCTGAGTCTCTAGCCTGCCAGAATACCCTACAGATTATGGATTTGCCAAGCCTCCACAATCATGTGAGTGTTATGGGCTGAATTGTGTCCCCCAAGAATTCATATGTTGAAGTCCTAACCCCCAATATGTCACAGTGGGACTGTATTTAGAAACAGGGCCTTTAAAGAAGTAGTTAGGGTTACATGAGCTCATAAGGTGGGCCCTGGTCCAGTGTGACTAGTGTCCTTAGAAGAAGAGGAAATTTGGACACATATGTGTCCAGAAGAGAACCACAGGAAGAAGGCAGCTATCTACAAGCCAGGGAGAGAGGCCTCAGAAGAAACCAACCTTACCAACACCTTGATCTTGGACTTCCAGCCTGCAGAACTATGAGAGAATCAATCTCTGTTTAAGCCACCCAGTCTGTGGTATTTTGTTATGGCAGCCAGAGCAGACTAATACAAGGATAGCAGATTATAATAAACTCCTTGAACCCAAGGGCCATGCATTAAGCCTATCCCCCAGCTCAGTGCCTTACACATGGTGCGTGTTGATGAAATGTTGTGCTAGATCTGGATCCCCTCCAATAGGAATGCACTGCTGAGAAGGCACAGGGGAAGATAGACTCACCTGGGATGAAGGGAACGAGAGCTCCAGGATATAGATAAGGTGGGAACTTTGTGTTCTGGTTGGAGCAATGTTCCTTAGGGATCAAGTCAAGTGAAGAATGATCTGAAACTGACTTATTTTGTACTCTCTGGTGTGCCTAACACAAGGCCTAGGACCTAATCAATACTCAATACAAGTTTTGTTGAACGACCGACTGAATAAGTGACCAAGACAGGACTGGGAGATGGAGTGCTCTTACACCTTTTAAAAAACCACTTAAACACACATGTATGCTTTCATGTGCTAGAAATTTTCTGAAAGAGGTTGCTAACGGTGGTTACTTCTGGGGAGTGAAGTGGGTAAGAGGCCAGGATTACTTTTCACTGGATACCTCGTACTGTTTATGCATTTTCATCATGAATGCATTACTCCTGGGTCATTCAATAGCTAATTCGATGATGTGCATCCCTGGGCTGAATGAAAAGAGGCAACGGGGGCTGGAGAACATTTTACCCCATCATTTGTCCCCTTCCAATATCCCCACAAAAACTTTTCAGCCTTCCCCAAGTGCCATGCAAATACATTGATGGAGACCAGCAAACTTGGGTCTTCATAAGCCACTCCACAGCACCCAGAGGGAGCACAGGGTGATGGTGTAGAACCCCAGCACAACAAGATAGCTTTGGAAGAGCAATCGGTCAAAGCGCTCCAGGAGGGCCAGCCACCCAGCCTCCTGTCGGTCCGCCTGGTCCTGGGTCTGGAAGTAGCTGCTGATACGTTGAAGCTGGGACCAGACTTCCCTCAGGGTCCATGGCTGGGCCTGGTGCTCCTGACAGATGGGGGACTCTACATGAGAGGAAGACACTCTAGGTGAGCCAGGGGCTACCAAGGCTCCCCCAGCCTTCCCATTGAAGCCGATGGCCTCAACCTTCAAGAAAGGTGGTGGGCAAAACTGGGCAGTGGGTTAGTTAGGATTGGGGACCCTCTCCCTACCTGCTGAGGGGAGGCAAGACTGCGCTGAAGGAACCCCTGGAGAACACAGCAAGTAGGGTGCTTGTGTAAGTAGGGTGTCGAGGCTACATCTATCCGGGAGATTTTTCTGAGCTAGCAGCCAGCCCACATTGACTTAGAGCTTCAGGGGCTGGAATGGTTCTTTTTTTTTTTTAATTGAGGTATAATTGACATATTATGTTAGTTTCAAGCGTACAACATAATGATTCAATGTTTGTATACACTGTGAAATGATCACCACAATAAGCCTAGGTAACTTCCATCACCACACAGTTACAAATTTTTGTTCTTGTGATGAGAACTTTTGGAATGTACTCTCTCGGCAACTTTCAAGGATACAGTGAAAATATGGACTGCTTCATGACTTTGCATGTCATCCTTGCACAGGGGCCATGCTAACCTCTGTATCATTCCAGTGTTAGTATATGTGTTGCCAAAGGGAACACTGGGATGATTTGTATACTTTTGCACATTAAGCGATCAGATCCCACATGTATACAAACCATTTGTGTGTGTGTGTGTGCACGCGTGCACACGCACACACTCTGCTATTCTGGAGTCAATGGCTCCAAACTGGAAAATAAAACAAGCTAAGGGGACTGAGGCCCTGATCTCTAGGCTGACATGTGGCTTCCTGGCAAGCCATCAGGAGACGGTCTTCAGTCTCCAGGGAGGTAATGTAATATGCAGGGCAGAGGTTAAGAAGCAGGTGTTTCCATTTTTTCATACAGCTGACTCAAGACGGCCTGGTACTCCACCCATGGGAACTAAGGCTGAGGGTGATAAAGCAGAACCAGGCAGGGACCTCAAGGCTTCTCACAAACCTGTTACCCCAGTGAGCTGGGCCCAGGAATCCATTCTAGACCCTTCTGCATCGGTGTCCCCTCGAAAGCACAAGAAGGTCCACTCCCGCTGGCTGCACTGCTCATCATGGAGGAATTTGACCAACAGGATGGACTTGCATAAGCTGAGGACCAAGAAGGCCATGCAGACCGTGAAGAAGACCCCTGAGGGAAGGAGCCAATGGAGGTGGAGTTAGCAGGGGTCCCTGGGCCTCTTCCTTCCCCATCTGAAAGGCAACATCAGATCTTGGACAGAAGTAATGCAAGACAGGTACCTAGAGACCCCGGAGCTGCTTACCAATTAGAGGCGTGGTCACTGCACTCTTCGGCACCTCATCAGACATGTTAAGCCTGAAGACGGTGTAGCCCACCAGCACGCTGCTCTTGAACACAATCCTGGCGTGGCAGGTGGGCGGGAGATAGAAGCTCCCCAGGTCCACGAGCATTAGGAAGATGCTGGGAATCAGCAGGCTCACAACATAGACCAGTGGGCGCCTGCGAATCACCACCTGGACAGGGATGAGGAATCTGTTGCCAAGAGGGTCTAAGCCAATGGACAAATGTTTGGCCAAAGAACACTTAGCCAAGAACACTTTCTGCCGTCCCAACATTTCTGC
Organism: Stenella coeruleoalba; assembly: GCF_951394435.1. Taxonomy (NCBI): domain Eukaryota; kingdom Metazoa; phylum Chordata; class Mammalia; order Artiodactyla; family Delphinidae; genus Stenella; species Stenella coeruleoalba. Next base: position 90,113,071 of record NC_137154.1, on the reverse strand, counting down.
ATAATAAGAAAAGTCTATGTAGTTTAGAATAGGAGATTATCTTGTGGTTTAGAAAATAGAAAAAAATCCTTTAAGCTTTTACATAGAACTAATATTAATATTATTAATCATTATAAGAAGAAGCTACCATTTATTTAGCACTTGCTCTATGCCAGGCACTGGAATAAGTGTTTCATATGATTTGTCTTATTTAATCCTCACAACAGCTCTGAGGGCTGCTCTGAGGGCTGAGTATTATTATTATTATTTTTTAACGATTTTATTGGAGTATAATTGCTTTACAATGGTGTGTTAGTTTCTGCTTTATAACGAAGTGAATCAGTTATACATATACATATATCCCCATATCTCTTCCCTCTTGCGTCTCCCTCCCTCCCACCCTCCCTATCCCACCCTTCTAGCTGGTCACATAGCACCGAGCTGATCTCCCTGTGCTATGTGACTGCTATGTGACTGCTATTTTACATTTGGTAGTGTATACATGTCCATATATACACTACCACTCTCTCACAGGGCTGGGTATTATTATATCCATTTTACAAACCGGGAAACTGAGGTTCCTAGAGATTAAATTGCTTGTCCAAATTCACATAACTGGTGAGTGAGAAACTGTTTTAAAACCAGGTCTTACACCAGAATCTTTCTTTTTAAACCATTTAGTTTGCAATATATTGTATTGGTTTTGGTTTAGTCTCTCTTCTTACCCGAGATGCAAACACCTTAGTACCTGTGTATCTGTCAGAGTCTTGTTAGGAACAAATAACACAGTTAAACTAAGAAAGTTGAGGAGGGCTTGACAAGGTGTGGGCAGGACATAGAGAAACAACAAGGAAGAGGACAGTGCCCCAGGGATTCGGGGGACTGCGTCAGCTGTTCCTACCCTTAGGCCTGAAGGGACCAAAGACCGGGAATGTGGTTGGAACTTGAGGGGACAGAAAGCTGGTTGGACTTGTGGCTTCCTTGTAGGAGCACAGCCAGCTGGCAGAAACACCGTGGGGTGGGGAGAAATGGAGAGATAAATGCCCCACTCACTCTCCCCCCTCCTTCCAATCTCCTGCCACTGCCTCCCCTGCTGCTACTGGCCAAACATGACCAGGAGTCCCAACTCTACAGGCCGTAGACCAGCCTCCAGGAGCAAAAGTAGATGTGAGGTGGGGGCACCTGCAGATACCCAGCAGGGCCTGCTGCACGGCTGGGCAGAGAGCTGCTGAGCAGGTTTCTTAGCTGGGAATTTAAGACTCATAAAATTACAATGATTGCTGTTGCCATTTTGTTATACCTAGCTTCTCTGGGATGGGAATAGGAGATGTCTGTAATGAACACAAAATCTATTCTCATCCTTCCTGGAGAGAAACTATGATATGACAGGGCTGTTTCCCCCATCAGACACTTACTGCTTTGCAATGACCGTTTGAGGGTGAAAATGGCATTTTTTAATCCTTCATAGGGCCAGAAATAATACCTATCTTACAGTGGGTGTTCGATAAATGTTTACTGAACAAATGAATGTTCTGAGCCACGTTGCTGTTAGATTTGGAAAAAAATAATGTCTGAAATCTCCCATTGCTCTGATTCATCAAACAGCTGAACGATTTCTACGTGTCAGATAGTGTGCTAGATACTCTTTCACATGGGATGTGAGTTATTTGCTCTTCACTGTCAGTTTGTTGGGACGTAATAGAGCATCCCCACTTTATAGATCTTTAAAAATAAAGCTCAGCCCCCTAGGTAAGCTGAGTAAGTGGCAGAGCTGGGATGTGCTCCCACATCTTCTGGTTCCAAGCGCTGTGCTCTTTCCCATACAGCCTACTCTTGGTCTGATCAGACCTCTGAGCTGAGTTCAGGGTCTTCTCTCTCACCTCTGCCTCCGTCTCCGGATGAGGATCACATAGACGGGAGCCAGGGCAGAGACCAGGGAAAGAGCAGAAGGTGGTGGGCGAAGAGCCTGGCTGGGTGAGACCAGATGTCACCTTGCTGGTGAGAGCAGGGCCTCCCCAGCCTTTGGGTCTGGAAGCGTGTCCTGACTCAGTGGAGTTCTGCAGACCAGAGCCATTCGGCGTATTGTAGTCGGGCTGTTGTCTTTCACACGAGACATAACTGGCTGCAAATATCTAAACCAGAGTGACACTCACTGCTTTGCAATCATTTGGTTAAAATACATTTTTACCCAAGTGCAGTCAACAAGGAAAACCATGACCTGTCATCAACCTGCACCTTTCTACTCCCTTCGTTGTGCTGTGACAGACATAGCCGTGTTTGGAGGCGCAGGGGGAAGGGAGTCAAGGGGCCAGAGTCCACAGGGGCTCTTGTGTTGTGAGCCCCACCTGGGCTGTTGGTGATCTAGCCATATGGGGAGATGGGGGCGACCAAGCCTGCTGTTTCTGGAGGGTAGAAGTGGGAAGACCCCCAGAGACTTCATGGTGGATGTTACATAAAGGAGATGAAAGGAATAAGAATACCACCCTAAAGAAAAGTACCAGTAGGCATGTTGGTTAAGCAGAAAGAGCCCAGACTTAGAGTCAAAGGAACAGCAGAGTTCCTAAGCTTCTCAATTTGATGTGCTGGTTCAAGTGATTCTGGATGGTATCGAACCTCTCCTTGCCTTGGTTTTTCCCTTTTTAGAAAAGGAGTTTACTTTTGCCTTGCCAAGCACCTTGGGTACAATTGAGATTAGCTGTTGTACTCTGTAAATAAAGTTCCCATGTAAATAGCGCATGCCGAGATGACTCTTCTCCACCCAGAGGCTGATACAGAAAGTGAGTGGAAATCTGGGACAGAACCAAAGATGGGCAGTGTGGCTCCTTAGGGTCCCTGGTTCCTAGGAAAGTGCAGTTTCACCAAACCTCATGTTCCCCAAGGTGCCAGGGGAGAGGCGTGTCAAGAGGTAAGAGGCTGAGAGGCACGCCAGCTTCATGCAGTCACGAGGAGCCGGGCACTGAGATGGGCCCATGCTTGGCTTTGTGCCATTTTGAGATTCTTAATAATTTTTAAGCAAGGGACCCTGCATTTTCACTTTGCAGGAGGCCCCAAAAAGTATGTAGCCTGTCCTGTTGTGACGATACTCCTCACTGGCTATCAACAATAGCTGAAAGTAAACAGGTAGGTACAAGGGTGGACAATTAGCTTGGGCTGTGACATAAAGCAGAAGGCTCTATGTCTATGTTTGGCTTGTAAAATCGTGAAACTAGGCAGACCCTCCAGAACTACCTTAGCCATTTTTCTGCCTTTTAGCAGGGATGTTCCAATTCCTAAGACAGATCAAATAGTTCCTACAGTTTTGGTTTTCTTCAAGCACAAAGGACCCACCTTTTTCTTTAAGTTGATCTGGGGGCAATGTTACCTATGGACTAGACTAATTTTCTCTACAAGCCCAGTACAGCCTAAAGAAACTCTAATTTTATCCCACAGTTTTCAGAAATGTTTTGTTTTCATGATCTCCTTTGATCCTCAAAGCCCTCTGTCCCCCTACTCAAGAAACATGAATTGAGCATGAACAGAGTATCAGGCACTATCCTAAATGATAGAGTTAGAACTGGTGACAGGACAAGTCTCTACTCTTGCCCCCCAAACCCCCAACCCACGTCTTATGGGATCAGGAACCAGATTCCGATGGTTAGATATTTCACAAGTCTGCAGATCGAAGTTTGCCCCAGAATGGACCATACCCAGGGTCTATTCTTGATTTGATGACAAGATTTGGGACTTTCTGAGTTAATGTTTAGGTGATATTCTGGTCTTAGAATTAGTACTGGAATGGGTTAAGACATTTGGGGATGTTGGGATAGGGCGTCTATATTTTGCACATGGGACAGACATGAATTTGGGGGAGTCAGAGGGTGGCAGATGGTACTGGGTTGAATAATGCCCCCCAAAATCTGTGTCTTTCCAGAAGCTCAGGATATGACCTAATTTGGAAATGGGATCATTGCAGATGAAATTAGTTAAGGTGAGGTCATATGGAATAGAGTGGGCCCTTAACCCAATGTGACTGATGTCCTTGTAAGAAGAAGAAAAAATGGATCTCCTTTGTATCCATTCAAAGGATAATGCCACGTAAGGATGGAGGCAGACATTGGAGTGATATGTCTACAAGCCAAGGAAAGCCAAAGATTGCTAGCAACCACCAAAAGCTAAGGGAGAGGCATGGAGCAGTCTCTCCCTCAGAGTGCCCAGAAGGAACCAACCCTGCCAACACCTTGATGTCAGATTTCTGACCTCCAGAACTGTGAGAGAAGAAATTTCTATTGTTTTAAAGTGGTCCTTTGTGACAGCAGCTCTAAGAAACTAATACAGGCGACTTGGCCGGTAACACACAGTGGCAGGATGCCACAGACTGGACTGGAATATTACTGCTTATCTTTAGTTGTGTGTCACCATCATACAGGATTAGGCACAGAGTTTCTGGAGTCAAGTCCAGGCTCCACCAGCCACCCTATAACCTTGGTTAAGATACTTAACTTCTCTACACCCCAATTCAAACACCTGTAAACATGTGGATCCTTAGCGGCTGCATCTCACAGAGATGTGAGGGTTACAGTATGACCTCTTAAAACAGTGCCTGGTTTGGAGTTAGTGCTTGGTTTTGTGGTTACTGTTACCATGTCTCCCTGGGCAGATTTTGAGGCCTGTGATAGGAACCAAGAGACTTGTTTTATTCATGCTTGTGTCCTCAGTGCTCAGCATTGAGCTTGGTGCACGATAAAAACACAAAAGGTGTTCATTGAGCTGTATTACAGTCTGTTAATAATGCTGCTTTTAGCTCCAGTAGGGTGGGAGAGTGGAGTGAACCCAAAGGGGGGCTCTCATCTTAAGGTCAGTGTTCTGAGGGCTACCTCTCTGCAGGTCACGTCAGGCAGTGACCCCTGTATGCCAGGGGACGGTATGTCACCAGCTCAATGAGACACCACTCTCTGCAGAACTGCCCCTACCTAGAGCCCATCATTTCTAATGGACTAAAGGAGCTGGTGCCTTTAAATTCCACAGAAGGGGAAGAAAAAGCACTTTGGTTTCAGTCCGTATTCTCCATTAGACACCCTTCAGGTGTTAGCAATATTATGCCACAATTTCATTATCCATTAAAGCCAGGTAATAATAAGTACACAAAGGTATTTGCAGCCTATTGATGTTAATGAAAGAGATCAATCTAATTCAGAATGTGTATGTAGAGAGCTCCTTGGAGATGGAATAGGCCCCAAGGTGAGCCTCTAATTGCCTCCTTGATGGTAGACCTCACCAGTACTCAATTTTGCATGACCATCTTTATGACATAGTTGGAATTTTGACGCCCAGACTCACGCTTCATACAGAAGCCCATTCTCCTCCTCTCTCAAGCCCCTCCTAACATTCCCAATTCAGAAAGAATGGGAAAGTTGCGGCCATTTAAGTAAGATCCTTGCACAAGAGTGAGAGTTTCTTGGATCTAGACCATGGGTCGGGTTGGATTAGCAGAAAGTCCGTGATTCCAGAGTTACTTGAGTGACCCTGGAAGGGTTTCTAGGGGTCTAAATTCTCTCTCTCTATCTCTCTATCTATCATCTATCTATATATCTGTGTGTGTGTGTGTCTCTCTCTCTCCTCTCTTTATCTCTGTCTCTGGAGTGACCTAATAGAGCTTAGAAGGATCCTCTATCAAGTTTCTGAGCTGCATTCAAAGGATATCTCAATGAAATTAATCTACCCTACTCTAGAAAGGAAAATTACATCTGAAAGTGAGGGTAAACAAGGCGCCTTTCTTTCCCAGATGCCCCTCTGCATTTTTCTAGGAGTCCCCTGTGGACCTCCCAATTCTGGCCGCATGAAATTTAGTCAGTGAGAGGACATCTGTGGTCCAGCTCACTTTAGTTCCCACAACGGTCTGCCCTTTTCTATCCAACGTAAGTTCTCAAATTTTATTTCTACCGCCTCTCACTTCTACCCTCATTCTTTTTTTTTTTTTTTTTTTGCGGTACGCGGGCCTCTCACTGTTGTGGCCTCTCCCGCTGCGGAGCAACAGGCTCCGGACACGCAGGCTCAGCGGCCATGGCTTATGGGCCCAGCCGCTGCGCGGCATGTGGGATCTTCCCGGACCGGGGCACGAACCCGTGTCCCCTGCATTGGCAGGCGGACTCTCAACCACTGCGCCACCAGGGAAGCCCTACCCTCATTCTTTAACAAACAAAAAAGAAACAAAACACTACATATAGAAATCAAATGTTCACCCTGCTCTTTCTGGGAACCAGCACCTCTGGCAATGTGTTGGAGGAAACCTCCCCTCCTATGGCTGCTGGATCGGGTGCCAGGCTGCACACAGACATCCTCGTAGGCAGAGGTGCCTGTGCTCTGGGCCCCCTGCGGAATGCAGCCTGACTCCAAAGTGTCACCGGTGCCCTCTGATCATCAATACATGTCCTAGAGCTGCAGACATGATTGCACATTAGCCAGAACTAATGGGGCACCCGGAGCATTTGGTTCAGTATCAATGGCAGCATGTACATCAGGCCCAGGTTGATGACGTACTTAGAATAGATCTTTGTTCCTCCTGCCTGCCCCACCTGTTCCCTACCCCCTGCTGGGTAGCCTGGACTTGGACATAGGAGGTGATTAGATTAAGAGGGAGTTGATCCTTTGCTGTCAGGACCCTGGCAGGTCCATTGTTGGCATGGAACTGGGCTCTGAATTTCACATTATTGGCTAAAGGTCGTTGAAGGACACCAGGGTGACTTGATTGCTAAATTCAGAGTAGGATGTCTGGCACGGAGTAGGAGAACATGGGCCGACACGGTGCACATAGGGGGAATAGGGAGTCAGGGAGGCTGAACGAGGTCGAGGGGGACAAAGAACTGAACTGGAGAGTCATTCAATCTACTTGTCTTCCAAAGTTGCAGGAATGCCCCTGAGTCTGACTCCCTGCCTTACCAGACATGATCTGTGGCTCTTCCCAGGATTCTTTCCCTACTCTGTTCCAGAGGGCCAGGGTGGAAGGCAGCCTGCTAGATAACCAACCTTAACCCCCAGGGCAAAGGTCCCCAGGGAGAAGTTCCAAGAGCATGAAATCTCGCACCGATGTCCCCTCCAGCCCCACTCAGTGTAAACACTGAATGGAAAAGAAGGGTGGCAGTGAAGACAACAAACGAATGGGACCTTGGTCCCCGAGATCCAGGGAGGAGATCGTCTCCTCCCTTTAACAATCTTTTACGTCTCTGTTCATCATATTTAACATGGACTAGGACATAGAAAACCTCTTGCCAGGACTTCCCTGGTGGCGCAGTGGTTAAGAATCCGCCTGCCAATGCAGGGGACACGGGTTTGAGCCCTGGTCCGGGAAGATCCCACATGCTGCGGAGCAACTAAGCCCGTGCACGAGCCACAGCTACTGAGCCCACGTGCCACAACTACTGAAGCCCGCACACCTAGAGCCCGTGCTCCACAACAAGAGAAGCCACCTCAACGAGAAGCCCACATGCAGCAGCAAAGAGTAGCCCTCACTCGATGCAACTATAGAAGAGCCTGCGCACAGCAACGAAGACCCAACACAGCCAAAAATAAACAAACAAATAAATAAATAAAGTAAAAAAAGAAAACCTCTTGCCACTGTTGAGAAGACAATTAATATCTAGGGTAAAGGGTGACATGTAACTACAAATAATGGCTGCTCTATGGAGAGAGTGCGTTTGTGTGCACGGGAACACACACTCCTGTTTACCTGCCCCGTCTCCCATCTTTGTTTGTCTCCTCCGTGCATGTAGGTAATGGTGTGTGCAGCGTTCTCCAGAGTGCTTGATGGGTGACTGTGTTCCACCCTGCATGTGCTACTCTCTCACATTTCCCTTTAATGATCTCCATTATTCGGGCTGCATTAATAATGTTTGTGGGCTGATATCTTTAAAATTAATGAGGTGTTTACTCTTAGCCAAGAAACTCATTGAAATTAAAAAAGCTTTCTTTTTCCCCTCCCTTTCTCTTGGTAAAAAAGTGGACAAACAAGCCACAATGCAAGCTTTGATAAAAACCAAGCAGAATAGGCAAGAACCCAAGCCCTACCGCAAAGAAGGTATGAATTGGGAGTAGCTGGTGCCTGGAGTTATACATTAGTCATGTTCAAATCACAGCTGTGTCTAAGAGGGCTTGATTTAACAAGAGCTTTGCTAGAAAGCTGCATACCACACCTTTTAACCAATGGAGGACTTCTGTGCCCTCAATAATCGCTTATTTCATCCCCACCGCTCCCCTTAGCATAGGATTATCCATTGTAACCGTAGCACCTTAGTCTAGTCTGACTTTTCCTTCTTATTCAAAAGGGTTGTTTCCAGGAGACTTCATCTGTGTGAATTCATCTGTGCAATCCTGACCTGTCTGTAGTCTCTACTTTTCAATCAGATTACCTGGCATGAAAGACCCTCCCACTGCCCCCAGCTCCCACCACCAGCTGACTTTGTGCAGAAAAGCAGGACTGAATATTAATGACAAGTCTGCCGGCTGCAGAAACTTGCTGCAAAGTATCAGGCTTCACTGTCCTGCTCCCAACTGCCTCCCAGGTGTCTGCTGGACAAATTTCCCCAGGAACAGTGCAGCCAAGGGCATTCCCGGTGACACATCTGAGAAGTTCGGGTTCTTATCACGTCGTACTAGAGTAGTTGTTCTCTCTGACCTGGAAACCACCAGTAGTCTCTGTGGATCCTGCAGGTGATTTGTTAGCTAATCCCTCAAGATACTCAAGTTAATAATATGATAATTTTATGCACTTGAGTCTGGGATTAATTAATAATTTACTCAATTGCAAACAGGACATTAATGTTGAAGAGACACTCTTCTCCCAATTTTTTGTTGCTGTTGTTGTGGGTTTTTATTTCTCTCTCTCTCGGTAGCAATTAAAAGTGAGGATGTTACATGTATTGAAAGCCTGGAAGATTCCTGCTGTAGGGGCTGGTTCAGGTCTCTGTCTGAAAACCATTCTCTTTATATTCACATATGGAATAGCTACAGCAGGAGTCCAGGATCTACGGCTGAATCTCTCGTCTCTGAAATGCCAAAATGCAAGTGGATGTTGGAACCATTGGAATCTCCTGTACTTAGGTGGTAATGAATGAGAAGATGCAGGAGAGAGACTCCTCAGCCCAATAGAGAAGGTGAAAAACTGCAGAGAAGTGGGCAACAGGGACAGGAATGGGGAGGACTTACATTAAACTGAATCTGTGCAAAATCTCCAGCGCTGCTCTGCAGGATGTTGTATGTTGAGGACACAGAAAGAAGTTCCCACTCACTGTCATTCAAAAATTCTTTGTGGTCATGTGTAATGTCTTCTCTGCTTCTCAGGAAGGCCAGGTCTACATCTTCCACTGAAAACAGAAACACTTGACTTCCCATGGAGAGAGGCACCAATATTAACCCACTTTTCCAACTCGCAATTCAAATCCTTCCTTTTTACTCCTGTCCCCACATGGACAGTCTTATGGAGATGGGGTTCAATATACTATTTTGAATTAGGGGTAGGGATGGGGGATAAAAACTTTCAGGTCATGAAAAAAAGCAGCTATGAACTGAGGGTTTGTACTCCATTGTCTATAGAATGAGACTTCTATAACGTTCTCAATGGCAGTAGAGGCCTAATATTGTATTTTCAAACCAACAGCAGCAAAGGGCAATATCTCTGGGCACAATACTGTACTTAGTCTGAATTACAGCAGGAGCCAAATAACTACAAGAAGAGATTTAGATTTATAAAAAGTCAATTATGTGCAAGAATAAAATAGACCTGAGGGACAGCAGAATGTAATAATTTCACCTATGTGAGCCAAGCCAGCACAACAAGTGTGTTTGCCCACTAGCAGGCTACACCTCTCATGGCTTACCTGTGTGCAGAATGCTATTGAAGGTTAGGCTGCAATTCTGAATATCGAATGGAAAAGCGTATGTCTCTAAACTGCATGCAGAGACCAGTAGGATGGACTTAGAGTGCTTAATGGTCCCAGATGAGTTCACGTAAACATAGGGAAGATCAGGTGATCTTTCAATGTCCACACTATATGAAACAAAAAAGATCTTTGTTACAGAAAGGGCTTTAGTCATTCCAATACATAAGCAGAACTGATTATGAGATGATAGTGACTGTAACACCCAAGACTAGCCTAGAAGTGCAAAGACAGAATCGCACTTTACATGAGATAGCCACCCTGGCAAAGGTGGGTTCAGCAATGACAGCCTTGTAAGTCAACTCACTGGAGATCAGCTCGGTGCTTTGTGACTGCCTGGAGGGGTGGGACAGGGAGGGTGGGAGGGAGGGAGACGCAAGAGGGAAGAGATATGGGAACATATGTATATGTATAGCTGATTCACTTTGTTATAAAGCAGAAACTAACAACCATTGTAAAGCAATTATACTCCAATAAAGATGTAAAAAAAAGAAAAAAAAAACACAGGCATAGGACTTCCCTGGTGGTGCAGTGGTTAAAAATCTGCCTGCCAATGCAGGGCACAGGGGTTTGAGCCCTGGTCTGGGAAGATCCCACATGCCACGGAGCAACTAAGCCCATGTGCCACAACTACTGAGCCTGCGTGTCACAACTATGGAAGCCCGCATGCCTAGAGCCTGTGCTCTGCAACAAGAGAAGCCACTGCAATGAGAGAAGCTCACGCACCGCAACGAAGAGTAGCCCCGCTCCCCTCAACTAGAGAAAGCCCACGTGCAACAACAAAGACCCAATGCAGCCAAAAATAAAATATATAAATAAATAAGTAAATGTATAAAACAAACACACACACACACACACAGACATAATCCATGAGTAACATCAAGCATTAGCAATCAAATCTGTATCTTAAATGATGTCAACCCATGGTACTTCTAATCTGAATATTCCCAACAGTATGCTCTTCTTCAAGTTGAGAAACAAAAATTAGTAACAATGACTTAAAGGAAGCAGCAACCAGCCTGAATATTCTAAGCAGTCTAAACCCCACAGAAACACACCCCAGCACACTTACAACTCATTTATGGTGATATCAGGAGCCCAGATGGCACTTAGGGGTAGGGAGATCTCACTAATCTCATCAAACATGCTGGAGTTCCAGGATAAAAACTCATCATCCCAAACCTGTATCCAAAAAGGAAACATCACAAAGGGGCAATGCCAATCTCATCAAAGAACTGAAGAGGGATTCGGATGAATAACTCAATTGATCAGCCCGTTGGTTCTATCTGTCAGGGAAGAGGACTTTCCATTCAGCTCCTAAAAAGGGTTGCCCCAACCAGAAACCACGGCCATGTATCTTACTCAGATTCTAATAAATCAAGTCTGCTGCGGACATAAAGAACTAGAAACACAAGATAGTATCTATTTCTTCGAATAATTACATCTTGCAACAGATTGAGTTCAGGAGTCCAGCATGCACGGAAGAAAACATAATCATTTACCTCACGGTACCATACACTTGTCTTTAATTTTTGATTCTGTGCATCCTGCAAAGCAAAAAGAACATCCACACCAAATCTTAGAGTGTCAGAAAATCAAAGCCCAATTCAACAGTGTGACAATTCAGAGGAAGAAAATCAAATCCAACAAAATAATGCTGATTTTAGAAACATTACCTTGACTCTTCAATACCTGAGTATTCTCAGTTCTTATTTATTACATACACCTGTCGCTATGAGCTTTACTATATTATCTATGATAAAATGACACACTAACTGCACTTGACATCTTAAATGATTTGTGAATCTCTTTCCTACTCTAATTGTTACCCTGCCATTAATCAGACTAAAAGATGATATGTAGTCGTAGCCAATTTTGGACTAAAAAGATGAGACCACCCTTTTATTTGTAATCAAGATGTTATTCATAATCTTTCAATGAATGTTATCTCAACTGCCATTGGCAGCCATTCCTGTTGTTACTCTATGCTTGGATTTCTCTGCTTATAAAACAGACTGAATGAGCTTAATCCAAGTGAGGTATATTTTTGGTGATATAAATAGATGTGGCTTCCCACGTCAGTGATTTAAAAAAAAGATCTCCCCAAACAAAAAAATCCACTTTACTAATTTTTTTTCATATTGAATCTAGTAAAAACATGCTAAAATGATTATATTCTTAGGGATTAAAAGAAAAGGAACATCTCATACCATATACAAGCATTAACTCAAAATGGATCATAAACCAAAATGTAAGAGCTAAAACTATAAAACTCTTAGAACAAAACATAGGAGTAAACTTCATGACTTTGAATTAGGCAATAATTTCTTAGATATGACACCACAAACACAAGCAGCAAAAGAAAAAGTAAATGGGACTTCATCAAAATTTAAAACCTTTGTGTTTGAAAGGACATCATCAGGAAGTCAAGTGACAAACCACAGTATGAGTGAAAATATTTGCAAATCATATACCTAGTAAGGGGCTTGTATCCAGAATATATAAAGAACTCTTACAACTCAACAATAAAAAGGTAAATAAACCAATTTAAAAATGAGCATCAAAGGCCACAGTCAAGGCTTCCCTGGTGGCACAGTGATTGAGAGTCCGCCTGCCGATGCAGGGGACGCAGGTTCGTGCCCCGGTCCGGGAAGATCCCACATGCCGCAGAGCGGCTGGGCCCGTGAGCCATGGTCGCTGAGCCTGCGCGTCCGGAGCCTGTGCTCCGCAATGGGAGAGGCCACAACAGTGAGAGGCCCATGTACCGCAAAAAAAAAAAAAAAAGGACACAGTCAACAGAGTGAGAAGGCAACTCATAGAATGGAAGAAAACATTTGTGGATCCTACATCTGATAAAGGGTTATTATCCTGAATATTAAAGAACTTCTACAACTCAAAACAAAACCAATATCCTTATTTAAGAGTGGGCAAAAGACTTGAATACACTAGATATACAAATGGCCAATAAATACATGAAAATATGCTCAACATCACAGCTATGGACCAAACTGTGTTCTTCCAAAATTCATATATGACTGTATTTGGAGGTAGGACTTTTAGGAGATAATTAAGGTTAAATGAGGTCAAAAGGGTGGGGCTCTCATCCAATAGGATTGGTGACCTTAGAAAGAGAGGAAGAGAGAATGATCTCTCTTTCTCCTCCCTGTGAGGACACAGTGAGAAGGCAGCCATCTGCAAGCCAGGAGGAGAGCTCTTACTAGGAACCAAATTGGCTGGAACTTTGATCTTGAACTGCCCAGCCTCCAGAACTGTGACAAATAAATTTCTGTTGTTTAAGCCACCCAGCCTATGGTATTTGTTACGGCAGTTGGAGCTGGCTGATATAATTTCTAATCATTAGGGAAATATAAACCAAAACCACAATGAAATACCATTTCACTCTCATTAGGATGGCTACTATTTTTTTTTTAAAGCAGAAAATAAGTGTTGGTGAGGATAATTGGAATTCTTGTGCACTATTGTTGGGAATGTAAAATGGTGCAGCTGCTATGGAAAACAGTATGGCAGTTCCTAAAAACTTAAAAATAGAATTACTACATGGTCCAACAATTCCTCTCCTCGGCATTTACCCAAAAGAATTGAAAGCAGGGACTTGGACAGATATTTGTACATCTATGTTCATTATTCACAATAGCCAAGGGGTGGAAGCAACCCAAGTGCCCCTCAGTGGATGAATGGATGAACAAAATGTAGTATATATATGCAATGTAATATTATTCAGTCTTTAAAAGGAAGGAAATTCTGACCCATGCTACAACATGGATGAACCTTGAAGACACTATGCAAAGTCACAAATAAGCCAGTCACAAAAGGACAAATAGGGCTTCCCTGGTGGCGCAGTGGTTGGAGGTCTGCCTGCCGATGCAGGGGACACGGGTTCATGCCCTGGTCTGGGAAGATCCCACATGCCGCGGAGCGGCTGTGCCCGTGAGCCATGGCTGCTGAGCCTGCGCGTCCGGAGCCTGTGCTCCGCAATGGGAGAGGCCACAACAGTGAGAGGCCCACGTACCGCAAAAAAAAAAAAAAAAAAAAAAAAAAAAAAAAGGCAAATATTTTATGATATTTGTCTATATATAGACAAATATATAGACAAATATCATATTAGGCTATATATAGTCTAAGTACCTAGACTAGTCAAATTCATAGGGACAGAAAGTAGAATGATGGTTGCCGGGGGCTGGGGAATGGGAAATGGGGAAATGGTGTTTAATGGGTGCAGGGTTTCAGTTTTGGAAGATGAAGAGTTCTGGAGATGGACAGTGGTGATGTTTGTACAACAATGAGCATGTACTTAATGCCATTGAACTGTACACTTAAAAAAGGTTAAGATGGAAATTTTATATTACGTGTAGTTTACTACAAGCAAAATTAATAATTTTAAAATAAGCAAAGGACTTGAACAGATATTTCTCCAAGGGAGATATATAAATGTGGCCAATTAACACTTGAAAAGATGCTCGACATCATTAGTTATTAGGGAAATGCAAATCAAAACCACAATGAGATACCACTTCACCCCACTAGGACGGGTAAAATTAAAAAGACAAAAAATAAGTGTTGGGAAAATGTAGAAAAATTAGAGCCCCCCTACATTGCTAGTGGGATTATAAAATGGTGCAGCCACTGTGTAAAACAGTATGGTAGTTCCTCAGAATGTTAAACATAGAGTTACCATAGGACCTAGCAACTGCACTCCTAAGTGAATAACCAAGTACACACACACACACAGTGTGTACAGGAAAAACTCTTGAAAACAGAAGTACACACACACACACAGTGTGTACAGGAAAAAAAGCAAACTTGTACAGGACTGTTCATAGCAGCCAAAAAGTAGAAATAACCCAATATCCATCAACTGATGAATGGATAAACAAAATGTGGTACATATCCATTCAATAGAATATTTTTCAGCACTAAAAACTAGCACGTTCCTACATGCTACAACATGGATGAAACTTGAAGACATTATGCTAAATGAAAGAATTCAATCACAAGAGGCCATTTATTGTATGATACCATTTATATGAAATGTCTGGAATAGGCAAATCTGTAGAGATAAAAAGTAGATTAGTGGGACTTCCCTGGCAGTCCAGTGGTTAAGACTTCACCTTCCAATGCAGGGAGTGAAGGTCTGATCCCTGGTTGGGGAGCTAGATCCCACATGCCTTGCAGCCAAAAATAAAAAAAACCCAAAACAGAACAGAAGCAATATTGTGACAAATTCAATGAAGACTTTTTAAAAACTGGTCCACATCAAAAGAAATTTTTTTTAAAAAGTAGATTAGTGTTTGCCTAGGGCCGGTGAGGGTGGGGTGCAGGATGCGGCTGCTAATGGTATGAAATCTTTGGAAGTGATGAAATGCTTTGAAATTAGATAGTGGTGATGGTTGCACAGCTCTGTGAATATACTGCAACCACTGAATTATATAGTTTAAATGGATGACTTTTGTGGTTGTGTTATATCTCAATAGAACTGCCATTTAAAAAATGTATTAATAAAGAAAAAGAAAATCATTATTTTTTGGCCACACCATGCAGCATGCGGGATTTTATTTCCCTGACTGGGGATTGAACCCATGCCCCCAGTAGTGGAAGCGTGGAGGCTTAACCATTGGACCACCAGGGAAGTCCCAGGAAACCATTTTTGAAGATGTTTCAGGGAATGTATAGGTAAGAAGGCTGGTACAAACTACTGATGAAACCATTCCTTTCCAACTGTATCCTTCAAAGAGAATAAGAGGCATGGAAAATCCAAGATAAAAACATGTGAAATAAAATGTGTAAAACACTTCCTTACTGATTTTGGTTCAAAGCTGAGGAGTCATTTAAATAACATTTGTATTTCTGTAATATTAAGTGTAATACCAATTTCAGTAAAATAATAGAGTTGGGGAGTTATGGCATGAAAGCAAACAACAGCTCCATTTTCCTCCCCAGAACAAAGTATATTAAATTAATTATCCAGTCAGTTATCCAATCACATCAAAAATATATAATCTTGGGGCTTCCCTGGTGGCGCAGTGGTTGAGAGTCCGCCTGCCGATGCAGGGGACACGGGTTCGTGCCCCGGTCCGGGAAGATCCCACATGCCGTGGAGCAGCTGGGCCCGTGAGCCATGGCCGCTAAGCCTGCGCGTCCGGAGCCTGTGCTCCTTAACGGGAGAAGCCACAACAGTGAGAGGCCCACGTACCGAAAAAAAAAAAAAATATATATATATATATATATATAATCTTTGTGCATAGGGTCAAGACTACCACTCTCTTAAATCCAGGCTGGGTGGGGGGTAGGGAGAAGCCATTGACATTTACTTCTTGCGGGGGGTGCACCTGGAATTGTGTAGTGCTCAGACTATACAGGTGTACACAGGATGGCATCATTTGAAAGAGAAACAATAAACTTTTTAAAGTTCCCCCTTTTTGCAATCAAAAAAGTAAGTTGCTATTGAATAAACATTTCTAGATACCTTGAGAAAAAAGGGATTGTGCACAGATACAGAGGGACTCTACTTCAGTGGTTCAGCAGAGGTTAGTCGGAGTGAACTTGCTCTGCAGATTTTTATGAACTTCAAATAGATACATGAGAAAGGCAGGTTTTAAAATGGTATACAGTTGTCCCTCAGTATCCATGCAGCATTGGCTCCAGAACCCCCTCAGATACCAAAATCTATAGATGCTCAAGACCCTTATGTATAAAATGGAGAAGTATTTGCATATAACCTACACACATCCTCCAGTATACTTTAAATCATCTCTAGATTACTCATAATACCCAATACAATGAAATGCTACGTAAATAGTTGCTGATGCATGGCAAATTCAAGTTTTGCTTTTTGGAACTTTCTGAAATTTTTTAAAATAAATTTATTTATTTTATTTATTTATTTATTTTTGGCTGCCTTGGGTCTTTGTTGCTGTGTGCGGGCTTTCTCTAGTTGCAGAGAGCAGGGGTTACTCTTTGTTGTGGTGCGCAGGCTTCTCATTACAGTGGCTTCTCTTGTTGCGGACCGTGGGCTCTAGGCACGTGGGCTTCAGTAACTGTGGCACATGGGCTCAGTAGTTGTGGCACATGGGCTTAGTTGCTCCACAGCATGTGGGATCTTCCAGGACCAGGGATCGAACCCTTGTCCCCTGCATTGGCAGGCGGATCCTTAACCACTGCGCCACCAGGGAAGTCTCTGGAATTTTTTTTTAATATATTTTCGAGGCACAGTTGGTTCAATCTGCAAATACTGTACTGACTGTACAAAATGTAAACACTGAATTCACAAGTATTTCCCTAAGAAACAGCTTGGAGGAGGTACAGAGAGGACTCCCAGCCAAGATAGGCTCTGAGGGGCTCAGGGCAGTTAAAAAAAGACCTCTACTGAGAGCCCAAGATTGGGTGACACCACTTTCTTCCAAGTTTTACTGGCTGAGAGAGCCTGAAATAGATCATATCTCACCCACTAACACACAAAAGGCACAGTTCTAGGCTTAGCTGCAATCAAAGAGGGTCCCCCCTTAACAATGGAAAAAGTCCAAAACGTTGTTTCTATTACTGAGAAATATAGCTTTTAGCTACTCTTTCATTACAAATATACTTTTACATCTATGAAATATCCCAACCAGTTTCTTTATCACTGTCATGAAAAGTTGTGAATATAACTCGTTGACTCAGTCATGTGGCTGGGGAGGAAGGTCTCTACGTATTAATGTTTCATTTTCACTGTCATTTTATCTAGTTGGTTCTTATTAACTGCCATGTTGACGCCTTCGCTTGTTTTTCTCTTCCTGCCAAGCCCTTTGTCATGTTACACGTAACAATAGTGTTAAGAATTTTTTCCCTAATATCTTATGGGGGTGTCTGGGAAGATTTGTCATTCAGCCCTAAAGAACACAATGTCAAAAAGAAGTTTGAGGCTAAAACTGAAGTCTTTTTTTTGTCAAGGGAAACAAGTTTCTCAATGCCAGCTGGTGAACATAATTGGTTCTCTGGTGGCATTATTCACAGCTTTTCCCTCTGTGCATCTCTTTCTTTTATTTTTTTCTTTAGATGCCTTCCATCTTGTTTGTTAAAAGCAAAGGATATTTCAGAGAATTGGAATTCATTAGCCTTCCTAACAGAGGGAGTCTATTTAGATCTAAATTGGTGGTTAGCAAATATACAGATAATTCCTGCACATTCTTATTTATCTTTCCCAGTTCCAAAGACTATAGAAACAGATGCCTTAACGTCTGGCTGGGAGTCTCTAGTCAATGGACTGGAATACAAAGGAATCTTGGATTCAGAATTGACAAAACTCAATAGAAACAAATGGAAACTCTTCCCTGTTAGTAGATTATCTCTATAATCAGATTTCCCTAAGGTACACATAATACCCAGAAATTCTAAGACAAGACTGTAGTCTTTCACGTAAACAAAACAGGAGGCAAAACATAACGGAAGGGAGGTGCACTGATGAAAGCTCGGCTGAAAGCTCTTCACTCCAAACAAAAGTTGCCAGCAGTTCAGCTGCTGGTAGATGCATCCAACAAGTTATCTATTCACATTGGGAGTGTCCTTGTCTGAGCAGAATTTGTGAGTGATTTTTATCAAGTCCTTCAAACCAGCCCTGCCTCTGGAACAAACTTTAGGAGCAGCCCACCTGAATGTAATAGAGACATTTGCAAATTATATTAGACTAAGTCATTCATAAAGACAACCCTAGAATTGTACTTACATATCTTAATTAATTGGTTAGACATATATCTACCCAGTAGCTTTGAAGTAAGATATACTATGCTGCATATTGTGGGAAACAGGACCATGAGTTAGAAAATCCTTCCCTCAAGTAGCTATTAGTGTATGTGACATTTTAACAGTTAACTATGGGCATTAAGAAATACACATACTTCGCTGGATTCAAAAGAGGGAGACATTGCTGTCAGTTTGGAGAATTGAGGAAAATTTCTCTTAGGAGCTGAGATTTGAGGACTATAATATTTGATAGATGGCAAATGAAGAGGAAAACACATTCATTGGAGGAAATAGCAGAATTAACAGCATATAGGCAGGAAACAAGAAGTTCAGGTTCATTGTAGCATTGAGTACATGTAGAAGATAAAGTTAAGACAGTAGATAGGGATAAAACTAGAGGGATGGAATATAAGATTTTTCCATATTTCTGAAGGCAAGTTTTCCATATCCAATAAAATATGTCTAACATATTCTTGTAAAAAATTAGTATATTTCACAACATTGGAGAAAAGCATATCTTTGAAAAAATAATGGTGTTCTCCTTACCCACCATAAGGGATATAATTTTATTTTCTTTTATTGGGGTAGGAAGAAAGAGTTAGATTAAAACTTTCAATTTGATACAGTTGTTCCAAGGGAATTAGTAAAAGAAAGACTTTACTCCTTTTCTTTATCTCCAAATAAGACTCTAAATGAAAGCCTGAGCAATTCTACTTCACCTTCACCAATATGAAGTCAGAAAGTAGAAGGATAAGGAGAGACCTAGAAACCTGTCTTCAGCTCTTAACTCAAGGCTGATTCTATCTCTTCCCTGGAGTTTCATATAACATGGTTCATATCGTGTCTTTATTCAAATCATGTTTTTCCCATTGGACAATGTCCGATAAACAATATAGACATAATAACCCACTGACAACTAAATAGCAAGGACTAATATCTCTTAAGTAAGTGAAGATGCAGCCCCAGAAAATTGTCTCCCAAATTCTAGTTCAACATCCAAATAGAAAAGAGATTTAAAGGAGTTTTCTACTGGGGCTTTGTGTAAGACTAGGTCTTTTGGATAGTAAGGGTGGGCGTTTTCTGGCATTTAATTAAACAGTATTTTCTAGGATCTTAGATAGAGTACTTTTACTAGTGTAAGTGGGAAAATAAAGCTGAGAAAAGTGAAATTGTGTGCTAAAAGGAGGATTTTTTGTGTTGCATTTAAATGTACCTACTTATGGCCGCATAGCACAGGGAGATCAGCTCCGTGCTTTGTGTCCACCTAGAGGGGTACGATAGGGAGGGTGGGAGGGAGACGCAAGAGGGAGGAGATATGGGGATGTAGGTATATGTATAGCTGATTCACTTTGTTATACAGCAGAAACTAACACACCATTGTAAAGCAATTATACTCCAATAGAGATGTTAAAAATAAATAAATAAATGTACCTGCTTACGAAGAAATAATGAGTAGGGGTTTATCTAAGCTCGAGGAAAATTATGCTAAAATAACTTCATTAGATAAAAAATAATTTAAACCATGTTATAACAGAAAATTTATACTTTCAGTTTTGAAGTATTTTTCATCAATTTCAATACCTGAGTCTCAGTCAAAAAATCAGAGTCTATGATTCATAGTGCAGCACTAAGATATTAACATAGAGAAACACGTCCATTAAAATAAATTAAAGAGAAATTATTGAATTATTTTTTAAAGTACATTAAAATAATAATACTGTATTGTAGGGCATATTATATATGTAAATGTAAGGGGAACAGGTAAATAGAATTTTACTGTTGTAAGATTTGTACATTTTATATGAAGTGTAATAACATTAATTCTAAGTACATTGTATTAAGTTAATGATGGATATGGAAATCCCTAAAATAACATCTAAAAATAATACACAGAGGGATTGCAAAAAAGCTAATTTGATTTCAGAGGAACTAAAATCAAATATTAAAGAATATTTAATTTATCCAAAATAAGGCAGGATAAGAGGATCAGAAAACAGAAAACAGATGCGACAGCTAGAAAACAAATAGCAAGATGGTATTGGTAAATGGACAAAACACTTCCATTAAAATGCATAGGTTGACAGGTTAAAATAGCAATACCCTGGAACACTACTCAGCAACAAAAAAGAGTGAATTATTGATACACACAACAACTTGGATGAACCTGAAGGGAATTACACTGAATGAAAGAAGCCAACCTCAAAGGTAAGATACTGCATGATTCCATTTATATAATATTCTTGAGATGACACAATTATAAAGATAGAGAAGGGATTTATTGGTTGCCAGGGGTTAAGGGTTAGAGGGGAGAAAGGATTGCGGCTATAAAGGAACAGTACCAGGGAGCCCTGTGATGATGATGATTGTGTAGCTTGATGTGGTGGTAGTGGTGGTTACACAAAGCTACACATATGATAAAATTATAGAGAAACATACACACACATGCAAATGAGTATATGTAAAACTGGAGAAAGCTGAATAAGCACCAAAGTCCATTTTCTAGTATTGATACTGTACTGTACTGTATTTATTGTACTGTACTGATATTGTACTGTACTGTACTGTACTGATATTGTACTGTACTGTATTTATGCAAGATGTTAACATTGGGGGGCATTGAGTGAAGGGTGCACAGAACCTCCCTATAAATTTATTAGCAACTTCCTGTAAATTTATAGTTATTTCAAAATAAAAAGTTTAACAGAATGAAAGACCAAACTACATGCTCTGTCTAAGAGATGACTTTGAGTACCACAGAAATTGAAAATAAAAGGATGGCAAAATACATACCATGCAGAAAGTAAGCAAGAAAAAAACTTCAAGAAAAAGAATATTACCAGAGATAAAGAAGGGTATTTTATAATGGTAAAAGCTTCTGTTTGTTAAGAAGACATATGATCTTAAATGTGTATGCATCTAATAACAGGGCAGATAAATAGACAAACCACAATTATAATTGGGGATTGTTATACCCCTCTCTACGAAATTAATAGAACAACTGGACAAAAAAATTGTTATAGGAGATTTTAACAATACTATAACACACTTATTGAATTTACATTTATAAAACAGTGCACCCTTCTATTCAACATTGCACTAGAGGTTCGAGTCAGGGCAGTAGGCAATAAAAGGAAAGAAAAGCTATAAAGATTGGAAAGAAAGACATACAGCTTTCATTATTCACAGACAACATGATCTTCTACAGAGAAAATTTGAAAGAATCTACAAAAAAGACTCAAAAATTAATTAGATGGCAGGGTCACAGGATCAAGGTCAATATATACAAATCAGTTATATTTTTGTATGCTAGCAAGTAACAGAGACCCAAAATTAAAATACATTTATATTATTAAAATTTTAATTCTCTTTCTTATTAAAAAATATCATTTATAGGGCTTCCCTGGTGGCGCAGTTGTTGAGAGTCCACCTGCCGATACAGGGGACACGGGTTTGTGACCCGGTCTGGGAAGATCCCACATGTCGCGGAGCGGCTGCGCCCGTGAGCCATGGCCGCTGAAGCTGCGCATCCGGAGCCTGTGCTCCGCAATGGGAGAGGCCACAACAGTGAGAGGCCCGTGTACCGCAAAAAAAAAAAAAAAAAAAAAACCTTTTATAATAGCATCAAAAATGTGAAATACTTAGGGATAAATTTAACCAGATATGTGTAGAACACTGAAAAGCACTAAACATTATGCAAAGAAATTGAAGAACTAAACAAATGGAGAGATACACTGTTGTCATGGATTGAAAGCTTATTGTTAAGATGTTGATTCTCCTTAAATTGATCTATAGATTTAATGCAATCTCAATAAAAATCTGGTGGTTTTTAAAATAGAAGTTGATGAATTTTCTTAAGTTTATATGGAAATGCAAAGTGCCTAGAAGAGTCAAAACAATTTTAAAACAGAAGAGTAAGGTTGGAAGACTCACACTATCTGATTTCAAGACTTCTGTAATGCACAGTAATTGACACAGTGTATTGGTGTAAGGAGAAATATATTGATTAGTTGGACAGAATAGAATCCAAAAATAGACCAAAACTATATAAAGAACTTCTGCAACTCAATAATAAAGTAATAAACAATGCTATTTTTTAAAAAGTAAAAGATTTGAGTGAATACTCTATTTTAAAAGATATACAGTTGACAAGTAAGCTCATGGAAAGATGTTCAACATCATTAGTTTTTAGTGAAATGAAAGTTTAAAACCACATCGAGATATCACAAATCTACTTTGTGGTGACAAATCTACTAGAATGGTTAAAATTTAAAGAGATTGACAATATCAAGTGCTGGCAATCATGTGGAGGAACTGAAACTCTCAGACATTGCAGGTGGAGTGCAAAACAACACAGCCACTTTGGAAAACAGTTTGGCAGTTTCTTATAAAGTTAAACATAGACTTATACAACACAGCAATCTCACACCTAAGTATTTATCCAACAGAATTGAAAACGTATGCAAATGTTTATAGTGACTTTATTCATAATTGTTCCAATTTGGAAACAACCCACATCACATGTCCAACAACTGGTAAATAAGTAAACAAATTGCAGTACATTTGTACAATAGAATACTACTACTGACATATGCAACAACACAACACTGATAGCTCTCAAAGGCATTATTCTAAGTGAAAGAAGCCAAAAACAAAGAATAAAATACAATATGATTCCATTTATATGACATTCTAGAAAGGCAAAACTATAGGGAGAAAAAAGAAAATCTGTGGTTGCCAGAGACTGGGGCTGGGGGAAGGGACTGGCTTAAAACAGATGAGTTTCAAGGACTTCCCTGGTGGTACAGGGGTAAAGAATTCCCCTTACAATGCAGGGGAAGCAGGTTTGGTTCCTGGTCAGGGAACTAAAATCCCACATGCCGCGGGATAACTAAGACTGTGCACCACAACTACAGAGCCCAGGAGCCCTGGAGCCCACGCACCACTACTAGAGAAGAGAAAACCCACATGCCACAACTAGAGAGAAGCCCCCACACTGCAACAAAAGATCCTGCATGCCTCCATGAAGATCCTGCATGCCACAACTAAGACCTGATGCAGCCAAAAATAAATAAAGTAAATAATAAATAAATCTTAAAAAAATGATGAGTTTCAGTCTACATAATTTTTACCTCAAATTTTAAAATGCATCAAAATTTCATAGGATACAGTTAAATTAGTGCTTGGGGGAAAACTTATAACTTTAAATGTTAAAATTATAAAAGAAAAAAGGTTTAAAATAAATGATATAACTTTCCACTTTAAGAAACAAGATAAAGAAGAACAAATTAAGTACACAGTAAGTAGAAGAAAGGAAATAAAGATAAGAGTAGATATCAGTAAAATAGAAAACAATAAGGAAAATTCAAAACCAATATTTGGTTCTTTAAAGAAATAAATTAAATTGATAAACATTTGGTAATATTAGTCAAGGGAAAATAAGAGAAAACACAAATTACCAACATGAGGAATGAAAAAGGCAGTATCACTGGAGATCCTTTGGACATTAAAAGAATTAAGAGAGAATATTATGAACACATAAATTTGTAACTTTGATGAAACAGACAAATTCCTTGAAAAATACAAATTACCAAAACGGGCACAAGAAGAAATAGAAAATTTGAATATTCCTATATATGTTAATGAAATTAAATTTATATTTAAATACCTTCCCACAAAGAAAACTCCAGTCCCAGGCAGTTTTACTGGTGAATTTTATCAAACATTAGGGAAGAAAATTATCCATGTTACACAATTCCTTCAGTAAATTGAGGAGGGAACACTTTTCAACTAGTTTTATAAAGCCAGCATAACCCTGACGCCAAAACCAGACAAATACATTACAAAAAATAAAACTATAACCCAATACTCCTCATTAACATAGATGCAATCTACAATAAGTAGGAATTCAAATCCAGAAATATATAAAAAGGATAATATATCAAGATCAAGTGGGGTTTATTCTAGGAATGCAGGGGTGGTTTAACATTTGAAAATCAATCAAAAATAATTTACCATATTAACTGCATAAAACAGAAAAATCATATGATCATTCAAATTGATTGAGAAAAAATTTGATGTAATTTAGTGTCATTCATGATTTTTAAAATATCTCTCAGCACATAGAAAATAGGAGAGGACTTTTTCAACCTGATAAAGATCATCTATGAAAAATCTATAGCTAACGTCACACTTAATGGTGAAAGATTTTTCTGTAAGAATGGAAACAAATAAAAATGTCTGCTCTCACCACTTCCATTAACACTGTAGTAGAGGTCTTAGGCAATGCAATAAGACAAGAAGAATAAAGGGTACACAGATTAAAAAAGAAAGAAGTAAAACTATTTGCAGATGAAATGATTGTGTATGTAGAAAATACTAATCTGAAAAACTACTAGAATTAGGAAGTGAATTTTGCAAGGTCACAGGACACAAAGTCAACATACAAAATGAATCCTATTTCTTTCTAATGACAACAAATAACTAGAACATTTAAAATTTTAAGTAATATTTATAGCTACATCAAAAATACTTTGGGATAACTTTAATGGAAATATGTATAAAACTTCTACCTTTAAAATTATAAAACACTGCTGAAGACCCAAATAAATGGAGAGACATACCATATTCAAAGACTGGAAAACTCAGTATTGGTAAATGTCAATTCTCCCCTAAATTTCTCTGTGGGTCCTACACCATTCCAAGCAAACTCCCAGCAGGTTTTTTTTTTTAATGAAGTGTGACAAACTGAATATAAAATTTATGTAGAAGTACAAAGGTTCTAAAAAGCCAAACTATCTTAAAAATGAAGAATAAAATTCAAGGACTTACACTATCTGATTTCAAGATATCAGATAGTCTGACACTTATAAGTTAACTTAATTTTCAGCCAAGACATCACAGCAATTCAACGGGGAAAGGGAAGACTTTTCAAAAAATGGTGATGGAACAAATCCTTTCTAAATGCAAAAACAAAAACAAAACAAAATTCAAAACAACAGCAAAAAACTTTGAACTATGCCTCACACCATTACAAAAATTAATTCTCAAGATCACAGAACTAAATCTAAGGAGCTAAAAACTATAAATCTTCTGAAAGAAAATATAGGAAAATATTTTGGTAAACTTGTAGTAGCAAAGATTTCTTTTAGACAGTACCCAGAAAGCACTAACCATAAATAAAGAACTGGTAAAAAACGGACTTTATTAAATTAAAAAATTTCTGTCCATCGTAAGACCCATTAGGAAAATAAGTAGGCAAGCCACAGACTGAGAATAAACATTTGCAATACATAGATGACAAAGGACTTGTGTCCAGAATATATAAGCAATCCCTATTAATCTATAATAAAAATACAACCAACACAATAAAAAATAGGAAAAGACTTAAACGGGTACTTCACAAAGAAAGATATATAAGTGGCCAATAAACACATAAAAAAAGAGCCCCTAATTATTAGCCATGGGAAGTATAAAGAAAAACCACAATGAAATATCCCTACACACTTACCAGAATGGGTAAAATTAAAAAGACTGATAACACCTAATGTTGGTGAAGATGTGGGGAAATGGGAACTCTCATAGCTGATGGGCGGGAGTATACAGCCTACAACCACCTTGTAAATCAGTCTGGCAGTTTCTCGTTAAATGTGCATCTATCCTATGAGAATTGGCAGTTATTCCACTTCTAGGTTTTACTGAAGAGAAATAAAAACATATATACACCAAAATACTTGTACAGAAATGTTCACAGCAGCTTTATTCATAATACACTAAAACTGGAAACAACCCATATGCCTATCAACAGGAGGATGGATAAACAAATCATGGTATAGCCATAACCAAATACCACTTATCAATAAAAAAGAAAAACTACTGATACGCACAACAACATGAATGGAGCTCAAAAACATGCTGAGTGAAAAATCCAGGCACAGTAGGGTACATACAGTAAATTTTCATTCTTAAGAAGTTCTAGAACTGGCAAAAATAATCTATGATGAAAGAAATCAGAACAGTGGTTGTCCTTGTGGATGGAGGGGATGATGGGAAGGAAATGGGGGATCTTTCCGGGGTGATGGAAATGTTTGACATATTGATAGGGATACGGATTATGTGGGTGCATGCAATTATCAAAACTCATACTGTGCATTTCAATATCTGTATATTATACCTCAATTGGAAAAAAAATTTTGAGAAGTAAATTGAAAAACAATTATTAAACTGCTTTAACAAACAAGCTCAGTAAAGTCTGCTTTTAAAAGAAATCAAAAGAAATTTGGGATCTATTGATACTGAAGACTTTGTAATTAAGAAAAAGGAGAAAGAAGAAGCAGAGACAATTATATGGGCCATCACTGAGGGCTTCCTAAGACCTCTGCTAACTGCTTTACATGCACTTTCTCATTTAATACCCACAACAACCCATTTTTCAGACATAGTAGGAAAGATATGCTTTAATAAACAAATCTTCCCACTACCCTTAGCAAATACCTTAGGTATAAGTTCCCTTAAAAACTCAGGATAGCAAGGCACTTTTTTCCCCTTTTAAAATGTCAGGCAGTAAGTTGTAGAAGTTGTTTCATAAACCTGCTCCTATCACTAAGAAATGTAAACCATAGAAAATAATACCTATTACCATTTTTGGTTTCAGCAATGCTCATAAAATATGTTCTGTGACCTATGACCACAATTCTTAAAACATCTTATTTCTGTGAAATTCCTATTTCTAGGAATATTTTCTAGATATAGAAATTCCTATTTCTATATCTGCCCTCACAATGCAAGTCGGGGGCTAGAAAGCATGATTTGCCTAATAAATATTTACCCCAGGCTCACTGCTGAGTCTAGCACAACTTCTCTATCAGCTCAACGAGAGTCTCAAGAATAAAACTTCTCCTAGACCCCTGCATAAACAGCAGGTAGTTTTACAAAAGAACGATGGGACTAAGAGATGGTAAGATGGTCCTTACCACATCCAACACAGCGCGGACAAACACATCCAGGTATACTGTGGTGGCCTGGGTCCAGTTGTGAACTGGCCTCACTTCCTTGCGATATTTTTGTAATAGCTGCTTGGTGAGATGATGCAGAGCAGAGCTCCTGGGATGAGGGGTATCTATGGCCAGGATTCCTGAAAAAGAAAACTATCATCGTTTTCACCGTTTATGAAAATAAAAGGAACTTAGCATCTTTAGGACACTTCAGACTGCTCAGGACTCAGTGGCTCCTAGCAGGATATAGTTTTCAGCTCATCCGAACTGCTTAAGTTCACAGCCAACTAGCGGGCTTATTGGCAGACACTTGTTTAAAGTAGAAAATAAACTTATGGTTACCAAACTGGAAAGAGGGGGAAGGGATAAATTAGGAATTTGGGATTAACAGATACACACTACTGTATATAAAATAAACAACAAGGACCTACTGCATAGCACAGGGAACTATATTCAATATCTTATAATAACCTACAATGAAAAAGAATCTGAAAAAAAATGTGTGTGTGTGTGTGTGTGCGTGTGTGTGTGTGTGTGTCTATAACTGAATCACTTTGCTGTACACCTGAAACATTGTAAATGAACTATACTTCAATTAAAAAGCAAACAAACAAACAAAAAAAAGCAAAGTAAGCTGATGGGCTAAGTGCCCAATGGAGAAATCTCATTGTAAAGATAAATAAATCAACCCCATCTCTGAGGATGCAAACTTTCACTTACGGTTCCATTTTTACAACAATCTTGCATATTGGAGACAACATCCTTTCTTTTTTCCTGTATCACCCCCTCCCAGTACATAGGAGAAAACTTCCCATGCACTTAGCCAACATTTAACTTCCTCTTTGGATTTTTCTTTGGATTTTCTGTTCGTAATTCAAAATCACATAGAAAGCCCAAAGCAGAAACATGGACAAACCAGTTGAACACAAAGATTTGTGTGGATTTCTGAGGAATGGGATTAGTGAGATTCCAATTCACATTTTTCTCCTCAAAAATATATCTGTTCTCTCACTCTGCCTTAAAATGCACTTGTCGGAAAATGAGATCTTCATTTTGGGAAAATTCTCTGTGGCTCCAGGGAACAACCATTTCCTAGGACCCAGGAATCTTGATTTGTAGAGGAGCCGTGATTGGTGTTGAGGCCGGGAAGGCCAGGGGAAAGCAAGCAAGAGAAATGAGCACCAGCAATTGGAAGTGACAAATCTGTGAGGGCTTTCTCAGAATTGCAGAAAGATATTTTGTTCACCAGCTTTGCCGGCCCCTGGGGGATTCAAAGCTTCGCTAAGTCATTGGACTGAAGCAAATTGCACACCTCCTGCCAACAGCGCCTGAGTGAAATCTATCTGTAGTGTCCTGCGTGTGAATTCACCTCGGCTCTCAGCGGTTTTGATGGTTATTTTGATGAGCTGCTGAAGGTACGCGGGATCCAGCAGGAAACTGTAAATGAGATATCCTCTCCCCGTGCGACAATCCTGTTTATACCCATCTGTTTATGAATGATGCTTTGTCACTTGCTGCCGCAGGCAACAATTTCTATGTTTATCAATGTCAGTGTGACCAAAATGCTAACAACGGTGCTGGAGGTGCAATTCCAGACTCATTGTGGGCAGTGGAATATTCACTTTCATTATCATCTGAACTGGGAATCTAATTAGCGTTTTAACTCCCTAACTATTCACCCGACAAGATGCCAGAAGTGGCAACAGCGATTCTGGCATGCGGGACTAAGGTGGGTGACTTGCATCAGGCATCATCTTTAGTTTTTGTGAACTGTGATTGTCAAAAAGTGTGCTGTGAATCTCTCTACCTGAGACTGTTTCTTGCTGGCGGACGCTGCGGGTAGAGATTTCTGGAGCCCAAATCAAAGCTGGTCTGGTGCTTTTCCTGAGAACTTCGCTTTGGGCAAGTTCACTCTTACCTCCCTTGGAAGCTCCCAATTCAAGTCCCAGCTGGGGAGCCACTGAAATGTGCCTGTTTCAATACAGGAAACCACTTGAGACAGAGTTAAGACATAATTCTGAGAAGTGAATGTGTGCTCCCTATACCCTCTGTTCATGGAGAGTCAAATTCCCCTCTAATACCTTTTCTAGGAAACAATCCATAGGTCCCCTATGGATAAACACATACTTTCTAGAATGTGTCATAGTCTTTGGGTAAAAAGAGAATGTTCTGGAAGCTGGAAATAGGAACAAAAGAGAAGCAGGCAATGATTGGAGAAAAATCAGAAGCAAACGGAAGTATGCTTAAATAAACTACAGAGGGAAAGAGTTCTTTGTTTAAAATGGGAAGAAATAATAAATTACATTTCTACTATGAGTGCACATTTGCCTGAGGAGAAAGATCAATTAGAGGAGAGAGATTAAGGATTTAAGTGACCATTAATTAACAGTAAATTATGCCCCTTGAAAGCTAATGTGACATTCACACAAGCACTAAATGACTCACAGTTCAGTGATGTTTCAGCAGACACTGATGGAAAATATCAACAGACCCAGGAAAGATTCCTCACTAGCTCTGCCTCCTTGAATGATAATAATCAGCTTCAAATAATTCACTTGTAAATTTCTGGAAAGTAGAATGTGTTAGGAACTGAGCTGTGAAGCGCTTTTGGTGAAGACAGATTTAAAAAAGATAAGAATACAATAGAATTATTCCTTTGTTTTCCTTATTTCAACGAGTTACACACACGCCTATCTTAGAATGTTCTGGGCACTTTGATGAAAAGAGCTCTTTTTGCTTTAGTGAGTATACCACCTTTAGGATTATAAGAGAATGATACTGAGACAGGCTGGGACCTGGGACCTAGGACCCTTTGCTGCAGTGCTTACACCTGGACAAATGTCTCCTTAAGAAGCAAAATACAAAGAAACTAAAAGGGACTAAAAATAACTGCGTGCATGTGCAGTTAGGGCAAATTATGGACAACAAGATACAAAAAGACCAAAAAAACCCAACTTCCACTTTTGAAGAGCAGGGAGCAAAAGCAGGGTACTGCACATGCCCCTGCACACAGCACCACCAAGGGGGTGGGCAGACCACCTAAGCCTCCCCTCTGGCTGGACCCCTGGACACACCCCTACCCTCACGCCATTTAAGGAACCAGCTCCTCCCACCTCAGGGAGCGAGCAAGGGAACCTGTTACTTGTTTTTACTCCTCCCTGCTATATAGTAGGAGTCCCAATAGAGCCGTGCCTGAACTTCTTGTCTGGCCTCTTATCAATTTCTATTGATTAAGGAAGGCCAAGAAACGTGGTTGGTAGCAATACATATATCTGAGATGTTACAAGGAAACAGAGGTTTGAGGGCATGGTACTACTGAATACCTAATACTGATTAAATAATTAGCTGTGTGCCAGACACTGGGCTAAGAGCCCTTTACATGAATTATCTCATTTAACTTCTACAAGAATAGGTACTCTACAGCCCCGTGAAGGGTCATTTACAGGTGAGGGACGCTAGGCCTAGGGAGGTTAGTACCACTGAAGATCACACAGCTTGTAAGTGAGGAGGCCGGAATTTAAACAAGACTGATCTGGATGCAAAGGTCAAGCTCTTACTCCGGCACTACCCTGAACTGGCTCCCTGAGAATACTAGGTGAGTAACCCTTCAAAAGGAAGAGTTGCATGTTGTACGTTTTTGGACAGAAACAGCGCACTGTTATTTTCTGTGTTTGTGGGTTTTTTTAAAATATTTATTTATTTGGCCGTGCCGGGGCTTAGTTGCGGCCCTCGGGATCTTTGAGTTTCATCATGTGAACCCTTAGTTGCTGCCTGGGGGATTTGTTCCCTGACCAGGGATCGAACCTGGGTCCCCTGCATTGGGAGCATGGAGTCTTAGCCACTGGACTGCCATTTGTGTGTTTTCAGGTCAGTGATATGTTACATTTGCATTGCAGCTTACAATTACATAATGCTATCTTATTCGGTCTTCGTGAATATACAAAACAAACAGTTAACTTACAGGGAAACAGAGTCTCTAAGAGGTTAATTGACTTGCCCGGGGTCATGTGGCTGGTGAGTAGAGTGGCAGGACCTAGATGGTTCTAATCCAGGCCTCCTACCCTAGCACACTGTCTCCTGGGTGCAGCAGTGAATTGGTGGTTGGTTCAGGGCTTTGATGTTTACAAATCATCTTGATATTAAACCAGTAAAAATTCCAAAGGATGAATTTTTCTGCAACAAATGTTCTCAGTATGATTTATGGTCAAGCACTGATTACGAGACACTATTAAAACACTTTCTCTGCCACAGTTAGAGCAAAAATCAAGCATAAGGCAAAACATTAGAAAAAGAAATCATGAAGAAGAATTTCTTCTGTTTTCAAACCTTCATTTTTCTATTTTATCTTACTTAGTTTAATGTTCACAATTATTTTCTGCTAAGAAACCCATTTGACATTTAATGAAATTCCCTCTGTTTTCATTTTTATAATTAAGATATGCTTTTATCCTTTAAGTTCAACACCCAGCATTTTTATACTTTAATGATAAGTGGCTATTTTTCTTCTCTACCCAATAAAAAAATCATTGCCAGCTGCTTGGCTACCAAATTCCTTCCTCATCTCCGTAATTGACTCATTCCACTTTCAGTTATATTTTAAAACATGGAAATTCAGATACAAGCTCTAGGAGAACCCTCAAGAAAGTGGGGTGTTGGGAAACACCAGCATAAACATAAATTTTTGATTTGTGTATATTTTCTAAGAACCAATTGTATCCTATTCAAATGGCTCAATTCAGTAGAGTTAATACTGGCACTATGGAATTTTAGTTTCAGAAATTTAGGGAAAGAAAACATATATATATATATATTAGTTTCTAAAATATTTTTAAGGGGAATTGTACACTCAAAACATGCAAGTTTATAGAGCTCGTCTTTAGAGAAACACTCATCACCTACACAGACTTTGTACGGCTGGATGTAAAGCCCCTAATACCAAAATGACATCCAGGTTTCTGTAGCTATGATGGATCCAAGGAACTCTCTCTCTGGGCTACTAAAAGCCAAGACTACTTTGGATAATAAAAATATACTATTCAGACATAAAAGTAAATCTGAAAGAGAATACCCCAAACTCTCAATGTCAATTGTTGTAAAGAAAGCTTGATTTCTAAGGAAGCAGAAATTTATCAGACAATTATAACATTTCAGAGCATATTTTCAGCTATGTGTAAAGCCCCACTGTGTGACCCTATGTGTATATACATCTATAATTGTAGGAGCAAAGTCGTAACAAATTGTTGGTCTCCGTGTAGCTTCACAGGACTGACATTTTACAGATGGTAAAAAAAACAAACACTTGTGACGAGTTATACAGCACAACGTAGAAAACCATGTCTTAGCTTCTAGGCGTTAATATTCAAAGCCTAGTAATATCATTAAAGGACTCACCTGAGGCGGCCACCAGGACCAAGGGCCACAGAGGGGCCATTGAACTTGCCAGTGTTCCCCAGGCACTTCCAGAAGATGAGAAACACAAACTTGCCTATTGGATGGAACGCCGCTCAATCTTTCCTAAAAGACCTCCTTTCCATTCCGTTCTTCTCTGTTTGCCAGTTTATGCTGTCCTTGCTGGTGCTATTTTGTAAACACTAAATGGGACCAAAGGCAGTACCAGCACCACACAAATGTTTTGGAATTGATACCATTGCAATACTTCTTAACTTCTCCATTTGGTTCTGCCCCAGGATCAGATCTTGGCCAACATTTCAATTTCCCTGACAGGAGATAGCTAAGTGAATAATGTAATCTAAGAGGAGCCCCTAAGCAGGGGAAATTCCACACTAATGTGATTTCCTTTACAGCCTTTACCTAAGGCAGTCCTCTTGCTGACATTTAGGACACTAATTTCATTAATAATTGAGTTCCAAATAGCTGATCTAAATCAGACTTATGCAGTAACATCTTCAGCATTTGACTATGATTATTGGACTCTTGAATTTCACTAAGCTAATGGAAACCTGGTATTGTCAAATGAAGAGCAACTACTAACAGTACAGTGGGAAGAGTGTCTTTTGTTTCTCCTAAGCCCCTTTCATTAAAAGAAACATCGATTTTTGATAAATAGAAATGCTTCTTAAATTCTCACTGCCCACAATTCAGAAAGTAACTACATAAGAGAGAATGCGTCTAGGCTTACTGAAGATGAAAACTACTAAAGTTTAACATCACTCAATAAAAACTGGGGTTTTTTTTTCACTTTTTGATTGAGCCCCATTCACTTTTCATTATTAAGGAAAAAGATGCATCATTCCACATAACTCTATCTTGCATTGGTAGACCCCTAGATGCTCTAGAGACAAAAATTAAATTTCATACCATTTCCAACATATGCCCGCTTTTTACTATAGATGGAATGTAGAGGAACAGGTTTGAGATAAGTTTTCACACAACAAACTGAGGGAGGGGAAGCATATACCTGATCCCTGTGCTCCTAATCATTTGGTCCCTTTGTTTAGAATCCATGAAGCTCTCTTTTTAATTTTCATCTACCAGTAAAATATAGACGTTGGTGAAAGCAGTTACAAATATGGAAAGGGAGAAAACTAGGATGAACCCTGTAGTGTTGAGTTGGTTTTGGAAGTATCAGAGTGAACTCTTGGTTTTCGATACATGTAGCTAAATATAGAAATACATACAAATGTAAGCATGTGTGTACATGTGTTCATACACGCATATGTTCCTAGCTCTGTCCACTAGAGCGCCTGAGAGCAGGAACAGCCCAACAAAAATGAGTACACCTAACACCCAGATCTTGGTCTCTAAATAGCATACATACCTACAAGGAAGAAATGGAGAAATGCGTGATGCCAGGGCCAGGGCAGGAAAGTAGAAAAAGAGCCTAGAATGCCTCCTTGTATCACAAAGTAAAGAAGTGCTAAGAGAATCATGGGGACAGGATAAAAGGACAGAGTCAGCTTGAAGGGGCTCCCACTGGCCAAATCTGTGACGATTCA
This sequence comes from Stenella coeruleoalba, assembly GCF_951394435.1. Classification (NCBI taxonomy): domain Eukaryota; kingdom Metazoa; phylum Chordata; class Mammalia; order Artiodactyla; family Delphinidae; genus Stenella; species Stenella coeruleoalba. The sequence continues at coordinate 90,078,502 of NC_137154.1, read as the reverse complement.
AGCATCAAAATCAATAATGATGGCAAAGATTTATAACTCATGAAGTAGAATAACAATCCATGAGTCCATCCTGATTTAAATAAAGAGATGGATGGGAAGGAGAGAAAACTTTTCCCTTAAATTACAATTGCCAACTAATAAATGTAGAAGAAATAATGGAATCTTTATAGTGATAATTAATTCACAAAAGAAACATCAATGGGTGATAAAAACTAGTTGGCAAAAGTTTGATGAGGAACAGGACATTAACACAAAATACTTACTAAATACAAAGATTTAAAAAAATCTTTCAGGACTTCCCTGGTGGTGCAGTGGTTAAGAATCCACCTGTCAAGGCAGAGGACACAGGTTCAAACCCTGGTCCAGGAAGATCCCACATGCTGCAGAGCAACTGAGCTCATGTGCCACAACTACTGAGCCCGCACGCCACAATTACTAAAGCCCGCGCGCCTAGAGCCCATGCTTCGCAACAAGAGAAGCCACCACAATGAGAAGCCCGCGCACCGCAACAAAGAGTAGCCCCTGCTCGCTGCAACTAGAGAAGACCCAACGCAGCCCAAAATTAATTAATTAATTAATTTTAAAAATATTTCAGTAGAGAAGCCTGGCAGACAACACCTTTATCAAATGATGAAAATTAGCATCACCAGTTATGGGAGTTGTGCACCACGAGATTTGAGAAGATGCAACAGCCCTTCTGTTATCATCCTGCCAAAAATTCATAACTTGAATCTATCCAGTAGGAAACCCCGTATTATGGGACATTCTACAAAACAGCAGGCATGTAATCTTCAAAAGTGTCAAGGATATGAAAGTTAAAGAAAGACTGAGAAACTGTATCAAACAAAAGGAGATTAAAGAGACATGACAACTCAGTGCAATGTGTGATTCTGCAGTGGATCCTTTTGTCATAAGAATATTTTGGAGAGAACTGGTGAAACTCAAATGCGGTCTGTGGATTAGATGGTAGTGATATAGCAATGTTGAATTCCTAATTTTGATTGTATTGAGATTATGTAAAATAATGTCCTTGTTTGTAAGAGTAATGCTCTAAGTAATCACAGGTGAAGGGTCATCATGTTGGCAACAAACTCTCACATGGCTGGTGGGGGTGGAGAGTTCTTTCTACTTCCTGTGCTTCCAGTTTTGCTGGGCATTTGAAAATACTTTTACTTTTTCAGAAGAAAAAGTAAAAAAAGAAATATAACCTGGTAGAGGAAATTGGATACAAAGTTATGGAAAGTTTGAGAAATATCCTTGAGATAGGGTAGAAAAATAAATGGGGCTTCATCAAGAGGTAAGATCATGAAGGACTGATCTGACCATCAAAATCCCATCACTTCCCATCAATGCTTTGAATTGTTGGCTTCTACCTATGAGATGAATTAGGACAGGAGAAAGGCAAGCTGTAGGCAGCAGACCATTTTTTTTTTATGGGCAGGGAGCACAGAAGCTTGCCTTTATGCAAAGCTTTAATTGAGATGGTAATCAACATTATCTTCTTGCCACACATGTTAGTAAGCCATGACTCTAGGTCAAACCTCCTGGGACACGCTTGCCCTCCCTTCTGGCTCACTTTCTCATATACCCATCTGTTACTGGAAGGCCACTGCTAATGACGTGTAATACAGGTACATTACGACCTTCATTAGCTAATTTAACAACAGTCTGGTGATCCTGCCCATTACAGCTCTTTATTGGCTGATGAATTTTGCAAAGACAAGAAAGGTTTGTGTGAGTGACTTGTCTTCAAAGTAGTTTATATACAGATATTTCCTGATCTTCCCTTGATTGCCCTGCTCTGCACCACCAGATGGCTCAGAGCTTTCTTTTCCCAAACTTACTGTCCTGTCTAGGTTTAGTTTATATACTCAGTGCCTTTACATTCGGTGTCTGTCCCTTGCTCAACTTTTAATTTTCCATGAAAACCATCTCTTCTCAACTCCTTAAATTCAATACTGTTTACTCACATTATTTTTTGCAATCCATTAGTCAAAGATTTCATCCCCCTTAGATATCTCTTTAGGAAGGATGAATGCAGGGTGAACCCTGTTCAGACCCTTGAAACAGGTCAGGGTATTAAAGTAAAGAAAATGGAATTGTCAGGGGATAAGCATTCAGGCTTCTTAAATATCACCTGGGGAAAAAAAGACTTATTAATCTGAAGTTTGAATCTGCCATTCTCTGAGAGCAGTTCAGGCCAGGCCTAACATTAAGAGAGTACCTAGAAATATATTTATTTCAGAAGTCCCCTCTCCACATTCCCATGAGCACTTGCACTTTGTTTTTCCATTATTTCCGAGTAAGATATGACACCTCTTGGACCAGTTTTTTGGAAGAAGCAGGGGGAGAGTGTTTATTATGCAAACATAATAAGGAAGTGTTTATTATGCAAACAGCAACTGAGTTATGTGTCCTTTAAGACTACTAAATAGTTTTTAATTACTGCTATATCAGTAAATCCCATAAATATGCAAATGCAATTAGTTGACAAAATAGGCCTTAAATATCTTTATTCCTCTCCAACAAAGTTCTTTGAAGTTAATCGCTAACTCTCTTTGTTCACTCCCTTGGCAGTAGTGCTAAAATTGACAGGAATTTTGACAGATGTACATATTCAGGGAGAACCAAATTTTCTGAGCACATCTGGTCAGGCTGCAGGAGAAAAGCAGAAATGGACACTCTAGCCAAACTCAAATATTTAATGAGTAGAGTCCCATATGAAATTTCTTTTATTTAATGAGTAGAGTCCCATATGAAATTTCTTTTATTCCATAGCAGTGCCTTCTGAAATAAATATCAAGGTAACCACTTGGGTACCACTTCAAGTCCAAAGCTACATTGAACATTTGCTTTTTTTTCTGGCACAAGATTTCATTTTTTAGTAATAATGCACATTTTCTGGTCCCTAAAAATAAACAAAAAAATATGGTCCGCCATGACCCCGGCCTTTCGTGGTTATGTGACATTGTTTTCCATGAGAACATAGGAGCTAAGGTTCCAGGCTTTGGAGTCAGACACACCTCATTTTGCCTCCCAGCTCCATCACTTGCTAGCTGCTCATGGCCTTGGTCAAATTGCTTACTGTTTCTAAGCCTCAGTTTTCACAACTGTAAAAAGGGTATAATAGGCTCTGTTTAGTTTTCTATGGTTGCATAACAAATTACCACACACTTAGCAGCTTAAAACAAAGCTCATTTGTGAGCTCAAAGTTCTGTAGGTCAGAAGCCCAGGCACAGCAGGGATAAATTCTCTGCTCAGGATCTCACAAGGCAGAAATCATGGTGGTATGCTGGAGCTGGCTCTTACTACATCAGAAAGGCCAACTGTGGGGACTTCCCTGGTGGTACAGTGGTTAGGACTCTGTGCTTCCACTGCAGGGGGCACAGGTTCGATCCCTGGTCAGGGAACTAAGATCCCGAAGGCAGCCCTGCACAGCCAAAGAAAAAGGGGGGGTGGGGGGGGCAACTATTGTACATCCCTTCCCAACTCTGTGTTCAGGTTAGTAGCTTGAAATCAGCCATGACGGAAGTATCTGCCACACGGGAACGAGCAAACACTAAAAATCAGGTCTCCTCCGACCAGCTGGTTACCAAACACCCACTAGCACCCCGGGGCCCACTCCCTTGAACTTACAGGGCTTCATAGACACCTCCATTGGGCACTTGAGTGTATTATGACTACTTGTTTACTTTCCTATCTCTTCCAGAATTCTGTGGATTCCTTGAAGGCAGAGCACTGTATCTTATTCATCCTTCTATCTCCAGCATGGAGCTTGGTACCTAGCGAGTGCTCATTAAATGTTTGAGAAGGATGGAAAGAGGAGAGGAAGGAAGGAATTAACAAATAGGCAGAAAAGAATTTCGGTTTATGCAGGAAAGATGGCACCAGGAAGGGCCTAGCTTTTTCACAACCACATATAATATGCTAACCCTTCACTACCCATCTCACAAAGGATGGTGAGAATAATGGCTTGGGTTCAGATCAAGATTGCTTTTATTTAGTTTGCTCCAGAACAGGCCAGCAAGCCGTGAAAAGGATAAACATGGGACACAAATGCAGCAAGTTCATGCCTCTCTTTGAGTCTCTCAGAGGGTACCTAAAATTCGGGGGTCTTGTGATCCCCAGGAGTGAGATGTCCCCCCAGAAGCCAGAGGAATGTACACCTGGGGGCTTGTTGCTTCTGTGTATTCCTTCAATGACAGCAGTTCCAGGAAGCTGCTTAGACTGCAGTGTAAAGCAAAGAGTCTGACTCACGATGCCATGCTGGTCAGGCCTTCTGCACAGATCATGAGCCTTCAAGTCTTGCTGTGCCAGCACTGGGGAATCTCTCGTGACCTGTGGCTCACCGCAGAGCCCAGGACTTTTCCATTTAGGTTCATTTAGGAGTCTTCTGTGGAGAGGCCTGGATACGGTCAATCACAGAAACCAGTAAGAAAGCTATTCTGGTTTGGTCTAAATTTCTGGATATTTCTATCTCTGCCATGGACTCAAGATGGGCAAGGGCTTTGATCTTTTAGAGCTTGCTTTATTCATTCATTCATTCACTCTGTGGAGAATTGTGGTAGACACTGGGGATATAAAGATAAGGGAGTTCAAGGAAATTGGGGTGGAGGTAATAGGTAAGAAACACCTAGAATACAACGAGATAAATGCCAAAAGATGAATGAAGTGGGGGAAAATAGAAGTAAAAAAAAAATGGAGCCCAGATTTGGGGTGAGGTGAGGAGAGGCTTTTCACAAGTGACATTTGTGCTGGGTAAAGATAGGTAGGTGAGGAGAGAACTAGGAGAGCGGAAGGAATAGCATGTGAAAAGGCTGGACGGTGAGATGAAAGAGCATGATAGAATGAAATGATGCCATTTCAGCAACATGGATGGACCTAGAGATTATCATACTAAGTGAAGTAAGTCAGACAGAGAAAGACAAATACCATATGATACCACTTACATGTGGAATCTAAAAAAAGATACAAATGAACTTATTTACAAAACAGAAATAGAGTCACAGACATAGAAATCAAACTTATGGTTAACCAAAGGGGAAAGGTCAGGGGGGAGGGATAAACTGGGAGTTTGGGATTGACATGTACACACTACTATATATAAAATAGATAACCAATAAGGACCTACTGTATAGCACAGGGAACTCAATACACTGTAATGACCTATATGGGAAAAGAATCTAAAAAAAAGAGTAGGTATATGTATATGTATAACCGATTCACTTTACTGTACAGCAGAAACTAACACAACATTGTAAATCAATTATACTCCAATAAAAACTAAAAGAAAAGAAAGAGCATGGTACCTTCCAGGGAGCTGCAAGCCTCACTGCATAAAATTGGGAGGCAGATAATCCCAGATGCACATGAGTTGAGTGGATTAATAAGTTCGTGTTAAAAAGCGTTGAGGAGAGAATAAAACGGAAAAGTGAAATACTGTATAAGTCTGTATAAGGGCTGTTGTTATAAAGCTGTCTCCAAATGGCCCGTAGCAATTATTCTAAAATGCACAACAGCTGTATTTGTCCCCTTTCTGCCATTGCTGAAATTTACACTGTCATTGCTCCAGGAGGAGGGCTTGGCACTAATAATAGGCTGGCTGACTATGGCTGGAGTGTGACAGACCTCTAGTCAGAGCCCTTAAAAACTGCAGAGTGGGAAAAGGGAAAGCTACTTGGAAGTCAAAGTGAATGTAATCAGAGCGCTGCCTTGTGGCAGCCGTCATACCTGCAGCCCCAGGAAACGCCAAGCTGTTTTCTATTTTATTACACAGTGCACTTTTACGAGACTTGAAAGTCACGTCCCGCCTCTATTCGTGTCACCACTCTTTTTTCTTTGTTCTGACTATCCCTCTTTAGATTCCCCAACATCAACTCACACCAACCTGTCTAATCTATTTCCACTCTGCTTACAAATGTCAACCAATTCCTCCCTGCTCACTTACGTTTGTTCCTCCAAACTCTTTGTTTTTCTGGGAGTTTCCCAGTGACTCAGTGACTTCCCTACTCTGTTCCTAAGAGCAGGAATAAGTAAAACCTTGATGCTCCTTGTCTGAAAAGTTATAAACAGTATTATTAAAAGTCATGTAGAATTTTAATATTAGACAGAAAGTATAAAATTCCATAAAGCTGAATGTCTTAGATTGGGTTTTCCTGAAACATACCTGAGATAAGGATTTGTGAACACGTGTTTATTGTAGAAGTACTCACAACAGAAATAGCTAAGGAAAAACAATCCTTATAGCCTCAAACTGCAGGGAAACTGACAGAAACCTACACTAAGAATTCGTTCCTTAGTAAGGGAGCCTGGTGGCGGCATACTCACACCTGTCTGTCATTGGCTTTGAGCCTGGGGGCAGGGGTGACGGAGTAAACTCCCAGGCATTTTCTGCTCTTTTCTTGGGCAGACAAAACTTTAGTAGCCCAAGGAAAGTTCTACGAAAGTTCTAGGTATTGGCATTTGGAAGCAATAGCACACAGAAGTTGAGATAAGGGAGCACAGAAACAGTAAAAAGGGATCTGAGAAGAGCTGGGAAGATCACTGAAGGTTTCCACTGAAGAGTCAGCAAAGATTTGTGGGAGATACTACGTTTCTTATTTTTCCAGAAGACTGTTACATTCTAAGGAACCTGATGATCAACTTTGTTTCAGAGCCTAATCATACAGAAATATAAAAAGCTACATTTCACACCTGAAACTAACACATTGTAAATCAACTACACTCCAATAAAAATGTTTTAAAAATAAAACAAAAAGGTACCTTCAAATTAATACTACCCCACCCTGAAGGAAGCTCTTCTCTCCCCAAAATATTCAATGATGATTTTTCCATAACTTTTAGCAGAGGCACGTGATTCCTAACTTGATCACATCTTTTAAGAATAATATATGAAGGGACTTCCCTGGTGATCCAGCAGTTAAGACTCTGTGCTCCCAATGCAGGGGGCCCAGGTTCGATCCCTGGTCAGGGAACTAGATCCTGCATGCTGCAACTAAGAGCCTGCATGCAGCAACAACAACAAAAAAGAAAGATCCTGCAGGCCACAACGAAGATCTTGTGTCCTGCAACTAAGACCTGGCGCAGCCAAATAAATAAATATTTTTAAGTATTAAAGAATAAGATATGAAACCATAAAATCGTAAGTCTAAATTATAATGGCATGAAGTCTAAACAAGAAGTTTGCAACCTTGGCAGCACACTGGGATCATTGGAGTGCTTCAAAACTTTTAAAATATTATGTGGGGGGCTTCCCTGGTGGCGCAGTGGTTGAGAGTCCGCCTGCCGGTGCAGGGGACATGGGTTCGTGCCCCGGTCTGGGAGGATCCCACATGCCGCGGAGCGGCTGGGCCCATGAGCCATGGCCGCTGAGCCTGCACGTCCGGAGCCTGTTGCTCCGCAACGGGAGAGGCCACAACAGTGATTATGTGGGCCCCAACTTCACAGATTCTGATGTTAAGGTAAAAAGTGGGAACAAGGCACTGGCATGTTTTTGAAACTCCACAGGTGACTCTGATGTGCAACCAGGTCTGAAAATCACAAGTTTAAATCAGTGCAAATAGAAGCACTTGTAGATGGATGGAATGAATTTCCCTTCATTCAATTATCATTGAATTCTACTTTGCCGCTTGTAAAAAGAAACTGTCAGGATATTTGCCCTGTGTACACTTCCCTTCTTTGAAAATTGCCTCCTTCTCCAGTTCCCATGGCCATGTGTGTATTGTTTTCCCAACCACTCTGACCAAAGCCAATAGGACAAGGGGTGGCCATCTGGTCCAAGTGGACCACTAGACTCTCTCCCAGAACTTGGGGGATAAGTCACTGGCCAGTTGGTTACTGGTGCTGAGGCTGGGAAAGTGTCATGGACCTGGCGTTGGGGAAATGTCAATTTCCACCATTTCCGTAGAGAAGCAACTGGACGACAGAGAATGAGAAGAAAACAGACCTGTAGAGAGATCAAGGATGAGAAATGACGTGGCAGCAAAGAGTAACTGATTCCTGATGACTCTCCAAGAGTTGGTTTCAGTGCTCATGTGGCCCAGCTATGTTACCAAGAAGTTGCCCTGTGGCTTCCACAAAAGCCCTCCTCGCCCCTTTTTACTTAGAGCTTCTTTGTGCTCGTTTCTCTTACTTACAACTAAAAAGCCTTTGTTAAAACAATGGTAGTTTGGCCAGGTGCTAAGTTTGTGCCCCAGAATAACTTTCCGTTAGGTAAAATATATGAGCTTATAGTGCGTATACATTTCTGAGTCTGTGTGGAATCATTGTTCATCACCATGTTTGTCTGCCTCACTGAACTAGAGGGCCCTTAAGGAAGAGAGGCTATGCCTTACTCATCCAGCTGGCATCGAGCACAGTAAAATGGTGCAGTGAGGGTTCAGTACATGCTTGTTGAATTCAACTATGAGGCTGGTCAAATAGAATATGTATATATTAGTCTGCTAGGGCTGTCATGACACAATACCACAGACTGTGGGGCTTAAATAATTTATTTTCTTACACTTCTGGAGCTGGACGTCTAAGATCAAGACGTCAACAGGGGTGGTTTCTTCTGAGGCCTCTCTCCTTGGCTTGCAGGTGGCTACTTTCTCACTGTGTCTTCATCTGGTTGCCCCTTGGTCTGTGTAAGTTTCTGTGTCCTAATCTTTTCTTATAAGGATCCCAGTCGTATTGAACTAAGGGCCACCCTAATGACCCCATTTTAACTTAATTACCTCTTTGAAGGACTTGACCACATATTCTCCACATAGTAACATTCTGAGGTACTAGAAGTAATGGCTTCAACATACACATTTGGTGGGAGCACAATTCAGCCCATCACAGTGTGTGCTGATTTATTTATTCAACTCACTTTTATTGATTGTGATGAAATAGGTCGAGTGTGATACTTCAAACTAAAGACTCTAGGGTGCTCTGTCATTGCTAAATATGCCAACTCCTTCATATTCTTAGTTTATAACTCTCAGAGAATCTTAGAGACCGAATTAACTCCAAATTATATGATTAGCCCTCAGAGGAAATCTAAGGCTATACACTTCAGAAAAATAGGTAAGTTCCCAGCACATAATCTTATTATTAAAACCAGTATGGATAGAGTTTTAAAATTTTTGCTTCATTATTTTTTTAAATTAAGACTTTATTTTTTAAAGTAAGTTTAGGTTCCCAACAAAATTAAGGGGAAGGTACGAAGATTTCTCATACACACCCTGCCCCACCCAATACACGCATAGCCTCCCATATTATCAACATCCCCCACCAAAGTGCAGCATTTATTGCAATTAATAGACCTACACTGACATGTCATAATTTCCCAAAGTCCGTAGTTAACACCACATTTCACTCTTGATGTTATACATTCTATGAGTTTGGAGAAATGCATAATGAGGGACATGTATTCATCATTATGGTACCATACAGAGTATTTACATTGCCCTAAAACTCCTCTGTACTTTGCTATCCCCTATGCCCCCTCCCCCAACTCCTTGGCAACCACTGATCTTTTTACTGTCTCCATAGTTTTTTTATTCAAGAATGTCATATTCGGGCTTCCCTGGTGGCGCAGTGGTTGAGAGTCCGCCTGCCGACGCAGGGGACACGGGTTCGTGCCCCGGTCCGGGAGGATCCCACATGCCGCGGAGCGGCTGGGCCCGTGAGCCATGGCCGCTGAGCCTGCGCGTCCGGAGCCTGTGCTCCGCAACGGGAGAGGCCACATCAGTGAGAGGCCCGTGTACCACAAAAAAAAAAAAAAAGAATGTCATATTCTTTGAATCATACAGTATGTAGCCATTTAAGATTGGCTTTTTTTCACATACGAATATGCATTTAAGGTTCCTTCATGTCTTTTCACGCCTTGAGAGTTCATTGCTTTTTAGTGCTGAATAATTTTCCGTTGTCTGGATGTACCACAGTTTATTTATCCATTCACCTACTGAAAAACAGTTCAATTACTTCCAAGTTTTGGCAATTATGAATAATTACTACTATAAACAATTGTGTACAGGTTTTACTATGGATATAATTTTCAACTCCGCTTGATAAATACCAAGGAACACAATTTCTGGATCGCATGGTAAGAGTATGTTTAGCTTTATAAGAAACTGCCACACTGTCTTCCAAAGTGCTGTACTACTTTGCATTCCCACCAGCAATGAAGGAGAACTCCTGTTGCTCTACATCCTCACCAGCATTTGGTGCTGTCAGTATTCTGGATATTTTTTTATCGGTTGATTTACAATATTAGTTTCAGGTGAAAAACAAAGTGATTCAATATTTTATAGATTATACTCCATTTAATGTTAGTATAAGATATTGGCTATATTCTCTGTGCTGTGCAACATATCTTTGTATCTTATTTGTCTTATACATAACAGTTTCTACCTCTTAATCCCTCACCCCTATCTTGCCCCTCCCCCCATTCCTTTCCACACTGGTCACCACTAGTTTGTTCTGTGAGTCTGTTTCTCTTTTGTTGTATTTATTTGTTTGTTCCATGTTTTAGATTTCACATATAAGTGATAACATAGAGTACTTGTCTTTCTCTGTCTGACTTATTTCGCTAAGCATAATACCCTACAGGTCCATCCATGTTGTTGCAAATGGCAAATTTTCATTCTTTTTTATGGCTGAGAAGTATTCTGTTGTATATATACACCATGTCTTCTTTATCCAGTCATATGTTGATGGACACAAATTGCTTCCATATCTCAGCTATTGTAAATAATGCTGCTATGAACATAGGGAAGCATATATCTTTCAAATTAGTGTTTTCTTTCTTTTTTTTCTTTTTCGGATATATACCCAGGAGTGGAACTGCTGGATCATATAGTATTTCTATTTTTAGTTTTTTGAGGAACCACCATACTGTTTTCCATAGTGGTTGTACCAATTTATATTCCCACCAACAGTCTATGAGGGTTCTCTTTTCTCCACATCCTCACCAACATTTGTTATTTGTGGTCTTTTTGATAACAGCCATTCTGACAGGTGTGAGGTGATATCTCATTGTGATTTTGATTTGCACTTCCCTGGTAACTGGTGACACTGAGCATTTTTTCTTCTGCTCATTGGCCATCAGTATGACTTCTTTGGAAAAATATCTGTTCAGGTCTTCTGCCTATTTTCTGATCAGGTTCTTTGTTTTCTGATATTGAGTTGTATGAGCTGTTTATATACTTTGGATATTTACCCCTTATCAGACATATCATGTGAAAATATTTTCTCCCATACAGTAGGTTGTCTTTTCATTTTGTTGATGGCATTCTTTGCTGTGCAAAAGCTTTAAGTTTAATTAAGTCCCATTTGCTTATTTTTACTTTTGTTTCCTTTGCCTGAGGAGTCAGATCCAAAAAAAATAAAATATTGCTATGACTTATATAAAAAGTGTTCTGTCTATGTTTTCTTCTAGGAGTTTTATGGTTTCTAGCCTTACATTTAGGTCTTTAATCCATTTTGAGTTTATTTTTGTATGTGTTGTGAGAAAGTGTTCTAATTGCATTATTTTACATGTAGCTCTCCAATTTTCCCAACACCACTTGTTGAAGAGACTGTCTTTTCCCCACTGTATATTTTACCACCTTTGTCATGGATTAATTGACCATATATGCATGGGTTTATTTCTGGGCTCTCTATTCAATTCCATTGATCAATATATCTGTTTTGTGCCAGTTCCATGCTGTTTTTATTACTGAAACTTTGTAGTATAGTCTGAATTGAGGGAGCATGACAACTTCAGCTCTGTTCTTTTTTCCAAATATTGCTTTGGCTATTCAGAGTCTTTTGTACTTCCATATAAATTTTAGGATTATCTGTTCTAGTTTTTTGGGTAATGTCATGGGTATTTTGATAGGGACTGCATTAAATCTGTAGATTGCCTTGAGTAGTATGGACTTTAAGTTTTTTTTTAATTGAATGTTACAATTATTGCTTCTGTTTTATGTTTTGGGTTTTTATGGCCAAGAGGCATGTGGGATCTTACCTCCCAGGCCACAGACCAAACCCGCACCCCCCTGCATTGGAAGGCAAAGTCTTAACCACTGGACAACCAGGGAAGTCCCCTAGTATGGTTATTTTAACAATATTAATTCTTACAATCCATGAACATGAGATATCTTTCCAATTCTTTGTATCATCTTCAATCTCCTTCATTAACATTTTATGGTTTTCAGAGTATAGGTCTTTTGCCTCTTTGGTTAAATTTATTCCTAAGTGTTTTATACTTTTGGATGCAATTTTAAATAGGATTATTTTCTTGCTTTCTCTAATAGTTGATTATTATTGTATAGAAAAACAACAGATTTCTGTATATTAACCTTGTATCCATCAACCTTGCTGAATTCATTTACTAGTTCTAATAGTTTTGGGGTGGAGATTTTAGGGTTTTCTATATATACTATCATGTGATTTTCTGCTCTGATCTTCATTATTTCCCTCCTTCTGCTAACGTTGGGCTTTGTTCTTCTTTTTCTAATTCCTTTAGATGGTAGATTAGGTTGTTTCTTTGAGATTTTTCTTGTTTCTTGAGGAAGGCCTGTATCATTGTAAACTTCCCTCTTAGAACTGCTTTTGCTGTGTCCCATAGATATTGGAAAGTTGTTTATTATCATTTGTCTTGAGGTATTTTCTGATTTCCTTTTAATTTCTTTATTTACCCATTAGTTTTTTAGTAGCATGTTGTTTAGTCTCCACATGTTTGCATTTTCCCCACTTTTTCTTCCTGTAATTGATCTCTAGTTTCATATAGTTATAGTCAGAAAAGATACTTAGTATAATTTCTATCACCTTAAGTTTGTTGAGACTTTTTCTTTGTAGTTTAGCATGGGTTCTATCTTAGAGAACATATCATGTGCACTTGAAAAGAATGTGTATTCTGCTGTTTTTGGATGGAATGTCCTGTAGATATCTATTAAATCCCACTGGTCTAATATCTCAATTAAGGCCACTGTTTCCTTATTGATTTTTTGTCTGCATGACCTGTCCATTGATGTAAGTGGTGTGTTAAAATTCCCTACTATTATTGTATTGTATTGAATCGAATTGAATTGTATTGTCTATTTTTCCCTTTATGTCTATTAGCACTTGCTTTATAAGCTTAGATGCTCCTAAGCTAGGTGCACATACATTAACAAAAGTTATGTTATCTTCTTGTATTGATCCCTCTATCATTATGTAATGTTCTTCTTTGTCCTTTGTTATAGACTTGTTTCAGAGTCTACTTAGTCTAATATGAGTATTGCTACCTCAGCTTTCTTTGCATTTCCATTTGCATGGAATAACTTTTTCTATCACCTCACTTTCAGTCTGTGTATACCTTTAGCTCTGAAGTGAGTCTCTTGTAGGAAGTGTATAGATTCATCTTTTATTATTATTATTCAATCAGCCACCCTTTGTCTTTTTTTTTTGTTTTGAATGTTATCTTACTTATTGTTTTATACAGCAGGTCCTTATTAGTCATCAATTTTATATACATCAGTGTGTACATGTCAGTCCCAATTGCCCAATTCATCACACCACCACCACCACCTCCCTCCCACTTTACCCCCTTGGTGTCTCAATTTCTGCCCTGCAAACCAGTTCATCTGTACCATTTTTCTAGGTTCCACATATATGTGTTAGTTTATGATATTTGTTTTTCTCTTTCTCCCTTACTTCACACTGTATGACAGTATATAGATCCACCCACGTCTCTACAAATGACCCAATTTCGTTCTTATTTATGGCTGAGTAATATTCCATTGTATATATGTACCACATCTTCTTTATCCATTCATCTGTCGATGGGCATTTAGGTTGCTTCCATGACCTGGCTATTGTAAATAGTGCTGCAATGAACATTGGGGTGCATGTGTCGTTTTGAATTACAGTTTTCTCTGGATATATGCCCAGTAGTGGGATTGCTGGAACATATGGTAATTCTACTTTTAGTTTTTTAAGGAACCTCCATACTGTTCTCCATAGTGCCTGTATCAATTTACATTCCCACCAACAGTGCAAGAGGGTTCCCTTTTCTCCACAGCCTCTCCAGCATTTGTTGTTTGTAGATTTTCTGATGATGCCCATTCTAACTGGTGATACCTCATTGTAGTTTTGATTTGCATTTCTCTAATAATTAGTGATGTTGAGCAGCTTTTCATGTGCTCCTTGGCCATCTGTGTGTCTTCTTTGAAGAAATGTCTATTTAGGTATTCTGCCCATTTTTGGACTGGATTTTTTCTTTTTTAATATTGAGCTGCATGAGTTGTTTATATATTTTGGAAATTAATCCTTTGTCCGTTGATTCATTTGCAAATATTTTCTCCCATTCTGAGGGCTGTCTTTTCATCTTCTTTATGGTTTCCCTTGCTGTGCAAAAGCTTTGAAGTTTTATTAGGTCCCATTTATTTATTTTTGTTTTTATTTCCATAACTCTAGGAGGTGGATCAAAAAAGATCTTGCTGTGATTTATGTCAAACAGTGATCTTCCTATGTTTTCCTCTAAGAGTTTTATAGTGTCTGGTCTTACATTTAGGTCTGTAATCCGCTTTGAGTTTTTTTTTGTGTATGGTGTTAGGGAGTGTTCTAATTTCATTCTTTTACATGTAGCTGTCCAGTTTTCCCAGCACCACTTATTGAAGAGACTGTATTTTCTCCATTGTATATCTTTGCTTCCTTTGTCATAGATTAGTTGACGATAGGTGCGTGGGTTTATCTCTGGACTTTCTATCTTGTTCCATTGATCTATGTTTCTGTTTTTGTGCCAGTACCATATTGTCTTGATTACTGTAGCTTTGTAGTATAGTCTGAAGTCAGGGAGTCTGATTCCTCCAGCTCCGTTTTTTTCACTCAAGGCTGCTTTGGCTATTCTGGGTCTTTTGTGTCTCCATACAAATTTTAAGATTTTTTTGTTCTAGTTCCATAGAAAATACCATTGGTAATTTGATAGAGATTGCATTGAATCTGTAGATTGCTTTGGGTAGTATAGTCATTTTCACAATATTGATTCTTCTAATCCAAGAACATGGTATATCTCTCCATCTGTTTGTGTCATCTTTGATTTCTTTCATCAGTGTCTTATACTTTTCTGAGTACAGGTCTTTTGTCTCCCTAGGTAGGTTTATTCCTAGGTATTTTATTCTTTTTGTTGCAATGGTGAATGGGATTGTTTCCTTAATTTCTCTTTCAGATTTTTCATCATTAGTGTATAGGAATGCAAGAGATTTCTGTGCATTAATTTTGTATCCTGCAACTTTATCACATTCATTGATTAGCTCTAGTAGTTTTCTGGTGGCATCTTTAGGATTCTCTACGTAGAGTATCATGTCATCTGCAAACAGTGACAGTTTTACTTCTTCTTTTCCAATTTATATTCCTTGTATTTCTTTTTCTTCTCTGATTGCTGTGGCTAGGACTTCCAAAACTATGTTGAATAATAGTGGTGAGAGTAGACATCCTTGTCTTGTTCTTGATCTTAGAGGAAATGCTTTCAGTTTTTCACCATTGACAGTGATGTTTGCTGTGGGTTTGTTGTATATGGCCTTCATTATGTTGAGGTAGGTTCCTTCTATGCCCACTTTCTGGAGAGGTTTTATCATAAATGGGTGTTGAATTTTGTCAAAAGCTTTTTCTGCATGTATTGAGATGATCATATGGTTTTTATTCTTTAATTTGTTAATGTGGTTTATCTCATTGATTGATTTACGTATATTGAAGAATTCTTGCATCCCTGGGATAAATCCCACTTGATCATGGTGTATGATCCTTTTAATGTGTTGTTGGATTCTGTTTGCTAGTATTTTGTTGAGGATTTTTGCATTTATATTCATCAGTGATATTGGTCTGCAATTTTCTTTTTTTGTAGTATCTTTGTCTGGTTTTGGTATCAGGGTGATGGTGGCCTCATAGAATGAGTTTGGGAGTGTTCCTTCCTCCACAATTTTTTGGGAGAGTTTGAGAAGGATGGGTGTTCGCTCTGCTCTAAATATTTGATAGAATTCACCTGTGAAGCCATCTGGTCCTGGACTTTTGTTTGTTGGAAGATTTTTAGTCACAGTTTCAATTTCATTACTTGTGACTGGTCTGTTCATATTTTCTATTCTTCCTAGTTCAGTCTTGGAAGGTTATACCTTTCTAAGAATTTGTCCATTTCTTTCAGGTTGTCCATTTTATTGGCATAGAGTTGCTCGTAGTAGTCTCTTAGGATGCTTTGTATTTCTACAGTGTCTGTTGTAACTTCTCCTTTTTCATTTCTAATTTCATTGATTTGAGTCCTTTCCCTCTTTTTCTTGATGAGTCTGGCTAATGGTTTATCAATTTTGTTTATCTTCTCAAAGAACCAGCTTTTAGTTTTATTGATCTTTGCTATTGTTTTCTTTGTTTCTATTTCATTTATTTCTGCTCTGATCTTTATGATTTCTTTCCTTCTACTAACTTTGGATTTTGTTTGTTCTTCTTTCTCTAGTTCCTTTAGGTGTAAGATTGGATTGTTTATTTGAGATTTTTCTTGTTTCTTCTGGTAGGCTTGTATAGCTATAAACTTCCTTCTTATCCACCATTCTGTCTTCCAGGTCACTTATCCGTTCTTCTGCCTCAGTTATTCTGCTATTGATTCCTTCTAGTGTAGTTTTCATTTCAGTTATTGTATTGTTCATCTCCATTTGTTTGCTCTTTAATTCTTCTAGGTGTTTGTTAAACATTTCTTGCATTTTCTTGATCTTTGCCTCCATTCTTTTTCCGAGGTCCTGGATCATCTTCACTATCATTATTCTGAATTATTTTTCTGGAAGGTTGCCTATCTCCACTTCATTTTGTTGTTTTTCTGGGGTTTTATCTTGTTCTTTCATGTGGTACATAGCCCTCTGCCTTTTCATCTTGTCTATCTTTCTGTGAATGTGTTGGGTTTTTTTTCCCACAGGCTGCAGGATTGTAGTTCTTCTTGCTTCTGCTGTCTGCCTTCTGGTGGATGAGGCTATCTAAGAGGCTTGTGCAAGTTTCCTGATGAGAGGGACTGGTGGTGGGTAGAGCTGACTGTTGCTCTACTGAGTTGCAGAACTCAGTGAAACTTTAATCCGTTTGACTGCTGATGGGTGGGGCTGGGTTCCCTCCCTGTTGGTTGTTTGGCCTGAGACAACCCAACACTGGACCCTACCTGGGCTCTTTGTTGGGGCTAATGGTAGACTCTGGGAGGGCTCACACAAAGGAGTACCTCCCAGAACTTCTGCTGCCAGTGTCCTTGTCCCCATGGTGAGCCACAGCCACTGACCTCCTCTGCAGGAGACCCTCCTACAGTAGAAGGTAGGTCTGGTTCAGTCTCCCCTGGAGTCACTGCTCCTTCCCCTGGGTCCTGATGCACACAATACTTTGTGTGTGGCCTCCAAGAGTGGAGTCTCTGTTTCCCCCAGTCCTGTTGAAGTGTTGCAATCAAATCCTAGCCTTCAAAGTATGATTCTCTAGGAATTCCTCCTCCCGTTGCCAGACCCCCAGGTTGGGAACTTGACGTGGGGCTCAGAACCTTCACTCCTGTGGGTGGACTTCTGTGGTATAAGTGTTCTCCAGTCTGTGAGTCACCCACCCGCAGTTATGGGATTTGCTTTACTGTGATTGTGCCCCTCCTACTGTCTCATTGTTTCTTCTCCTTTGTCTTTGGATGTAGGGTGTCTTTTTTGGTGAGTTCCAGTGTCTTCCTGTTGACGATTGTCCAGCAGCTAGTTGTGATTCTGTTGTTCTTGCAAGAGGGAGTGAGAGCACGTTTGTCTACTATGCCATCTTGGTTGCTAATGTCTCTCACCCTTTGTCTTTTGATTGGAGCATTGACATTCAAAGTGATTACTGACAGGTATGTGCTTTTTGCCACTTTATTACTTGTTTTCTGGTTGTGTTTGTAGTTCTTCTGTTATTTTCTTCTTTTAGTCTTTTTCCTTGTGGTGTGACAATTTTCATTAGCATTATGCTTGTGTTCCTTTTTCTCTAGTTTTGATGTATCTATTGAAGGTTTTTTATTTGTGGTTACCATAAGGTTCATGTATGTTGACTGATAACTTTATCCACTTGTTTTAAACTGGCAGTCATTTAAGTTCAAACACTTTCTAAAGATCTACATTTTTTACTCCTCTCCCCCATGTTTTGTGTTTTTGATGTCATAGTTTACATCTTTGTGTCTTTCCCTTAACTGTTTATTGTAGTTTTAGTTGATTTTACAATTTTTGTCTTTCATTCTTCATACTAGCTTATTTAAGGGGTTGATCCACAACCTTTACCATATATTTGCCTTTACTAGTGGGATTTTTTCTTTCCTATAAATTCTTACTTCTTGTTGTAGCCTTTTTCCACTTAAAGAAGACCTTTTCACATGTCTTATAAGATCAGTTTAGTATTGATGAAATCTTTTACTTTTTACTTGTCTGAGAAGTTCTTTATCTCTCCTTCAATTCTGAATGATAACCTTTCTGGGTAGAGTATCCTGGGCTTAGGTTTTTACCTTCCAGCACTCTAAATATATCATGCCACACCCTTCTGGTCTGCAAAGTTTCTGCAGAAAAATCTGCTGATAGCTTTATGAGGGTTCCTTGTATGTAGTTCTTGGTTTTTCTCTTGCTGAATTTAAGATTCTCTCTTTATCATTAACTTTTTGCCATTTTGATTATGGTACATCTTGGTGTCAGTTTGTTTGGGTTCATCTTGTTTGGGACTCACTGTGCTTCCTGTACCTGGAAATCTGTTTCCTTCATCATCTTCAAGAAGTTTTCAGCAATGATTTCATCAAATATATTTTCTATCCTTTTCTCTCTTCTCCATCCAAATTCTAGTATGCTTGATATGGTCCCATAGGTCCCTTAAAAGTCCTCATTTTTAATTTTTTTTTTGCTATTCCGATTGGTTGATTTCCATTATTCTATCTTTCAGATTGCTTATTTATCCTTCTGTATCACCTAGTTTGCTGTTAATTCCTTCTACTGTATTTTTCATTTTAGTTATTGTATTCTTCAGCTCTGTTTCTTTTTTATATTTTTTAGTTCCTTGTTAAAGTTCTCACTGTGTTCATATATTCTCTTTCCAAGTTCAGTTAGCATTCTTATTACTATTACTTTGAGCTCTTTATTTGGTAAATTATTCAATATTTATCTCTATTTCATTAGGGTCCTTTTGGGGGGCAAGGGTTCTCGTTCTTTCAATTGAAACATATTTCATTGCCTTCTCATTTTGCTTATCTTTCTCTGTCTCTATGAAATTAGGTGAAATGGTTACCTATCCCAGTCTTGAAGGGGTGTTCTTGTGTGGGAGTATCCTTATACAATCTGCTTGTGCCCAGTGGTTTTAGTGGAAGAGCTGAATCTGAAGCAATCATGGGCTAAATCTTCCCCCAGGGTATGCTGGCAACTACCACCTTGGTAGGAGGTAGGGCTGGAGATGGAAGGGCTAGGGCCAGAGACATGTGTAAGCCAGGGCTTCTCCTCTGCTCAATGGCAGTCACTGCCTTCTCAGGGATGGGAGTTCAAGGGGTTCAAGGGACTGAAGTGGAAATCCTGAGGGTTGGGTCTGAGCCAGCTCCATTCCCTTTAAGTGTGCACACTCTCCTTAGCAACAGCACCTCCACACTAGCAGGGCCAGAGAAGGTGCCTGATATGGACTGGGTTGCATGCTGGGGTGGTCCCAGCAAGCTGGTCAGAGCCCAGGCAGTTTTCAACCTGCTGCCTCCATGCTCTTCCTGGGGGTAAGCAAGTGTGTGTGTGTGCACTCCCAAACAGCAGAGTCTTGGTTTCTTACAGCCCTCCTGTAAGTTCCACTGGTTTCCAAACCAGCTAAGGGGACTTGTCTTCCTGCTGTTGGACCCCAGGGCTGAGTTGCCCAAACTGTGACTTGAACCCCTCACTCCCCAGGGAGGATCACCAAGCCCAAGATATTCCCCTCCTCCTCTGTGTCCCCATGCTAGGAGTGTGGTTCCTGACCCAATTACTTCTCCTCCCTTTCTACCTGACTACATGTGGATCTTTTTTATAGTCTTGGTTGTAGAAGAGCTTTTCTGCCAGTCTTCATGTTATTTGCAGTGAGAGATGCTCCACATATAGATATATTTTGATATGTTTGTGGGAGAGGTGAGCTTCACATCCTCCTACTCCGCCATCTTGATCCAGTATTCTGGATTTTGACCATTCTAATAGGTAGGTACTGGTACCTCATTGTCGTTTTAATTTGCATTTCCCTGATGACATATGTAGTGGAGCAGTTTTTCATATGCCTGTTTGTCACCTGTATATCTTTGATGAGGTTTCTGTTAAGGTCTTTGGCCCATTTTTAGTCAGGTTGTTTTCTTATTGTTGGGGTTTAATAGTTCTTTGCATATTTTGGATAACAGTCCTTTATTAGATATGTATTCTGCAAATATTTTCTCCACGTTTGTGGCTTATCTTCTCATTCTCTTCACATTGTCTCTCACAGAACAGTTTTAATTTTAATGAAGTCCAGTTTATCAATTATTTATTTCATGAACTCTGACTTTGATGTTGTATCTAAAAAGTACCCGAGGTCATCTGTGTTTTCTCCTATGTTATTGTACAGGAGTTTTATAGTTTTATGTTTTACATTTAGGTCTGTGACCTATTTTTGGTACTTTTTTGTGAAGAGTGTATGGCATGTGTTAGAATATTTTTTTCTTTGCATGTGGATGTCCAGTTGTTCCAGCACTATTTATTGAAAAGAGTACCTTTGCTCCATTGTATGGCCTTTGCGCTTTTGTCAAAGATCAGTTGACTATATTTAGGTGGGTTTTTTTCTGCACTCTCTATTTTATTCCATTGATCTATTTGTCTGTTCTTTTTCTGAGTCTACACTGTCTTCATTACTGTAGCTTTATATTAAGTCTTAATGTTGGGTAGTGTCAGTCTTCCAACTTTTTCTTTTTCAATATTGTATTGGCTATTTTGGGAATTTTTGCCTCTCCAAATATACTTTATAATCAGTTTGTTGATATTCACAAAATAACTTGCTGGGATTTTGATTGGGATTCCATTGAATCTATAGCTCAAATTGGAGATAACTGACATCTTGACAATATTTACCATTCCTATCTACAAGCATGGACTATCTCAAAATTTATTTAGATCTTCTTTGATTTAATTCATCAGAGTTTTGTAATTTTTCCTCATGTAAATCTAGTACATATTTTGTTAGATTTATACCTAAGTATTTAATTTGGGAGGGAGGGAGTGCTAATATAAATAGTATTGTGCTTATAACTTCTAATTCCACTTGTTCATTGCTGGTATATAGGAATGTAATTAACTTTTATATATTAACAAAGTGTCCTGAAACCTTGCTATAATCACACATTAGTTCCAGGAGGTATTTTTGACAATTATTTGGATTTTCTACATCGATGATCATGTCAGATTTATCTCTTCCTTCCCAGTCTATATACATTTATTTACTTTTCTTGTCTTATTGCATTAGCTAGATCTTCCAGTATGTTTTTGAAAGGAATGGTAAGAGAGAACATCCTTGCCTTCTACATGATTTTGGTGGGAAAGTTTAGAGTTTCTCACCACTTGGTATGTTGTTAACTGTAAGTATTTTGTAGATAATCTTTATCAAGTTGAGGAAGTTTTCCTCTATTCCTAGTTTACTGACAGTTTTTATCATTAATGAATGTTGGATTTTGTCAAATGCCTTTTCTGCATCTATTGATATGATCATGTGATTTTTGGAAACAGGTTTTTTGTTTGTTTGGCTTTTGGTTTTTTTGGCCACGCTGCATGGCATGCAGGAATCTTAGTTCTCTGACCAGGGATTGAACCTGTGCCTCCTGCAATGGAAGCATGGAGTTCTAACCACTTGACCGCCAGGGAATTCCTATGGAAATGGTTTTTTAAAAGGCTTTTATTCTAGTTTTCACCCTGTTTGTCCAGCTCACTTTTTAATTCTTTTACTTTTAAATTCTTCTTTTTTGTGCTTTGTTGTTACTGTAAAAGGAGATAATAATTTACATATGCTAAAATGCACAGATCTTAAGTGTACAGGCTGATGCATTTTGAAAAATGTATACATTCATGTAACCAACATCCCAATTAAGATACAGTACATTTCCAAAAATTTCCTTCATGTTCTTTTCAAGTTCTGTTTAACACATCTTTGCCTTTAGAATTTCATATAATTGGAATCATATACAGTATGTACTCTTTTGTGCCAGGCTTCTTTTTCACAATTAAGTGTTTTTGAAGTTCAAATATGTTGTTATGTATAACAACAAATCTTTGATTTTTATTGCTGAATGATATTTTATCATATGGATATTACACAACTTGTTTATCCAATCTCCTGTTTATGAACATTTCAGTCACTTCCAGTTTGGTACTATTATGAATAAAGATACTATGGACATTCTTGTACAAGTCTGTTTATGGATGCACACTTTTCATTTCTCCTGGGTAAAAACCTGGGAATGGATTGCTGGGTATTAAGATATGTGTATGTTTAACATATAAGGAACTCTCAGTTTTCCAAAGTGGTTTTGCCATTTTATACTCCCACATTGTATCTATATGTGAGTTTGGGTTGCTTCAAATCTTTTCCAACACTTTATAAAGTCCTTTAAATTTTAGTTGTTCTAGTGGGTGTGTAGTAATATCACATTGTAGTTTTAATTTGCATTTCCCTGGTGACTAATTATATATTGGACATTCATATATCTTATTGTAAAGTATCTGTTCAAGTGTTTTGCCCTTTTAAAAATGAGCTTTTTCTTAATGATTTGTAGGCATTCTTTATACATCAGGTTATGAATAATCTTGTAAGATATATGTATTGCAAATATGTTCTCCCAGTCTGTGGCTTACCTTTTCATTTTCTTAACAGTTTTTTGAGGAGCAGAATTTTTCATTTTGATGAAGCCAGTTTATCAGTTCCTTCTTTTATGTTTAATGTACTTCATGTTCTGTCAAACAAATTTTTGCCTATATCTAGGTAGAAAAGATATTCCCTTATGTTGTCTTGTCTCTAGAAGCATTAAAATTTTAGTATTACATTTAGATCTTTGGCTGATGTGGAATTAGTTGTTGTATATAAGATTAAAGTCAAGGTTCATTTTTTCTATACAAATATCCATTGTTTATCACCATTTATTGAAAAGACTTTTCTTTTCCCAGTGAATTGCATCAGCAGTTTTCTGAAAATCAATTGACTCTGAATTTGTTTCTGGACTCTCTTATGCTATTATGTTGATATATTTGTCTACCATAAGGTTTCTCAATTTCAGCACTACTGACATCTTGAGCCAAATAATTCTTTGTTGTGGGGAAGTTTGTCCTGTGCATTATAGGATATTTAGCAGTGTCCCTGACCTCTACTCATAAGATGCCTATAGTACCCATCCCCTAATTGTGACAACCAAAAATGCCTCCACACATTGCCAAATGTCTCCTAGGGGACAAAATTGTCCCTGGGAGAGCCACTGCATATCCTTTTGCCATGACTTGAAATTATATAGTATAAGGTCTCCAATTTGTTGTTCTTTTTCAAGATTATATTAGTTATTCTAGCTCCTCCACATTTCTATACAGGCATACCTCAGAGATATCTGGGTTTGGTTCCAGACAACACAACAAAGTGACTATCACAATAAAGAAAATCACATGAATTTTTTGGTTTCCTAGTGCATATGCAAGTTATGTTTACACTCTGCTGTAGTCTCTTAAGTGTGCAGTAGCATTATGTCTAAAAAAACAATTTATACACCTTAATTCTAAAATTCTTAATCGCTAAAAAATTTGCTAACCATCATTTGAACCTTTCGTGAGTTGTAATCTTTTCACAATGGTAACATCAAAGATCACTGATCAGAGATCACCATAACAAATATAATAACAATGAAAAATTTGCAATATTGTGAGAATTACCAAAATGTGATACAGAGACATGAAGTGAGCAAAGGCTGTTGGAAAAATGGTGTCAATAGATTTTCTGGATGCAGGGTTGCCACAAACTCAGTTTGTATTAAAACACAGTATCTGCAAAGCACAATAAAACGAAGTGCAATAAATTGAGGTATGCCTGTACAAGCTTTAGAATCAGCTTATCAATTTCTACAAAAAAACCTGCTGAGATTTTTCAGTATGCGGGCCTCTCACTGTTGTGGCCTCTCCCATTGCGGAGCACAGGCTCAGGATGCGCAGGCTCAGGGGCCATGGCTCACGGTCCCAGCCGCTCCACAGCATGTGGGATCTTCCCGGACCAGGGCACGAACCCGTGTCCCCTGCATCGGCAGGTGGACTCTCAACCACTGGGCCACCGGGGAAGCCCCTGCTGAGATTTTGATGAAATTATGTTGAATCTGTAGATCGATTTGGAAAGAATTAACAACATAACAATTATTGAATCTTCCCATCTGTCTTAGCTTAGGCTGACTATTTTTATTATTTCTTGTAATAAAAATAGCAGGGACTTGGTGGCTTAAACAGTAGAAATTTATTTCCCACAATTCTGGAGGCTGGGAAATCCAAGATCAAAGTGATTGATTCCTGGTGCTCACTTCCTGGATTGCAGATGGCCAGTTTCTCACTGTCCCTATATAGCACTTGTAGGGCTGCCATAACAAAATACTATAGACTGGGTGGCTTAAACAACAGAAATTTATTTTCTCATATTTCTGTAATCTGGGAGTGCAAGATCAAGGTATGCCTAGTTTGTTTCTCCTGAGGCCTCACTCCTTGGCTTATAGATTGCTTCCTTCTTGTTATGTCTTCACATGACATATGTGAATTTGTACACATACATCATTAGTGTCTCTTCCTCTTCCTATAAAGATACAAGTCCTATAGGATTAGGGCCCCACTCTTATGACCTCATTTACCTTAATTATCTCCTTCAACGTCCTATCTTCAAATATAGTCACATTAGGGATTAGAGCCTCAGTGTGTAAATTTTGGGGGAACACAGTTCAGTTGATAACATAGGAGGTTATCAGTTTTCTAAAGTATGTTTCAATGAGCCAGATTTTGGCTTTGTTATTTTCTTTCTTTTGTCTGTTTTCTATTTCATTGTCTTATCCTCTTATCTTTATTATTTCCTTCCTTACACTTACTTTTTTACTTTGCTCTTCTTTGTTTATTGTCTTACAGTGGAACAGTAGGTCATTGATTTAAGACCTTTCTTCTTTGTCTAACATAAGCATTTAAAACCATACATTTCCTCTAGGCACTGCATAAGTGACATTGCACAAATTTTGATATGTTGTATATTTACTATTTTTCAGTTTTAAATATTTTCTAATGTCTCTTGTGATTTCCTTCCTGAGCCACGTATTATTTAGAAATGAGTTGTTTGTTTTAAATTTTTGGATGTTTTCTAAACTTTGTATTGCTTTTGATTTCCAGTTTAATTTTGTTAATTTTGTCAAAGAACATACATACATATGATTTCAATAATTTCATTCTGATTGAGAGTTGTTTTATGGCATAGCCTATGACTTACTATTGTGAAAGCACCACGTACACTTGAAAGGACTGTATATTCTGTCATTGTTGGATGTAGCATTCTGTGAATATCACTTAGATCAGGGTGGTTGACTGTATGTTTAGATTATATTTTTACTGATTTTTTTTTGGGGGGGGGTGGTCTCTTGTTTTACCCCTTCCAGCAAGATGTTAAAATCTCCTGCCACGCTTGTAGAATTGCCTGTTTCTCCATTGTATTCTTTCAATTTTTGCTTCATGTATTTTTGAAGCTCTGTTACTAGGTGCATACACATTTATGATTATTATGGCTTCCTGATGAGTTGATGCTTTCATCAGTATAAAATGGCCCTCTGTGTAATGAGATCTATTTTGTCTGATATTAATAGCCACTCCAGCCTTCCTATGGTTATTTTGCACTATGTCTTTATCATTTTGGGAAGCTAAAACAGAATACCAAAGACTAGGTGGCTTATACATAACAGAAACTTATTTCTCACAGTTCTAGAGGATCGATGTCCAACATCAGGGTGCCAGCATGGTCAAGTTCTGGTGAAGGCCCTCTCTGGGTGGCAGAATACCAACTTCTCTGGTATCCTTCTATGGTAGAAAGAGGACTAGAAATCTCTCTAGGGCCTCTTTTATAAGGGCACTAATTTCATTCATGAGAGCTCTACCCTCATGACTTAATTACTTTCCCAGAGGCCCCATTTCCTAATACCATCACATTGGGGGTTAAGATTTCAACATATGAATTTTAGGGGGACAGAAACATTCAGTTCATTTTCCACCCCTTTTTTCCAATCCATTTACATGTGTTTTTATATTTAAAGTGCATCTCTTGTGTATAGCATAGTTGGGTCTTGCTTTTAATTTTACTTTGTTAATTTGTACCTCTTCATTGGAATGTTTGATCCATTTAAAGTAATTATTGATATGGTTGGATTTAGGTCTCCCATTTTATGATTCGTTTTCTATATTTTTCTGGTTTTTCTGTTCCTCCTTTTCGATTTTTTTTAACTCCCATTTAAGATTACCTATTGACTTTTTAGCTATGTCTTTTACATAATTTTCTTAGTGGTTACACTAGGGATTAAAATATTCATTCTTAACTTTTCACAGTCTACTTTTAGCGTTAGAACTGTACCTTCCCATGAAATGTAGTAATCTTGCAATCACTTAGTTCAATTTACTAGCCCCTGCTATTGTCATATGTATTCTGTTTTATATACTCCAT
This sequence comes from Stenella coeruleoalba, assembly GCF_951394435.1. Taxonomy (NCBI): domain Eukaryota; kingdom Metazoa; phylum Chordata; class Mammalia; order Artiodactyla; family Delphinidae; genus Stenella; species Stenella coeruleoalba. The sequence goes on along the minus strand of NC_137154.1, from coordinate 90,051,853 downwards.
GTGAAAATATTATAGTTTTTCCTTTACATAAAAATATGTAGCCTGTTATAAAGCCAGTTCAATTACTTTATTTCAAATACTGAATGTTTTAAATTCTAAATTTTTCATTTGGTTCTTTTTTTTTTTTTTTTTTTTTTTTGCGATACGCGGGCCTCTCACTGTTGTGGCCTCTCCCGTTGCGGAGCACAGGCTCCGGACGTGCAGTCTCAGTGGCCGTGGCTCACGGGCCCAGCTGCTCTGCGGCATGTGGGATCTTCCCAGACCGGGGCACGAACCCGTGTCCCCTGCATCAGCAGGCGGACTCTCAACCACTGTGCCACCAGGGAAGTCCCTTTCATTTGGTTCTTGTTTGTATTTTCTAATTATCTGTTGAGGTTTTCCAGTTTTTCATTTATTACATGTATGTTTTCCTTTACTTCATTAAGCACAGTTATTATAGACACTTTATTTTTCCAATTTTTATTGGAGTATAGTTGATTTACAATGTTGTTTTAGTTTCAGGTGTACAGCAAAGTGAATCGGTTATGCATATACATATAGCCACTCTTTTTTTTTCAGATTCTTTTCCCATATAGGCCATTACAGAGTATTGAGTAGAGTTCCCTGTGCTACACAGCAGGTTCTTATTAGTTATCTATTTTATACATATTAGTGCGTATATGTCAATCCCAAACTCCCAATTTATCCCTCCCCCTCTAGTATGGCTAAATACTGCTAACCAAGAAAGGAAACAAAAATGTCACTTTAACAAACTTTTGCTTCAAGAAATATCTCTCAAGCAATCTCTAGAATTTGCTCTGAAGGTGTAGGCTTACTTGGTAATGTCCACAGGCTAATGGAATAGGGGCTCTTTAACTACCCTATCCAGTTTGAGCAATGCATATTTAGCATTTGTAAAAATCAGAACATTCAAGTGTCAGTTCATAATGTCACAATATTTTCATGTTCATCAGATGAGCTCAGAACCAGCTCATTCAGATACAAGTCAGAGTGTTGGTTTGCCCTCAGCCCATTCTCTTTGTCTTGCCAATGAAATAATGAGATTTAGCATAAAATAACACTCATTGGGATCACTGCTCATCTTTTCATAAAGCTGAAGGAACAAAACTTGAGAATCCTCTACTTCAAATAACATGACTAACAATTTTAAGCTGAAATACTTTCCTAAAGCTTTTTAACTCCTTGGTACTAGAGCTCCTTGATTTGCAGAAACCAGCTCTCTAATCTGCTGGCCCCAGTAATGCAATACTTAACCTGTACTCCCTAAAGACACTGTCACCCATTCTACAGGGCTGCAGCTCCTCACAAAAAATGGTTGGATTCCAGACAGTCTATTCAGCACCCCATTCTTTTGGTTTTAAGTTGCTTGCTATGGATTACTCTGGAGAAGTGTAAGAGACAATAAATACAATTGTTTCAGAGCTTCAGAGTTCCTACCTTTGACTCCTCAGGTCTGAAATTCTAAACTCTTCCTCCAACCAGATGGAAGTAAAGCCCCATTCAACTTCTGCCCTTAGCTTTTACCCCTCAGGCAGAGATCATCAATTATTACCTGCCCCCCCCCCCCCACTCCCCGGCAACTCCACAAAGCTCCATCTCTTCGGGGATGGCCTTGAGGCACCTAGGCCTTAAGTGCCAGTAGAGGTTGGCTTACAAAAGTGAAAAAGCTACAGTCCCTTAAGGGCATGGGACTCAAGGCAGGGAATTCACTCACTCTAGGGTACCCTCCATTCCCTCTGGCTGTGTTCTTTAGAAATGAAACAAATTCTTGTGAATGAGGCATGCTTATCAGACTTAGCTAGTCTGAAACACTTTGGGAGATAACTATGGTAAAATTCTCTAGGATCACTGCTTAAATTAAGTTCAGGATAAAATGCTCCATAAGGAGGGTGAACACGTAATTTATCATCCAAACCTGGAAGTTTGAGGAGGGTGGAGCTACTAATAATCATGTGGGGAAAATAGGGGTAAATCAGAATTGCACCAGGCAAACTGGGACCTGTGCTTACCCCAACTATAACTGGTCTTCTGAGTGCCTGAACTCCCATTGTCTTTCTCGCAGCCTTCCCTGTCTTTCTCAATTCAAATAGCACCTCCTCAGAGAAGTCTTTAGAGGCTGTTTCTTCTCTAATTATTCATCTTTCCCAGACTGGGTTTCTCTAAGCCAGAATCTTCTTAACTTTTACCCAGGCTACAGAAAGAGAGCTAGATTGCTTTCGCTTAGAATCCTGGCTCTACCTTTATTAGTAGATAGACTTTGGGCATATTAACCTTTCTGTGGTGGTTTTCTTATCTGTGAAGCAGGTAGTAAATAATAATAGTACTTACTTGTGAGGACAAAATGAGTTCATATATGCAAAGCACTCAGAACACCACCTAGGCTGTAAGTGCTCAGTACTGTTAGCTATCACTTCCTCTAAAAATATTTTTTTTTCCTACCAGAGTCAAGTATCAGATCACTAAAAAATTTGCATTTCTAAAGGCAAAATTGTATAAGTTACTTTTGCCTCATCTATTCTTTCAAATCCTAATATTTTGAGGAGCATATTTTCCTTCAGTGGTGGTCCTGAGTGAAAAAAAAAATTAAGTCACCTGGAGTCCCAATTTATGTCCCAGTATTTGCTACATTATACAAGTTTCTATTTGCTTTTCCTGGGTGGCTTTCTGGTTTTTATCCTAAGTCATGTCTTTGGTTTCTGTAGCAAGGCCCCAGCTTTGACACACGTGGAAAAGAAGGCCCCACCTGCCATTTCAGTAAACAAAGGATGTTGCAGCCATAAAGCCATCAGCCACTGTACCCCCCCCCCCCCCCCCCCCCCCGCCGCCCCTGGTGTGCCCTCAGGGGAATTTAGGATGGAGGAAAACAGGGTACTGGCCCTAGATAGTTAAGATGCGTATCAGAGGAATAATTTCAGTGAGCCCAGACTTGCATCTTTCCATACCTAGAAAAGGACTAAAATCATCTTGAGATGTCTTTATTTTTAACTAAAGTAGAGTTGATTTACAATGCTGTGTTAGTTTCAGGTTTACAACATAGTGATTCAATGGATTGTACTCCATTTAAAGTTATTACTAAATAATGGCTATGTTTCCCTGTGCTGTACAATATATCCTTGTTGCTTATTTATTTTATACATAGTAGTTTGTATCTCTTAATCCCCTTTTTTGCCCCTCTTCTCTTCACTCTCCCCACTAGTAACCACTAGTTTGTTCTCTATATCTGAATCTGTTTCTGTTTTGTTATATTCATTTGTTTTATTTTTTAGATTCCACATATAAGTGATAATGTAGAGCACTGGTCCCCAACCTTTTTGGCACCGGGGACCAGTTTCATGGAAGACAATTTTTCCACAGATGGGGGTGGGGCTGGTTCAGGCGGTAATACGAGCGATGGGGCGCGATGGGGAGCGGCAGATGAAGCTTCGCTCGCTTGCCCGCCACTCACCTCCTGCTGTAGCCGGGTTCCTAACAGGCCGCGACCGGTTGGGAACCCCTGACGTACAGTATCTGTCTTTGTCTGACTTATTTCATTTTTCACTTAGTTTAGATATGTGATTCTCAGCTGGAGGAGAGTTTCCTCCTTAGGAAACATTTGACAATGTCTGGAGACATTTTTAATGGTCCTACAACTTGGCAGGGGAGAGCTACTGGCATCTAATAAGTTGAGCCTCTACAACAAAGAATTATTGGGCCCAATATGTTAATCATGCCAAATGAAACCAGAGGTTTGTCCTAGATACTAATTTGTTACCAGTTATATGTATTGTAAATATTTTCTCTCTGTTAATATTTTCATTTTTCCTGTAGTACCTTTTGATGAAGAGAAATTCTTAATTTTAATGTAATTTAAGTTATCAACCTTTTCTTTTATGGACTGTGCTTTTGTCTGATTTAAGAAAGCTCCCCTCTGCCCTAAGGAGACGCCCCAATGAAGTGTCTCAAAAGTTTTAAATCTTGCTTTTTTACATTTAAGCCTTTCATTACATTTGTAATGAACTAATTTTTATACTAATTTTAAACTAATTTTATACTAATTTTAAACTAATTTTTATATGAAGAACTGAGGACCGTTTATTAAAAGTCCATCTTATCCCCACTGGGTTACAATGTTGTCAAAAATCAAGTTTACAAAAATGGACTTATTTCTAATTGTCTATTTTTACCTTTCCATCTGGAGGCTAAGGTTGTTTTCACTTTTTTATAAAAGGAAAATTGAATCCCAAGAGTTTAAGGTTTTCATGTATTTCATGAAAACATCTTTCGGTAGGTTTTTTTGTTTTTTTAGTGTTTCTCTATATTTTCTAGAGAAACAAAAGGAAGGAAACCTGATGTTATTTTGAATACCAGTGCCCAATACTTCTCAAATTAAAATGAACTCATTAACTTTACTGAAAGTTGTTTCAATTCTCCACAAAATACATTGCCTACAGTACACATTTCAGAAAGGTTGGAAACACATTTGTTTTGCAACCAGCAAAAGAGAGCCTTTTCTGAAAACTTTTTAACACCTATATTTAACCTTACACATCATCTAACTTTTTCATCTAGGGGTTATAACAGAAATACCCATATTCTTTCCTCCATAGTAAGAAAGGCCATTTTCCTAACTGCTGAGAAGCTGGCTCTAAGGACATTCCTGCCTAGATCATTCCTGGAAAGGAATCCATAGCTCCAACAACAGTCACACCTGTTAGTCACCCTCAGCCATCAGCTTTCAAATCCAGTTGCTCTGAAGCCAGTGGCAAAACTATTTACGGAGTGAAGCAGAGAAGAAATGTAAGTACACATTGCTTTCTTTTCCCTTTTTTCCTTTCCTAACATTTCCCCTTCATTGTCATTTAGCCCACACAAGCTCCACACCAGTATTCAATAACATTGAAATGGGATCATTTCATTAAAACAAACTATACTTTGGAATTGAGGTAAATCAGAGGTAGAAATATAAATTCATTGACTCAGAAAATAATTTAGCATTGGGATGAGAAGATTTCCAGGAGAGGAAATTTTCTCTTTGGGAAAATACTCTGGAAACGATTCCTTTTTTAAACAAGTCAATTATTTGCTACTGCTTGTTATTCTTTTTTTCCTGAATAGTCTTCAAATGATTATCAACTAACAATGCAATTATTCTGGAGCCTTCAAGTATGGTTTTAAGGACAAATGAGAAGGGGTTTTCTGTAGTGACATTCCATGATAGCTACTTTTTATATTTGATCACCATGAAGATTGCCAACTGATGGCCAAGCAATGACATAGAGTATTCCTTAAATACTCTGGTTGGACAGGGGGTCTCTAGCTGATTACCACATCCAGGACCAAGTGGTAGTTAAACCCAAGGGGGCTAAGAGGATTTACCAGATCTACGGCTCTCAGATTATAACAAATTTATTAGATCTGGAGCCCTGTTTAGAACCATATAGCAGAAAGACACTTAATCAAAACTCAGGGGCCTGTATTTACAAAATGGCTATGCATACCTCTTTCAGATATATGGGTGTAGAAGGTCTCTGGAGGTCTTTTAAGGAAATTTTCATAAACAAGAGTTATAGGTTTCCACTGCATTTAAACACATTATATAAGCAATTTCCTAAAATGAATGTGCAAAGGCAAACGAGTTGCTCCAGAGACATGGTAAAGACACACGGAAATAGAGCTTTCTGGCAATGTAGAAGTATGCAATGCTGCAAAGAAAGTGGACTGAGAAATCAGCTTATTTTGCTATGACCCCCCAGGTTGAGGCCAGGAACACACGTTTTGATTGCCCAGGAGAAAAAAAAAAAAAAGTCAAAGCCACAAGCATAAAGAGTCCTACAACCATCAGACATAAACACATAGCCTGCTGAACGTGGAAGATTATGATCACGCTGCCAGTTTACCTGCCAGGGAAAAGAGACCCCCTGAATCTCCAGGTGAAGGAAGTAGCAGCAGTCCTGGTCTAGGCTCCTGAGAATAATCAGGTCTCCCATGGGAGCTGCACCTGCTCTGTACCTGTTTCCTTATGCCTCAAGCTGTGCTTCCATGCAGACTAGAAACGCCTGCAGGTGAAACATCACAATCACATGAGCACAGGAAAGACCACCATCCACATAAAATTCACACTGAAGGTGCTGCCCAAGGGCTAGACCAGGGCAACCAGATAAGCACTACCCTCTAAAAGAGGCCCTTCCCTACCCAGCCTCCACACAGATTTGGACCAAAGTGTGCCAAGTGGATCGTCATTGCGATACATGTGAATAAACGTGAGACAGGGTTTAGCAGTTACAATTTCCATCAAATTGTTGAAAACACGACCCAATTGAGGACACCTTAGCTCTTAATGTGCCATCATAAGCATCTGGCTCAAACTTAAAACCCTATAAAATTTTAGTTTGAACGCCATAAAATCTAAAATGGGGAAACTGGGCAATTCTTGCTCCCCATGCCCAGGTCGGTGTTAGGGCACTTCCCTGAGCACCAGTGAATCCAGGCTCTGGTCCGTTTGGTTAGCTTTACCCGTCAGACCACTCCATTCAGCCTCTGCCTTTCCTTTTCTCAAGGATGATAAATTTTTCGTGTCACTGGACTTGGAAATGGCTCCACCGCCAGGTGGAAAACCCTCTATTACGCGGTCCCTAGACAGGTTCCCCAAATGCGGAGCAGCCTGAACTCGTCTGTGAGGAGTCTTGAGCCGGTGGTGAGTCCTAGAAATGAGCAGGTTTGAGGGACGACGGCAGAGAAGGAGACTTGCGAAAACAGTGTCCACAACCCACACCACCACTTCCTGGGCGTCAACCGCCCAGAACACACCGCTCGGGGGCAGACGCTGACCGTTAGGCGCGGGCGGGGCCTGGGTCACGTGACCGGCGCCGGGTCATATGCCGGCGTATGCGGGAGCACGTAAAGAGCGGCTCGGCCCTCGGCCGCGCGCTTGGCGTGCGCGCGCAGGCCGGGGGCGGAGCGTGTGGGCTGAGCCGCCGGCGCGCGGCGGGGTGGAGGCGGGGCCCTAGCGGGGTGGAGGGCGGAGGCAGGACCACCTCCTCCACCTCCTCCTCCTTCTTCTCTTCCTCCTCCTCCTCCTCCTCCTCCTCCGGCGAGGCTGGGCTGGCCGCGGCGGCGGGAGGCGGGTGACCTGCGGAGGGGCGCCTCGGCCATGACTGCGGAGCTGCAGCAGGACGACGCGGCCGGAGCAGCCGACCGCCACGGCTCGGTGGGCCCCGCGGCGGCGGGCGGGAGCCGGGGGGGCTGGCTCCGGGTCCCGCGGGAGTAGGGGGTGCGGGGCCGGGGCGGGAGCGGCGCGGGGCGCGGGCGGGCGGGCCTGCGGGGCTCCGGCGCGGGGCCAGGCGGGAGGGGGCTGCGGAGGGCTCCCGGGCCCGGCTGGGGAGAGGGCGGCGCGCCGGCCGGGGTGAGCCCCGGGGCTCGAGGAGGAGGGTGAAGTCTCTGCAAGGCTCGGTGGCAGAGATTGAGGACTCTCTTCGGGTTCGGGGACGGGCTGAAGTTCGAGGGAGATTAGCTAATTTGGAAAATCAAATATAAAGGGCTGGACGTGGGCTGTCTGCATCAGGGATCTCTAAGAAGAGCGCTCCTGGCCCCCGACCAAGGGTGAGAAACTTCCGAAAGGGGCAGCTTTGGTGGTTTTTGTTTTTTGTTTTTGTTTTCGAATCCGTTTTAGGGCAGTGCTGTTCTAAGAGTCTAAAGCAGACCGAAGTTACCTAAGTTAAAGCCAGGATTTATCTACACCGTGTGAAAGACCAGGGGTCCTTGTTACCACTTCATGCCTTCCACACACACCCCTATTTTTTTAAGCAGAAAGCAGCATTCCCAATTACTGCATTCATCACTCTAGATTTTTAAGGAAGGGGGAGGAACAGAACAGCGCGATGAATACAAGGTATGCTGATAATGCTTTCCCTTTTCTATTATCTAAGAAGATTGAAATCAATACGAGGATTTCTGGGCTAAGGTGGTGAGAGTAAAAGAATACTGGTTTGAGAGAAAATCAAACGGCTAATGTCTGTGCGAAAAAAAACTTGGGAAGTGGGCAATTTGAGAAAGTCTTCTAATGTTACTTTGGAATGTTATAACTTAAGACTACCCGTCACCCATCAAGTGTTAAGCTGTTTCAAGACAGAATTGGAATCCTGTACCACGTATTTAAATGCGAGTTTGGAAGTGGGGAATTTCATAAAATATTTACAGTACAGAGCTGTCAGATACTTCCACGTGAGAAACCTTTTATGCCTTTTTGTTTTTCCTCTTCAGGCACTCGGGAGACCAATAGTGTGTAAAGTGACCGCACTTACTTTTTAAACTCCTGTAGTAAAAGATACCTCTGGGTCGTGGACTCAAAAATGAAAGTAGGCAGATGGTGTTTCATGTGCTGATTTGTAATAGAAAAATTGTTAGGTGTTTACCAATGCCTGTTGGAACCTGAGTCAGGATTTTCTTTGGTTTCAGAGATCAGTTCTATTTGTTTTTAGGACAGTGAGTTAAAAACAGGTGGGAAAATCTTAGCTTTGAGACAGTCATGTTGATTTGGAGAAGAGACTATTTTAAGGGAGAGCAAGTCATTTAAATTCGTTGGTTGACACCATGTGCCTTTTGGTCAGCAGCAACTGCATTTACCTCTGCCGCAGTTTGATAGGTGACCATTGTCTCAGCACTCTCTGTTTAAGAGTTCGTATGTGAGGTGTTTGATGAACACTTGTATATAAGTCATAGCTATTTTTGGAAAGATTTGGAACTCCAGTGGCTGTGGCTAGCTGGAGGACCCTGATTCCTGGCAACCTGCAGAGTGATGACATTTACTGTTCTTCTCAGTGATTCGCCCCATACAGACAGATGATAAGCTTGGAATGCTTGATAATGTTTGCCCTTTTTGTTTTTGCTAATGTAAAATGCTTGAAGTTAGCAGGCTAGGCTGAAGGAGTCTTATATGAGGAAATTACCTTTCACATCTCAGAGGAAAGATTTTAATATCTTCTTCCTAATCTTCATAAATTTCATGTTAGAGTGGACTCTATTTTGAATTCTCTGAAGCATTCTACATTGCCCTTAAAGGATCTTTCATTGCTGTAATTGAGGGGAGCTCTCCTCCCCTGACACTAAATCTATTTAAAACCTAGAATGCTTCCCTTCCATTATTGGTCATTTGTACATGGAACAGGCAGAACCCATTATAGCCGTCCAAGATTCGAGTGCAAGAAAAACGTAGTACTCTTGAAATATGTTCTCAGTACGTACTCGAGTCTAAAAGAGGGTACTATTTCAATCAATTCTTGACTTAGATGAAAGCCAGCAGCATTGTTTACTGTTATTGTAGTTTACAACTTGAGGTCAGGTTGGCTCTTAGAAACCTGTGGTCCTTGGCAGCTAAACTAGGGCTCATCACACGTTCTGCTAACTGAAGCCCTGTGAAAACCTGTCAGTTTCCGTGAAAATTTAATGCTTTCTTTTGATTTTTTGGCTTTACACCCTCTTTTTTTTTGCGGTACGCGGGCCTCTCACTGTTGTGGCCTCTCCCGTTGCGGAGCACAGGCTCCGGACGCGCAGGCTCAGCGGCTGTGGCTCACGGGCCCAGCCGCTCCGCGGCATGTGGGATCCACCCGGACCGGGGCACGAACCCGTGTCCCATGCATCGGCAGGCGGACTCTCAACCACTGCGCCACCAGGGAAGCCCTTTACACCCTCTTTTACCTTGTCTCATTAATTGTGATTTTTGGAACATCAATAAGTCAGTGCTTGGTTGGCTTCCACAACTCTCATGCCTCCAGCTACAAACAGTTCCTATTCACACAGTACTTTTAGTAAATTTATAAAACACATTGGCAAGTAACACCTCACCAGGCAAGATCTTCCATGTATTTTGTTTCATCCAAGAAATTTAAAGCAATAGCCAATTGAAACATTTTTCAAGGAAAATAATGACGCTGATAATAGTAGTAGATAACATTAATTGATCATGTACTGTATGCCACACTCTGTGCTACGAATTTAACATATATTATCTTAGTACTTATGACAACTCCAGGAAATTTTCTTGTTAAATAATTTGCCGAAGGTCACCAAGCTAGTCAATGGTACAGCCAGGATTGAACCCAGGCACTTCTGACTCCACGGAGCCCAGGAAATCCCTGATCCTACTTCTTAGTCAGTGGACGCATTGTTTTGGGTCAGATCCTTTCTATTACTCTCTAGAACTCTCTTCCTGATGTTTTAAACTTTCAGTCCTCCCTGCACTCTTTCTAAATAGATAACCTTCCTTTCTACTTAACTGAGCTTGCTGATACCTTAAGAGCTCTCTGTCTCATATTTGGGGTTTTTTCCCCCCCTCTTCAGCATCCCTTTTTCTCTCAGTGGAAGAGATACCCTTCCCTTCTCCCTTCATTTCTTAGAGATGAATCTAAATCACTGGTGTCTAGAGACCTTTTTGACTGTGACTACTGGGGGAGAATGCCCCAGTAGAAGCCCGGGATGCTGCTAAACATCCTACAGTGTACAGGAGAGTCCCCCCTAAACAAAAAGCTGTCTGGCCCAAAATGTCAATAATTTTGAGCTTAAGAAACCCTGATTTAGATGTCTCTCCTCACATGCCTAAGTTTTCTTACATCTTCCTTATCCGAACCTAACCCCCAGGCACCTTCACTGACTTCTGCTCCCTTGCGACTCAGAACATGGTCCATGGACCAGCAGCATCCACATCACCTAGGAGTTTGTTAGAAATGTAGAAATTTTGGGTGTGGTGTAGCCACCTTGTACTTGTCCTGCTTCCAGACTTTTTGACAGTTTATGAAGCACTTTAACATTTATTCTCATTGACTCCATGTAGCAACCCTATGAAGTAAAACTTAGTGCGACTAGGAAGTAGAATTTGCAAAGTGACACAGCTAGGAAGTGCTAAAACCAAAACCCTGGCACAGGCAGTTTTCTCCTAGGATATCAGTATTTTTACTACAACCTCTAGATGAGTTTTGTTAGATGGGCAGGTCACAATAGTTTACATTTAAAAATCATTTTTTCATTTTAGTAACAATTACTGTATGCATTACTTCACTTCATAGTCACACCAGTGCTGTCAAGGCTTATGGTATACTTTAGTTTCCAGGTGTGGAAATTGATGCTCAAGAAAGTTGAAATTTGCCTAGAGGCTAATGTGTGCTAAGAATCTGGGCTACTTAGTGCTATTTCCACCATCAAGGCTTTATAATAAAAAGGGAGGTCAAAATACCAGACATTCAAAGGCAAATTACTGCGGGAATAGGTGCTGGCAGCTGCTGCGTGATGGTTGCTAGTCAGGTTAGACTTGAGATGCCCTAAACAAATATGTCCTTTTTCAGTATTCCAGCCCAGGTTAGTACTTTCCTGCTGTCTTTTTTCTTCTTGTGTGTGTGTGTGTGTGTGTGTGTGTGTGTGTGTGTGTACGTGCGTGCGCGCGATTGTGCAAAGCTTTCCCTTTTTATTCAGTTGAATAAATTCATATAAAACTATTTTAAAGTGTACATTTAGTATATTCACAGTATTGCACAACCACCACTTCTGTCTAGTTCCAAAATATTTTTAACACCCCAAAAGAAAACCCACTAAGCTGTCACTCCGTATTCCCGCTCCCCCTGGCAACACCAGTCTGCTTTCTGTCTCTGCATTTACCTGTTCTGGATGTTTCATGTAAATGGAATTGTATAGTACGTGACCTTTTGTGTCTGGCTTCTTTGACTTAGTTTAATGTTTTCGAGGTTCATCCAAGTTATAGCATGTATCAGTACTTCATTCCTTTCAATAATGGCTAATATTCAACTCTATGTATCTATTACATCTTGTCTGTTTTCCCATTGGTGGACATTTGAGTTGTTCCTACCTTTTGTTTTTTATGAATAGTCCTTCTGTGAACATTCACGTACGAATATTTTGAGTACCTGCTTCCAATTATTTTGGATATATACCTAAAAGTAGACTTGCTGGATTATAGGGTAATTCTATGTTTAATATTTTGAGGAACTGCCACACTTTTCCACAGCAGCTGTACCGTTTTACATTCCCACCAGCAATGCACAAGGGTTCCAGTTTCTCCACATCCTCCCCAAACACTTGTTATTGTACATTTTTGCTTTTTTTTTTTTTAACATCTTTATTGGAGTATAATTGCTTTACAATGGTGTGTTAGCTTCTGCTTTATAACAAAGTGAATCAGCTCGGTACATATACATATATCCCCATATCTCCTCCCTCTTGTGTCTCCCTCCCACCCCTCTAGGTGGTCACAAAGCACTGAGCTGATCTCCCTGTGCTATGTGGCTGCTTCCCACTAGCTATCTGTTTTACATTTGGTAGTATATATAAGTCCATGCCACTCTCTCACTTCCTCATTTAGTTTTGATTTGCATTTTCCCAATGGCTAATGTTGTTAAGCATCTTTTCTTATGCTTATTGGCCATTTGTATCTCTTCTTTGGAGAAATGGCTGTTCAGGTCCTCTGCTCCTTTTTGAATTGGGTTTGTTTGTCTTTGGTGGTTTGAATTGTAAGAATTTTAATATAATCTGGATGCTAGACCCTTATCAGATTTATGATTCGAAAATATTTTCTCCTATCCTGTAGGTTGTCATTTCACTTTCTTGATAACGTCCTTGGATGCACAAAAGTTTTTAATTTTGATGAAGTGCCACTTACCTATTTTTTCTTCTGTTGCTTGTGCTTTTGGTATAATATAAAAAGAATCCATTGCCAAATTCAAGATAATGAAGATTTACCTTTAACTTTCTTCTAAGAGTTTTATAGTTTTAGCTCTTATATTTAGGTTGTTAATCCATTTTGAGTAAGTTTTTGAATATTGTGTGAAGTAGGGGTCAAACTTTACTCTTTTGGAAATGGATATCTAGTTGTCCTAGCACCATTTTTGTTTGTGGTGTGTGTAAATTTAAGGTGTACATCATGTTACTTTGGAAAATTTGTATATTATCATATGTTTGCTCCTGTAATGATATTTATCATATAATATAGTGCAATATTATTGTCTACATTCAATAAACTGTACATTAAATCTCTGTGACTATTTTAGTACTTGTTACAAGTTTGTACTCTTAAACACCATCAATCTTATCCCTACAGCACCCCCAGTACCATTTTTTGAAGAGAATATTTTTTCCCCATCAAATGGTTTTGACACCCTTGTCAAGAATCAGTTGACCATAGATGTATAGTTTTTTTCTGGACTCCCACTTCTTATTCATTTGTCCATATGCCTGTCCTTATGCCAGTACTACACTGGCACGATTACTGTAGTTTTGTAGTAGGTTTTGAAATCTTAAAGTGTGAGTCCTCTAACTTTGTTCTTTTTCAGTATTGTTTTGGCTCTTCAGGGTCCATTGAAATTCCATATGAATTTGAGGATCAGCTTTTCCATTTCTGCAAAAAAGGTCATTGGAATTTTGATAGGGATTACACTGAATTTGTAGATCACTTTGGGTAGTATTGATATCTTAACAGTATTAAATCTTTGTAATGATTCGTTTTATGTGTCAGCTTGACTAGACCAGAAGGTGCCCAGACATTTAGTCAAACATTATTCTGGGTATGTCTTCGAGGGTGCTTCTGGATGACATCAGCGTTTGAATTGGTAGGCTGAGTAAGGCTGATTGCCCTCCCTAGTGTCTGTGGGCCTTACCCCTTCAGTTGAAAACCTGAATAGAACAAAAAGGCTGAGTAAGAGGAAACTTTACCCACCTGACTGGGTGCAGGTCTTCTCCTGCCCTCAGACTGGAACTTATATCATCAGCTCTCCTGGTTTTCAGGCTTTCCAGATCTGACTGGAATGACACCCTTGGCTGGTTCTCCAACTTGCCAACTGCAGATCTTGGGACTTCTCAGCTTCCATAATCCCTAGAGCCAATTTCTAATAATAAATTTCTTAATTCATACGCACAGGAAACTAGGAATACAGGGTCTCTTCATGTGCTTGCACACACATGTGCCCTATTGGTTCTGTTTTTCTGGAGAACTCTGACTGATACAGTCTTCCAATCCATGAACTTGGATGTTTTTCCATTTATTAAGGTTTCCTTTAAGTTCTTTCTCAGTGTTATGTAGTTTTTAGTGTACAAGTCTTTCACCTTCTTGGTTAAATTTATTCCTAGGTATTTTATACTTTTGGATATTATTGTAAGTGTAATTGTTTTCTAAATTTCCCTTTCAGATTGTTCATTGCTGCTGTATAGAAACACAACTGATTTTTGCCTGTTGATCCTGTACTCTGCAACTTTGCTGAATTTATTTATTAGCTCTAGTGACTTTTTTGTGGATTCTCTGGAATTTTACATATCATGTCATCTGTGAATAGAGATAGTTTTACTTTCTCCTTTCCAGTATGGGTGTCTTTTATTTATTTTTCTTGCCTAATTGCTCTGGCTAGAACCTCTAGTATAATGTTGAATAACATTGGTGAAAGTGGGCTTCTTTGTATTCATACTGATTTTAGGGGGAACTCTTTCAGTCCTTCACCATTGTGAATGATGTTAACTGCGAGTTTTTTTAAATAAAGGCTCTTTATCACGTTGAGGAAATGACCTTCTCTTCCTAGTTTCCTGATTGTTTTTATCATCAAAGGGTGTTGGATTTTTTCTGCATCGACCAAGATAACTGTGTTTTTATCCCCTTCATTCTGTTAGTGTGGCATATTACATTGGTTGGTTTTCACTTGTTTCCTTTCATGTCTTCATCAGTCATGTTTTCTTAGGCATCCATTTTCAAATATTTGGCTAAGCTTTATCTCTTCATTCTTTGAGATGTGCAGAGTATACTCTACCTTTCCATTTCTCCTGCCAGCTTCCTACCTCTGTCATCACACTTGGTTTATTCAGTACCCCTATAACTCATGGTTAAGCTTTCTTTCCCTAGTCTCATCCCACTTTAAACTAGTTGTTGACATGTGCTAGATGAATCCCCTTAAAGTACCTTTTTTACCCCTCATATTTCTTCCCTGCTGAGGAACCTGTAATAATTTTTTATTGTTCATTAGATCAAGTCTAAACTCATCCTGACATTTAGAACCCTTCATAATCCAATCCCACATCACCTCTCTGGTCCCTGTTATTTACCTTAAATGGAAACTACACACTGAGGCCCATCTAATAATAATTTAAAATTTTACTGTTAGATTTCTAAAATTATAACCATGTAAACTTGATTTCTTATATCTTTTCCCATATTTTCTTAGTTTCTCAATAAACCTTAGCTGTAGATTGCTGAATGACATTTTCTTTAATTTTTGAAGATACATTTCATAAGACCTTATTGTAACAGTTTCCTGGCCTCGTTTCTTGTATTTAGTTGGGGCACATATGTATTTAAAGAAGTGAAAAAAATATTGTCTTAATGTATTCAAAAGTAAGAAAAAAACAAGGTGCAAGACATGATATATAGTATGAAAGAATATATTTGTGTGCATAGACCATTTCTGGAAAGATATGTCAGAAACTATTAATAGTGATTACTCCTGGGAAATGGGACTGGATGGGAGGAAGAGGGAAATTTCCCTTTCATTTTATATCTTTTTGTGCTGTTAGAATTTCCTACTCAGTGAATGTGAAAAAAAAAAAAGATGAAAAAATTTGAGTAAATAATGATCAGTTCTTTTTTTTTCTTGCTTTTAATTTTAGTTTAAACCCCACTATACCATTTAGAATTAGCTAACTTTTAAAAACTTTTAATGCTTTTTAAAAACTTTAAGCCAGTTGATGAACTGAAACAGTGATTTTCATCATGTACCTAATTTTTTGCACCATTAAAATAAGTTATCAAGTAGCCCATTTTGGGAGATTTAGTTTCATCCACTAAAGAAATGCTATTTGTCAATTGTAGAGTCATAAGGCACTTTAGATTTCTACGTTATGAGTAAATTGGACCAACATGGAGTTGTTGCTGGGAGAAAAACTGAAAAAATACCAGGGCTTTTGTGGACTTGTTCCTTGTTTCGTGGAAGTTGGAAAGGTTAGTGACAGTCTCAGACTGTTGTTAAGACCCTGTTGTATAAGTTGGGTTTCTGGAGTTGCTGCTGTATATTTTCTTTGACTCCTAAAGTTATTCCTTTGCTTTCCTTGGGTATTTAAGTTTTATTTTAAAATTAGAAAACCAGATCTTTAACTTTGGAGGGAATTTTATTAGGCACACCTTGGTAGTTCTTTGGAGTAAAGTAACATTTATCAATTATGTACTTAGTTTTAAATTTAGAAATGGCTTTGTAAAAAGAGACAGTTGAGATCAGGAAATGTGTGCATGAGAATGATGAAAATAGCATCCCTGTTTGAAGGAATGGAATAATCTAGAAATTATAATAAGAAATAACTATAGCATCACAGTGCTAAACTGGGTATTTGAAGATTGTGAGATTAGTAATCTCACTAATTTGCTGATCAAAGAGTTTTAGTTTAGTTGCAGTAGGATTAGGACTATAAAACTTCATAGTTTAATGTTTCACTGGGTGACTAATCCTGTTTATTGCTTACTAGAAGGTGAGTTATTGTCTTTGCTTTAAGAAAACCTCAGTCCTGAGAAGTTCTGCACCAAAACCACGGAGTAGTTGAGGTCGGAAAGCTTGAGTTCCTTCTTTCTAGAGATTTCTGTGTGCCTGTCTTTTTTCACTGCCTCTGGGCAAGAAAAGAGAGTACTCTTTGTTTTATGAAAATAATGTGTATTTAGCTATAGGGAAGTGCAAACATGTTGGCTCTTGCCAGTTATTTGACCTCATTATGACTGGAGCACAGGCTTTGTCTTGTCTCATGTTGGGTGTGTACTTTATGTGTAGCATCATAGTTAGGGTGAAGTTAATATTTAAATCAGCTTCCTGTAAAGTTCCAGAAGAAACTGTGAGTTAGTAATACCGTAGGATCCTAATGAGCTTAGCTTGTCTGTTGTGGTAAAATTAACATGTCATATATAGTACTGATTGCGTTGTCTGTGTGAGAATTTAGGTTTACCTGAATATTTATAAAACTGAGTCATGTCATAGCAGTTGTTCATGTGTATCACTAGCATAGCTTAATCCTTGTGAAACTTGTTATTCAGACTCTTAAGTTATTTTTGATTAATCTTTTAATTCAAGACACTTGGTGACAAAATAGGTTTTGTAAACCTTAGTTTTCTAATTTGCACAATGAAGATAATGATTCTTAACTTTTTTAGGGTTGTTCCAAGGATTTCATGTGTGTGTGAGGCATCTAAGGTTCCTGACAGAAAGGCGTTCAGTAAGTGTTAGTCACAGTTGTTAATAGCACTGTCCTATGGCTAATTCAAATCAGCTAGTGTGTTGTGTGATTCTTGCCTTTACAGAGGCAGGAATTTCACTTAAAACAGTTAGGAAACCACATGGTTTCCAGATAAAGCCAGTAAGTCCTATTCCTTTGCAGGCTTATTCGTTCCCTCAACATGGGAGGGGGAGAGGATAGTGAGGGACCAGAGTTCTTGAAGGAGGTAAGATGAATATAATGTCGTTCTTGACACTGTACAAAATGATTTTATGTAGCTGTCATCTCTGCCCAATAGCTTTTAAAAAAGGGAAACGAAGAGTTTATTTTCCTTTCCTGAGTGTATTATTCTAGATGTGTTAATGTCCACTGCTACCTGTTACAAAGTGGAGACAGAGGAGTGGGACTTTAACCCACAGCCAAATGTAATGGTTAGTAAATTATTTATCATTTCCATACCGTCTTTCATTGATTAGCATTTACTTGGCATTCTGAGATCTCTGAAATTGAGATGGTCCTTACATTTACTATCACCCAAGCAGCACATGTGGTGTAGTTACCATAGTCTGCACATGTGTGGGCTTAGTCATAGCTAATCCTGCCGTCATGGCAGTCGGGTTATATGCACTCTTGGTACCGCGGGGTTAGTTTACTTGCCATTTAAAAGGGCTTTAAAAAGATCGAAAAAACTATGAAGAAAGGCATAGAAATAGAACAGCAGGGTACAGATTTGATTTCATGTGAAGTAAAATATTTGTCATTGGAGGAATGATTGCAGTTTCAAATTTTCTTGCAAAGCTACAATCAAGTGCATTATGGGACCTCAGAAAGGAAGATACTATAGGTGTTTTAAGCTTTTTTTTGTTTTTGCTGAGAAATATGCCAAAGAATTATCTATTGCATGCCAGGCAGTGCACCTGGAAGTAGGGTGAATTGCTCTATTTCTCAACATAAATGAGACATTTTGGAGCTACAAGAAGCTGATGTGACCAGTTCATGTGTCTCCTAGGACTGTCATGAAGGACTTCGTCACACTTCACTGTCATGAAGGCATTTAAGTGGCAGCCGTTTTTGTCTTTGGTGGTGCATAAAATAATGGTGCTTTTTATAACTGATGGCACCTTAGATTCTGTCCATTATAGTGTTTACCTCTCTACTTCCTGATGGTAGCTTATTTGGGACTGATTGTACTACTAAGTAATCAAAATTGTGATTATATAAGGGCAGCTAAAATAGGAAACTTGTTAAGATGCAGAGATCAAGGTCAAAATATAAGAATAAAATGTTTGCATTGTTTTGCATTAAATAGGTATTCTTGCCTGTTTTCTTTGTTTTCTCAGATACAGCATGGCATAGAGGTTAGAGTGCAGACTCTGGAGTCAGGCAGCCTGGGGTCAAATCCCAGCTCCACCCCTTACTAGCAATAACTTTGTGTAAGTTACTTAACATCTCTATGCCTCAGTTTTCTGTCAAATGGGCGCAGTGTCTATCTCACAGGTTTGTTATGAGGGTTAAATGAGTTAATACATATGAAGTGTTTTGAACAGCACCTGGCTAAAAGTAAGCAGTGGGTGTGAGCTATTATTTTAACCGGGATTGTCTTCTGTGACTCCTGCATCAGTTGGTACACAGAGTAATTTGAGGTGAAGATGTGATTGTCTATCCCACTCTTACCTTCTTGGTTCCAGTGCAGGGCTGATATGCTACCCATTTCCTCTTCCTTTTATTCCACCCTTTTTTGGGTACATTGATTTGGATTTTTTAGAAAATTGGTTATGATTGACCTATATAGATTCACACACTTACACAATACGATCAGTGGAATTAGAATTTATTTGGAAACAAACTTTTTAATACTTTATTTTTCTAAAAATCATATGCTGTGTTTTCAGTGTTTTCCAAGGTTAAATCTGGATACCTCTTAGTGTGAGAGTCACTCTAGCAGTGCCCAGGCGGTGACTGCCTTTGACAGACTCACAGCCTCCAGGGCTGCTGGGCTCAGCAGGGTAGGGTTCCATTTCTAGCCTATGACGATGACCTGTGACTAGAACAGAAAGACTGTTGATGCTTTTCCAAGGACTGTACAGGGGTGTTTCAGTTCGTTATTTCTAGTGGTGTGCTGCTTGAGTGTTGCATTGGGCCCTCAGCTGTTGAAGAACAGAGGATACTGTTTCTGTTACAGCTGGCAGTGAACTAGACTGCCTACTGCCTCTTGGAGACATAGTACTAACTGAAAGACAGTTAATGGTCAAGCATCAAGTATTGAATTGGGGCTTCATTCTAGTACAATGTTAAGAATAAATTAGATTTCTTCTCGCTGGATTAAATTTGAGCTATTTCGTTTTCAGTATTCATCTGTAAGATCACTGTGTCTTCACTTGGGCCAGCCAATTGTTTAAATTGTTGAAAAGCTTACTTGTAAATAGGTGTTTTGTGTTAACTTGTCTGTGTTAACTTGTCAGTTGAAGACTTTAAGGCTGAAAAGGGTTATAAACTGATCTTGTAGCTGGAAGTTAATAAGAAAGGTTTTTCCATGATTCAGATTAATGAAGAGAAAACATTCCATACTTTATTCCCTCTGCAATGGTATTTATAATTCAGAAAATTCTAGCTTTATCTATACATTTTTTTAAGCAATCAAACCTAAAGTTTCAAATGTAACATTGGTGGTATCGTTTGTTAATTACATGATTGGAAACTTAATGTCAGTGAAAAATGACACACACAAATGGCATGTGCAGTGAAGCTTAAAATAGCACATCTTCACATCCATGCAAATTCCCTGGACTCCTCATAATGACCTACTTACGTACTGCTCACAGAGAGAAACCTGAGGCACTTGAAGCATCCATTAAAGCTGGAATATTACATTTAAATGTTTTATGTATTTGTAGTTTTGCTATTTACTCATGTTTCGTCCACAAATGCCAAAAGCATTTTCCATGATTAAGCTTTTAAAAGAGCAATACATTTGGCATTTCAGAATGTGTCTGACAGTCAAGTACCTTGTTCCTTGGAGCTTGTTGGTTTTTTAAAGTAAACAATGCAAGTCTCAAGCCTGTTTACCCAAGATGCCGGTGTCTATTCTTTAAACGTGTCCAGGTTTACTTTCCGATTGACACGTGTGTGTGTTCTTTCTGTTTCTCAAATACAGAGCTGCCAAATGCTGTTAAATCAACTGAGGGAGATCACAGGCATTCAGGACCCTTCTTTTCTTCACGAAGCTCTGAAGGTTAGTCTCAAGGCCTCTCTTCAGCAGGTTTTAAAGCTGTTGTTCATATCATAGTTATGTCAGTTCAAGCTATATTTATGCCAAGATGAATGTGCATACGTATAGGACGGAAGTTCTAAAGGTCAAATGACCCAGTATCTTCAACATGTAAATTATAAGAGCAGGAAAAAGTTGAGGAGGGGAGAGACTCATAGTGCGGGGGGAAACCTACAGAGATTTAAGGTACCTGTCAACTAACTGCACCGTATGGACCTTTTTTGGATCCTGATTCGAACTAAAAAGTATTTGAGTCAGGGAAATTTGAACTGGTTATTTGTGTGAGGATAGCATTATGGGTTATATTTTAAAATATATTAAAAAGATACATTCTGAAATGTTGACTGATGAGATGATAAGACACTTAGAGTTTGCTTCAGAGTATCTGGGGGAGGAGAGGCAGAATAGGTAAAATAAGACTGACCAGGGCTCGGTAATTATCGAAGCTGAGTGATGGGCACATGGGGTTCAATTATACATTCCCTCTCCTGTTGTGTATGTTAGAATTTTTTCCTAAGAAAAGTTTAAAAAGTTAAGATGAAATAGAAGTGTGGTCATCACTTCATCACTATAGAATATGATAACTGTTTGGCACCTTTACCGTAGGGGCTGACTTCACTTAGAATCTCTGTGTTAATCGCCAGCCCCCTTCTTGATACATCATGCCGTAATTCTGTGAAATCAGGCGGCACAGTATCCAAAGCAGTGAGATTTCATTCTCGTTTGCATGTTGTGGGAAATCAGAGCATGGCAACTCCCTTCCTGTAACTAGGAGTTTAATGGCAGTGCTTTAAGCATAATAGACCTACTATCCTCCACTGTACTCTGTTTCCTCCTTTATACCCTAGAATTATGCCTAGACTTATTCAGTATGTCACCAGGGTAGTAAGAGTTATAACCCCCAGACTAACTTGCTGCTTATTTTAAATGCTGTGATGCTTTACTTTTGAAATTTCTATTTTTTTCCTCCCCTCAGGCCAGTAATGGTGACATCACCCAGGCAGTCAGCCTTCTCACTGATGAAAGAGTTAAAGAGCCCAGCCAGGAGACTGCTGCTACAGAACCATCTGAAGTAGCGGGCAGTGCTGCCAACAAAGAAGAATTAGCAAGTAGGTATATCCTGGCTTGGTCCCGCTCTGAACTAGCGGAGAGTAAGAGATGAGTTTACGTGAGTGTCCTTTCCATCGCATCAACCCTTCGGAAATAGTAGTAATAATGACTAATTACTGAGCCATTACTAGGCGCCAGGCACAATTCTCAGCGCTTAAATGGTTCCATTCATTCAGCACTTATTTAATGAACCCCTATTATGTGCCAAGCACTCTTTTAGGCACTGGAGATGAACAAAAGAAACAGGAATTGCTGCCCTGTGAGAGATGAGGCCATTGAGGGAACAAATGGGAGGCAGATCTTGCAGAGCCTTCATAGCTGCTTGGCATTTACTCTGACTTAAGAGGACTAGCCATTGGAGAGTTTGGTGCAGAGGAATGCTGTAAACGGGTTTCCTTTGGCTAAAGATCATTCTGGCTGCTCTGTTGAGAACAGAATGTGTGGGAGGGAATAGCGAGCGTGGGGCAGAGCAGGGAGCCCAGGACGACTCAGGAAGCTATTGCAGATGAAGGCGGTGTGGGCCAGGATGCAGTAGTGGAAGGGTGACAAGTGCTTGCTCTACATGATTTGCTTACAAAGGATCTGAGAGTTGTGAAAGAGAGAGGGGTTAAAGATGACTCCAGGTTTGTTTCCTAAGGAGCTGAAAGGATGGAGCTGCACTTAACTGACGTGGGAATAATTGCAGATGGAGCAGATTTGGGGTGGAAAATGAGGAGATCGGTTTTGGCAATATTAAGTTTGAGATGCCTGTTAGACATCCAGGTGGAATATCAAAAAGGCAGTGGAGGTCCAATTGTGCAGTTCAAGGGAGAGATCTGGGCTGGAGGTGGATAAAACCTGGAATCATAAACCTGTAAATGGTACTTAAAGTTATG
The DNA here is from genome assembly GCF_951394435.1 of Stenella coeruleoalba. Lineage (NCBI taxonomy): Eukaryota > Metazoa > Chordata > Mammalia > Artiodactyla > Delphinidae > Stenella > Stenella coeruleoalba. The sequence goes on along the minus strand of NC_137154.1, from coordinate 90,029,392 downwards.
AGAAGGGATGAGCTCTCCAAGGGAGTGGGTATAGAAAACAGGAAAGGTTCAGTGACTCAGCAGTAGATCTTCCAGTGTTGAGATGTCTGGGCGGGGGGCAGGGGAGTAGGAGGAAGACCAGGAGAGTGGTGCTATGGAGGCCAAAGAGGCTTCCAGGAGGAGGGATCTATCAGCTGCGCAAGGTGGTGTTAATGGATATTTGAGCTGTTGGCAATTTTGAACTATTCTGAATAATGCTGCTGTGAATATTCTTGTGTATGTCTTTCGGTGCACGTAGTGACTTTTTCAATCCACATTTTTCTTTTCTAGACGCATCCATGTTGGTTGTACCTGTAGTTATTTCTTTTGACTGATGTGTAGTATTTCTTGGTCAGAATATACAACAGAATTGATATATTTGTTGATTGACTTTGGGGTTGTTTTGAATTTTTTTTGCTGTTGTAAACAAGGCTGCTGTGAGCTTTTTTGATTTATGTTTCTTGTGCATGTATGCAAGAGTTTCTTTAGTGTATATGCCTAGCAGTGTAATTGGTGAGTATTAAGATGTGCTCATCTTCAACTTAGTAGCTATTATTAGTGACATTATTTTCCAAAGTGATTTTTTAAAAAAATATTTATTTGGTTGTGCCGTGTCTCAGTCGCGGCATGTAGGCTCCTTAGTTGCAGCCTGTGGGCTCCTTTAGTTGCGGCAGGCGGGCTCCTTAGTTGTGGCACACAACCTCTTAGTTGCGGCATGCATGTGGGATCTGTTTCCCTGGCCGGGGATCGAACCTGGGCCCCCTGCATTGGGAGTGCGGAGCCTTAGCCACTGTGCCACCAGGGAAGTCCCCAAAGTGATTTTTTTACATATTTATACTCCCACTAACAGGGTTTGAGAGTAACTCTTGCTCTCAAATTTGTTAGATTGTAAAATTGTTGCCTGTCTTTTTGATATGAAATGATAATCTTGTTTTTAATTAGAATTTTTAAAAATTAAATAATGAGATTGAACATCTTTTCCCTTTTGACTATTCATGTTTCCTCATGTGAAGTTTCTTTTCATGTCTTCTGCCGGTTTGTCTGTTTGTTTGCCTCTTTTTATTGATTCTTGATATTCTTATTGATAATGACCTTATATTCTTGATATTAACCCATTTTTCTGGACTTGGGTGTTGCAGATATCGTCTCCTTATTGATGACTTGTGTTTTTACACTATGGTGACGAACTAACAAATAGCTTTCATTTATTAATCTTCTGCTATGGTTTGTGTTTTTTGTTTAAGAACTCCTACACTGTGAAGTTATAGGATATTCTGTTATATTTTCTTCTAAAACTGTAATGTTTTGCTTTTCACATTTAAATCTTTAATTCATCTGAAATGGATTATCTTGGTAAGCCATAAGATAGAAACATAGTTCGATCCACCCCCTCACTTCCTCCAGCTATTCAGTTGGTTCAGGACCTTTTATTGAAAAGGCTATACTTACCCACTGATTTACAGTATTAGCTCTGTGTTATATCAGATTTTCATATTTTCCATTCTATTTCATTGAGTATCTGTTTTTAATTCTTTGGGATATATACCTAGGAGTGGAATTGCTAGGTCATATAACAATTCTGTGTTTAACTTAAAAAAAAAATTCTAAAACAGGACTCCTTTTTCATAACTGCAACAATATTATCACACCTAAAAATTAATAACAATTTCTTAATCTCATCAAATACCAGTGTAGAAATTTCCCTGATTGTCTCACTAACAATATGTTTGTAATTGGTTTGTGAGAATAATGATCCACATAAAATGAAAACATTAAAGTATGTTTGAAATGGTTTTTTAAGATCCCTTTTATCTATATAGTCCCCCTCTCTTTTTTTCTTGCAGTTTAATGTTTGAAGAAATAAAGTCCTTTGTTTCAGGATTTTATTTGACAGGATTTGCATGATACCACATGATTGCATTCCTGTGGTATCCTTTAGTGGATTTTTATGTCCTCTGTGTTTCCTATTAATTTAGATGCTTATCTGGCATGATAAAGTCATAGGTAGTGTTGTGTGTATTTCTTCTATTTTGTTGTATCAAGAAGTAAATAATGTCTGGTCCCCGTCTTTTTGTGTTGTTAAAATTGTTAGTGTGTTCAGATTGTTAGTTTGATTAATTTATCATAAAATTCCCCACCTAGTATTTCCAGCCACCATTGGTGATTATTGCTTAGATTCTTTATTTTACTGGAGATTTCAAAATGGTAGTATTTTATCTATCATTACTTAATAATTTATTAGTTGGAATTCTTTTTTTTAATTGTAGTTAAAAAACACATTAACATAAAATTTACATTTTAATCTTTAAAAAAATTTTTTCATCATGGATATTTTGGGGGGGGCATCAATTTTAATTAATTAATTTATTTATTTATTGGCCACACCACGTGTCATGCTGGGTCTTAGTTCCCTGAGCAGGGATTGAACCCTGCCCGCTTCAGTGGAAGCAGAGTCTTAACCACGGAACCGCTAGGGAAGTCCCACATTTTAACCATTTTTAAGTGTACAGTTCAGTAGTGTTAAGTATATTCACATTATTGTATAAAAGATCTCTAGAACTTTTTCATCTTATAAATCTGAAACTTTATTCCCATTAAACAACCCTTTTCTCCCTCCCCGCCCCCAGTAACAGCCTTCTACTTTCTGTTTCTGTGAATCTGACTACCTTAGGGACCTCATATAAGTGGAATCATACAGGATTTATTTTTTTGTGACTAGCTTATTTCACCTAACATAATGTCCTCAATATTCATCCATGCAATGGCATGTGACAGGATTTCCTTTTTTTTTTCTTTTCAATTTTTTAAATTATGGTAAAATGCACATCACATAAAAGTTACTGTCATAACCATCTTTAAGTTCAGTGGTATTATGTACATTCATGTCATTGTGCAACCATCACCACCATTCATCTCCAGAACTCTTTTTTTGTCTTGCAGGACTGAAACTCTCTACCCATTAAACAGTAACTCCCCATTACCCCATCCCCCAGCTCCTAGCAACCACCATTCTACTTTCTGTTTTCTATGATTTTGACTACTCTCAGTACCTTATGTAAGTGGAATCATACAGTATTTGTTCTTTAGTAGCTGGCTTATTTCACTTAGCATAATGTCTTCAAAGTTCATTCAGATTGTAGCACGTTAGAATTTCCTTCCTATTTAAGGTTGAATAATATTCCATCGTATGTATATACCAAATTTTGTTTATCCATTTATCCATCAATGGATATTTGGGTTGCTTCCACCTCTTGGCTTTTGTGAATAGTGCCATTTGAACGTGGATGTGCAAAAAGCTCTTTGAGACCCTGGTTTTTCATTTTGGATATATCCCCTGAAGTGAGATTGCTCGATGATATGGTAGTTCCACTTTTAATTTTTTAAAAAGTGTGGGAACCTCCACACTGTTTCCCGTAGCATTTGCACTATTTTATAATCCTGCCAACAGTGCAAAAGGGTTCCAATTTCTCCACATCCTCGCCAATACTTGTTATTTTCTGGTTTTTGTTTTTTGATAGCCATTCTAATGGATGTGAGGCATTATCACATAGTGGTTTTAATTTGCATTTTCTCTGATGATTAGTGACATTGAGCATGTTTTCATATGTCTGTTATCCATATTATATCGTCTTTGGAGAAATGTCTCTTCAAGCCTTGTGCCCATTTTAAAATCAGATTAGTTGATTTTTTGTTGTTGTTTATATACTCTGGATATTAACCCTTTATCAGATACATGATTGGCAATTATTTTCTCCTATTCCGTAGGTTGCCTTTTGACTCTGTTGATTGTGTCCTTTCATGCTTTAAAGTTTTTAAGTTTGATTTAGTCCCATTTGTTGATTTTTGTTTTTGTTTGTTGGTGCTTTTGATGTCATATCCAAGAAATCAATGTCATGAAACTTTTTATGTTTAACTTTTTGAAGAACTGCCAGCCTCCATTCTTCTAACTTCCACAACAGCTGCGCCATTTTACATTCCCACCAGCACTACACAGGGTTCTAACTTCTCTACGTCTTCACCAACATTTGTTAGTTAGCCATCCAAGTGGGTGTGAAATGATAATCTCATTGTGGCTTTGATTTGCATTTCCTTAATGGCTAATGGTGTGGAGCATCTTTTCATGTGCTGATTGGCCATTTGTGTATCTTCTTTGGTGAAATGTCTAATGAAATTCTTTTCCTATTTTTAAAGTTGGGCTGTTTGTCTTTTTATTATTCAGTTGCAGGAGTTTATGTAGTCTGTATATAGGTTCCTTACTAGATACATGGTTTGCAAAATTTTTCTTTCATTCTGTGGGCTGTCTTTTCACTATCCTGATGGTGTCCTTTGAAGCCCAAAGATTTTTATTTGACGATGTCAGATTTACCAATCTTTTCTTTCACTGCTTGTGCTTTGATTGTCATCTCGAAGATGCCATTGTCTAATCCAAGGTCATGAAGTTATACCTGTTTACTTCTAAGAGTTTTGTAGTTTTAGCTCTTATCTTGAGGGCTTGATCCACTTTTGAGTTCCTTGTTGTAAATGATGGGAAGGAGGGGTTAAAAGCCACTCTTGCCCTATTGAATTGTCTTGGTACCTGTGTTGAAAATCAGTTGACTATAACTGTGAGGTTTATTCCTGGACTGTCAGTTCAGTCCCACTCATTCTGTTCCATCGATCCATATGTTAGTTCTTATGCCAGTAGCACAAGGTCTTGATTTTTTGTTTTGTGTTCTTTGTGGTTTTTTTCCTTTATAAATTAAGTATTTCATTGCTCATATATAGAAATTCATTCAACTTTTGTTCATTGATCTTTTATCTAACCATCTCTTATTTTTTTTTACATCTTTATTGGAGTATAATTGCTTTACAATGGTGTTAACCATCTCTTATTAATTATAACTGTTTTCTATAGATTATTTTGGGTTTCCCTTGTAGGTGATCATTATCTGTGAATTATGACAGATTTGTTTCTTATTTTGCAATCTTTATTATTTTTAAAAATTTATTTTATTTTGTTATCACACTGCCTGGAACTTTCAGAACCATGGTGAATAAAAGCCCTCAACAACAGACATCTTTGTCTTAGTCTTGGTTTTAAAGGAAATGCATGTAACATTTCACGATTAAGTGTAAAGTTTGCTGTGGGCTTTCCGTGGATATTCTTTCTCAGTCTAAAAATACTCTTTTCTCTTTCTACTTGGCCTGGAGTTTTTATTCCTTAATGGAGGTTGAATGTTATAAAATACTTTTTCTGTATCTATTGAGATGATCATTTTTTCCTTTAACTGTTAAGATAGTGGATTTTACTGGTCTATTTTCTAACATTAACTCAGTATTTCCTTCCTACAGTGAACTCAGCTTGGTCTTAATATATAATCTTTTTTGGTGTGTTAGCAGGATTCTGTTTGCTTTTGTTCAGGCTCTTTGCATCTGTGATCATGCGTGAGTTTGTCATTTTTCCTCTCTCTTACTGTTCTTGATTGGTTTGTGATATACGAAGGTGTTATGCTGACTTCGTAAAATGAGTTGAGGAGTATATCCTCTGTTCTCTAGAATAGTTTGTGTGAGATTGAAAGTATCCATTCTTTGAATGTTCAACTTTTAGCTGATAGTTTACAATGGTAAGTAAAGAGACTGTTTAACCTACAGGTACGGGATATATTTCTGACTCTGTGAAGTAAGGCTGCAAAAGGGGGTATTTGACTCATTGCATTTTAGCAGCTTGTTATTACTGTACTGTTAGCTAATCATAAGGTTACAGTGTAGCTGTAAGTTATTCATTTGATTCTAGCATAGAGTAATAAAGTTGTTTTTACACAGAAGAGCCATTGTATTGAGAGTTAGGGAGTGTATCTAATTTTGTGAATGCTTTTACCTTTTTTCCTACAATACAAACAGAAAGGCAATGTTTCCTGCATGTAGACTAATTAAATTTCTATTTATCTTACAGAAGTAATAGACCTTACTCATGATAACAAAGATGATCTTCAGGCCGCCATTGCTTTGAGTCTGCTGGAGTCCCCCAAAATTCAAGCTGATGGAAGAGATCTTAACAGGTTATTGATTTAATTTATAGTCTTTGCTCTGCACATTAGTGTGTAGGTCAAAGGCAGTATCTCTGTGAAACAGTTCTGCCAAGCTTCTTTAATTGCACCTAAATGAAATCTCTTTTATGAGAAAATTTAAATTCACATTCGCTTACTTACTCTTTGGTTCACTTTTGAAGAAGCTAAATATGATAAGGGTCTTATTGCAGCCTGTGGTCTTTGAGTAGAAGCCTGCAAGGTTTTGTAGTTCACATTTGCTCGTGGGAAAAAACTGCCTAGGGCAAATATCCGATAAATATGTATTCTCTTTATTAACTTTGAGCCTTTGTAAACTTTGAATGTTTTGTTGTTGGCTATTGAAAATGAAAGTTATCACTCAGCTCCCCTAGGACTAGGAGGATATATGTTTTGAATTGGTACTGATTTGGTGCTTGTCTGGTATTGTTCACAGATACCCAGTTCCAGTGGTGCCCAGTCAGTTTCCAGACACGTTTATCCCCTCATACTGCCAGGTTGTTTCTTTCAGGGAAACATAGGGCCATGGTTTGTGTGCTAAGCAATTTCGAGGCTCTCATCTTTAGCAGAGTGTCTCTCTTGCCTCTTTCAATGGCAAGGGCTGAGATAAGGCACTATTGTTGAAATGTAAAACTTTTAATATGGTAGCCATAAATAGTCTTGAGTCTCAACTCAGTTCCATCAGGGCCCTTGTTAGTAATAATCTCTGTTATGGCAGGATTAACAACTCGATGTTTAAACCTTTTCACTTATGTTGCAACCTTATAGTTATTATATAGCCAGTGGTTACCCAGTAAATAGTGTATCTGGCATTTTGAGTTACCTGTGAAAGCTTACCTGCATCCTCCATACAGTAGATTGTTGTTTAACTCTTTTCTTTTTTGATGTGTGATACGTTGGCACAATATAGGATGCACGAGGCAACCTCTGCAGAAACTAAACGCTCAAAGAGAAAACGCTGTGAAGTCTGGGGAGAAAATCCCAATCCCAATGACTGGAGGCGAGTTGATGGTTGGCCCGTTGGGCTGAAAAATGTTGGCAATACATGTTGGTTTAGTGCTGTTATTCAGGTATGGTATTAAGAGACAACTGTGTCTTCTGGAAACGATTTTGTAATTTATTAAACTGAAATGTGAGAAACATAGCTTTAAAAAAAAGGAAACAGATAAATAAAACTGGAGGGTTTTCCCCATGGCATTATTGTGTTTTGGTTGCTTTCTTGTGTTTTCGACCTAGATGCTCTTGTGTCTAACTTGGTCAGTACTGAAAACAGAATCTTCTGTGGTTATAAATAGGTTGAGGAGGTGTTTTGGTGAATGCTGTATTACAGCAGAGCAAGAGCTAATAAGGAGAAATCAGTCTTTGGGAGGCTATCATAAATGACCAGGCAGGAAGGAAATGATGGTGGCCTGGAACAGAGAAGTGGCATAAGCCATGGAAGGGAGGAGTCAAAGCATTCACGAGGTATTTAGGAGATCAGATCTATAGGATTTGATAAACAACCGGGTAGGGATATGTGCAGGAGGGGCTGAGAAAGACTGCAAGGTTTCTAGCTTGAGGTACCAGGTGGACGATAGTGCCATTTAACACTGGAGGAGGAATAATTTGCGTGAGTGTTAAACGCGGGATTTCAGTTCGTTTTATACATGCTGAGTTTGAGGGTCCACGTGGAGATACCGTGTAGGCAGTTATCTATGTGAATCTGTTGTTCAGTAAAAAGATCTGGGCTGCAGATATAGTTCTGGGAATCAGTAGCATGTAGATGGTGATAAACCCAAGCTAGAGGATGAATTCCCCTGGGGAGCGTGTTGCCTCTTAAACTTAACGTGGCTGCAGTGTAGCACTTGATCCTGCCCTGCCGGCTTCTCCTTCACAGTACTTGACACCGACCCAGCTGCTTAGCCAAAAATGGAACCCTCCGTTTACACACATAAAATCCATGGGTTCCTTCAGCTTACTCTGTGCCTGGACTGTTTTAGCACTGGGGAAACAGCAGTGGATAAAACAAAGCCCTAACTCCCATGGAGTTTACTTGGAAAAGAGTGGGACCGACAGGAAACAAAATATATATCAGATGGCAGTAAGTGCTATAAAGATGAATGAATGGGGGCAAGAGGGGCTAGAACGGGTTCAGCTAGAGAGGGAAGGGGTGCTGTTTATATAGGGGGGTTACATATGGCCTTTCTGCTAAGGCGGGCATCTGAGTAGAGGCCTGACTTAGGCGAGGGAATGAGCCATGTAGTTCCATGAAGAATGTTTCATATAATTATATAGAGGACACTGCAGACAGGGAACAGCAAGTTCAGAGACTCAGGTCAGGAGCTGAGAAATAGGGAGAAGGCTGGAATTGAGTGACCGAGGAGGGGGAACAGACAGCTGTGAGTGCAGGGAGGTGGTGGAGGCGGGGCGGGGGAGGGGGAGCGTGGAGTCACGATGAGGGTTCAGGAATCACGTGAGGTGGGAAAGTATTGGAAGGTTTGGAGCAGACAAGTGCTGCGATCCTACTTCCATTTTAAGAGGCTCACTGGCCTCTGCATTAAGAATAGGATGTAGGAAGGTCTTGGGGAATGAGGGACACGAGTCAGTTCTTTCCTTTTGAGAGAGAGGGAGAGATTGAGATTGAGACCGAGACCCTTCCCTGGATTCACTTCCCTCCTGTGAGAGATGGTGAAAGGAGCGAGCCTATGGAGGGGATGACTGAGAAAGGCTTCTGAGAAAGCATGGGAGGACAGGACAGAGAGCAGGGCGTGTGGGGAGGGCTTGGCCTCCGACAGCAAGAGGGCAAGAGGGTAACAGGGGAGAGGACAAGGAGGAAATGATGACTGCCAGTTAAAGTGGAAATAGTTCCTAGTAGTCGTTTTTTCCTCTGAAATAAGCAGCCATTTTTTGAGGCAGAGTGCAAGAGTGACAGAATCAGGTTTTAAAGGGAGTGAAAGTTTAAATGGTTGTTGTAAACAGCGGGAAACCAGTTGGCGCCAGAATACAGTGGTAGGATGTCTGAAAATGTGAAGGTCTCCTTGAGGTTGTAGACCTTAAATGTATAGTGGTACCCACATGTCCTGTTTGATCGGGACTTCTTCTCTTAGCCGTTCTCCAAAACGCTTAAGTGGAAAATTAAATTCATTTAAGTTGGAGGATTTGCTGGGTATGGTGAAAGGACAAAAGAGCAGTTTGAGGGACTTTCCTGGTGGCACAGCGCAGTGGATGAGACTCCGCGCTCCCAAAGCAGGGGGTCCGGGTTCAATCCCTGGTCTGGGGAACTAGATCCCACATGCATGCTGCAACTAGGAGTTCGCATACCATAGCTAAGGAGCCTACATGCTGCAACTAAGACCTAGTGCAACCAAATAAATAAATACATAAATAAATAAAAACTAAGAGATTGTTTCAAAAAAAAAGAGCAGTTTGAGAATTTAATGAAAGATGGGTAGAGACCACGGAATCAAAGCTGGGGAGAGGGAGAAATGAAGACAGAAAGGGAGGACAGGAAAGAGGTCTGTTTGCTTGGGTTCCTGATGACGTCAAAGCACAGGTGTCCTGTGGGTCATTGAACAAATGAGCCAGAAGACAGGTTATGGTTCAAGAGGAGGTTTTTCTGAATTTGTGATCTGAGAAGCGGCAGTGTTTCCAGTATTGACATATCCTGGGTATGTAGAGATGGAGTGGAGGAATAGGTCATGAGACGTAAGATGCTCATGGGAGCCGGGGGGGGGTCCCTCGGCTGAACAAAAGTACCTGTGTTCCCTCAGAAAATGTGAATTGGACTCCTGCTGTGTGCCTAGCACTGTTCTAAGCCCTTGAGATATAGGAGTGAACCAAACCAAGACAGAGACTTGCCCTGAGGGATTTAGATTCTTGTGAGGCAAGACAGACAAGGAACAATAAATAGAAAATAAATAGTTGAAATAGGAATCAATAAATAGTTGAAAAACTAACTAGTTAACTACATAGATGTTTATATAGTATGTTAAACTCTGGTCAGTGTGATAGAAAAGAGAGCAGGGTATGGGAGATTGGAATTGCCGCAGGAGGGACAGGAGCAGGTTCCAACATAAACTACGATGTTAGGTTAGGCCGCGTGAGGGGATGAGATTGGAGCAGTTGCCCTGGACGCAGCAGGCGAGGGAGTGAGCCAGGCGACTGTCGGGGGAGAGCATTCCATATAGAAGGGGAAGCACCAAACAATGGCCACAAGGTGGGAGTGAGCTTGGCGTGTTCACAGGACATCAGAGTCCTGAGTGGCAGGAATGCTAGGAGCGGAAGCAAGGATCACTGGAGGTGGGGCTGGAGAGGTAACTTGTCTTTTGCTCTGAGTGAGATGGGGAGTCATGAGGGTTCTGAGCAGAGGAGTAATGGACTCTGACTCGAGTTTTAAAAGGCTCCCTCGGGCCACTGTGAGGAGAGCAGAATGGAGGGGCGCGGATACAAGTGGAGAGACCTATGAAGGGGGCCGCTGCAGTCATCACTGAGAGGCCGTGCTGCCCTGGACCAGGCTGGTAGCCGTGGAAATAGAGAAGAGGTTGAAATCTTGATTTATTCCCAAGGCAGAGCTGACAGGATGTCCTGTGGATTGGGTACTGACCAAAGTCACCGAGTAAGGATGGCAGAGCTCTCAGCATATGGCAGTCTTCAGTGAATCAGGTGCTTTATTTTGGTTACATTAGAAAGATAGTTAGAAGGAGCTGTGTGGAGAGTGGGCTGATACAGAGGAGGTTCTAGAGGCAGGGAGACGATGTGCCGTGATCCAGGTGAGCAGTGATGGGAGTTTGATTAGAGCAGGTGATAGGGACTGAGAGAGGAGGTGGTTATGAATAAAATAGCGCCCCAGAGGCAGAGTGCAAGGGACTTCTTACTGGATGTAAATGGTTGATAAAGGGAAAGGAGTCAACGATTATTCTGAAGTTCTAAACTTTGATGCCTGGAGGAGGAGGATGTAATTAGTGATACAGAGACTACAGGAGAAGAAGCAGATGTTGGAGGATCAAGTTGATATTGGTTTGGGAAATGAGTAACATCAGCTCACACTGTTGTAGTTTTTAAGAATAATAGCATCTTTGGGAAAAGCCAGATTTTGGTGAAGGTGAGGAAGTGGAGTGAAGGGACTTGAGAACGTAAGGCCAGTTTTCTCAAGGTAGACCAGAAGTGCTGGAACATGTTACGGGATAGTCAGCCGAGTAGGGATGAAACCAGGAGGAATGGAGATGCGCTAGGTAGACATGGGAGGTGGGAAGAGAAGAGATGGGGCTGCTTGTAGAGCTGAGCATCCCAGCCCCGGCTCCAGATAGAACTTTGGTATCACATCCTAACCCGACGTAAGTTCCCAGTCCAGGTGTACACTCCTCCTATTGGCTGAATCCCGGTAGAGCTTGCCGTGGAGTGGGGGAAGTCGGAGGCTTATAGTCCACCCAGGATGCTGCTTCAAGAGTTCCAGTCTGTGGGCTGGAGGGCTTTTCATCTGAGGATTATGTTGGGATGAGGAGTTATATTCATACAAGGGGTTTTTTTTTTTTTTTTTTTTGCTGTTCGCGGGCCTCTCACTGTTGTGGCCTCTCCCATTGCGGAGCATAGGCTCCGGATGCGCAGGCTCAGCGGCCATGGCTCACGGACCCAGCAGCCACTCTGCGTCATGTGGGATCCTCCCAGACCGGGGCACAAACCCATGTCCCCTGCATGGGCAGGGGGACTCCCAACCACTGCGCCACCAGGGAAGCCCATAAAGAGATTTTTTAAAACATTAACTTTCAAAAGATATTCGTAGTTGGAAAAATGTATGATTTACAAACAGTAAAAAGGAATTCCTTTCCCTAATTCTGCTAGCCAGAGATATCTGTTAAAATTTCTTAAAATACAGTATTTAAGGCAAAGAGTGGAGAATAGTAAAGCTTTAGAAAGAAATGTTTCAAATCCCTGTACTGTTAAGTCCCCATTGTACCCATCGCCCGTCATACCACCACCCCCTTCACACAGATACAACCACAGGTGTATGTAACCCTAAACAGTGTATCATGTTGTTTTATATGATTAAACTTCTTATGAACAATATAATACTCTATCTTTCTACACCTTTTTCTCACACAGAATATTTCTGAGATACATCTGTGTTGATACATGTAGCTCTTGATCACTCATTTTTACTGTGTAGTTGTCCTTCTATGAAAGCATTGTTTCTACAGTATTATTTTAATGACTATATAATAATCCGTTATACAGATGTACTGTAGTTTATTTAATCTTTTCCTGCTAGCCATTAGGTTTTTTCTAGTTTTTTCCTAAAAAGGATTAACATCCTTTTGGCGAAATTTTTATGTGTAGCCATTATTATTTCCTTAGACATAGTAGAATTACTAGGTTGACAGTTATACATACTTTTAAGGTAAAAAATATTTTTTTGCTGCAGTTATTTTGAAAGAAAGGCTATTAATCCATTTCTTTATTTCAGTCTCTGTTTCAATTGCCTGAATTCCGAAGACTTGTCCTCAGCTATAGCCTACCACAGAACGTACTTGAAAATTGTCCAAGTCACACGGTAAATTGGTGTCAAGGAATCTTCACTGTTGTTTAGTCCCATTCTTCCCAAAGGCCTTTTAATTTTGGTTAAAGCTGGTTACTGTGATGCTCTTTGGCTTGTGCAACATTTGTTTTCATTTCCAAATGGCTCTTTTTCTTTCTTTGTGACAAGAAATAATGTAAAGTTAAGCAGGAATAAAATTAGGAAAACAGTTCTAAGAAAGGGGCAGGTCACCCTGATGGCCTCAGCTTTTCTGCCTCTGGGTGGGAGATTTAGAAACCCCTGTCTGTCTGCGCCTTCTCCAGGCTCCTTTAGTCGCTTGCGCTGAGGGATGCGAGTGGATGACATCATGCCGGGAGGCCTGGGCCTTCTTAGAAGAGTCTTTAGTCCACTCTTGCCAAAGGATATAGCCTCCTGCTGAGATCTAACCCTTCCCAGGATTTCCCTTGGTGATGCCTTTCCCAAAAGGAGGGATGGCAGCGGTTTTAGAAAATAAACACTTTTGCTTTCTGACACTATTCTCTCTCTGGCTTCTACATAGATATTCTCGAGTTTAGGGCAGTCCCCTACACAGACTTTATCAGAGTACCTGTAACAGTTTGAGACCTGATTCCAATCTAGAACTTTGTAAATATAAATTAGAGATTGTTGACCACTTTTTTCTTTATGTGTTCAAATTTTCCAAATATGAGGTCATAAGAGTACACATCGCTATCTTTCCTGCAGGAAAAGAGAAATATCGTGTTTATGCAGGAGCTTCAGTATTTGTTTGCTCTGATGATGGGATCAAATCGCAAGTTTGTAGACCCTTCAGCAGCCCTGGACCTCTTAAAGGGAGCATTCCGATCGCCTGAGGAGCAGCAGGTACAGGAAGCCCATAGTCCTCCTTCTTTCCCTCGACTCTGGAGTTTGCAATGATGCCTTGTTACTACTACTGTGATGTTGCCTTGTTTCAGCTGTGTAATAAGCTACGAACGTGACTATGCAGGACTCCGGGTGCCTGCTTTTGCCCTTTGTAATGCCTAAGGAACAAGTAAAAAAAAGTGTGTGCATGTACGTGTTGTGTGGGGGAGGCTGGCTGTTTTAAAGGAAAGAAGAAAAAATAGTAGAAAGAATAGAATTTTCCAGGGGCTGTTGAAGTAGAAAGGAGGAGATTGGAAAATATCTCAGTAAATCATGGCAGAGGGTCACCGAGAAAAGGAAAGTCTGTCCTTTGTCTGCACCTTTGTCTTGGGATGGCCCAAATAGAAATCCTATTTTTAAAACGATCTAAACCTGAGTTCAGTAGCTTTTCTGAGCAGTCTTTCTCTTCTAGACTCTAGTACGTTCCTTTCCCTACCTCTTATTCAGATCAAAGCTATCACTATTAGAGCAGCTTCTTCTTCATAAAATTACATTTTTTATCTATTTGTCTAAAGGTCCTGCAGTTCTACAAAATTCTCAAAACATTTCATAAAGGTTTCCTTTCTCCATTCAGATCTCATATTGTTCTAGAGAACTTCAGTCTGTTCTTTGGACCTTTTTTTCAAGGCCTAACTGGAAGATTTTGTTAGTTTGTTACAAATAGATGTGGCTGGAAGGGGTAGTGTTCCCATTTCCTTCTAATCAGAAATCGCCCAATGGGTCTTGTGTGTTGTCTGCAGCAGCTGGGTTCCAATGTTCCTTGTATCTTCACGACATTTGGACCTAAAAAAGAAGTCCTTTGTAGTAATAGAATCTTAACCATTGGTGGGATAAGGGCATATTTTCATTTCCCTAAGTATACTGTTGGGTCTAACTCATGCAATTTGTGCGTCTGTTACAGCAAGATGTGAGTGAATTCACACACAAGCTCCTGGATTGGCTAGAAGACGCATTCCAGCTAGCTGTTAATGTTAAGTGAGTGTTGAGGATTTGTTTGTACATCCTTCCTACTCACAGCGGGCCAGTGAGAATTATGATTTGGGGGGAAATTCTTCTTCTCAATTAGAAATTGCTGATTTTTACCAAACCCTGTGGGGTAACCACTCATATTTGTCATTGTTTATCCCCCTTGCCCTTGGTTTTCCCCCTGTAGATAATCATATTAATCTGTAACTTTTTTTCTAAAAGGGTCATAACTGTTAACTTTTTAAAAGTCATCACCTGTGCTGTAAAAGTATTGAAAGATAGAAATCAATCCTTGATGTAAGAATGGAGGTATAATATGAATACATTTAATTTAATTATTTCAATCACTGACAGAAGTAAAATTCAAAGCAAAGAATATAAATAGCCCTTGCCAAATACAGATGCAGAGATACTTGCTTCCTAAGTTTTTTTTTTAAACTCATAAAACAGCTTTACAAATAGCATCTTACATAGTTAATTTAAGATAGGCTTATAGAAATAGGCTGTTTTCGTTCCATCTCTATTGTGCCACCAGGAAAACATTTTCATATTCATTTGGAAAACTGAACAAGAGGGTTCATTCTTACCTTTATATGACTTCTATACCTTATATATTTCTGTCACTGGATATAGATGTATATATTGAATGTATACACACACATGTATTTGCATGTATGACTCCCCTGTTAGACTTGCAGTTCTGTAAGGCCAGGGATCATGCCTGTATTGCCTTTGTGTCTCCAGAATTTGGTACAGTGCTGGGTATATACTTGTTTAATGAGGGGTTTTTTTGTTTTTTCATTTTCTTTAACATCTTTATTGGAGTATAATGGCTTTACAATGGTGTGCTAGTTTCTGCTTTATAACAAAGTGAATCAGCTATACATATACATATATCCCCATATCTCTTGCCTCTTGCGTCTCCCTCCCACCCTCCCTATCCCACCCCTCTAGGTGGTCACAAAGCACCAAGCTGATCTCCCTGTGCTATGCGGCTGCTTCCCACTAGCTATCTATTTTGGTAGTATATATAAGTCCATGCCACTCTGTCACTTCGTCCCATCTTACCCTTCCCCCTCCCCGTGTCCTCAAGTCCATTCCCTACATCTGCATCTTTATTCCTGTCCTGCCCCTCGGTTCTTCAGAACCATTTTATTTTTTTCTTTAGATTCCATATATAATGTGTTACCATATGGTATTTGTTTTTCTCTTTCTGACTTGCTTCACTGTATGACAGACTCTAGGTCCATCCACCTCACTGCAAATAACTCAATTTCATTTCTTTTTATGGGTGAGTAATATTCCATTCTATATATGTGTCACATCTTCTTTATCCATTCATCTGTCGATGGAAACTTAGGTTGCTTCCATGCCCTGGCTATTCAATGAGTTCTTGAACTGAACTAATCCGTTACTTATTTTAGAGCATACTTAGATCTTTGAGGGTTGATGAAAATGTATTATTTTTGCTTTTGAATGCTGGTTTGGCTTAATGTATTGCTTATCTGATCCAAATGATACAGAATTGTTTCCTTGTTTTAAAAGCAGCAATCCCAGGAACAAATCTGAAAATCCAATGGTGCAGCTATTCTACGGTACTTTCCTCACTGAAGGGATTCATGAAGGTAAATTCTCTGCTCTAAATGTTAATTCTAGACTTGTGACCACATCTGTATTACTGTGAAATGGCTTGAGAGTCAGACAAATGCAGGTCTGAATACTGGTTCTGCCTCTTAGTATGTGTGTGATCGTGGACAAATTACATGAGATCCTGGATCCTCAGTCTCTTCATCTGTAAAACGGGCACAGTGTTCGTCTCAGAGTTGCTATATTGAATTGTGTAATATTTGCACAGCCTAAATCTGGTATTAATGTCAGACACACACTGATGTTAATCAGTTTTCTCTGTTGTTTTATCTAATCTCAAGGTTTCATTGAGTCAGGCTGCCAAAAGTGTGTCTACTCTAGGGGCTTATCTAAGCTGCATGTTGGACACATGGCCAGTCATTCTCCATCTAACACCTGTCTTCTTTTACCCCTCTGATAGGCTTTGTAAAACAGTCTAATCCAGGGACTTCCCTGGTGGTCCAGAGGTTAAGACTCTGTGCTTCCACTGCAGGGGGCATCGATTCAATCCCTGGTCAGGGAACTAAGATTCTGCATGCCATGCCGTGTGGCCAAAAAAAAAAAAATCCAATCCACCGTCACTCCCAAAAAACAGCATTTCTTGATATCATATAACTAGTCAAGTGTTCAAACGCCCAATTCGTTTTACAATTTCATGTGTATATAAATATATAATTTTACATATGTAAAAATAAATACACTTCCCCATATGTATACTTTTTTACAGTTTGTTTTAATCAGGATGCAAATGTGGTTCATTTATGATTGGTCTTTTAAGTTCTTTTCAAAATCTGCAGACTGTCCCTTCCATCCATTCTTTCTTCCTTGAAATACATTTTTTAAGAAATTAGGTTGTTTGTTCTCTTATATTCTCTACAGAATAAAATTTTGCTGCTTGCGTATCTGTGATATAGTTTAACATGTTCCTCTTTGCTCCTCTTTTTGTAACTTGATAGTTGGATCTAGAGTTTGACCAGATTCAGGTAAGGCTTTTTAATTAGTCAAGACTAACTCACAGGTGGTGGGACAGTCTTTGACTAGGAGGCATAGTTGGTTGTCTTTCTTTTTGTGATGTTAGCAGTTGTTAATGATCTATGCCTGGATCCGCTGGTTCATTAGAGGTAGCCATCCCGGCTAAGTATACTTGTAACCAGTTCTCAGCAAGTTGCTGAATTAAGAAGATACTGTCTGTGTGGTGCCAGGAAAAAAGCTTTCGATAGCAGTAGTGATGTCTTTTAAAAAGCAATCTGTTTCTTTGCCTAGGGAAGCCCTTTTGTAACAATGAGACCTTCGGCCAGTATCCCCTTCAGGTAAATGGTTATCGCAACTTAGACGAATGTTTGGAAGGGGCCATGGTGGAGGGTGACATTGAGCTGCTTCCTTCCGATCATTCAGTGAAATATGGACAAGAGGTGAGTTGGATATTTTTATTTGCTTTGCCAAGACAAAGCCAGTTAAATAGGACTGAGCTTTTGGGCAAAATGTTTTCACATCACATATTAAATAACTTTACACTAACAGGACTTGAACTAGTCTGAAGTCTCTCATGAGTTGATAAGAGTTAGTGAGTCTTAGTGTTTGATGAATAAATTCTTGTATGAATTTGAGTTAATCGTATAAAGGTTGTATGCTGCTTCTGACGTTTTAAGTATGATCAAGTTTCTCTCTTTCTGTTGAAGCCTACCTGTACCTGAGTAGGGAGAACCACTGCCTCCATATTTTCGGAGGGTAAAAGTACAGTGATTAACTCCTATGGTATGCCATTTAGAATATTTTCCCTATTATAGTGTTTACTTTTCTCAGTTGTAAATTCTGCCTTTGCTTTAAAATTTTTTAAATGTAAGATTCATTTATTTATTTTTGTGGGTTGGAAAGAAAGGGGGAATTACAAGCAAGGGTAATTAATATCTCAAAGTTCCCGTTAAGAATTAGTTACATTGTAGCATAATTGCCAACACCACACAGCTTGCATTATTCTCCTTTCATCATACATTTTGAACAGAATTGTGCCTTATATGAGTCCAACTCAGTAATTACTTATAAGAGAAAGAAAATCTTTCTTGAATTAAATAGGGAGCCTGACTTGAGCCTTGTTAAAAGTGTATTAGCTGTAGAGCAGTGTTGGAACTGGGAGAGAGCTACTGCCTCCCTAGCTTTCCAAGGAAAGTATTAATTCCTGATTGGGAGGCATATCATCTGTGCCATCTGTGCAGAGCTGATGCTTGCTCTTACAAAAGGCAAGGAGTGTTCATTAGCGACTTAGACCTCTGGAGACCTCTATTCAAGAATGGGACCTCTCTATTAAAAAAAAAAAAAAGAAAATTGTGCATATTTAGGTATAGCTCTGAGGTGGCCAGACAGGCTGTCTGGATTCTCCTCATGCTGACAAGGGTATGTGGAGGGAATATAGCTATTTGCATCTTTGGTAAAGGGAACATTTTAAAGCTGTTCATACAGACCTCTGGCATACAGGTGAATTGAACAGAAATGCCTTTCCGGGTTTAGCTTCTTCCTCATCTACTATCAGTGACAGTTGAGATCTTCTTTATATTTTAGTGCTTTCTGTTCTTGAAACTCAAGGCAACATTATAGGTTGATTTGACTAAGTCCTTTGTGAGATCTGTAAATTCTTGGAATCCAGAGATTTTCTCAGAAACTTCAGAACTCATAATCATGAAGCTATTTCAAGTTTCCTTTTTAGAAATAAAGGGGATTCAAATTATGGTTAATAGACTGTAAATAAATAGTATATAGTATATGTACACATATTAATCTTTCTGGACAATTTCTAATTCTTTGGTTAGGCTAGCCATTTTCTCCAGGTTTTAAACCTCTTGAATACTGATGGTGCAGTGAATGATGTGTAGATTCTTGGTGAAGTTCACATATTTAAGGGTCGTCATATCTGAGGATGATAGTTGAGTTGAAATGTTGTTCACTGGCTTGTAAATTTGGAGTCTTGAGAAGTGTTTAACCATATTCTCTAAGAAGGCATGATTCTAAGTGGTCATTTTACTGTTTGGAGTAAAAAAAAAAGAACTCTAGTATGAGTTTGATTTACCAAAGGAAGAAAGTCTGGTGAGGGATAGTTTAAATCTGGCTGTTGCTATTTCCTAAAATTAACTTTTCTCTCCCGCATTTCTACGCCTGACATAGCGTTGGTTTACAAAACTACCTCCAGTGTTGACCTTTGAACTCTCAAGATTTGAGTTCAATCAGTCCCTTGGTCAGCCAGAGAAAATTCACAACAAACTGGAATTTCCTCAGATCATTTATATGGACAGGTGAGTTCTGTGGTTGATTGTCTTCTTAATGTGTTGTAGCAGTAGCAGTGAGCATATACTGAGTGTATTGTACATAGGACTCACCTGCAGCTCTTGATAATATACATATTTGGATTCAGTGGATCTAGGTTGCGACCTAAGAGTTTGCATTTCTAAGAAGCTCTCAGGGCAATGCTGTTTGATGCTTCTGATCTCTGGACCACAATTTGAGTAGCTAGGCTTCAGGTGAAAGCCCTGCTGTCTGGTGAACAGTATCTGGAGTAGCTGCTGTGTATTTCTTTCTCATTTAATACTGTTTGTATTCCTGAAAAAAGAAAAAAATCCTAGACAGACTTACATTATAGAATTTTAATCTTCTTAAAGTCTGTTTTATTGACATATAGTTCACATACAAAGAAATGTTACCATTCTTAGGTGTACAGCTGATGAATTTCAACGAATGTATACAGCCAAGTAATATCACCATCACCCGGAAGGTGATATAGATATAGAACATTTCCATCGCCCAGGAGGTTCCCTCGTGCCCCTTTGCAGTCAGTCCCTTCCCTCCACCTTCAGGCAACCACTTGTTTTCTGGCCCTGTACTTTTGTCATTTTTAGAATGTCATAATTAGGGACATTAATATTCAGTATGAGCCCTCTTGTGGCCGTCATCTTTCACTTAGAATAATGTATTTGGAATTCATCCATGTTGTTGCATATATCAGTGATTTCTTTCTTAATGTTATTGAGTAGTATTACATTGTATGGAGGTACCACAATATTTTTTCCATCAACTAGTTGATGGACATTTCATATGTATCCAGTTTTAGGCTATTATGAATAAAGCTGCTGTGAACTTTCACATAGAAGTCTTGGTGTGGTTTTTAGTGCTTCTGGGTAAAATACCTGGGAGTGAGATTGCTGTTGTATGAAAAGTATATTTTTAACTTTATAAGAAATTACCAAACTTTTCTAAAGTGGCTGTACAGTTTTGCGTTCCTATCAGCAGTGTATGAGAGTTAACATTTGCTCCAAATCCTCAACAATACTTGGAATTATCGGTCTTTTAAGTTTTAGCCATTCTCTTGGGTTTGTAGGATTTTATTTTTCTTTTGATTTATAGTTCCCTGATAACTAACAATGTTGACCATATTTTCATGTGCTTAATTAATGGTCATTTGTATATTTTTCTTAGGTGAAGTGTCTGTTCATATCTTTTGTCCACTTTTTAATTTGGTTGGTTGTGTTCATACTGAGTTGTAAGAGTTCTTTATATATTTTAGATACAAATCCAAATATTTTCTAACTCTACTTGTCTCTTCCATTTCTTTACTGGTATTTTTAGAAGAGTAGGGGTTTTTGGTTTTGATGAAGTCTAATGTATCAAGTGCCCTTTTATAGTTTGTGGGGTTTTGTGTTCTAATTAAGAAATCTGCCAACCCAAGGTCACAAAGGTTTTCTTCGATATTTTTCCAGAAATTTTGTAATTTTAACTCTTATGTTTATGTCTATGACCCATTTAGAGTTCATTTTCATATATGGTATGAGGTAAGGGGATTTTTTTTGCAGGGTGCGTAAGGCGGCATGCGGATGTCCAATTATTCCAGCATCATTTGCTGAAAAGACTCTTTTCCCCCATTGAATTACCTTGGTACTTTTTTCAAAAATTAGTTGAACTTGTATTTGTAGGCCTTTTTCTGGAGGTTTTATTCTGTCTATTGTATAATCTTATGCCAGTGCTACATTGTCTTGACTACTGTGATTTTTTTTTAACATCTTTATTGGAATATAATTGCTTTACAATGGTGTGTTAGTTTCTGCTTTATAACAAAGTGAATCAGTTATACATATACATATGTTCCCATATCTCTTCCCTCTTGCGTCTCCCTCTCTCCCACCCTCCCTATTCCACCCTTCTAGGTGGTCACAAACCACCTGACTACTGTGATTTTATTGTAAATCTTGACATCAGATAGTGTAAACCTCCCACTTTGCTATTCTTTTTAAAAAATTGTTTGGGCTATTCTGATCCATTTCTATCTAAATATTAGAAGCAGCTTGTCAAAACCCCTAATAGCTATTAGGATTTTGATTGGGACTGTGTTGAACCTATAGATCAATTTGGGGAAATTGACATCTTAACAATTTTTAGTCCTTCAATCTATGAATATGATATAGCTCCATTTACTTGAGTCTTTGCTAATTTCTCTCAACAGTGATTTATAATTTTTTGTGTACAGTTCTTGAACATATCCGATTGTTTATCCCTAAATAATTATTGCTTTTGATGTTATTATAAGGCTTTTTAAAAAACTTTACTTTTTGTTTGCTCTTTACAAGTATACAGAAATGCAATAGATTTTTTTCCCCTTTCTTTTTAAATTGACTTTGCATCTTTTGACCTTACTAAGAAATTCACTTATTAGTTCTGATGCATTTTCATAGATTCCTTGACTTTTCCTATGTAGATGATCATGTTATCTGCAACTAAAGGCAGCTTTACTTCTTCCTTTTCTATCTGTATGACTTTTACTTCTTTTTTTTACCTTACTGCACTGGCTATGCCTCCAGTAAAACATTGAATAGAAGAGGCAAGAGTGGGCATTCTTGGATTGTTCCTGATACTAGGGGAAAGCTTTCAGTCTTTCACCATTAAATATGATGTTAGCTCTGTGTTTTCATAGATATCCTTTGTCTGATTAAGACAGTTTCCTTGTATCCCAAGTTTGCTGAAACTTTGTGTCATTAATGTTTTTAAATGTAAATTGTGTTTGTGGGATTATTATTTGCTTAGGTACATGTACAGGAGCAAAGAGCTTGTTCGAAGTAAAAGAGAGTGTATTCGAAAGTTGAAAGAGGAAATAAAAGTTCTGCAGCAAAAACTGGAAAGGTAAGTCATAGACAGCTTTGTCCTTAGAAATGTGAAAGATAGAGTAGGATATTCAAATCGGATAATTTGCTTTTATCTAAAAATTCAGAGTTATAAGTATTAACTAATGTTATTTTATAAAATAGATAAGAAAAATGTGTTTCTACGTGTGAAACTGTCTTTAAGATGTGCAGTAGTAGTCCCAGGGAACATTAGTGTCCCAAGTCACACAATTGGCAGCGTACTGAAGGGCACCCAAGTTCTGATTTCACAGCTCTTTACTTTTTCTGCTCTCCTTGCCATCTTTTTCACAAACACAGGAGAGGTGACTGCCACAAAACTCTAATCGCTTTGTCTTGGGAAAGCGGTTTTGAGGTGCCTGGGGAAGGTAAAACAATGGTGTTCTCTCTAGAGTGGTGCTGACTCAAACTGAAGGCTTGTATTTGTGACACATACCAAGTCCTTTCTCCTGTGGAGGGATCTTTCCCTTTTTGTTCTTCTGTTCTTCAAGGACTGTTTCTGTGGACTTGCCACGTGACTTCCTAAGGAGGAGTCATTGTCATTTCTCTCTAGTAGAAGAGAGCCCATTGATTTAATGTGCAGGAAGGAAATCATAAGTACACTGTCAGTGGCTTTTCCCCCTTTATCTACTTAGCATTTTTGCTGCTACCACCCCACCTCTACCCACTTCATTGCTAGCTCAGTAATTTCCCTGACGGGCAGAACCTTCCATACCAGCCCGAGAAAGACCCTGTACCTATAGGTGCCCCTCTCCAGCTCCCTCTCTCTCACGTAGGAAGAACTTATCCAAGAGGTATTATGATCCATCATCTAGTTGTCTAAATACAGACTTAAGCTGGGGATTGATTCCTCACATACTCCTGGAAGTGACTTATGGGACTTTATACCTGTGGCAATATTTTACTTTTAAGATTTTAGTGATACTTTGTAAGATTGGAAAGTTCTGTGTTTATACAACCAGATATACGTGATGCATTATAGCTCGACAATGCTCAATTTTCCAGTAACCAGCAAGGCATTCTGGCTTATTTAGATTTTAAAATAGTGTACAGGAGCATTTTCTATAGTATGATACTACTTTCTTTTTAAAATAAAGTGACTTAAAATTTCAGATAATTTTACTTGGGTAATTTTTTTAAAAATTGCTTGTCTGTGTGTGACATAATCCTGGGAATCTATACAAGACACTATTAATGGATACCATTAGGTGGTAGAAGTGAGATGGGGGTGGATGGCTTTTGTGGTTTGTTGTACACATTTTTGTAATTGTTTTCTTACCAGGTGCATGCATGACTTTTACTATTTAAAAAAATAAAAATGTTCACCATTTCTTCTATAAGGTACTCTAATATTAAAAATGAGATTTCTTGTGTACAGTGTAGACATCTTCTTTGAAACTACTTTTGCTCTGATTCTACTAAATTAATACAAGTGCTGCATTGTATGAAGTAGTTGGCCTAGAGGAATTCAGAAGAAGAACAGAAAAATGATTGTCATAAAATTGAAGATAAGTTTCTTAGAGAAAATTTTTTCCTGAAATTTTGTAGAAGTATCACGTTGAAATGCAGCAAACCTGAGAAGAGTTACAGATGTAAAAGAATGACTTAAAATCTTATGAGATTATCAATGCTGCAGTGCCAGTAAGAAGATGTTTCTTTTGGTCCAAGCCAGTGCTGTATTAATAACTTCTTTCAACAAACACTGAAAGCTTAAGAAGACATGTTAACCATGTCTATGGGATAGACAAGAGGTTTAGTTCACGTACTGTAGGAGTTCAGAGAGGGGAGATCTTCCTTTGGCATTTGGGGGCATGGCATATGGAGGGGAGACTTCATGGAGAAAGTATATCTTGAAAGACCAGCTGAGTTTAGGTAAACTGATAGCTGCAATTAAGCCAAGGAAATAGGAATGTAAGGAATGGAACAGTTCTTCAAAGTTCTTCTAGTTTTACATATTTAATATCCTTTTCAGTGAAAGCTGTAACTCTCTGTGGCAGGCAGGTCCACAGGAGAAATCATTCTAATTCTCCTTTCAATTAGAGTAGCTGAAGTGTCTTTGCTGCATACCCTCTAACGTGGTTGATTTTGAGTCGCATTATATTTTTTTTTATTTCATAATGCCCTTTTTGATATAGAAACAGACAATTTTCCTTCTTCCTAGTTTTATGCCTGTTTCTTTTTTCACTTTCTTTAGAGAAGTGTGAAGTGACTCTATCCTTTTATAAATGGAATCCCAGGATTATAGTTTGTCTGTACCAATGAGTCAGCTTAATTACGTACCATTTAGACTGTCTTCTGCAGTGAGCTGTAGAATTCACTGAAGTAAATCTCTTTACTGAGTGTAGCATGTGCTAGTAATGGCTGAACATTGGGTATTATTAAAATAATTAATTAGTTATTTTGGTTACATATTGAAGGCATTTATTATTTACTAATCCCAAAGAAATCTTCAATAATTTATTCCTGGCCTGGCCTGTTGAATGAGTATGTGAATAATAGGGTACGTAGGACTCAGGCAGAAGAAAGATTTGCGTTTTCTTATCTCTGACCTTTGTCAATACCTGCTTCCCATTTCCAGATTTCTCTCTCTCATTTTTCCTGATTGCAGAGTACTTGATCTAAAGGGCAGCAGAGAAGAAACCGTTGGATACTAGTTCACCAGCATTATTTTCAGATTTGAGTAATGATAATGTATCCCTTTTGCTTTAAGAAACAGAATTTACTTTTATGACAAGAGCCTAAATGTGATATGAATCAAGAGGAAGCGTCACTGGCGTGGCTTTGACTAGAGCCCATTTTAAATGCTTTTTGCCAGGTGTAAAAATTTAGGTGATTGTCAGTTTTCACTGTTGTAGTTAGAGAACTTTTTGCTCTATAGATTAACGTATTAAATATTGTGTGGCATTTAGGAATAAGCCTTTCCATTGACTCTTCAGAAAATAACAGATCTTTTGTCAGCGAGCCTGGAAATACAAGGCAGCCTTGGCAGTAGAGTACCATTGTCTCTGCCTCCTAGGTATGTGAAGTACGGCTCGGGCCCGGCTCGGTTCCCACTCCCGGACATGTTGAAATATGTTATTGAATTTGCTAGTACAAAACCTGCCTCAGAAAACTCTGCATCTCAAAGTGATGCACGCATGACGTTACCACTTTCTTCTGAGCACTGCCCGGCTTCTGACCTGATATCCAAGGAAAGGTAATGCAAACAAGTTTTAAAAATAGTATGTAATGGGTTTTTTGGTTTAATTTGAACTGTGCACCATCTTTCCACCTGATTAACACTCACCCCGTAAGAGCTCAAAGGCCGTGAGCGCTTTGTCTTAAAGGGAAGGATTTTGCCAACTGTCACTTGGGTGAATTTTTCATAATTCCCACCGGTGCCTTCGTCTTGCCCACACGATAGTTGGGATTATTTCAGAGGCGTTTTGAGCTGTTTGGAATAGTGTTCATTCTCCAGCAGGCCCAGCTTGCTTTGAGCTTGCTATAAGCTAGGTGCCACAAAAGGCCTTCCTCAGAGGAAACCTCAGCCCCTGAACTTCTAAAACATCTCATTTTCTCTCGTTTGCTGAAGAAGTGTGCATGACTAAGTAAACATCAAGGGAAGGGGGACTTACTCACAAATAGAAAATTAAGATAAGGACAAGAACTGGCTGGAAATCGAAGAGGACAGCCTAGAGGGGTTTATCCAGTAAAGAGACAGGGAGGCCGCGTCACGTGAGCCCTTGATTCTCTTGCGGCTCAGCCGTGTACAGCACCCTCTGTGGCCTGGAGGAGCCACTGGGGCCAGCGCGGATCAAATTTGATGTGTGGGTCCTGGGTAACAAAACACTAGAACCTATAGAAAAGGTTAGACTCTGATGTTAAAAAAACAAAACAAAATAATCATTCTTCCAGCTCCCCCCGCCGCACACACACGTATTAATACTCATTCATTGATGTGTGTGCAGAAGTGCCTATGTGGATAGAACATACCAAATGGTAGGAGTGATTATCTCCAGGGGACGGCATGAGGCAAGGGGTGGGGGGTTCTTTTACTTTTATTCTCTACCTATGCGTATTTCTTTGGGCTTTTGTAGAATGTTTTTATGTCCTTTGTAAAATATAAACGGTTTTAATTTTTTAAAAGTGGTTTAATCTGTTTAATAACATAAAATAGGACTGCCTATATTAGATTTTAAAGTGCTCTGTGTGTGTGTGATCTTTTCTGAGATTGAGATGTCTGCTCGTTTGCTTATGTTGGGCTTATTTTTCCATCTGTATGGGTCCTTAGGGAAAAGAGGTTTTCTCCATTACTCTGTGTATGGGAGAAAGGCAGGTGGGAAAGGGAGAGAGGGTTGCTTTTAAGTCAGAGGTAGGAAGTTTATATTCTTCAGTTTTGGTGTGAAACAGAAACCTAAGTACAGTCACAGGCTTAGTTTGTATTCCTGCTGGTTTGTCTATGTGCAGTTTGTTTGGCATTAGTTAATTAGTAGATAAATTAACATTTACTTTACATACTTTATTCTTGGTTTACAACAACGATGTAAAGAAGTTAACATCCCACATTTCATAGCTGAGGTATTAGATTACTTGCCTGAGGCTACTAACTTTTCCTTGGGTATTTGGCTAAGGCGCGGTAGAGCTGAGATTGTCTGCCTGTAAGTCCTGCACCCTGTGCTCTCCCAGGGGGCCACCTATTTGCATTCCTGTGAGTTGGATGTTGAGCTGATACTATTCTTCCTCTGTGTATTTTGTTCCTGCATCTGTCTATCCATCTCACTTTAGTCAGTTGCATCTTGGAAACACTATAGTTGATTCCTTGATTATTCCAGTCCCAATCTTCTCTTCTCCATGTTCCTTCTCATCCTTTCTTCAAGAAAAGGCAAGTGGTTAGAGAGCAGGAGGCATAGACTCTTAAACCCAGGCGGATCTGGGTGTAAATCCCTCTCTGTCATTTACTAGCTGGGTGAACTTGGATACGTTGCTTTATTTCTCTAAATCTTAGGTTTGTAGTTGGTAAAATAGGGATGGTCATAGTACCTGCCTCATGAGCAAGTTGTGTTAAATGAGATGATGCATGTAAAGGAAAGGTTTGGCTCAGTAACTCTGAAGAGTAAACGCTCACTAAGTTATAGGTGTACTTCTCCACGTAGCAGCTTGCTTTAGAAAGTGCATTAATTTAGGCCAAGGCGTATTTTGGAAATCATCATCTGAGCATGTTTTTTATCTTCCTTCAGTACAAGTAAAGAGAGCACGTCTCAAGATGCTGAAAGTACCTTTTCTTCTGAAGGTTCTCTACACAAGTCTAAGGTGGCGAATCAGCCACTTACACCTTCCCGATCTTCCATGGAAATGCCCTCACACCCAGCTCCTCGAACGGTCACAGATGAGGAGATAAACTTTGTTAAGGCCTGCCTTCAGAGGTGGAGGAGCGAGATTGAACAAGATATACAAGGTTGGCTCTTTCAACACTTCCCAGTTACTCTTTGCCTTTTCTGTTTGTTTGAATATGTGGAAGTTAGGCACCTTGGGTACATGTCCTGCCATTGCCATGTATACTGTTGAATTTTGGGGATTGTGACCTCTCTGGTACTTTTTGTTCCCTGTGAGATTGGGTCACACACATCTGTTTTACAACCATGAAAAGATTCCCCCCCCCTGGATTCCCTCCTCAGAATTTCTGGGAAATCCTGGGTAGCTTGGACGCTCATGACACTTAGCTTTGGCTGAGAATTTTCTGCGTCTGCTGATTTTCTTTTCCCATAGTTTATCTGAACTCTGGCTTCAGTTGACCCAAACTTAGAATTTTGTTTTCCTGAATTACCACTTTTAAAGTCTTTTCCACATGAAGTATGCTTTATTGAAGGTTAATGAAGCAAAGGATATGTGAGTAATGCACGCAGTGTAAAATCGTATTGCTCAGATTCTGTTCCGAAAATCCTGTGGCCTCGTTGTCTTGTTGCTCAGACTTCCCCTCCTCCCCTTCTTTCTCCTTTTATCTAGGGAGCAGTAAATAAAGAAATAATACAAATCTAGATTCCTCCCAGGTTCTTATTCATAGAAACCTGGCCCTGCCTTTTGTTGTGCCTTCTCCTTTCACGTCCTGTCCCTGGGACATATATTGTACACCCAAGTGCCCCATTAAGGTCTTTTTCTAGAAACTGTTTTCTCTCTAAGAAATTCTGGTGTGAATTATAAGAGGTGATTTTTAAAAAATCTTAATGTAGTTATATTAAACTAAAAGCCTTTGTAACCTAAAGCTCCACCTACTTTAAAACTGCGTCCTGGGCTTCCCTGGTGGCGCCGTGGTTGAGAGTCTCCCTGCCGATGCAGGGGACACGGGTTCGTGCCCCGGTCAGGGAAGATCCCACGTGCCGCGGAGCGGCTGGGCCCGTGAGCCATGGCCGCTGAGCCTGCGCGTCCGGAACCTGTGCTCTGCAGCAGGAGAAGCCAGAGCAGTGAGAGGCCCACGTACCGCAAAACAAAAACAAAAACAAAAAAAAAACTGCGTCGTTCTTCGTGGTTCATAGAGTGAAGTTGAACTGGTCAGAACCCCAGGTGCAGAGAAGCAGTACTCTTTGCAGAGCTAAAGCTGCCTGGGTGACGTGTAATGAAACCATTTTAACTAAGTATTCTTTTTCTTAACAGATTTAAAGAACTGTATTGCAAGCACTACCCAGACTATTGAGCAGATGTACTGTGATCCTCTCCTCCGTCAGGTAGAATGAAAATTGATGGGAAGGTAGTCAAGGCATGTTCTAATGGTGCTAATGGTAGATACAAAAAGAAAAGTTGATGGTTTTCTTTGAAACTGAATGGAAACTTCCCTGAGATATAAAAATAACTTTAGGAAAGAAATAGCTATTATTCTATATTTTAGGCTAAAAAAAAGCAATGTATCTTCTGTCACCAACAGAACCTAAAATGTATTTGTTTTGATTCTGCCACATGGTATTTTTTTCATGTATTTGAAAAGTTTGTCATTAAATATTAATAAAAACTTCTCATAAAATGGTTAATTTAAGTAGTGCAGTGGGGGAAACCTGACCAGGGACTGGTTCCCCATCCTTTCCAAAGTACCATGGTCCTTAGTGATCCTTTGTTTAGCAGCGTGCTTTCAAGCTTTATATCTCTAGTAGTTCCAAAAGGGAGGTAGGCAGGGCAGAAATTTTAGTTTCCACATATGTTTTTGTTTAGAGTAACATTCTGGGCAGAGAGGGGAAAGAGGCCCCAGTTAGGGGCACGCCCTCCACTGGCTTCTGTGTGAACGATAGGCCGCGGGAGGAGAGCTCTGTTTCTAGGGTCGCGTGGAGGCACAGTTGTGTTGCACAGCAGGAATGCATCATGTAAATCTTGGCTGTTCCCCATTTTCTCTCTTCTATTATTTAAAAAATTTCACCACCAGTAAAAACATGTCAAGGTACTGATTAAATGTAAGTTCACTTTGGTTCGATGGCTGACTTTCTTTCACCAGTACTTACTTGGCACTTAAGCATTGCTCTATTTTCCCCATATTGGGGGAAAAAAAGGCTTTTCACATGTTGAAACAAACAAGTATGTCGTTAAAAGGGTCTTCACCCCCAGATAAGTGGATGATAACTTGCAAGAAGAAATATAGAGACCACGAGACCGACTAATAATGAAATATGCTAACTTAGATTTTGTTAACAAATAAAATAGGCATAGAACAAGATAGCTGCTAAAGTTGTTGTAGGTACCAAGTGTGGTAAACATCTTCTCAACATGAGTAGTCACGGTGATTCTGTTTTTAGATAAACTGAGTTTGGAACTCAGGGGATAAATAGGTCTCAGTTATCTTTCGTTTTAGATGTATAATCATAGGAGTTTAGAGTTGAAAGAGGCCTCAACGAGGTCATCTGGTTCAATTGTCCGATTTTAAAGGTTCAGGAACCAAGACGTAATTAGGAGATTCCAAGGCTGTGTTTTTGTTAGTTCATCTTGAATCAACAAGATGTTTTGATGTGAACCTAACATCAAACACATGTATAAACAGGCAGTTTTCTGATGTCTGATGGTTGCGTATACTTTTGAATTTTAGTAATCTAAGTCTTGTCAGATTATTTTGCTTAACCTGATGCTTTGTGATTTGCAGGTGCCTTATCGTTTGCATGCAGTTCTTGTTCATGAAGGACAAGCAAATGCAGGACACTACTGGGCCTATATCTATAATCAGCCCCGACAAGTCTGGCTCAAGTACAACGACATCTCTGTTACCGAGTCTTCCTGGGAAGAACTTGAAAGAGATTCCTATGGGGGCCTGAGAAATGTTAGTGCTTACTGCCTGATGTACATTAATGACAAGCTACCCCACTTCAGTGCAGGTAAAAACACCTTAACAGAAGCCAGGGGTGGGGGAAATCTGTACTGCTCAGGGAAGGGAACAATCTTGTCGTTTAAAATAAAAATTTTAACTCAGATTTATTATAAAGTAATAATGTATTTAAAAAATACAAATAGTATAAAGGAGACTAAAAAGGAAAAATATATTTGCTCTCCTACTTCCGTCCTCGAGCCCAACGAGTATCCATTCTTAGGTTTCATGTGTAGTCTTCAAGAAGTGTTCTATGCAGAGGCTAGATTTTATTTATCGGTATCTCTCCCACACCCAATTTTTCCCCCCAAAGGGGATATTTTTCCATTCTGTTCTGCCTCTTTTTCATTAATTGTTTTTCTTAGTGATCTGTATATTTTTATAAATAGAACCAACTTATTCTTTTTAACAACTGCATAATAATTCCATTGCATGGAATATGTATATAATCTGTTAGACCAGCCTCCCATTGACAGACTTTTCAGTTGCCTCTAGTTTTTTTTTTCTTTTAGTGACATTCTTGCACACATATTTTTACACCCTTTGGAGAATAGCTAGATGTTACAGGTGGATTTGCCTGAACAGTTTCATACTTCTCATAATACTGCTGTTAATGCTAAGAGCAATCATAATTATCATTTATGTTGGTACTTTACTCCTTATTGCACACTTTCAAACTTTATTTCTCTAATAACTTATAACTCTAAAAGGGAGGTAGGCAGGGCAGGAATTCTTATCACCCACATTTTCCAGCTGAGGTTCTGCACTTGTCTGGAGTCTTATAGCCAGGAAATATTCTGATTCCAGGTTCTGTGCTGTTTTCCATTTATATTACTCTCTCTTTCTTTCTTCCTTTCACATCTGAGATCATGGAAGGCATCTTCTTTTAGCGTTCAAACTTCACTGTGTTGCATAAGTAAGAAAACACATAAGGCATTTTGTCCGGGCAGCAAATGATCTTTCTGATTTGTTAGCGTGTGCTTGAGGGATAAGCGATGGAGAGAATGATCACTTAATGGTAACTGATCTTCGTAATTGCATGTTTGCAGTGTGAAAGCAGGAACAGCTGCTCGTGGGAGTTACTGTACAAATAATTGTGCTGGCTGTTGGTGGTATCTAGGAGCCTTGTTGTTACACGTATGGCTCATTTTTATATTACAGAAACAGACAAAAAGTGGAAACTGTCATTTGCTTAGTGAAAAGACTAGTTAATAGCAACCAGTACATGGATGTGCTATTCTGCTGTAGGTTTTTATGTTTTGTTTTGGTCACAGGGTTAGAGATGAGATTTAATATGTCCTTGCTATCCTTGCCATTTTTCATCATAGCCTTTAGTGAACCAGGTATTACTGACCATCTAACCTTTGTATCAGTTTGCTTTCTTACAGCACTTGATTGTGTGAAACTTAAGGAGGTATAAATGTCTTGGAATTCATCTCTAACCGTCTTGAGATGGATATTCTTATCAGTAATAGGAGCATTGGTTACACTGATAACACTATCTACCTTGAAATATCCATTGGATCTAATGATTTTCTCAATTTCCAAGAAATGTTTGGTTTGTTCTTGCTACTTTGTCACTGATTGGCCTCTATTC
Organism: Stenella coeruleoalba; assembly: GCF_951394435.1. Classification (NCBI taxonomy): domain Eukaryota; kingdom Metazoa; phylum Chordata; class Mammalia; order Artiodactyla; family Delphinidae; genus Stenella; species Stenella coeruleoalba. The sequence continues at coordinate 89,997,264 of NC_137154.1, read as the reverse complement.
CAAATCCTTAGTCATGATCGTCGATTGATTCGTTTAACAGATATTCAGTGTGCCTGCCTACTAATATGCCAGGCCCTGTTACTGGGGTGCTGTGACTGTTGGCCTGATATTGTCAGTACTTCAGATGGATTATGTACGTGTGTATGTATTTTTCATTAGGAGTAAGAAAAAAAGGCAAAGTGTCTTATTTTCTTTCTTTCTAGAAAGGACCTTTGGATTCCTTGAGACCTTTTGCTTGGTGGAACTTCGTTTAAACTCCGTCTTTGTTCTTCCTCAGAGGCGGCCCCGAATGAATTAGATCAGATGTCAGGAGAAGTGGAAGCCCTCTCTGTTGAACTGAAGCATTACATTCAGGAAGATAACTGGAGGTTTGAGCAGGAAGTAGAGGAGTGGGAAGAAGAGCAGTCTTGCAAAATCCCTCAAATGGAGTCTTCCACCAGCTCAGCATCACAGGATTTCTCTTCATCGCAAGGTACCTGAGAAGGGCATCTATGCCGGTGATCTGGTGGGATTCATGCTGCACTCCCGTAGCCAGTCCCGTGCACTTCATCTGAGTGAGCCGTGCCACGGTCTGCCCACTGGAGTTCAGATAGAGTTGGTGTTGCACAACCTGACGGCCTAGCCTGTGGCTCTAGACTGTCATTTCTGCTGAGCAGAAGTAAGAGCAGAAAGACTAGCTGCCTGTACTTTCACTCTGTTTAGTTTTTTGCTTATTTCCCAGGTTGCAGGAGAAACTACGTAGGATTAATAGGTAGATTTTATGAAAACTATTCTCCACAGGTGATCTTCCTAACAGATGGTTGTTTGTAGGAAGGCTTCTTGGCATAAAGAAATATGACAGCATCAGGAGCACATTAAACTTTACAGCATCATCAGTGGCTTCTTGCTAAAATAGCCATTTCTTTTAGTCACTAGTTTCTAGGGGAAATTTGCATAGGTTTTTTTAAAAAGGTTTGTTAGAAGGTTTGCACATGAAACTTTGTATCAATCCTGCTTGCCGTTTACAGAGTGTTCTAGAGGTTACTTCTCATCAGATGCTAATTCCTTTGTGTGGTTCTTTATCAGAGTCTTCAGTCGCCTCTTCCCACGGGGCTCGCTGCTTGTCCTCCGAGCATGCCGTGATCGTGAAGGAGCAGACCGCCCAGGCTATTGCAAACACGGCACGCGCCTACGAGAAGAGTGGTGTGGAAGCAGCGTTGAGTGAGGTGAGAATGGCTTAGAAGCCCAAGTGCAAGAGGGGTGGGCTCTTGGCAATAACGACCACAGTTTCTCGCATTTCTGTTATCCTGTGCCTGCTGCATTTAACCAATCCCTCTTTATTTCTTCTGTTTTTTTCTTACTCTTTCTCTCCATTCTGCTGCCACAGCTTAAGGAAGCTGAACCCCAGAAGCCCATGTCCCCGGAAACAGACCTTGCAGAGCAGCCCGAGCAGCCCGCACAGGCTCATGACGCAGAGTCTGCTGCCCAGCCTAATGCTGAGGTCTCTGAAGTCGAGATTCCCAGTGTGGGAAGGATTCTGGTTAGATCTGATGCAGATGGATATGATGAGGAGGTACAGAGATGAGTCAGGGTTTAGCTGTCTGTCGTCAGTCTTGTATTTCCTTCTCACGTGACTGAATATAGTTGTGTGAGGTGTTTGGCAATAGTTACTGTTTTCTCATTGACGCAAATAATGGGCGAGAGGGCCTATCTCAGTTACCACTGTACACTGCTGCCAGTATATATCTACCCAGACCTGTCCTTATGAGGGCCGCTGCAGAGTCCAGAGGGCTCAGAAAGGCAGAATTTAGTTTTTTGTTTGGTATTATGAGCAAAGAAATTGCCTTTAGGAGTCTTTGTCTTTGGTCATGTTAGTCCATTGTGTCTCCTCCAAATATAAAGTTTTCAGTTGTCCAGTGAGCAAAAAAACGGATGTGACTTGAAGGTGTTTTTAATTCTGAAGCTTTAGGGAGAAGCTGTAGAATCCCAGGTGGTTCATTGTCTGCCGCCTGTACAGTTGTCACCACACACTAACTGTTGGGAATCCTGTCCTCAGGTTTCTGTTTTTTCCTGTGGGGCATTTTTTTAATCATTGTAAGAGTTTCACTTTGTAAAGTGTTATTTGTGTATCCCCTAGTTTCCAGACTGTTTAAAATGTGCTCTTCATCCTAGTAAAACTCCAAAATACTGGTGTATTTAGGATATACACCCAAATTATAGAACTCAGTTGGAACTCTCGCCTCAGACGCTTCCCCTCCGAGAGTTGTAATTTAACTCGATTCTGTAGCAGCGCCACAGCGCAGGTATTTTTAGACATACATCTTTATCCATTGGCTAAATTAGAGAGAATATGTAGGAATAGCTTGTCTTGGGCAAAGTCTTGACATTGTGCAGAGGGCCAGGGCTGTGAATGTGTGTAGGACCCGGTGTGTGAGCCTTGCCTCGCAGTGGGTTCCAGCCACGGAGCACGCTGCCATGCTTCCCTGCAGCGGTCTGTTCACCTTTCCTTCATACAGTCTTCTTTTGAACCTTTCTTCTCTCCTTTTTCTCTCTGTTTTGTGCCCTCCTGTGGTAGGTGATGCTGAGCCCTGCCATGCAAGGGGTCATCCTGGCCATAGCTAAAGCCCGTCAGACCTTTGACCGAGATGGGTCTGAAGCAGGGCTTATTAAGGTATCTCTGTTTTTTGAATTCTCATCCTTATGCCACAGGTATCATAACACGGGGCAGTAATTTCCTTAGATGCTAAAAAATGGGATTAAAAGGTTTTCATCGAAGTAAAACATAGAACTTCCTTTCCTGCCCAGCTAACGACCCAGCCATCTCACAGCACTGATGGCTTCTCCTCTCTTGGCACTGACGCGGCTTTGGTGTTCTGTGTTACACCTGGCCTGGAGGGCTTCTTGTTGTTCTTAGGAGCCATCTGTTCATAAAGCTGTGAATGGGACCTTGCCTTTGTAATTTGGGGGCCATAATATAAGAATGAAGGCCATGCTTTTTAAGGTACTTGAATAAAATTTAAGGTACTTGAAGAAATTGCATTCATGTCGGTTTTTAAATTTCAGGTCCTTGGTACTCAAGGATATGCCTGAAACAATTAAAACTAAATATTTGTTTTTCTGAGAACTTGATGAGGAAGATGAGTTTCTTGTGAGTATGTCTTTGGTGCCAGAGGAGTTTTATCCTTATGAAATGAAAGAAACTTTCAGATTCCATAGTTGCCTCTGTCATGTCTCAGTAAGGACTTCTCAAAAGTCTTCTTAGAGTGATGAAAACCTCTGTAGCGCTTAGGCGTCAGTTTCTGTGTGTAGAAGGTCACAGTGTGCGCTTTTCTAACCACAGTTCTGTCTTCAACAGGCATTCCATGAAGAGTACTCCAGGCTCTATCAGCTCGCCAAAGAGACCCCCACCTCTCACAGTGATCCTCGACTTCAGCATGTGCTTGTCTACTTCTTCCAGAATGAAGCGCCGAAAAGGGTAGTAGAGCGGACCCTTCTGGAACAATTTGCAGACAAAAATCTTAGCTATGATGAAAGGTGAGGAGGGGCTACTTCGGTGAACCACCCTTCCTTCTGGGTCTGGCTTGACTAACTCCTCTGAAGGGGGAGCTTTCATTGCTTTCTGAACTTCGTTCACAGGTCAATCAGTATTATGAAGGTGGCTCAAGCGAAATTGAAGGAGATTGGTCCAGATGACATGAATATGGAGGAGTACAAGGTGAGATCTTCTCTTTACGTCTACAAAGCAAACACATTAAGGCCAAACCAACAATTTTATATTATCACAGACTGACCACCCGCCGCCCACCCCCCAAAGAAAGCTGGGTGAGAATGAATGAATGATCTTTTCTTACCCTTAGAATGGCCAGTTTCTTTATTCCATTGTTCTGTTAGACTGAATCAGCACTTCATTTCTCTTAAATACCCACTTTAGCCCTGTTCTGGGCAGTAAAATTCTTGAATTCATGGCTTTGGTTTGCTTTAAATAATTTAGTTCTCTAACATTTCTATATCTGAAATTAGATTTTTACACATTAAAATGCATGCATGACTACAGATTTTCAAAAAAGGCATCGTGTTGTAGGAAAGACACTGTCCTGTGCCACCTAAAGTATGTCACCACCCCCACTGAGCTTAGTGTTGTTCTGTGAGGTTGGAATGGCCGTGTCCCTCCGTCTTCCGTCATCTGGATGGTTTTGTCAGAACTCGGGAGGCCGTTCATTTATACCAGAACTGAATGACTTTGACGTGGGTGTTGGAAATTAAGATCCTAAATTCTAAAGCTCATATGAAATGAGTATTTCTGTTCCTTGGTGGAAGGAGCAAGACATGGAAAATTAAGGTCGGCGGTAGACGTTAATTCTAAATGTCGAATACTTTATTATCTGAAAGCCTTTGTGTCTCCTGTTTTTGTGCCTGGCCACATGTGCTCAATGAGTATTTGTACTGAGTTTGAAGTTTACTGTGGCGGAAAGGGTACAAGTAGTCGTGGTCATAATCATGAATGGCTGTCATTCCTTTTCAGAAGTGGCATGAAGATTACAGTTTGTTTCGAAAGGTGTCTGTGTATCTCCTGACAGGCCTGGAACTCTATCAGAAAGGAAAGTAAGTTGGCCTCTTATGTCACTGAGATTACTGGTCAGGACACTTATTTATTGATGCCTACCAGGAATTCAGAAGGTCACAGCACCTTCACCCCCCTTCTCACATGTACCCTGTGCCTCTACCTTTTTCCAGTGTTTCACTTCACTTTTGCTCTGAACATCACACATGTTTTTTCATCCTTTACATAATGATAGATTTCTTAGTTGAGAGATATAATGGCCAGGTTTTCTTTGTGATAAATGAAAATGAACTCAGAAAGTGAATTTTAAGAGTTGGTGTGGACCTTAGTGAGCCTCTCGTCCACTTCTTTGTTTTAGAGTTGGGAGAAACAGAAGCCCGGGGAAGTTCCATGATTTGCCTTGGGTTTCTCGGCCAGTTTGCAGAGGAGCTGAGACTGGCTGTGGTCTTTGGCCCTCAGGCTTTTCCCAGTGCTCCATGCTGCCTCCATCATTAAGACTTTTCCATCATTTCAGCCAGTTGCATTCTTGTATTAGGGAACAGTGGGGACTAAGCCCTGGATTCGGGGAAGGAGCACTGAGCTGTTTTTTATCTACCGCTTTCTAAGGTACCAAGAGGCGCTTTCCTACCTGGTGTACGCCTACCAGAGCAATGCCGCTCTGCTGATGAAGGGGCCCCGGCGGGGCGTGAAAGAGTCGGTGATCGCTTTATACCGAAGAAAATGCCTTCTGGTTTGTACTGATTGTAAAGCCTTACGACTTTTTAATTATCTATTGTGTTTACCTCTGCTCCTTGAAGCCGTGAAGAAATACAACTTAAAAAAAATCTCCAACAGGTTTTAGATTTTTCCAAACTCTGAAGAGTAGTTTTACATGGAAACAAATTATTTTAAGTTACTTCAGTGAATGTCATTCTTCTTCCACCCCTGGTAGAAGTTAGGTGAGAATCACTTATCCCCATTTCGGTGCCCTTTCTATGTACTGCATGATAGCTTTTATCACATGGCCTGTCTACTAGATTGTGAGTTCCTGAGCACAGATCCTCTTCTTATTCAGCTGTTTACTTGGTGTCTGGCCCAGAGTAAACATGTAAGAAATGTGTGTTTTTCCTGTGTTCCCTGCTAAGCTAGTAGATGAGCATTTTAGTGACTTCTAAAGAGATTCCAGTTTTTTTTTAAAAGGTATGAACCATCAGGATCGGTCCTGCCATTCTGTTAATATCCTCGTCATACACCACTGGAGATCTATCCTGACCTATTTTGCATTTGGCCGCCACGTGGGAAGGAGACCCATGTCCCCTCTGCCTCCCCAGGGGTTCCTGCAGGTGCTTGTCCTTCAGAAACTACAGAGGCGGCTTTCCCAGACCCACGTGCTTGCCTTTAGCCTCTCTGACACCCGGCAGGATCACCCTTCACGGGAGGAGTCAGGCCAGCATTTCTCCCACTGCTTCTGTTAATACCAAGTGGAGGAGATTAAGTCATGACATGTATTTATCTCAGAAGCTTCATTTTCTGATTAGACTTCGGTTCCTGCATCAGTTATAGGTATGGCAGGGCACTTTGAAGCTGAAAAAAGGGCCTTGTAGATTTGATGGACCCAAATTTTAGTAAAGACATGATTTTATTTTTTAAATCACCAAATACAGATTACATTTTGAACATCCCACTCAGCTGCCACAGGGAGACAGTACTAGGGATTTAGAGTCTTTCCACCTCTGGCTCTCAACCTCCAGTGTGTGTCAGAATCGCCTAAGGAGCTTTCAGAAGGTTGGGACCCAGGCGTCTCCCCAGACAGTTAAACCAGTCTCCTAGGGAGGCGCCTGGGCACCAGCTTGCCTTCTGCAGGTGATTCTGATGTTCAGTGAAGATTGAGAACCATTGAATAGGCCTTTTGATAGAAGCGGGTGTTAAATATGACCTTGACTTGTAAGTTTAGGCCACTGGGTCAGAGACTTTGCTGCATTCGGGTCACCTTGGGAGCATTAAAAAAAAAAAATCCCAGCGCCCAGGTCACCCAAATACCAGTCAGTCAGCTTGCTTGGGTTGGGGCATCGGTACTTTTTAAAGATCCCCAGGCATTTCCAGTGTACAGTGGAGTTTGGGAAGTACTTGTTTAGGCTCTTCTAAAATAGATATTCTCTTTCAGACTTTTATTTTTGTTCACTCTGTTTTTTATCTATAGGAGCTGAATGCCAAAGCGGCTTCTCTCTTTGAAACAAATGATGAGCACTCTGTAACAGAGGGTATTAATGTGATGAATGAGTTGATCATTCCCTGCATTCACCTTATCATTAATAACGACATCTCCAAGGATGACTTGGATGCCATTGAGATCATGAGAAACCACTGGTGCTCTTACCTCGGGCAAGATATTGCAGGTGTGCTGTTGTTGCTACTTCCAGTAATTTCTAAGGCCCTTGAGAATTCTAGAAGTTGCAGTGGACTCAGTTTGTAGTACCGGTTGTCAAACCATTTTAAGGCACTGGAATCCCCTAGAATATACAAGAGTCAAAAGTACATCTACTCTATTGAAACAAGGAATGGGAGCCTGCACCCCTGTCCTTCTTAGCCTCCCCTTACCTCCTCTGGGGCTGCTGAATCACCTCCACAGCCAGCCAGCCAGCTCTGTTTGAAATAAGTCACTGCTCTCCAGGAATGTCAGACTGCTCTTACTTTTTCGTCTGCCGAAATCTGAACTTTAATTTTATAGTTTAAAAATAAAAATCTATTTATGCAGCTTGATTACCTGTTGGTGCCGTAATCAAATTTTCCTGTGACTTGAAGTTGCAAGACATAAACATATTATTAACTATGATGCCTTCAAGGTTAACAAATTAGTAAATGGAACGTCTGTGCATGTCCAAAGCATTTTGGAGAGGGAGCCTAAAACTAGGTATTTTTAGGTGAGTTTGATAGATTTAGAAAGTTGCTACGTATCCTAATACGAATCCTCTTTGTTAGTTTCTCACTGATGTAGAGATATTCTGTTGACTTGTTAAAGTTCATAATATTTATTGAAAAATTCTATAATAATTAGTAGCTATGATTTTGTTTTAATGTCTTCAGTTTTTACTTAGACCATGTGTGATACATAGCTTTACATAATGCCGTGTACACACTAGTATATTTTAATTACTTGAAGGAAAAGAGCAGCATTTTATTTACGGCAATAGTATATTTACGGTACATTATATTTATGGTACTTTCTCAAATTTTAAAGGATGATTGATTGGAAGACGTGTCCATAATGAAGTGAATATATAGTGTTATTCTGCCACACGTCACATGGCTTAAAACAGTGACCTAAAACTTTGGTATATTTGGCAAATAGGTCTTTGCTACTGGTTTGGCCTGAAGGAATCATCATTTGTCATTAGCTGACCAGAACAATGCTTTAACCTTTCAGGTTGGGTGATGGCTGTATGAAAGACCGTCTCCTATCATTGCAGACTTAGTTTTTACTCAGAGATTTATTTAGCTGTATAGTAACCATCCATTTTTCCTCCACAGAAAATCTGCAGCTGTGCTTAGGGGAGTTTCTACCCAGACTTCTAGATCCTTCTGCAGAAATCATTGTCTTAAAGGAGCCTCCGACTATTCGACCCAATTCGCCCTATGACCTTTGTAGCAGGTTTGCAGCTGTCATGGAGTCAATTCAAGGGGTGTCAACTGTGACAGTGAAATAAGCCCCCACGTGTTCAAATCCCATCCTGGTCTTTGGTTGACTGCCTGTTGCACAGAAGTCTGTTGTCACAGTGTTTACCTTGGGAAGGGGATTAGGTGGAAAAGTAAGATTCAGATCCAGACCCCAACCATACTGTGTATGTAAAGAAGGATTGAAAATAAAATTGCACTTTTTAGGTACAGAATCATAAAAGCGATTTCACTAAAAAAGGCAGGAACCAGTGTATTAAGGTATTGATTTATGGCAGAAGACCTGAAATGCCTCTTGTACCTACAGGCGTGCTTGGGCTTTTCTAAGCCTCTTGACACTTTTAAAATTATCCTTCAGGCATAAGTGTTTTTGACAGCAGAGTAGAAGGGTGATTCATCAGAACCTGAACCATATGAACAGCTACTAGTTATTTTATCAAATACAGATGACATTAAAAAATTCTTAACTGCAAGAGAGGAGAAGCATACACCTTGCCTGGCTCTTGACAGGAGATGACAAGATAGGTTGTTGATGAACCACTACCCTTTCACACGTGGGTAGAACATAAGGTCATGCATGTGGCAGTAAGATGTTCAAAAGTCAAAAGAAAGCTGCCTCTCCTTCCTTTCTTCTCTCTCTTTTACTTTATATTTTTAAATAAACCAGAAAACCTCATACTCAGTCCTGAGTGAAAGAAAGGAAGGCATTAAGGACGTCAGACGGAGTAACAACATTGTGAAACTTGACTAAAGATCACGTTTTCATAGTTAACCATTTAGGTAAAAATTTCTAGTGTCTGAAAATTGTCAAAACCCATGTCTAAGGCTGCTGCTGGCCCAGAAGAACATTTTGATGCCCCTCCCCTTTTTTGCTTCTAAAAAATAAGGGATGTGGGTTTGTAAAAAGAAAAAAAAAATCTATATATATATGTATATGTAGAGAGAGAAATATCCCCTCTTGATAATTTTTAAAAGGCTCCAAATTGGGTATCCAAATTTTAAGATTAATGAGGGAATCGTGGGAGGGAAAAACACTTACTACAACAATGCAGATTTTATAAATGTGCAATAAAAGTATTTGTTTTACCTTTGGTATGCAGTATGGCCTTTATTTAAATATATATTTTCTGTTTTGGAAATGGATGGACTCAATAAGCGTTTCTCACGTTTCAGTTTTTCTTCTTGAAAAGAGAAATGCAGATTAGAGCATTGAGAAGCTTGATGGGGATGAAAGGCAGTGGTCACTTCTTGAGCAGCACCTAGTGGTGACTGATCTCTTTTCATCTCATTTGCTAGTTGTATTGCATGTAAGTGTATCCACTTTGTAATTTTTCTGATTTAGAAGGCAAAAAAATTATTTTCTTGAAACCAAATTCTTATATTTTGGTTAAATTAATGGTTAGGCCGTCTTTTACAGATATTCAGGGGTGCTTTTGTGTTTTAAAGCTCACTGCAAAGATCTGTTTCATGGGAAATTAATCACTTTTCTTACCCATTGATTACCTTTTACTATTTAAAATTCTAGGCAGTAGCACCATTTGCCTTCTGCTTTTAAATACCTGTCATTACTGATTACTGTGCACAGTTATATAACAACCCTGGGATGAAAATGGGGACTGTGGTTTGTCCAAGGTCATAGGTGTCCTAAGTAGTGGAGCCAGGACACTAACCCTTGGTGTGTCTCACTTCATAGCCTGTGCTATATTAACAACTGCTTGACTGCCCTTGGGAGTCTTGTAAAATCTTTTGCTTTGTACCTTTCCACATTAGTTATTTCCTGATGAGCTTTTGAGAACCTGTAGTTGGTGAAGAAAGGAACAGCTGTACATCTGTAGTGTTGGATCCACTCAGACCACCATGGCGGGTACTGGTGCTGCCTTAGGTACAGCTTAGTTTCTTTCAGGGTCAGCAAACTGTCTCAAGCTAAGAGTGGCTTTACTTATTTAAAGGGTTGTGAAAAAGAAGGATGAGGGGAAGGGATGTTGGGGGTGGGGTGGGAGAAAGAACCAGTGTGACCCTTAACCAGAAGTGATTTCAAGAGTTTGGGCAGGGTACTTGACCTCAGCATAAATTCCCTGGAGACTGGGTTTAGCCTTTCCCTGGTTAACTGGAATTGGCAATCCTTTTCCATTTGGATTTGTTAATTAGCTCTTTCAAGAAGTATGGAGCATATAAACTCATTGTTATCCTACCCACTTCAAGAAAGAGGTGTGAAGTGGATACATAGAACAATTTAAATAATGAATGAAGAAGAGGCAAGGGTTGAATGAAGGGCTGGGATGTAGCAGGGGTAGGATAGAAGGGAGAATTAACTGCAGCTGTAGTTTACTCATTTTCCTTGCTCGGTTTATTATATTTCATTGAATGAATATACCTTACAATTTATTATGCTAATTGTCATTTGAGTGTTTCCAGTTTTTGGTTGCTACCCATAATGCTACCAGGAACGTTCATGTACATGTCTTTTGATGCGCCCAAGAATGCGTTTCTGTTGGTATGTAATTCTGAGTGGAATTACTGGGTCCTTAGAATATATGGGTCATAGGAATAGGTAGATGTATCTTTATTAGGTTCTACCAAACAGTTTTCCGAAGCAGTTATACCAATTTAAACTCCTACCAGCAGTTTATAAGAGTTCCAGTTGCCCCATATCCTTGTTAAGATTTGATTTTGTCAGTATTTTTAATATAGCCATTCTGGTAGACATGTGATGATATCATTTTGATTTGCACTTCCCTGTGTCAGCTGAAGAAAAATGCACAACCTACAAGTTGCAAGTTATGTTTTATTTAGGGACCTTACTGAGGACTGTGGCCCTGGAGGCATCCTCTCAGATAGCTCTGAGGAACTGTTCCAAAGAGGTAAGGGAGGGAAAAACATGTAGTTGAACATTAAAAGACTGCTACTAATCTCAAAAACACCAGACATTTCAAGTTAATGATTTTAGTGCTTTTCTACCTATGAGAAGATGCGAGCCTCATTGAAATGATTCCTTAGATATGTACTTTAACTATCTAGGGCCAGTATCCTGTTTTTCTCTGTCCTGAATTCCCCTCAGGGTGCACCATCAGGGCTGGCTGCAGTGGCTGATGGCTTGATGGTAGGCAACATTCCTTTTTTTCCTGGGATGGCAGGCAACATTCCTTTGTCCACATCTGTGTCCTAAGGATGTCCAGCATCTCTTAATATACTTATTGGCCTTTGGCTATTCTGTTTTTTGAAATACGTATATAAGTCTTTTGCCCACTTTTTTTTTTCTTTTCCTTAGTGATTTATAGGAGTTTTTTGAAAATATAGTCCAGTTATGGAAGCTTTTTTGGTTATATGCATTGCCTATATCTTCTCCCACTCTGGCCTTTCATTTGATGTCTTTGGGTGAAAACAAGTTTTTAATGTTAAGGTTGTCTAGTTTATCAGTCTTTTCCTTCATGGTTAGTGCTACTGTGCCCTATTGAGGAAATTATTTCCAAGGTCATAAAGATATTCTGTGTTATCTTCCAGAAGTTTCACTGTTTTACCCTTCACATTTAGTGGACTGACCCTCACCATTTATTGAAAACATTTTGTGTTTCCCAGTGCTATGCCTTTGTCATAAGGTGTCTACGTAGGGTTCTGCTTCTGGGCTCTTTTGTCTGTTCTATCGGCCTGTTGGTCTGCTTGTACCAATATCACATTGTCCTAATTAGTGTAGCTTTATAAGTCTTGATATCTGGTACAATAAATTGTCCAGTTTGGGACATCTTCAATATCATCTTGGCTATTCTTGATTTTTTTATATTTCCATATAAACTTTAGAATCAGTTTGTCAATTTCACACATGCATACACAAATCTCCAGGGATTTTGATGTGGTTTATAGTGACTATAGATAATTTGAAGAGAATTGACATCTGATCTATGAACATTGTGTATACTGTTTATTTAGGTTTTCCTCAGTTCCTGTATAAAGGTCTTCCACCTCTTTCATAAGATTTATTCCTGGATCTTTGATGTTTTTCAACCTATTGTAAATGCTGTGATTTTTTTAAATTCCATTTTTAATTGTTTGTTGCTGACATCTGGAAACAAATGGATGTTTTTATATCAAGCCTGTAAGTTTATTAATTCCAATAGTTTATCAGGTTTTTTTTAGGTCTTCTGTATATACTATGTTATCTGTGAATGATGACTATTATTTCAAGTCCTTACAACGTTTCTTTTTCTTGACTGGTCACACTAGGACCTCTGGTATAATGCTGAATAGAAGTGGTGATAGTGGGTGTCATTATCCCCCCCCCCATATCAGGGAGAATGTTTTCAGTATTTCACCATACTGTAGGCTTTTTATAAATTCCGTTTATTAGATAAAGAAAGATTCCTTTTATTCTGAGTTTGAGTTTTTTTAAAATTATGAATGGGTGTTGAAATTTATCAAATGCTTTTTCTTTATCTATTGAAATGATTACATGGGTCTTTTCCTTTACTCTGTTCATGTGTGAATTACATTTAGTAATTTTAAACCAACCATGTTGCCAGAAGAAACTGAATTTGATTGTGATATATTTTTTATATGCATATGGAATTTTTTCATATTCTATTTAGGACTTTTGCGTGTATATTCATGAGAGAGATTGGCCTTTAATTTTCTTTTCTTGTAATGTTCTTATCAAAGTTTTGCTGTAGATTATTCTGGCCTTATTGCATGAGTTGGGATGTTCTCTCAATTTCTATGCTCTGAAAGAGTTTGTATAAGATAGGATTCCTTAATTTCTGGCAGAATTCATTGTTGAAGCCATCTGATCCCAGAGTTGTTTTTTTGTGTGTTTTGAAAAGATGCTTTTAATTATAGATTCAGCTTCTTTTATACATTTAGGGTTTTCAGACTTTTGGTTACTCCTTGTGTCAGTTTTGGAAAATTATTAGAAATTCGTCCAAAAAAAGAGAAATATGTCCATTTTGTCTAAAATTTAAAATTTACTTGGCAAAACGTTTATAATAACGCCTTGTGTGTGTGTGTGTGTGTGTGTGTGTGTGTGTGTGTGTGTGTTTAATGGCTCCAGGAGCTTAGTAATGTCCCCCTTTTCATTACTGATACTGGGTGACACGTATCTTCTTTTCTTTTTGGTTAGTATTTCCAGAGGTTTATTGGTCTTTTCAAACAACTTTATTTTGTTTTTATTTATTTTTCTCTTGTGTAAGTTTTTTCCTGCCTTTTTATTTATTTATTTTTGGCCATGCCATGAGGCTTGTGGGATCTTAGTTCCCCGACCAGGGATCAAACCCGTGCCCCCTGTAGTGGAAGCACAGAGTGTAACCACTGGACCTCCAGGGAATTCCCTTTTCTACCTTTTTAATTCAGAGCTCTTCAGCAGTGATTCCTAACCCTGGTCACCAATCCAGAATCAGCTGTCACTTTAAAAATCCCGGTTGCCAAGGCCTCAACCCTGCAGGTATGGACTAATTAGACTTCCCTGGACCCCAGATGCTTTTATGCTTGGAAAGCATCACAGGTGATTCTGATAAACATACAGTCACAGCTTAGAACTACTTCTTCATAGAACTTCCATGCCTACTAGTAAGGTGGCTTTTACATTGTCCTCAACACACTGAGTTCTGTGGTTTCATAAAGTCTGTAGAATCTTCTGCAATGATAGTTTACCGGCTTTTATGCTTTCTGAATTAATGTATTATAACTTTGGTGTATTCCTCATGTTGTGAAGCTCAACTCTGATGGAGATATAGAAAAATATATTTTTTTCTGTGTAATTAACCTTTCTTTTAATTACCATAAACACATCAGTTCCTTAAAGTTCGCTCACAGGCTCAGCATCTCAGCTATTCAGTCATTACACTGCTTTTCCCTGAACCTTTAAAACAATTATCCACATTCTCTTAGGCTATTAAACACTAAATTGACATAGTAATCTACTACACATCAGAGTGGAACTGCCTTAAGAGATTTTCAGGGCACTTTCATGTCCTCCTCCTTTCAGCCCTCTTGTTTGCTGCATTGCCCAATAGGCTGCTGGCTAGTTTACCTGATTCCACAACCTCCTTGTTGTGTATAACTGATTGGCCATTTACAGACAAGTGAATGGGTCTTACAAGGTAGAGACCTGGTCTCCTCCCTTCTCAGATAAGATAAGCCTGGATTGTTCCTGCTATGAGGAAGACAAGAAATTGTGACATTAAGCAATGAAGCAGGAATATTAACTTTGAGTAGGAGAAGGGGACAGAAACCTTCTAAAGAATCTAGGTGACTTGGGTGACGAAGAGCAGCCCCCACTCGACACAACTAGAGAAAGCCCGCACACAGCAGCGAAGACCCAGTGCAGACAAAGACAAAGTAAATTAAAAAAAAGAATTTAGGTCACTTGGAATTGATAAGCTGCTACCTAGGTACTGAGGGATTGCCAAGAGTGTGTGCTGGTCCTTGTATTAATCATGTTCATGGAGGTATGACCAGTTTTCTATCTAGAGCCCTAACGCTGGGCTAGAGGTATCACTCATGCCAAAGATGGTCTTCCCAAATGAGCATTTAGATTTTAACAGTAAGGATGGAACCCCCAATGATGACAGGAGTAGCATCATCATTCACTAAGTCATCTTGACCGTCTCTACTTAGGGAATAACCAGACCTCACTCATGAGGTGAACAGTTTTACAGCTTTCCTGATTTATAAACCACTGCTGAATCAGTGTGTCTCATGAAGATGTAGTTCATGGAAAGAATATTGGCATCGTTAGCTAACAACTGAGTTCCAATACTGGCTAAACCTACTTTCCTGGTCTATAAAACCAAAAAATCCTTAACCTTGCTGTTATGTTCCAAGGGTTAAAAGAAACAATAGATGCAGCAATGACTTGGTATAAAGTATTGTTAGCTGCAGGTCTCGTGTGGAAATGTCTTGTGGGGCAAGGTCTTTAAGGCTTCTCCTTGGCCTATGTAGGGCTCACAGGTGGATGCTAAATAACTGGGACGTAATGTAGACATCCAGGGTGCTGTAGGTCTCTGGCAAGCGGATGTGATCATATTTTAGCCAGTCTGACTGGAAGAGAGATGCTGAAGGGATCCGGGCCTATGCTGGATAGAAAAATTACAGTATCTCCTGTCGGATTCTTTTCTTGCTTTGGGTATATTTTTTCTTTAATCATTTTATTGAATGGCCTAAACTTGATAGGGAACAGTGAGTCAATAGCTTTCTTTTTGTTTCCATGGCTACCTTCCAGTATGATCCTTTGGCTGTCCTTTCCCTGAGAACTTGATTGCCCCGTTTGAGTATGAAAAGAATAATTTTCATGTATTATAGCGTCTGGACCAGTCTAGATCAAAAGTTCACTCTCATCCATTTGCTTCAGTGCTTCTCCCCTCATCTTAGTCCAGGCCTCAGCCTGAAGTTCGGGGCTAGCAGTAAGGAAGGAGCCGTGGGATGTTTTTCTACTCCCCTGCTCCGTTCCCCTCCTAACCCCCAGCTCTGGCAGCCCTAGAGCCTGGGGGAGGAGAGTTTATAGCAGAAGAAGGCAAAGGACAGTGTTTATTTTTTTGTTTGTTTGGTTGGTTGGGTTTTTTGTTGTTGTTTTTTTTTTGCGGTACGCGGGCCTCTCAGTGCTGTGGCCTCTCCTGTTGCGGAGCACATGCTCCGGACACACAGGCTCAACGGCCATGGCTCATGGGCCCAGCCGCTCCGTGGCATGTGGGATCTTCCCGGACCCGGGCACGAACCCGTGTCCCCCTGCATCGGCAGGTGGACTCTCAACCACTGCGCCACCAGGGAAGCCCCAGTGTTTACTTTTTAAAGAAATAGCTTTGTTTCTAATACACTCTTGTTCTTTGTTATGGCAAGAATCCAGTTACTAGCTCTTGGGTGGGGTATTTTATGGGTTCTTCAGAGAGCTCTGTAGAAAACTTCCAGATCATTCCCTGATATGGCTTTTGGACTTCCTGGCTGGCCTCTTCCAGTCCCTCTCAGCTCCTGCTCTAGTCATTCACACCGTCCAGCAGCGCTCTAGGACAGTGTCACCCAGACTGCCTGCCCAGCACCCATCTGGGCTACAGAAAGCTTACCATCCTTGCCCCAGTAAAAGGCAGAAGGGCGGGTGCTGCCACTCTGCCCCACTCGAGCCAGCCCCCTACTGCAGGCTGCTCCGGTGGTGGTCAGGTACCCTCCTCTGTGCCTCCATAGCCCAGGAGTGTCTGCAGCTCAGCACAGGTGTGATGGGTGTGTTTCAGATACCCATCTTCCCTGCTGGGAACTGCTCCATCTGTGAGTGGTTCTTCTGAGGTCCATCTCCACCCCACTCCTCACAGGGAAGGGTAGAGACACCACAGTCCTCCCAACTGTTACGAACTCCCTTCCGGGAAGCCTCCCTAATGAGTCTGGGTGTTTCTCTCATGTAGGTGTTGGGTGTGAAGGCTGACCACCAGTTTGGTTACTTCTTAGCAGCAGTGGGGTGAGCCCCTGTCTTTAGAATCCAGGGCATGTATCACCCATGGGATTTGGCTTTGAGGCACTATTCAAAATTCTGGGCAACAACAAAACAGTCTGTACACATACTATAAATGTGGCAAGGTAGCAAGAACAACTGGCTTAAAAAAATAAATCCATCAGTTAGTAGAGTAGAATGTGATCCCAGCTTCTTTCAGTTCCATATCAGAGGCCAGTGACTGCAAACATTTCCCTAACTCTGAGTTTTGTATTATCCTAACCCTCCCTGGCTGCTAAGACACACGTCTCCTGTCCAGAAGCCCATAAAACTATTTCTTACTTTCCTCCCATCCCAAAATGTGTCTAACCCTTGGGACTTTTCCCTTAGAGCTAGTCTCAGAGGCTCAGAAGGGTAACAGATGAATGTTTTGATACGGACCTTCTGGAATGCCTTCTCTGCTAATGATGAAATGTTCAGACCCAAAGGAAGGCCGGTGGAGAAGACAGCACCGAACATATCAAATTCTAACTGCATCACGTTTGGCGAGTCCCCGGGTTATTTTCTTACAATGCTTTGCACATAATAAAAGCTTTTGCCTTGAAACATCGATTGATTGATGTCCCTTTCTGTTCCTAATACATATGACAACACACCTCTCCATGTGTAACCACAATAAAGAAATGTTTTTGATGTTAATTTGCCACAAATGCATGAGAAAAGGCTGAACTGAAGCTAAGATTTAATTAGTTCTATTTTTATTTCTCATTATTTTCCCTACAATGCAGGTAGATAAAAACAGTGGCAGTTTTTGGTGAAAAGCATCTTATTCCTCAGACTCTTTCTATAAAAGTAGCTTCTGGCCAGAATGCAGATCACCTTTCCTTCAGGGGATGACATGCTATTGACTGCTTGGGAATCAATCAACAGTCCCTGCCCCACCCCTATCGTTTTAAAAAATGCCTTTGGGGACTTCCTTGGCGGTCCTGTGGGTAAGACTCCGAGCTCCCAATGCAGGGGGCCCGGGTTCAATCCCTGGTCCAGGAACTAGATTCCACATGCATGCTGAAACTAAGTAGTCCACATGCTGCAACTAAAAGATCCTGCGTGCCACAAGTAAGACCTGCCACAGCCAAAATAATAAGTAAATATTAAAAAAATGCAGACCTTGGGGGGCTTCCCTGGTGGCGCAATGGTTGAGAGTCCACCTGCCGATGCAGGGGACACGGGTTCGTGCCCCAGTCCGGGAAGATCCCACATGCCGCGGAGCGGCTGGGCCCGTGAGCCATGGCCGGTGAGCCTGCGCGTCCGGAGCCTGTGCTCCACAACGGGAGAGGCCACAGCAGTGAGAGGCCCGCGTAATGCAAAAAAAAAAAAAAAAAGTGCAGACCTTTAAAAAATTTTTTTCAATGCCTTTGTGTCCTTTATAAAGGAGAGTTAGGAAAACAGGCTATTTTTTTTCTTAATAAACCTTTAGTTTGTGTCCAGTTTCCTTGCAGAGGAAGCCATAATCACATGCTGATGAAAAATGCCATCAGCACCTGCACACATGGGATTAGGATGAGGGCTGCAGGTCACCAGCAGGACCAGGTGAGCCACCTGGCAACAAAGATCCTGTTTAGACCTCAACAAACGCACGGAGCACAAGATTTTTCTTTTAGGTCTTTGGTTTTTTCTTCTGCTTGGGTGCTAGTTTTTCCTTTGGTCTGGTAGATTGTCTCAGTCACCCATCCCCATGAAGCAACAGGATGGGGTGGGTGACAAAAGCCTGCCATGGCATCCAAGCCTTGGATTCAAGTCTCATCCAGCTAATTACTCACCGTGGGCATGTTGCCTAAATTCTTCATTTTCTCATTAGCAAAACAAATAACATCTGTTCTCCCAATCTCAAAAAAAAAAAAAACCCTCAATATAACAGTAAATAAAACACAAGATATGTGAAAGTGCGTTGTCATCTCTTAAACCCTACACAACTGTGTGGTAGGGATATGGCCCAGGGACAAGGTGTTAGGAAAGGTGGAGCAGGCTACTGTTTCGGTCAGCTGACCTCCTGTTCCTGGCCTCATGCTTGGCTTCCCTTGGTTCTGAGAACAGAGACAACATGCTCCTTCCTACTTCACCAGCCTTGTCTTTTACTTTTTTCTCTCTCTGTCTAGAATTGCTATCCATCATTTAGCTTGTAGGCAGTTATCATTCCCTTAGGGTACCCGCTCATTTAACCTGACTAGGTTAAATTGTTCCTATTGCATGATCTTATAGAACCATGTACCTTTCAGGATTTGTAAAGTTTGTTACAACTACAATTAGCATTAATGTGATTTCCCATTAATATTTGTCTCCCCTAATTGCCTATATGAGGGGCAGGGATACATTTTGTCCTACCGTTTTATTCCTGGTTGCTAGCACAATGCCTAGCACATGGTAGGTGCTCAATAAATATTTGTTCAAAGAGTGAATAAACGGCCAGATGGATGAATAACAAAATGAGTCCTTCTTGTAGATCCTATGGGATCCAAGGATCACTCTTGGATATTTGAGCTTCACCCCTGAATGAAACTTGGCCTAAAGATCCTTGAAACATAATCAAGAAGGGGTAGTTGATAAAATGGGCATTGGAACCAGAGAAGGCCGGAATACAAATTTGATGCAAACTGCTCTTTTATACTCAAAAATTTATTTACCTCAGAGTCATTTGGATTTGTGTATGTCAAGTGGACATATACAAAAGGACATACTGGGAAAGGAGCTTTCTGGAGAAACTGTGACTCCTAGAGGATGCTATTCTGGGTGAGAAGGTAACTGAGTCAGGTGCTGAAGACGAAGTTGCACCTGAGCAGACTCATTTCCTCAGGAAAAAAAAAGAAGGGAACTGGTCTGGGCTGTGCCGGCAAACTTGTTTATTCTTGTGTTGGTGCGTGCACATTCTGTGGTGGCTACCTCAAGATGCCAGGGCTATGCCAATGTTGTTTAATTGAGAAGGAGAGGCATCTGAGCACAAGCAGTACAGCCTCAAGGCAAAGCACAGTACCAGCGTGTGGAGGGAGGGAGCTCCTCAGTCCTGTGAGCAAAAGGTGCCTCTGAACTTGGAAAAGGGACATATCTGGGGACACTGGGAACCATCACCCTTAGTTGTTCTCCTGTGGGAATTGTCAACGGGGTCAGTGGTGACTCTCAACTGATTAAGGCAGTGGGAGGCAGATGGTAGCCAGAGGATCAGGGTGGACACGCAGGGTAGTTTCAGCTGATGAGCAGGTTTTTGAGCAAGCGGGAGGCTCCTCCTTGAGGACTTGCAGAAATGCCTGAGGAAGACCTGGCCCAGGCGGTCAGGAAGCAAAGGAACTTGGGTCATTGTTGTGAAAGGGACTTTACTGGTTGCCACAGCCTAGGTAGTTCTGCTGACATTTAGGTTAAAATTTAAGGGATTTATAATGTGATTTTGCATATGGTAAAAGACATTTCCGAGTAGCTGATAATTCTCTCCACATGTACGCCCACATTGGGCAGTCCTTGGGTACAGCCACAAGGACTGATATATTGTGAAGCTCCCTTTCAAATCATGCACCCGAGACTGAAAATGAACCCAAGGAGGGTCCCTGTCCTGAGGTGATATAATATCACCAATAATTCATTTTCATTTGCAAAGGCATATCTTTAGCTTTTCTGTCTTCATATCCAGTAGACTAGGTTTTCTAGGTTGAACGCTATTTTGTAATATGTTTTCCCTAGTAATAAAAGAATCAAGTATATAATTAATGTTATGAGTTTAAAAGTATTTTATGTAAATAAAATCTAAATCAGATAAACATGTCTTTAGAAACTGTGCCTTGATTTTTCATTCTGAAATTAGGATCACCGTATCACCAAGACAGTCAAATTCTTGAACAAATGAGACAGTGACTACCACCTCTAAAATGAGGCAAGCAAATATAGAGTGATGGAGGATAAGGAAGAGAGAGGATTCTCCTGACATTCCTCTGTTCCATAGATTTCTTGGCAAAGCTTGTCCTAGATGAACAGGATCCTAGGTCTTGGCATTAGGTGGAACGAGCGATCGAACTTCTCCGCTGGAGCACAGGATGGTGGGGCTGCTGTAGGGACAGCCATCTGGACAGAGGGCACATCTTCTTTTCCCAGGCAGGCCGAGGAGATAAGGAGTAACCCACCAAGGGCCAGGAAAACACCAGCAGCCCAGCCCAGCTAGAGGGCATCTCCAAACTCCCACCAAGGCACAATCTCAGGGACGCTGTCATCCCAGAAGTCTTGGATTGTGGCGCAGGCCACCCAGGAGACTGGAAAGAGGGGAGTGGCCAAAGCTGATGCCTCCAAAGTCCCTCCCAGGAGGCAAAGCCACCTCTGGAATACCCATCTGATGCTTGAAACCGGAAGCATTGGGCCCCAAAACCAGAGAGCAGAAGCCCCAGTAGTCCCAGCCCATGGGAGGCTACCATGAGGATGCGGGATGCCTGGAGCTCCAGGGGCAGAGACGAGAAGGACTCAAAGGCCTTACACACAGTGGTAACTTCCTCTTGATCTACGCAGACCTCCCAAAGTCCTATGATCCAGGTCTCCATTTCGTTCAGCTCCAGACTGAGAGTTTTCCATTGGGGCAGGACGGTGGTGACACATGAACAGACCCAGCCAAGCAGAGAGAGGAGCAGTCCCCCAAGCTGGGCTTTCCCACGGAAACTCCAGGCCATGGTTGCTCCCACCACAAAGGAAAGGCAGAAAGGAAAGGAGGACAGGCGGCTTGGTGACTGGTCAGCAGGCAGGACTTCTGGGGAGCTGAGTGGAGTCCACTCAGCAACTGAGGCAGGTGCCAGGAACTTGGCAAACTTTGGGTTTAGAGGGTGTGCCCAAGATTGGATGTGGGTGTGGATTCTGGGGGAGGGTCCCATGAGAGGCAAAAAAGCCAGACAGTAAGCCATCAATACATATTTGATGAGTGAATTCATACGCTTAAATCACTCCCCAGTTCCGAGAAGACAAGAATGATGTTCTGGGAATATACATTGATGTAATCTTTCTGGAGGGTAACATGGCTTCATGTTTTACACTTTTAAATATCTGCATACTTTGACCCAGCACCCTACGTCCAAGAACTTACCTTAATTTACTGTGAATATATACCAATATTTATGAAAATATCCACTGAACTAGTGTTAATAATTATATATTATTATGTACAATATAGGCAGCTGTTTTAAATTGATGTAGAAGAAATTTTAATGACATGAAAAATGCTTTTGAGGCTTCCCTGGTGGCGCAGTGGTTGAGAGTCCGCCTGCCGATGCAGGGGACACGGGTTCGTGCCCCGGTCCGGGAAGATCCCACATGCCGCGGAGCGGCTGGGCCCGTGAGCCATGGCCGCTGAGCCTGCGCGTCCAGAGCCTGTGCTCTGCAACGGGAGAGGCCACGGCAGTGAGAGGCCCACGTATGGCAGAAAAAAAAAAAAAAAAAAAATGCTTTTGATACGTTGTTAAGTGAGAAAAGCAGTGACCAAACAGTATATAGAGTATATAGAATGCAGTTTCACTTTCACAAAAAAGCGCATATATCTGTATCTATGTGTGTGTATCTACCACAACATGTTAACCATGGTTATTTTACTGGAAGGATTATGGATAGTTCTTATTTTCTTTTGTTTTTGTCTTGTGCTTGTCTATGTATTTTATACATTTTTACAAATTTATCATTTAGTATTTTTGTAAACAGAAGAAAAAAATTCCCAAATCCAAGGAACCTATCCAGACCCAGAATATACCAGGAGGAAAAGCCCTTCCTCCCCAGTCCCCTGCTGCTGCTGGGACAACAGCTATAAATAGATGGTAGTCACACCAGCTTCCATTCCTATTTGTTGCTGCTGCCAAGAGGCAGGTTCCGACAGGAAAGGCAATAATTTGCATTTACTGAGTGAGGCTAAATACCAGACTTTTGGCCAGATTCTTTTTTTTTTTTTAACATCTTTATTGGAGTATAATTGCTTTACAATGGTGTGTTAGTTTCTGCTTTATAACAAAGTGAATCAGTTATACATATACATGTGTTCCCATATCTCTTCCCTCTTGCGTCTCTCTCCCTCCCACCCTCCCTATCCCACCCCTCTAGGTGGTCACAAAGCACTGAGCTGATCTCCCTGTGCTATGCGGCTGCTTCCCACTAGCTATCTATTTTACGTTTGGTAGTGTACATATGTCCATGCCACTCTCTCACTTTGTCACAGCTTATCCTTCCCCCTCCCCATATCCTCAAGTCCATTCTCTAGTAGGTCTATGTCTTTATTTCCATCTTACCCCTAGGTTCTTCATGACCTTTTTTTTTTTCTTAGATTCCATATATATGTGTTAGCATACTGTATTTGTTTTTCTCTTTCTGACTTACTTCACTCTGTATGACAGACTCTAGGTCCGTCCACCTCACTACAAATATCTCAATTTCGTTTCTTTTTATGGCTGAGTAATATTCCATTGTATATACATGCCACATCTTCTTTATCCATTCACCTGTTGATGGACACTTAGGTTGCTTCCATGTCCTGGCTATTGTAAATAGAGCTGCAGTGAACATTGTTGTAATGACTCTTTTTGAATTATGGTTTTCTCAGGGTATATGCCCAGTAGTGGGATTGCTGGGTTGTATGGTAATTCTATTTTCAGTTTTTTAAGGAACCTCCATACTGTTCTCCATTTATAAGCAGCTCATGCAGCTCAATAGCAAAAAAACAAACAACCCAATCCAAAAATGGGCAGAAGACCTAAACAGACATTTCTCCAAAGAAGATATACAGACTTCCAACAAACACATGAAAGAATGCTCAACATCATTAATCATTAGAGAAATGCAAATCAAAACTACAATGAGATATCATCTCACACCGGTCAGAATGGCCATCATCAAAAAATATAGAAACAATAAATGCTGGAGAGGGTGTGGAGAAAAGGGAACACTCTTGCACTGTTGGTGGGAATGTAAATTGGCTAGATTCTTTATCCTTATTTAATTTTCACACCACCGCTGTGAGATACATGTCAGGTAACTTGCCAAGGTGCACCAGCTGGCAAGCAACAGATCCAACTCCTGAGCCAGGAGGCTCGGACTGTGACGTTTCCTATTCTTGTCTCCAGCACCAGAACAGAGATGCCTCCTGCGCTGCGCCTGCCCACTGGTGACATAGCATGCAGGCATGGGCTCCTCTTTATGGCAAAATATGGAAGAAAATTGGGATTTATTATATTGAAGACATAGATGTTGACTGATGTATTCTCCTGTACATATTTTAACCTACTGATTGCCCTGTGGTACACTACGATGTGAAAAAGGGACATGGGATAGTCAGCAAGGAGGAAGCGTCTGAAAAAGCAGTATCTTGACTTTACCCAAATGACGTCTCAACAACTAAGCGGCCTGATTAGCTTATCAGTCTTGTAGGGGTGGAAGGAGGTGAGCAGAAACTTCTGGAATGCCTTTTTTCTTTCATGTTTTATTATAGAAAATTTCAAACACATACGAAAGGAGAGCAAATGGTATAAAGAAATCTGATGTACTATCACCCAGCTTCAGAAATTATCCACTCATACCAATCTGTTTTCACCCATACCTGCATCCACCACTCCCCCTCCCTCCCTTAATCCTATCTTGAAGCAAATGGGATGCTCTTTTAAATTGTAGGCTCCTTCTGCTGCTTTTATAACAAGCGCATGTTCTAATCAAAACGATGGCAAAATATTATGCATCTCTGGAAAGTGTCTGCTTGTACTATATCCATCCAGATTTGTGTCTGTTACTTAGCTTCCTGAATCCAGGCATGCCACATGTGTGTGAGACATGATTGGTCAGGAGGAATCCTTTCAGACATTGTTCCTTATTTCTTCGGCTTTTCTTCAGAGCCCTTTCTTGGTAATTTATGAAAATCTGTGAGTCAGGAGAGATACAAACCACAATAAGCGTGGAATATGAAGGAGGTCAGATTAGTGAGGGAAAACAGAACCCATTCATTTGTTAATTTCTTTTTTAAATTTTAATTTATTTTTTATTGAAGTATACTTGATTTACAATGTTGTGTTAGTTTCTGGTGTACAGCAAAGTGATTCAGGTTTATATCTACCTATATATATATATATATAAATATATATATATATAAATTCTTTTCCATTATAGTTTATTACAAGATATTGAATATAGTTCCCTGTGCTATACAGTAGGTGCTTGTTGTTTATCTGTTTTATACACAGTTTGTATCTGCTAAACCCAAACTCCTAATTTTTCCCTCCATAGCTTTCCCCTTTGGTAACCATAAGTTTGTTTTCTATCTCTGTGAGTTTGTTTCTCTCTTGTAAATAAGTTCATTTGTAACATTTTTTTAGATTCCACATATAATTGATATCATATGATATTTGTCTTTGTCTGACTTACTTCACTCAGTATGATAATCTCTAGGTCCATCCATGTTGCTGCAAAAGGCATTATTTCATTCCTTTTTATGGCTTTTTATCCCACTGTGTGTGTGTGTGTGTATATATATATATATATATCTCTCTCACATCTTCTTTATCCGTTCATCTGTCAGTGGGCATTTAGGTTGCTTCTATGTCTTGACTATTGTAAATAGTGCTGCTGCGAACATTGGAGTGCATATATCTTTTCGTATATTAGTGTTTTCTCCAGATATATGCCTAGGAGTGGGATTGCTGGATCATATGGTAACTCTAGTTTTAGTTTTTTAAGGAACCTCCATACTGTTCTCCATAGTGGCTGCACCAATTTACATTCCCACCAATGTAAAGGAGGGTTCCCTTTTCTCCACATCCTCTCCAACATTTGTTATTTGTAGACTTTTTGTTGATGGTCATTCTGACCAGTGTGAGGTGACACCTCATTGTAGTTTTGATTTGCATTTCTCTAATAATTAGCGTTGCTGAACATCTTTTGATGTGCTTTTTGGCCATCTGTATGTCTTCTTTGGAGAAATGTCTATTTAGGTCTTCTGCCCATTTTTTGATTCGGTTTTTTTGTTTTTGTTGTTGAGTTGTATGAGCTCTTTGTGTACTTTGGAAATTAAGCCCTTGTTGGTTGCATTGTTTGCAAATACTTTCTCTGAGTCTGTAGGTTGTCTTTTCATTTTGTTTACGGTTTACTTTGCTGTGCAAAAACTTGTAAGTTTGATTAGGTCCCATTTGTTTCTTTTTGCTTTTATTTCTGCTGCCTTGGGAGACTGACCTAAGAAAATATTGCTATGATTTATGTCAGAGAATGTTTCGCCTATGTTCCCTTCTGTGAGTTTTATAGCATCATGTCTCATATTTAAGTCTTTAAGCCATTTTGAGTTTATTTTTTGTATGGTATGAGGGAGTGTTCTCACTGCATTGATTTACATGTGGCTGTCCAGCTTTCCCAATACCACTTGCTGAAGAGACTTTTTTTCTCCATTGTATATTCCTGCCTTCTTTGTAAAAGATTAGTTGACCGTATAGGTGAGTGGGTTTATTTCTAGGCTCTCTATTCTGTTCCATTGATCCATATGTCTCTTTCTGTGCCAGTACCATGCTGTTTTGATTACTGTAGCTTTGTAGTATTGTCTGAAGTCTGGGAGGGTTGGGCCTCCAGCTTTGTTCTTTTTCCTCAGGATTGCTTTGGCAATTCTGGGCCTTTTGTGGTTCCATATAAACTTTAGCATTATTTGTTCTAGTTCTGTGAAAAATTTTGTGGGTAATTGGATAGTGATCTCATTAAATCTGTAGATTGCTTTGGATAGTATGGCCATTTTAACAATATTAATTCTTCTAATCCAAGAGCTTTTAATTTCTTTTTATTTACTCAAGTGTTCATTCATGCCTGCATGCATTGTCTGTCTGTGTGTAGCAATCCTACTCCATTCCCTATGCTCTTTTTTCTCCTTCCTAAGTCTGGCTCTCCCCTGTCTCTTCCTGGAAACTTGAGGGATAGTCCTTAGCTTATCCAGTGCTCAGGGAGAGGTGGAGCTTCTGCAGTTGTGTTTGTGGGTATTCATGGCTTAATTTCCTGGAGGAAGATTCCAGAACCTCAACCTGACACCTCCTTCCATTCTTAGTTCAGATTACTTATTACTGTGGAACCTCCCTGATTCAATCAGTGACTGGGTGCTCCTCCCCCAATATTTCCTCTGCCCTTTGTACCTCCTTAGAGGTGGATTAAGCTTCCAGGCCTGTTACTTGCACAGACTCCTTCCAAGGCCTGCACTTAATTTTGTATTTGTTATTTTATATTCTTTTCCTTAAAGAGTCCTCCGCCTCCTGGCAAGTGTATAAAATTTAGGCCCTACCACATCTGGATCAATCCCTCATCTACCTCAAAGATAGTAATGATCATATTTTCCTGAGATTATTTATTCACATATTTTGGATTCCCAGCCTAGCACAGTGTCCATCATATAATAGTTGCTCAATAAATATGTGATACAAATTTTCAGGAATTTCATTTGCATGTCCTTCTTTCTCACTGGGCATTTATTATTAGTAGCATTTAGAATTCAAAGAGAGGCTGACAGGTCTACCAAACAGAAGTTTGGTTGGTTTTCTAGGGAGAGGCGATTCCCAAGATGTTATGGCTTCCCGTCTCAACCCCCTTTGCTCATGTCACAGGAAGCTGCCCCTGCGTCACTAGGATAAGCAGATTGTTCCACAGGCACTTAAAATTGACAGGAACCTTAGTGTCAGCATCTACTTGGGGGTCCACCGTCACAAGGTACCTTTAAAAAAATTTTAAAAAGCATTTTAATCAAGGCAGTACATGTTTATTGTAGAAAAATAGAAAAAAACAGGGAAAAGAAGAGAATAAATACCATAAATTCACCACTAAGAGAGTTAAATTGGTGTACTTCCTTTACCTTTACCTCTATATATGTATCTATATCTATCTATTTTTTAATACTGTACATAGTATATTGTGAAAATCTTTTAGTATGTAACGCATTTATATGCATATATGTATACATACATACATATATCTTATAGTATGTATGTAACACATTTAAATAATGAAACAATTTTTTTAAAGTTTTGATAAAATTGATTTGTAATCGCTGATAGAAAGTGCTAAGTATCATGTTCCAGTCCATACAGTACTAATGTTATTTATACCTAGGTAATATAAATAATATAAACTTATAATATATTTAATAGATGTTATATATGTATATATATATACTATATATAAAAGGAGTGCAATTATGAGCATACTTTTGTTTATAATGAGGTGATTCCACTTCCTTGCACAACTGCAGAGGGCACCATTCACATAAACTCTGACGGCCACTGAGGCCCATGAGAATGAATATTTAACGAAAAAAGATCAAGATGGGCTCGTTAGGTCTTCAGGGTAGATAAATTTCACAGGTAAACGTTTTGAAGCTGAGAAAAATTCAGTTGTGACTGGTTATTAAATAAAAACATTTTTCTTCTAGTGAAAACCCGGCGGGGAAAGGCAAGCTATTTGAAAATGAGCAAGGAGAAAACGCGTCTCCGCACAGTTTGCCAACTACGGGACACCGTGAAAAGTCCACGCTAGGATAGCCGCGGTGCCTACTGGGAGTTGTAGTACGGGCCTCGCTTTTCGTGCGGAGGTCTGGGCCCCGCGAGACTCCGTTTCCCGGCAGGCCGCGCGCCAAGGCCTCCGGCGGGACTGGAGCTGCCGCGCTGGCTACAAGAGAGTGACTCTGCCCGGGTTGCTTCTTGTGGTAGCGATGGCCTCGTTCGTGACGGAAGTCCTGGCACACTCGGGGAGGCTGGAAAAGGAGGATCTGTGCACTCGGATCAGCCGCCTGACCCAGCGGGTGGAGGAGATTAAGGTGAAGCCGGGGCAGCTGGCGGCTGGCTATAAAGGGACGGAGGGAGGAGTAGAGCCATGGCAGCCAGAGTGGATGCCAGTGGTCAGGCGTGGAAGCCGAGTGGGAGGAATGAGGAGTGGGAGGGCTGGGAGGTGTGTGGGCCGAGGAGGGGGCTTAGAGGGAAGCCCAGACCGGGGTTGGGGACTGCGGAGGAAAGGAGGCGGGACAGTGGAGAGGAAGAGGCGGTGACTGGGGCAGCGTTGGGAGTGGGGTTAGGCTGGGGAGGGATTGGGGGGTCGAGGGCGAAGGCCGAGGAGACAAGCAGAGCAGGGGAAGTGGGACTGGAAGCACGAGGTTTCTAGGGAGGGAGAATAGGAGCGGGATAAAAATGAGGGCAGTCCCGCCCACCCCTCATCGGTGTGTGATTTCCTCCTCTGTCCGATTTGTGGATGAGTATAATGGCTTTGGGAGGATTGTGCCGTTCTCCTCCATCCCTGAAATTTTTGTTATTAAAACCTATCGATATTTTATTAAACTCTCTTCTCCACCTCCAGGCCCTTGAGACTACGATGTTATAAAACACGTGAATAGCACTTCTTTGGACCCTGCTGTCTTGAGATTGATACAAAAACAAAAGGCACAAACCACACGCAGTTCCACTTTGTACTGCTATCTTTACCCTACATTTGTATTTGCCCACATCTTTGTTACTTTCATTTAAAAAGATGTGCACATATATATGGAGTCTAAAAAAAAAAATGGGTCTCACAAACTTAGGGGCAGGACAGGAATAGACACAGATGTAGAGAATGGACTTGAGGACGCGGGGAGGGGGAAGGGTTAGCTGGGACAAAGTGAGAGTGGCATGGACATATATACACTACCAAACGTAAAATCGATAGCTAGTGGGAAGCAGCCGAATAGCACAGGGAGATCAGCTCAGTGCTTTGTGACCACCTAGAGGGGTGGGATAGGGAGGGTGGGAGGGAGGGAGATGCAAGAGGGAAGAGATATGGGGACATATGTATATATATAACTGAGTCACTTTGTTATTGTAAAGCAATTATACTACAATAAAGATGTTAAAAAAATAAAATAAAAATAAAAAGATATGTACCGTGTAGGTCTGGATTTAAGGAAGCCATTTTGGCACTGTACCATACAGGCACAAAAATATTTTCATTTTACCAAAATGATTTACTAAATGTTAAGTATTCATGTCACTGGCATCTCTTCTGTAATATGGCTTCAGAATTTTTCATCACTTTTTTATTTTTATTTTTTCGATACGCGGGCCTCTCACTGTTGTGGCCTCTCCCGTTGCGGAGCACAGGCTCGGAACGCGCAGGCCCAGCGGCCATGGCTCACGGGCCCAGCCACTCCGCGGCATGTGGGATCTTCCCGGACCGGGACACGAACCCGTGTCCCCTGCATCGGCAGGCGGACTCTCAACCACTGCGCCACCAGGGAAGCCCCATCACTTTTTATATGATGGAAAGAGGGCAGGCTATTAAGCTACTTTAACATGGCACTCAAGGCTCCTCCCTGTTCTGGACCTAACTTTCCTTTCACTAGTTTATTTTCCCTGACTTGAATCTTCAGACAGTTGAGAATTACTTTTTATACTCCAAACAGGCCCACTTTTTTCCTAGTTCCCAGATTTTACTTATGTTGCCGTTTCTCCATCTTTAACCTATTAGTATTTCTACTCATTTTTCAAGTTCCATCTCAAATATAGTTCTCTGCATGAAAAATATCCCCATTTTCCCTCAGGCAGAGGTGCTCTGTTTCCCAGTTGTGCTCCTGGAGGACATTAACTCTGTTGCTATATTACATTTCTCTATTCTGTATTCTGAATACTTAAGTGCATACTGTCTTTCCTACCTGAAAGGAATTTATTTGTGTGCAAGCATAATTTATTCCTGTGTCTTTCAAAGCATTGACTAATTCAGTGCAAAGTATTCAATAATTTGTTTGCATTAAAGGAGATAATGGAACTCAAATCAGTTTAGGGTTTTAAGGGACTTCCCTGGCGGTCCAGTGGTTGAGACTTCGCCTTCCAATGCAGAGGGTGCAGGTTCAATCCCTGGTTGGGGAGCCAAGATCCCACATGCCTCGCAGCCAA
Organism: Stenella coeruleoalba; assembly: GCF_951394435.1. Classification (NCBI taxonomy): domain Eukaryota; kingdom Metazoa; phylum Chordata; class Mammalia; order Artiodactyla; family Delphinidae; genus Stenella; species Stenella coeruleoalba. Next base: position 89,966,750 of record NC_137154.1, on the reverse strand, counting down.
AAAACCAAAATATAAAACAGAAGGAGTATTGTAACAAATTCAATAAAGACTTTAAAATGGTCCATATCAAAAAAAAATCTTAAAAGAAAATTTAGGGTTTTAAGATTAGGCCTTACAATTTTATAAGCAAGAGAATAGAAATTCATAAATCCCTTGAGGTATACAGATTATGGGTTTAATTTATCCATTTACTTTTTTTTCTATTAGGTGTGATTAAAATTAGTGGCTATAGTCTGAGCTGATAATAGTTCAAAATGAGAATTTTTGTCTCTTCGTTTCTCTTTTTCAGTGTTTGTACAACTCTTGGGCACTGTTGGCATTTGGTGATCATTGCCTTCTTGCACCCTAGTCGTGTTATGGGACTCTTAATGGTGGGAGAAATGTGTTTTTTGAGGAAACCCGTTGGCTTGGAGGGAAAGTGAATGGGTGTGGGTAACTGGCAAGAAGGCCCTAACTTGGAAGATACCTAATAGAAGATGAGCTATGTATTTTAACAGAGTTCCCTACTCATCTCATTGTAATTTTTCCATCCTATATAATAGGGCGAGGTATGCAGTATGATCAGCAAGAAGTACAGTGAATTCCTGCCTAGCATGCAAAGTGCACAGGACCTGGTTACCCAAGTGGATAAGCTATCTGATGACATTGACCTGCTGAAATCCAGGATAGAGAGTGAGGTAAGAATAGTTTGTTATATAGGGTAGGTTTGTAGGGAGGCAGTTCAACTTCCTGATTTCTAAGACAATTCAGTTTTATACAACTTTTAAAGACCTCGCTTTCCTTATTGGTAAATGGAAGTTGAATTAGATGATTTTAGGGTAACGTCCGGTTTTAAAATACAAATATTTTCCAAAACTATACTTTAAACAATTTCTTTTTTATGGTAAAAAAACATTTTAAGCTATAATAATAATGTCTTGCATTTTAATAGCACTTTATAAATTAAAAAATAATCTCAGGATTTTATTGTCTTCATAATAAAACAAAAACAGATGAAGCATAGAAGTGTATAATTTGGCCTTTTCCCTTATCTCCTACTTTAAAATGCTTATCTCTCTTAATGGCCAGCATTCTCTTATATCTGCAGCTGGCCTCAGCATATTAAAGCTTCAGCACAATCTTTTCTTCCGGCCTTCTTCTGGAAAATTGGCTCAGATCGCCAATCAAAACCACTCTACTTCCTGTCAAAAAGCCACTTTCCCTGGACATGCAGAAAATCCCTGCCCGTCTTGTACTGTGTCACTTTGTGGGGCTAGTGCTTGCTATACTTCTTATGGAAAGTCTGGCAGGTTTTAAGAATGTTCATCACGTTTGCCAGAGCGCTGTCATCGCAAAGAAGTAAGCCTGTCTGGAAACAGGAATATCCATTTTATAATTTAAAAAGTATTTTTCACATATATTATCTCACCAGGATTTTTCCCTTGCTGTTTCCTTTTAGGAAAAAAAAAGCAGTTGAAAAAAATCAAGCTGATATTAGAGATTTAAATAAAGTAGGTGTCTTGTACTTCAATTTCTAAATTATCAGTCAGGGTGCATTGATATCCAAAATCAGGATGTTGAGGTATTCTCAAGGTCCTAAAGGAAAGACACCAAGTCTCTTCTCTATGTGATAGTTACCAAAGAAGGAAAGAGAACAGATGTATTTTTAAAAATTCTCTATAAAAACTTATCACAAGTGGGGAAACCACTAGCTACCTAGAAAATCTATTTAACAGTGAGTTTACCAGTCATTCTGGTTAGAGGTTTGAATAAAAATAATTCCATTACTCTACAACTCTGGCGCAGTTCAAATAGTAGTTTCGAAGTGTATTGTCAGACAAATGAGTCAACAGTGCAATCTTAGACTGTGCTGTTAGAAATGAAGTGTCTGGAACCAGAGAGTAATGGGCTCTTTGTACGTTTTGCTGGCCAGATTATGGCTGGTGAAATTTATTCAGTTCTGGTTGTTACGTTTTGAAAGTGACTGGTCTCGATGAGAGGGTCCAGGCCTGAACACTGTACCATCTGAAGAACAATGACGAAACTCAGGGTGTTTAGCTTCAATGAAAAACACTTCCAATATTTGCAGCCCAGTATTTTCATATGGGAGAAAGATTCAAATTTATGGCTAGAGAAGGGGAATTAGATTCAATAGGTGGACATTATAAAGGTGTTTATTGAGTTTATATATATATTTGATATATTTATTGAGCATCTGCAAGGTGCCAGATACTGTGGTAGTTGGTGAACTAGACAGTGTTTTATTTCAAAATGTGAATCTTATGCCTGTTATAGATGAATAAAATAGTGTGATATACACTAAAATTGGAATAATCCAGTTAAAGAGAGCAGATATAGCTAAGGATGGCTTTCTGTAGGAAGTAGTGTCCAAACCAGAATCTGAAGTGGCAGGTAATTAAGCAAAAGATGAAGGAGGAATGTTTAGGCAGGCATAGGGGACAGCATGGTAGAGGCATGGAGGTAGTGGAGAGGTGTCACTTTTGGAGAGCTGCAAGTATTCCATATGACAGATATTTAGAGAGTATGGCGGGAGGAGACATGAGATGAGATTAAAAAGGTAAGCAAGGACTGTGTGTATCAGTTTAAGTAGTAAGGACGTTATCTTGATTGCCCTGTGGAAGCCATGGAAGAGTTTAAGCAGGAGAGTGATGTCAGATTTGAGTTTTAGGAATTCCATTCTGCTTGCAGTCTGAAGAAAGGACTTGAGGGAAAAGAGACTGGGAAATGAGAAGGCACTTAAAGCATTAGGAGGCAGTAAAAGTAATCGGGGAAGACAGGATGCAACGTGCTCCATCGTCAATGGCAGTGGGGGTGGAGAAAAGTGGACGAATCCTAGGGACTTTGAAAAGCTATAGGATCTCTGGGAGTTGTTGATATGGGGGGTGAAAGACTACGGAGTCAAAGATAACTGGGGAACTAGGTCATTGATGTGTCATTCACTGAAACAATCTAGAGGAGGAGTAGGTTTTTGTTCAGTTTAAATATGGGGTGCCTGTGGGGTATACAAATGGAGCTGCACAGTTGGATTGTATGAAGATGGAGGCTAGACTGTTGTAAAGAAAGATGGGGGCCGGGCGGGAACTTGAAATGCAGTGGCTTAAACAAGATACATATTTTTCAATCGTAGTGTCTAGGCTAGCAGGCTGATTCTACAACCCAGGGCCTGGCTACTGTAGTGTAGTCTGTGTCAAGAACTGTGAAGGACAGTTTATTACTCACAGCGGTAGCCAGAGGATGAACGTTTTTGCACAGTGCTGCAAGCCCCAGTTTCTACAGGGCGGTGTGCAGTGGACTGTATGGATGGAAGAGAATTTCTGTGCTTAGGGAACCTGAACCTTTTCTAACGGGTAGTGAGCATGCTGGCTTTTTGCTACGGAGGAAAACGCCATCTCTATTTTTCAAGCTGTTTACTACACAAACATTTTTGAAAAGATAGTCCAGAACAAAAGACAGTCAATTGCTTCACTTGCAAGATAGTGCAGAAATGTGAGAGACTCCTAAAGAATTGTCTTCCAACAGTCTGTAGGCAGCGGAATTGGCAACACCTGGTGGCTTGTTAGACGTGGAGGATCTCAGGCCCCATCCCAGACCTACTGAATCAGAATCTGCACTTTAATAAGATTCACCAAGCAATATGTATGTATGTATGTTATAGTTTGAGAAACACTGCTCTAGGATTTTGTTGTTTGCATGGTTGATGTTGGTCTCTCCCCACGTCCAGTTATAGCTGCAGGTTAAGGTCAAATAGAGGGAATAGAGGAGACACATCTGTTTTCTTAAGACTTGGAAATGGTACACATCACTTCTGCTTATATTGCATTGGTGGGATCTTAGACATGTGGTCACACCTGACTGTGCAGGGCACTAGTACCTATAGTCTAGCTGCATAGCCTTGCGCTGTTACTGTGGGAGAGTGGGAGAATGGATTTTAGAGGATAGTTTGCATGTCACGCCATCCATATACATATTTGGATGTTAGGAAAATGGTGTGGTCATGAGGTAGCTGCACTTAGAAGTTGAAGCTATGGGAATGAATGAGATTGCCCAGAGAGAGCGTGGAGAGGAGGGCTTTTCAGTACAGGCACAGCTGGTATTTGGGGCCGGATGTTCTTTGGTGTGGGGGCCTATCCGGTACCCTGGAAGGTGTTCAGTACTAACCCTGGCCTCTACTCACTAGGTGCTAGTAGAGCGCCCTCGATCGTGGCACGCCAGATGTCTCTAGACATTGCCAAACGACCCTGGATCAGGGTGGGGTAAAAAAAACGTTTATTTTTTGAGAACTGTTGGTTCAGAGTAATGAGAGGGCCAGGGAGAAAGGAATATCAGCGTGTGTGAAGTGATCAGAGGGGAAATTTCTCTCCCAAAAGAAGATGAAAAGGAATGGCCAAAGAAGCAGGAGGAAAATGAGTAGATATGGGTGTCATAGAACTAAGGGAAGGTGAGTAGCAGTGTACTGATGCAAGGTAATACTGGTGACATAGGCTTTGGATTTAACAGCAAGGATTTGCTTGGTATTTTGGCACCAACTGCTTTGGAACAGCTTTGGTGGAATGGCGGGGGTAGAAGCCAGATCACGTGAGTTATAGAGTGAATGAGAGGTGAGAAAGTAAAGACAGCGAGTATGGATCACTCTTGCAAGAAGCTTGTTTGTGAGAGGGAGGAGAGAAATCAAGTAGCTACCGAGAAATAGGGTGGTTGCTAAGGTGGAGGATACTTTTTCATAGAGTTGGGGGAGATTTTAAATCATACTTAAATCTGATGGGAGGAGCCACGCTCTAATAGGTATTCACATAATTGGAATGGAGCATGACTTAGGGAGAAGTAAAAGATAGAGAAGAGAGGAAATAATTGATAGTGCAAAGTCCCTGAAAAGGTGGGACAGAATGGGAGGCGGATTCTCACTCAATGTAGAGAAATCTTTCTATTAGTTAGAACTATTCAGCTGAAGAATGAATTATCACTTGGCAGTGGGGATACCAGTAATCCAGGTGGATGAGTTCTTTGATGAAAGATAACTGCTTAAACTAAGAATACATGGTGACACGAGGATATTATGTTGATGGGAACGGGTATTCCTGCATAGGATAAGGGTTTGGGCTAAGTGGATCACTTAAAGTCTCTTCCTACTACATTCTGTGATTTTTATTCCAGTCTTAACCAGCATTTAAATTTCATCATGAATTATATTCACCTAATAAAGCTTATTGATTACAGTAAAAGTTTCATTTCTCAAGTATAGTATAGCTTAAAAGTACTTGTCTTTGGTGTGTGACTTAGGTCCGCCGGGATCTTCACGTATCAACTGCTGAATTTACAGACTTGAAGCAACAGTTGGAAAGAGACTCGGTAGTCCTAAGTTTACTTAGACAGCTACACGAGGTCAGTATACTCAAATTAAACTTTAGTGTTTTGGTGGTGAGAAAGTTACTTTTTTTTTCCAATTGTCTTATCATTCAATGGGTATCCCCTATGTGGTATTTTTTCATAGTTTAAAAATAAACAAGCAGACAGACTTGAAATAGTAGGATGTATAAAATAAAATACCTGATAACTATACTTATCTTTTCAGTTTTCTACTGCTATTGAGGAATATAATTGTGCATTGGCAGAGAAGAAGTATGTTACTGCTGCTCAGCGTCTAGAAGAGGTATTAAACACTTTCTCTAAAGCATGAGCAATTAGTACTATTCTTTTTTTAAAAAATTAATTAATTTATTTATTGGCTGTATTGGGTCTTTGTTGCTGCGCGCGGGCTTTCTCTAGTTGTGGCGCGCGGGGCCTACTTTTCATTGCAGTGGCTTCCCTCGCTGTGGAGCACGGGCTCTAGGTGCGCGGGTTTCAGTAGTTGTGGCACGTGGGCTCTAGAGCACAGGCTCAGTAGTTGTAGCGCACGGGCTTAGTTGCTCCACTGCATGTGGCATCTTCCCGGACCAGGGCTCGAACCCATGTACCCTGCATTGGCAGGCGGATTCTTAACCACTGTACCACCAGAGAAGTCCAGTACTATTCTTGTTTTAAGTAAATTTTGTGTTGCATGTATTCCTTATCATTATACAAATATATTCTAATTGCCTAGAGTCCAGATGAAATGTTAACAATGATTCCATTTCACTACCAGGCACAGATATGCTTGAAGTTATTAAAATCCAGAAAATGCTTTGATTTAAAAATACTGAAATCTCTCAGCATGGAGCTTACAATACAGAAACAGAACATACTTTATCACCTTGGAGAAGAGTGGCAGAAGCTGATTGTATGGAAGTTCCCACCATCAAAAGGTGCTGCTGACCTCAGGTGGACTGCTTTGCTTAATCTGCCTGAACCAGTTTGGCCTCTGAATATATTCCAAATATTTTATGTTGGGAGAGAGGAAGGTTTCATTTATTAATCTCCCAATTCTATATTGAGTTCTCATGCTAAGCAGAATGCTTGTTAGGACCAAAATGCTTGTTACTTCCCGTGCATTTCTCTTTCTGTCCCTTTCACTGGGAAGGAGCAGAGAAGAGAGATGATTGGGAGGGGTCCAGGTGGCGCGGCTGTGGTAGAGGAGGTGGTAGCACATTAAGACCACACAGTTTCCACTGCATCGTAAGATGTGCCCGTTCCCAAAGCTCTAATCCCAACAGTTTATCTTTTCTAGAAAGCTTAAAGAAGCTGTTCAACCATTCTTTCTCTCTTGCTAAGGAAAGGGATAGGAGTTTGGCCCAGTTTTTTTCAGTCGTTGGAGAAAAATGGTGACAAAATCATGAGATGGGGGATGCTTTGCAAGATGAAGAAATAGGATAACTCTGGCCCTGGCTTTTATTTATACTACTTGGCTCTCAGCCCCTCTGCCCACCTCTGGGTGTGAGCCCTCTTTGATATCTTGTTTACACAAAGTAAAACCTCTGAGGGTATATGGGAAGGACATGCCATTAAACCTGGTATATTTTCCAGCATTTAATCTTGAAATTTAGTCTGTTTCAGGGGAAACCTCACAGTCTCCCCTTGCTCCCTTTCCCATATCCACTATGGCCTTCAAATACATTGTATATGTATGTGTGTACACACACGCATGCGTGCGCACACACACATACACACACTCACACACACATACCCCACCCTGTATGTATTAGGTATTTTCAAGGAAGTCATCTAGAAAATTTTAGATTCTATTTCCAAGCAGACTGTAAAATTAAGAGGAGGTGGCAGGTGTGTTAATTCTTTGTTGTAACACACCCTGTTAAACTTGTTTGGCAGGCTGTTCTCTTTACTTCATAAGAGGGAACATAGAATAGGAGGCCTTAATTGAAACTAGGATCTCACTTTTTATTCTTTGCCTTCATTCTGTCATTCAGCACATTCTTTTTTTAAATTGAAGTATGGTTGATTTACAATGTTGTGTTAATTTCTGCTGTACAGCAAAGTGATTCAGTTATAAATATAAATACGTACGTTTTTATATTCTGTTCCATATGGTTTATCACAGGATATTGAATATAGTTCCCTGTGCTATACAGTAGGACCTTGTGGTTTATCCATTCTCAACACATATTTAGTAAGCAGTTATTGTATGCACATCATCTTACTTTGGCACTCAGTTTGATTCTTTGAACATACCAAAGGAAGTAATTTCCTGTTTTAGAGTGATGCCAAGGACATGTATGTAGTAATTCACATTTGATTGCATTAGAAGTGTATTGTAGTAAAACCACATATTTAGGACTCTTAGTAGACGGTGGGCTCTCAGGGATAGAAATGGGAACATCTTGTATTGCTGAGACAGCTGATATTTTTTCCCTTTTTCTTAGATACCAGCAACTTGGAATCTTGCCTACAAACAGAACTTCATTTATGCACTGAACCATCTCAGAAAGAAGAGAAGACCCCCGTGCCACCCATCAGTTGTGTCCTCTTGGCATTTTCTCTTCTTGGGGAGCTACATACCAAGCTTAAGTCATTTGGTAAGGCATAATACTTTGTTTCATTTACATGAAATTTCAGAAGGTCCATTGTTAAAGGAATGACAGAAAAATGATCAGTATTCTCTGAATAATATTGATGATGGATCATAGGGTTTGGCCTCATGATTTATCAAGTGGAATTGTATAAATATTACACTTTTCATTAAGGGCTTAGATCCTTTCCTTTTTTCTTTTCTTTTTCTTTTTTTTAAAGTAGCTGCTGGTATTTATTTTATTTGATTTTTTGAATAATTTAAATAAAAATCTGTAGACAATCTGGGAAACTTCAGTGGGAAAACCTGCAGTGCGTAATGGGTGTTGTGTAATGTCATGGTATATGTATTTTTGTTGTCAGGCTCGAAGATCTTTTTTTTTTGACGTGATTTATTTTTTATGAGTGTTCATAAAACTTTCAGGTCAGATGCTGCTGAAGTATATCCTTAGGCCTCTGGCATCTTGCCCATCCCTTTTTGCTGTGATAGAAAGCCAACCTAACATCATTATCATTCGTTTTGAATCTGTGATGACTGACTTGGAACATCCATCACCATCTGAAGTTTTTGCCAAGATCAGACTGGTACTGGAAGTGGTCCAGAAACAACTTCTAGGTATGTATCCCCAAGGCAGCACTTTTATATTTTAGAGAAGTTGATATTTATTTTAACGTGGATAAAAATGTCAGCAATCTGAGTGAATGGCGGATCAGACGTGAGTAAATTATGTCATGGGAACAAAGTAGTTACCTTTTTATTTCTTGCTCTATTTTGCATTCCTTCTCTGCCCTGTGTTGACAAATAGGGTCTTTAGTGGTGCCCTAGAGTCTGTGTTTGTAATATTTAGTTGAATTTTGGGATGCAATTCCCTCATGGGACTTCTAGGAACATCACATTTTGGGACTCTTGCTTTAGTTATAGGAGAAGCAGAAATGAACTAAGTGCTGTTTTATATCTTTTGATGGGAAAATCCCCGTCAACCTAGTTGATATAAACAAAATAGGTTTAACATAGGCAATGAATTTCATTCCATCTCAGCCTACTGGTTAGATCTTTATATATTCACCCTTGAAATAGTTTCTATGTTGCTTGAATCATTTTTTGGCTGTCACACTACTAAAAGTAAAATTTCTTCTGGTGTTTTGTTATAATACTGTTGGTTTTAGTCTATTTGACTTACCTTCTTTTTGCTTTTCTCAGTTGTCTTATTGAATAGTCAAATTAAGCATTCTTGCTGTGGAGAAAATGAAAAAGAGATGCTGCTATTGTTTGTATGCCTTCCTGGCAGTCAACATAATTTATTTATATATAAATTTATTTTTTTTTAAATCGAAGTACAGTTGATTTACGATGTTTTGCCAATCTCTGCTGTACAGCAAAGTGACTCAGTTATACACATACAGGCATTCTTTATTTATATCTAAATAATTTATATGTAGAGCAAGGAATTCTTTCTAGTTTTGACAGCAGAGAATAAAAAATTCTAAGACTTGCATAAATTACAAAAATCCAAGGTAGTTTTCTTCTTATTCCTTTACTTAGGGAGATAATACACCCTTATTTTTATTAGATATAAAAAAAGAGTTGTAAGCAAAGTATGCAAGGATTGGAAGGAACTAGAAAGGTGACGCAATACAGATATCTCTGATGCTCAACTCTCCTCTGTAACACTCCCATCAATTAGTCATATAACAAACTTGAGCACCTTTAGTGAGAGGGAACTCACTTCCCCTTGAGGCATTCCATCCTACCTCTGGACAACTCTGAGTACTATGAAGTTTTTGTTTGTTGGTTTTTAAAAAAAATTGTATCTTCTTTCTTAAATGCTATTGCCCAAATGACCATTTTGGAACTTAAATCTTTAGGGTAGTTGTTTAAAAACTATGTTCAAAATATATGCCCTGTAATATCTGCTTTACTGATGCTGTTTCTAGTATGTGGAGCTATATAGAAGTCTAATTCTTATTACGCATGATGGACTTTCAGATTCTTTATAGTAGCTGTTATTATGTTGCCTACATCTTATCACCAATATAAAACATCTTTAGTTTTATTTTTTTAATGAAATAGTTTTTTAAGTTCCTCTTATCTTCGCTGATCTTCTGTGAATATATTCCATTTCTTCCATAGTCCTTTTATTAAAGTAGGGTGTTCAAGACAGAACAAAGTATTCTAAGTATAGTCCGAACCAATTCAGAATAGTATGGGATTGTTCACACCCTCATTCTCAGTTTCATGCTTCTGTTAGTATAGCTATATAGTATAGCTATTATTACACAGTTAACTTATTGAGCTTGATGTCAGTGAAAATCCTATGTCATACTCAGTGCAAACTGCTGCTTTCCCATCTTGTACTTGATTTTTTGGCATTAACATTAATCTTTGTTAAATTTTACTTGATAAAATTTTACAATATCCTTTCTACTTCATATCGAATGCATAATTGATAATCATGTTTTCTTACAGTTTAATCTGAGTCAGTGATGGTACTATTACCTAGGATAGGGCTAGATCAGAGGGTGCTCTGGGGAATTGCTGTAGAAACCTCTTTCCAGTTTGACGTTGGTCCATTTAAGTATTCAACCTAGTGTTTTATTTGTAAGTTTTCTTAGTACCTAGGATATTCAGAGCAGAGGACAACTCACTGTTGCTAGGTGCTCTTCTAATCTCTTTACTATCTTTCAGTCGGTATTCCCTTCCTTCATCTTCTTGCCCTAAATAAAACCTGAGGATCATATTTTGTGGCCTTAGTTCTTTTTGGAATCCTCTACTTTCTTTGGATTTTAGTTATTCTGAAACTTCATAAAGATTTTTATGTCTTATGTTTGTCTTATGTCTTTCGTCTTATGTTTGTCTTTGGTTTTATGCTCTTTTCATCTTTTAAATATGTATTTTTTTCTCCCAAGTTTTCTGTATTACTAAGCATCATTGTACCAACAGCAAAGGGGCTTTTAAAAGAGGAGAAAAAAAATTCTTTTGGAAATACTTTGGCAAAATATATAAAAAGCCTTAAAATGTTTATATCCTTTAAACCAAGGTTTCAACTTCTAGGAGTCTTCCCTGAAGAAATAATCTTAAATATATAAAACCATTTATGTATAAGGATGTTCATCATAATGTTACTTATAATATTGAAATACTGGAAAGTCATGAAATCTTGAAGAATAGGGAAATGATGAAGTAAAGTATACAGCTGTATAATAGACCACTTTGCGTAATTATGTTATACTTTATTGATTTTTTTTAAAGTAATTAATTTTGAAGCTAATTGCTTCTAAAAAGCCAGCAACAAGCATCTATTAAAGGATTAAAAACTTTATTTCCATTAAAATCAGTTTTAAGTCAGGAATGCACATTATTATTAATATTCGTTAACATTGTTTCAGGGGTTATGGCTGATGCAAAGAAGAGAAAATAAGTATGAATATTAAAATAAGGAGAAGAATTTATCTTTACTTGTAAATGATGTAATTGTATACCTAAAAAAACAAAAGGCTACTAAAACTTTAATAATTAGTAAGACATTTACTAAGTTGTCTAGGTACAGTATAAATCTATAGAAATCAGTTTCTCTCCAAGCTAGTAACAGTCAGTTATAAATTAAAATATAAAGATATCTTATTTATAATGGCAATAAAATCTATGAAATTCTTAAAAGATAAATTTAATAAGAATGGGAAGAATACATGTAAGGGAAAGCATAAAACTTATTGAGGGCATAAAGTAAGGGGAGGCTATCGTGGATTAGAAGACAGTCTCAAAAAATTGTCAGCTCATTCCAAAATAATGTATAAATTTAAAACACTCCCAATCAGATTCTTGTTATATATTTTTCCAACTTGACAAATTAAGTACTCTAGAGCTTACATCAAAAAATATATTTATGAGACTTGCTAATAAAGATTTGCAAAACACTAGTTGGAGAATTTTATAATTAAAACTATGTTCTTCACATAAGAAGATCAGTGGAATGAAAAAGCGTCCAGAAGTAGAGTCAAGAATAAATGAGAATTTACCATTTGGTCAAAGTCACATTTCAGTTTAGTGAGACAGTGCTAGCAAAATTGGCTATATGGAATAAGACAAAGTTAGATTCCTGCTTCGTACTTCATACAGAGATACATTCCAGATAAATTAAATCCCTATATGCAAAAGGTAAAACAATAAAAATGTTAGAAGAAAATTTACAAGAAGACTTAAATATTCTCAGGAAGCTCAGAATGCATAAAGGAAATGATTGATAAATTTGACTACATATAAATGTTAAATTCTGTATGGTAAACAATGGCATAAACAAAGTCAAAAGATAACATTATACTGGGAGAAAATATTTGCAGTACATTGGCAGACAAGGAGCTAATACAAAGATTTTTTTTACAAAGAAAAAGAGAACATAATAACAGAAAAAGGGTAAAAAATATGAATGGGCAGTTTATGGAAGAAAAGGTACAAGTTGTTAATAAACATAAAAATATGTATTGCTTAATCTCCCTAATAGTGGAATGAAAATCACACCATCAAAGTAGAACTTTTCACCCCTAGGGTTGACAGAATTCAAAGATTTGTGTAAGACACTTTCGGTAAGAAAATGCAAAGGTAGTCTCCTTCATCACTTTAGTGAGTTTTTTAGAAAGTAATCTGCAGCTCTATAGTTATGCTAAAATATACATCGCTTTGACCCAGGTGTCCCACTTTTTAATTCCTTACTATGTGATATCAACAGTGTATATGTTTGCATGTATGAGTACTGTATATACTTGCATACTGGAATGTGCATCATTTGAAGAATGGTGCAGCTATTGAAAAGAAATGAAGTGGAGCTAGATATAGTGACCTCAGAGATGGCCACAATCTATTTTTAAGGGATAAAAAAGTTACATGTAAAATCTGTAGCATAAACCCATTTTTTAAAAAAGGAAGTAGCCCCTTATATGAATGTTATATTAGTTTGCTAGGGCTTCCATAACAAAATTCCACAGGCTCTGTGGCTTAAACAATAGAAATTTATTCTCTCACAGTTTTGGAGGCTGGAAGTCCAAGATCAAGGTGTTAGTAGATTTGGTTTCTCCTGAGCCCTGTCTCCTTGCCTTGCAGACAGCCTTCTTACTGTCCTCACATGGCCTTTCTTCTCTGCATGCTTATCCCTGGTGTCTCTCCTTTTCTTAAAAGGACACTAGTCATAGTGGATTAGGGCTCCACCGTTATGACCTATTTAAAGGCGAGCCCTGTCTCCGAGTACAGTCACACTGGGGACTAGGGCTTCAACATATGAATTGTGGGGGACACAGTTTAGTCTATATCATGTGTCTGCGTGCGTGCATGCATGTGTGCGTGTGTGTATTATTAATGTAAGGGAGGAAGAATACAAACCAAACTCTTAACTCTGGTTACTTGGACACAGAGAGAGAGAGAGAGAAGCTTGTGGGTATGGAGAGGGAAAATTAGGCTTTCTCTTTGTAAACTACCGTGGTGTTGGCTTTGTCACAAGAAGCATATTTTGCTTTTGCCATGAATGATTTTCTAGAAAGTATACACTACTAAAATTTACCAAGAAATAGAGACTCTGAACATACAAGTAGTTGTAGAAGAAATTTGAAAGGTTGTTAAAGATTTTCCGCTAAAAAGGCCACCATCAGGCACGTACGGTTTGTGGCTACATTCTAGGTACTCTTCAAATTACAGATAATCCCTTTGATAATCAAGCTCTTTTGGTCAATAGAAAAAGATGGATAAGTGCCCTAATTAATTTTTTAAAAACCAGCATAAATTTGCTACCAAAATGTATGGAATGATTTTACCAAGTCATTTTATCGCTAGCTAAATTTACAAGCTCAGATCCCCTTAAAATCACAGTTTGGGTTGGACATTTAATTGTGATTTCAGGTGACTAATTTTGTCAATTCTTCTTTGAGAGGAAACTTGACAAATTCCTAATGTATTTGTTGAAATTTCTCTTAATATCGTCTGCTTTATCATCTTAAAAATTTTTTTGCACAGCAGGAAAAGTTTTGTTTTGCTCTATTTTAGCAAGCTGCAGCTGCCATTTATTGTAAAATTTGTGGCGTATTTTCTTCCAGTCTGTAGTTTCCTTTACTGTTCTGCCAGTTCTTCTAGCTTCTGCACCTTCACTTGATTCTGCATCAATAGTGTACCTTAGTTTTAATTTAAAAGTTTGTTTATAATCATTTTCTTAAGCTAGAAAAATATATCATAGTGAAAATAATAAGCATTTCAATTTTACTACCGTTTTCAGTTTATTATAGGTATCACTGTAACCTGTGCTGTATGTGAAAAATATTCAAATAAATGCATTACAATGTTACACTGGTGCATAGGAAAACAAAGTCATTCCAGTGGAATGAATCTGTTTACACTGACTACATCGAAGGTGTGTTTATAAGAAATACTAGAAGTGATACACATGCCTGATGTGAGCACTGCAGTACACATAATAGCTTATATGATGTGATGGTTAAAGTGAGGCATAGTCTTTTCAAAGCAACAAAACTGTGTTTAACAGAAAAGTATTTTACGCTACTTCCTCTTTTTTTTTTTTAGTTTAAAATTTTAATTCAAAAAACGTACAGAGGTCCCATGTACTCTTTACCCAGTTTTCCCCAATGTTAGCATCTTGTGTAACCATAGTATAGTATCAGAACCAGGAAATGGACTTTGTTATGATTCACAGAGCTTATTCAGATTTCTCCAGTTTTACTTGCACTCATTTGTATGTGTGAATAGTTCTGTGCAATTTTGTTACATGTGTAGATTCATGTAACTACCACCACAATCAAGATATAGAACTGTTCTATCACCACAAGGCTCCCTTGTGCTACCCATTATAACCACACACCCTTGCTTCCATTTTTAAACTTAATTTGAAATTGCTTAAAATTGAAAAAAAATTGAGTTCGTCAGTCACACCAGCCCCATTTCAGGTGCTCAGTAGCAAAATGTGGCTGGTTGCTATCATATCGGACAGTGCAGGCCTAGACTTCAGATATTGTAAGATATCTCAAGGCTCCGAGGTAATATGGTCACTTTCTTTTAAGGTTCTTATATATTGTTTAGTTAATTAATGGTATGTTCTAAATATAACTCCCTCAAAATGTGTTAGAAAAAGCCACCCTAAAATATACCATGGAAGAGACACTGAAGTATTGTGTTTGGTAGGCTAGATATTATGCTATAATGTAAGGTGTTTATTGATATTTTACTTAGGATAAACACTCAGATCCTTTGCAGAGATGAAAGAAATATATTTATTATTGGAGAACTTGTTATTCTAAACTAGTTTCAACGTGGTATGCAGAACTTCTGAGTGCTTCATATAATCACATCTGTAGATTAGCAGTAGATGATTATAATGTAGGTGGCTTAATACCTTATTGTTATAGAGAACAGGCAGTCATACAGTGCAGATGATTCATTTGAGCAGTGAAAATAAAATAATAATTGTGTCATGCTTTTCCCATGTAGTCTGTTGAGAGAGCTATAGAATTATTCGTGCTGTTTTCTTCCCTGTCATCTTAAAATTAAAGAATTCTAGAAAACTAGGGAATTTGAGAATATGTCCAGACTGTGAAGAGTTTCTTGTTTAAAACTTTTTCTTTTGAATTCAGATTTGCCTCTTGTTGCTGATGTAGAAAATGAGAAAACATGCAAGATCGTATTGGCTGAGATGCTTGGTGACATGATCTGGGAGGACTTGTCCGAGTGCCTCATTAAAAATTGTTTGGTTTATTCTATCCCAACAAATAGCAGCAAGTTACAGCAGTATGAGGAGGTAAGAGCAGAGGTGTCACAGAGGGTTTGAAGAGACCGTAGGTTCCTGTTGGCGTCACTTGTTTACCTTGGAGATCTTTTGTTCTTTAGTGACATCTTTAAGAAAATTATTCATGAAGTGTGGAGGCAAATTCCCTCTGACTTCATGTCTCTTCAGGCTTCCTACCTTTTGATTGGGTGGGGAAGTATGTTTCGTTATTAAGTATGTTTTCTTTAGTAAGATACTTTTGAAAAACAATTGTTTTTCTATTGGTGTCAGCTATAGTAGCTACTATGTGACGCTTTACTTTTCGGCTTCTTTTTAGTGTTTCCTCAAACACTACAGTAAGCACAGTAGTCCCCCTTTATCTCTGGGGCTACGTTCCAGTTCCCCCAGCGAAGGCCTGAACCTGTGGATAGTACTGAACCACATATGTCCTATGTTTTTTCCTATACTAATGGGCAGGTAGTGTATATAGCATGGATATGCTGGACAAAAGGATGATTCCTATCCTGGGCAAGACAGAGCAGGACGGCGCAATATTTCATCATGCTACTCAGAACAGCACACAGTTTAAAACGTAGGAATTGTTTGTTTCTAGAATTTTCCATTTAATATTTTCAGACCATGGTTGACTGTGGGTAACTGAAGCCAAGGATAAGGGGGGACTTACTGTCTATTTATTTAAAAATGTTTGCACCTTTACTAAGCAGAGTCAAAAACTTCTAATGAAGATGCTCTTCCTAATGAATTTAAGGCTAGAAAAAATGAATAATATTTTTATACCTAGTAACTGATGGTCTTTTCTAAAACTTAAATGACCAGCTGGTCCTTGTTCTTTCCTATACATTGGATTTGAAATTTTAATATTGGAAAGGAACATATGTATTTGATTCTTTTACTTTTTTTTCTCTTGCGTTTCTTTCTCAGATCATACAGTCCACTGAAGAATTTGAAAATGCCTTAAAGGAGATGAGGTTTCTAAAAGGAAATACTACAGATTTGCTGAAATATGCCCGTAACATCAACTCTCATTTTGCTAACAAGAAGTGTCAGGATGTGATTGTGGCAGCTAGAAACCTAATGACCTCTGAAATTCACAACACTGTGAAGGTATTGGGGGTTACAGGGTGTTACCTTGTATTAGGAAGCAGCTCATTTTTGAGATGATTATGATAGAGTGGAAGAGCACTGACAGTTGCTGAGCTCATTGAGGCGAGTTATTAATCTTCTTAAACATTAGTTTTCTCATCTTTAAAAGGGGTCCTAATTCCTACGTCTTTTATAGGGTATTGTGGGGTCCAGATGAGATAATGCACATAAAAGCATTGTATAAATTTAAAAAGTCTACGTGAATGTAATAGATTACTGTTGTTGAAATCAGAGAGTATATCAACCTATAGAGTTTTCTCAACTTTATCACTTGAATTTTTAGTACACAGTTTCGTGACAGGTATTGTTATATCCAGAGATTATATCCTGTTGTGAAATGTTGACTTTATTGCTTACGCTAATAGAGGTGCTAGTTTTGAAGTTAATAAAAACAAACAAAAAGATGTGATCTTTGTATAGTATAAACAATTACCTGTAAAATCCGTGGACAAATTAATTTGCATTGAGGGTAATTTACTCCTTTGACCTTAAATAATTCTGTGTATTTTTTTAACGTCTTACATATATAAAATAATATTTGACAAATGTAAGGTGTTACTTAGATTAAAAGAAGACATACACTAAAGTAATCCCTTAATAGAAAATTCCTCAGCCATTTATCTGTTATCGCTGAGAGGACTGCGCTCTTCCTCCCTCTGTCCTTTCTGTCATCCCCCGTTTTCCTGGGGCTAGGTACCCTGTTATAGTGTCCACTTCAGTAAAATATTAAATTAGCCATTTGAGGTGCACAGATCTTAGCACATTTTGATGTAATCTTGGGTGGTTAAGGGAGCCGAAATGCACTCAGTACCGGGAACTGGGCTGCAGGTGTTTTTCACACGAATATCACTTATGTCACTCTTGTGCACAGAATCCAGTGGCTTCCCGTCTCATTCAGAGAAAGACCCAGTAGCCTTGCAGTGGCCTGCACGGCCTCCTGTGAACTGTCCCCTTGTTGCCTCTCTGACTCCATCTCCTGTTGCATTCCTCTTCAGTCACTCTGCTCATTTGCCAGGCCGACTCGGCTGCAGGACTTTTGAACCTCTTTTTCCCTCTGCTTGGGATATTACCACCGATGTGCTCCCTTTCCTGACCACTCTTTTAAGATTGTGACTTCCCGCTATCTCCTGTACTCTTTCCTTGCTTTATTTTTCTTCATACCACTTATTATCATTAAATAGTCTATATGAATTATTTATTGTTTTTCCCCTCTAGAAAATAAGCTCTATGAGGGCAGGGTTGGTTTTTCTTTTTCCTGTTTGTTTTGTTCTTTACTGTTTGGTTTACTGTTGTATCTGTAGCATCAAGAAAATACCTGGTGCATACTACTATGTACTTAGTAAATATTTGGTAAATGAATTAATATATATCCCATTAACTCTGTTATAACTCCTTGTTATAAATAGGATTGTTACTGGATCACTTTGTGGCTCTGGGCTAAATCTTTTAACCTTGTTGGACCTCATTTTCCTCTTCTGTAATATGACAGAATTGAACTAGATAATCTCTGAACTCCCTATTCAACTAGTTCTGACATTTTATAAGACTGTATTTTCCCCCCAAGTACCCAAATCCTAATGATGTAGCCTCCTCTAGATCAGAGTTTCTCAGCAGTGCCACTGTTGACATTTGCGGCCAGATAATTCTTTGCTCTGGGGGCCTGTCCTGTAGGATGTTTAGTAGCATCCCTAATCTCTACCCACTAGATGCCAGTAGCACCTCTCCCAGTTGTGATGTTTGTATTCTCATTTAAATGTCATTAACAGCCCTATGAAGTAGACATTATTATACCATTTTACAGATGGCAAGTCTCATGACTTAAACATTTTTATTAGAATTGGAGCTTCTTCTGTCAGAAATTTTCCATAGAGGTCCAGTATGTGCAGAGCAGAGCTGTTCTTCTTGCAATAGGAACCTGCTGCTTCCACCTGCTTAATCTCTCCTTTTATTGGTCCCTGAGGCATCTTCGAGAAGCAAGGTTTGAAAACCATTATTGTAGTGCAGTTTCTTCATATTACAATGAGAAAATTGAGGTCAAGAGAGGTTAAATGACTTTGTTAAAAGTTAGGGTAGAAAATATCACTGATGTTTCCAAACTAGAAGCCTAGTGTTCTTTCCTTTAGTCTTGACCAAGTCTGGGAATTTTCATTCTGTATAAATGTTAGGGAAGCTTTTTTGGTTTTTGTTTGGCATTTTGCTTTTAAGAGCAGTATAAGCTAGCCTGAATGTGTTGTTTCTTTGAGTAAGCCAACACGTGTTTCTGGTGGGAAATAATTTGTTTAATGACAGTGGAACACAAGTCATACTGGTGTGTGTTAATCTAATAGTCTCATCTGAGAAAGAGGATTTTTGAAGGTCCTTTCATTTACCTAAAATCTTGGGCCAGTTTCACAGCTTTGCTGTTTCCACCAAGAGTGAGAGTGCACAGAAGAACTAGAAGAATGGCACAGTAAAGGGATTGCTTATTTCTTATGACGTGCTTTCACCCAAGATTGAGTAGTCATTCAAGTACTGTCATGTTTACTCAAATCTTTTAATTATTCTGTAGATCCACAGCTTAATCATCATGGAAGCAACTGGTATCTTATTCCTCACTGGATGCTTGCATTTGGATTATTCTGAGGACAGTGCATTTTCTTTGTTTCTGTATTTGACCCTTAGATTACTCCTGCTTCTAAGATAAGTGTGCCAGATTTACCTAGTCCTGCTGAGGGTGACAAGCTACAAGTACAGAAAGTGTCCACAACTCAGTACAACGAAGTGATGAATTTAGAGCCTGAAAATACGTTGGACCAACATTCCTTTTCTTTGCCCACATGCCGCATCAGTGAATCTGTGAAGAAATTAATGGAACTCGCCTATCAGACTTTACTGGAGGCAACAACTAGCAGTGATCAATGGTACGAGTTCTGAGTCCTCTGGAAATGGCAATGACTTGGTTAAATGTATATCTAAACTAGACATTTATTAAGAAAATTAACTGGAATTCTTTGGGTTTTCTTATCTTATTAGTTAATATTTTTTTCCCTAGAGAAAAGTATAGTGCACACGTATGTATTGACAATTAACTTTTATTTTCAATAACATACAATCTTACAACAAGGTATGAGCAATAAAAGCATTGTATGGATGGCCAAATGGGTTTGACATTAAAAATTGTTAATCACTTTTTAACAAAAAGCCCTTTAATTTTTGTTTACTTTTAACTTTATTTGACTTCAGTGATATTACATGGGAAAGTGCTTGTGAAGAACTTAGAATGCTACCTGGGAAATAATCAATACTCAGATGTTTATCAGTATTGGTGGTGGTGGTCTTAGTGATAGTTGTACCATCTGTTTCAGCATGCTCTGGCCCTTTAGCCTAACGTCCATTTTACCTTTTGAAATCTAGGCCCTAATTAATTTACATTTTAAATGTTAATTTTATAGCAATAATAGTTTATTGGGTAGCCAAAGGTAGAAGGAAAAGAATGGAATGCACCAAAGTTCTGATTTCTCCCTTTCAAGAAGCTTTCTCCTAATCAATATTGTATTCAAGGTACCCAAACTCAATCCATATACTTGCACATTTGTACTGAATCTCTTTTTGTTTAGTAGGCTCTTCCCATACTCCTAAACTTTATAAATTGAGGAGAAAATGGTAGCCAGTAGCTCAAATTGATTATAGAGCAGATTTTAAAAAGCCTCTTTAATTTGAATCTGTGTGTAGTAGTATTTTTACTTTTCATCCTCATATAGAAAACAGTTTCAGTTAGGGCTTGACTTAAATTGTGTCTTCCGATGGGCTTCTGGAGTTTCAGTTTTTATCTCCATGTACAAACTAACCCCTTTATTTCATTCTGCTCTAGAAAGAACATGTTCACTAAGATACTTCCTTGACTTGAATGAGTCATTATATTCACAAGTCCATCCAGTTTTAAATCTAAGTAGGAAGAAAAATACATGTAAAAGGAATTATGCACTCCTTTGGCAGAATAATATAGGAGTGACTGTTTCATTACATGGCATTCACCTGAAACGTACCAGACCAGAAGTTAGGGATGCAAGGCAATTTTTCCTAAGAGAATACCAAACAATATTTTTGTATACTGAATGTCTATGGACATTCTTCCCACCAAAAAAATAGTTTCAACAGGATAAACAAAAACACAACTACATTACAACAACTCACTTTTCCTATTATCAAACTTCAAACAGCAACACATGAAATAATCTAGTCCGGTATCATAGTAATCAAGTTGTAACAGTGTTTCGAGGTATAGTGATCATGACTAATTTTTAAAAGTTATTTGTGGAATTCCTGTGATGTATTCAAGGTACATAATTTAAAATATTCTTATGTAGAAGTAAGCTACACAAACCTTATATTTGCTCTTCCTAAGTGCTTTTTAATAATGATCTTTGGTGTTCTAAGACCAGACTTAAAGGGCAAGAAAACTTGAGGTTGGATTCTGTCCTAGAAATGTTGATTCATCTCCTTGCATTGGGGTGAGAAGGAGGGAAGGTGGAGGCTGAAAGGCAGGCTGGTTCCGACAGCACCAGTGAGTGCCTTTATTGATACCTTGCCCTTTGCACAGTGTGTCAGTGAGGAGGTGACATTTGCTCGAGGCTTAGCTCCATTTGTCACTGAAGGGGTACTCTGGGTACTGGCAGAACACAAACTGACAAATGGAAAAGAGGCTTTGGGTTGAATGCTGCTATTCTTAATATTATTAATGGGTCCAGGTTTTTAGACCTGTAGTCTATTTAGTGAATAACCGCTGAGAATCTATGCCATCTAGAGGAATGGTGTTCTCAGCAGTGACTAAGGCATCTGTTCTCTCCAGCTGTAGTTTTTGCTGCTGACTCTCCCTTCAGGTGCACTGAGTTTGAATTTTTTTTCTCATTGCCAATATATCCTTCTGCATTTCTGTTGAAACTGTGTTTTCCTTTTAGTGCTGTTCAACTTTTCTACTCAGTGAGGAATATCTTCCATTTGTTCCATGATGTTGTACCAACATATCACAAGTATGTGCCACTGTGTCTGACTTCTGTGTAATATTGTAGGTCTAAAATGTTTGTGAGTCAGGTTAAAACCAGTAATTTTATATTCCCACCAAAGATAATTGGTTACTAAAATTCACAATGAAATGCAGTAAACATTTACATTACATGTTTAAAGGACATGGGTCATTTATTAATAAATTAATAAGGGTACTATAATCTTGCAGTATAGTAGGTGACACAGATTTAAAGACTCAAAAGGACTTTACCCTGTTACTGATGGTAGGTGCTTGCAGAACTGCCTCACTTTATTTGGTTACAAAACAAAAGGTCATCCATGACTCCATATTGCTATCCAGTAAACATCCCACATTTTCCCTTGGCATTCATAGCTTTGCAGACTGAATACCACAAGAGATTGCTATTTAACTGTCGATCAGCCGCTCTTAGCAATCTTAAGCTGTATTTACCTAATGTCTTGGTTTTTTAAGGTTTCTCTTAATATTAATCTCAGAAGTTACTCATAACTTTAAGTCTCCAGGAGTTCTCTCTGTTATCCAAATTAAGTGTTTTGGATACCTTTTACAAATGTTTTAAATAAATATGTCAACAAAGCTATTCCTTAGTCAAGGACTCTGGTTTCAAAGAAAAAAATCAGTTTATTGTTTGTAGTACTTTTTAGTTCAGATTGAGATGTTTTTAAGTAGGGCCAGTTATTGTTTTTATTCTAAAAGACAGCTTATTTATTGTAAACATTATTTTTATTTGTATTCTCTTTGCTGTGGCTTAAAACTTTTATTTCACTTTCTACTTAGGTAAAGGAAAAAAAACATCTTCGGGTCAGTTAATAGCCACGTCCTTGGGGATTCAGAGACAGTTGGCTTAGGGGTTTTCCTGCTTAGAAACATTTTTCACACTGGTGTGGAGTTAGATTTGCCTCTTTTTCCGCATTGTATGATCTGGGAACTTTATGCTAGACCAGTGGTTTATAAACTTCAGTGTGTATCAGAATCACCAGGAAACCTTGTTAAACTACAGATGCTGGGTCCCATGCCTGAGGTGTCTGATCAGTAGGGCTGGGGTAAAGCCTAGAATTTTTAACAGATTTCCAGGTGATGCTGATGTTGCTTGTCAGGGGACCACACTTTGAGAACCACCGTTCTAGATTAGCGTTCACAGCTTTGGCAGTAGTTTAGACTCTTTTATGGACCTTGAAGAATATATATGCTTAGGCCCTACCCCTAGAGATTTTTGATTTATAGGTATGGTTTAAGATTAAACATATCTCTGTTTTTTAAAGCCCTACAATGATTCTGATGTGTAGCCCAAAGTGAGGACAACTGTCTGAAGATTGTTAGTTTCCAATTTTATATATTCTAGCCTGACACTGAATCAGCAAACTAGGAAGTATTAATTGAATGGCTGCTAGTGGATATGTAGCAGAGGTATAAGACAAGATCTCTTCCCAAGCTGGGTAGGTAGACCAATATGTGCAGAAGAATTAGAGCAGTGATTTTCAATCTTTTATGAAAATTTAAAATCACATGGGAAGATTTTAAAACATATAAATGCCCTGGCTTCACTCAGAGGTTGTGATTTAATTTGTTTGGGGTGAAGTCTAAGCGTCTCTATATTAAAATTTCTCAGGTGACCCTAATCTGTAGCCAGCTTTGAAAACTAGTGAATTAGAAAATAGTTGAGTGCTTCATTGTACAAATGAAATGGGGATTTGGAGAAAGGGGAAGCAAACATTTCCACAGACTTATCAGTGTTAGATTTCAAGGGAATTATTACGTACAGCTATGCCAGGTTTCTAGTATAAAGAGTTGACACAGGTAACATCTTGATTCCCTTGTTGTTTTTTGTTAATCACTAGGATAGTTTTAAAGGATAAGGTCCCATGCAGGCAGAACAACCTCAGTGACTGAGTGGGCGTGCTGAGGTTATGCCTTGTTAGGTACAGCATTTATACAGTAGACAATGATTAACACCTAGAAATACATTAAAAGAGTAACTTCATCAACCCCAACTTCAATAACAGGAGATTTCTTTCTTTTCCTACGCTTCCTCCTGACCTAGGGAGAACCTTCAAAAACTGCCCCAGTTGGCTGCCATTCACCTCAACAACTGTATGTATATCGCTCACCACTTGCTGACCCTCGGGCATCAGTTCAGATTGCGTCTTGCCCCCATTCTGTGTGATGGCACTACTACTTTTGTGGATCTTGTACCTGGCTTCAGGAGACTTGGTAACTGATGCTTTAAATTTAGGAAGCATATTGATAATGCAGCTTATCAGACTAGTATCTTTGTAATTTACGAATGCAGCAGTTAGAAATTAGGTGGTGGTCCTGAGCTGTATTGGAAAGTGGGAGGGCATTTAATTTGCAGGTGTTCCCAGTTACTTAGTTTTAAAAAGTGAATGCAGTCTTTTGGAAGCATTACTTTTTCATGACGTGATTTCATGGTACATTAGTGTTCCAGACTGCATTTCTGGTGTGCAGTGAATTCACCAAATCAGAGTTATGTCAGTAGAGTGACACATACTAAGATGTAGTGTGACAATTCTGTTAACATTGTTGGTAAGAGCTCACTAATGACAGTGCTTATTCTTGTGCAAAACCTCAAACTAGCTCCCTTCTCTTCTACCTCCTTTAGCTTTACTTCTGATTATTAAAAATAAAAAGAAATGTGGGGTAAGTCAATAATGATAGCCTAAGAAAAGCAGAGGATCTATATGATTTGCTTAGCTTTTCAATTCCTGACTTTTCCCTTAGGTGGTGTAGATATATCAGAAAAATAAGCAGTTACTTCTACTGTACAAGCAGTTTTTCTTATCTGACTCTGGACAAACTGTTGGAAAAGACTTACTATCCTGAGGGTGGGCTTGGAGGGACCGGCTAATGTATTAGCAGTGATGTTTCTAGTAACCTTAGGGCAACCTTATGATGTTATCTAACAAGCAGTTGTTTTCAAATAGGCAGAATCAGATATTCAGTTCATGCTTGTCTCTCCTCTTCCACCCTGGTTTTGCATTGTGTAATTGAACAACTTTTAGAATTCTTTATTCTCTTTTCTTATTATAGGGACAGAGTGTTTTTTGGCCCAAATGCGGGCACAGAAAGGAGAACTTCTGGAAAGATTATCAAGTGCTAGAAACTTTTCAAACATGGACGATGAGGACAATTACTCTGCAGCAAGTAAAGCAGTCCGACAGGTGGGGGCTGTTGTTCCCTCTGGAATTTGTACTCTTCCTTTAGATGCTCCCCCTCCTTGTTTTTTAAGCAGCAAAGAATATGTAACAGGTAGCTCAGTTCATTCCCCAGAACTCCCATTGGAAAATGTGGCTACCTTTTACAGTCTTGTATACGATCTTTCCCTTCCCCTACCCCACCAAGTCAACAGGAAGCTATCTTCCCATCAAGCCACTAGTGATGGGAATAATAAGTCTGTCATAGCAAGTATTTAACCCATGAACTTAGGTTTGGGAAATTTGAAATACTAGCTTTCATCTCAGAAAAATGCCTCTCTCTCCTAAGTGACTTATCTTTTTACTAGTTTTCCCATCCTCAGAATAAGTCAGTTTTTCATCTAGCAGAGATATCACTAGGGTGAAATATTCAAGAAGCACATGTTCTTGATTACTTTACCTCACCGTCATATAACACTTCTTCTCTCTCTCTCTCTCTCACACACACACACACACACACACACACAATAAATGTAAATCTAGAAAAATGTGAGTTGTAACAATCTCTCTTCCATGTAAATATCTGTATTCTTCTGACAGGTACTGCACCAACTAAAGAGACTTGGAATTGTGTGGCAGGATGTCCTGCCAGTGAACATATATTGCAAGGCTATGGGGACTTTACTCAGTACAACAATTTCTGAGATCATTGGCAGAATCACTGCCCTAGAGGTAAGGGCCATTAGATGCCTCACCAGACTTGAGATGCAGTTCTTGTTCCAGATTGTCACTTTCCTAAGGAAGTGATGTTGAAGTCTCATCTTTAGTCAACACAGATGGTAGAAGAAATTGTTCATGTGTCATGTCTAACTCATTATACTGTTATTTTTTTCACTTTTATCTTAATTCTGTTTTGCTGGAGACTTGCTAATCTCTATCTTTCATACCTGTATAAGAAAGCAGGGTTATGCTGCTTCTCCATCTAGCATCTGTGTAAATTATGAATGAGGAAGTTGGAAATGGGGCAGTGCTCCCAAAATGTAAAGTGTGAAGTCATATATACTTAACATGTACGTGAACTAAATAATTTAGTAAAGTGAAATGCAGCCTTGTGCAGGTACCACTTTACCAACACACATGTGTGATCCTACAGGAAAGTTGCCTGGACTCTGCCAGCTGATACCTCTAAAGTATAGATAGGCTAAACCCTTGTGATAACACTCCCTGCTTTGCAGCAAACTGCACCACATTCTATTGGAGAAATGGATTTTTTCATGCAGGCAAACTAAATTACCGACAATCTGTTGAAACATATTTTGTGTCATTCTAGCTTTAGGAGTATTGTCAGAACTGATGAAATCTAGTGTCTAGTAAGGTGTGCTAAATTGGTTGGAAAACATCTTGCTGTGGCTGACCCCCTGAATAGTATACACCAAAGGTCTGCTTTTTACTTACTGCTAAGCTGGCCCAATTCTGTTCTGTTGTGTTCCCTTTGTGCAAAATCAGGACATCTCTACTGAAGATGGTGATAGATTGTATTCCTTATGCAAAACAGTGATGGATGAAGGACCTCAAGTATTTGCACCTCTGTCTGAAGAAAACAAGAACAAGAAGTATCAAGAAGAGGTTCCGGTCTACGTGCCAAAATGGATGCCATTCAAAGAATTGATGATAATGTTACAAGCCAGCCTGCAAGAAATTGGGGATCGGTGGGTAAAATCCTTCTATAGGATTTATATATCTCTTCACAGCTATAAAAGAGTATTAGTGCCATTGAGAGCAGTGCTTCTCTCTGTTTCTTAATATTACTCAGGAAAGTTTCATATTGAGTAGCAGTAGGTGGGGCCTTTGCATGGTCTATCATAGTGTGGATCTCATGACCATTTTCTCATATTTGATAGCGTAAAGACTTCTTGTTTCTATTATTTTGGTCTTGAGCATGTTGTTTTGTCATGCTGTACGTGACCTTGTACTTCTTGCACTTACAAGGAGTACAACCATCTGACACCTGGATGGAAATTCTTGCCCATTTTAATCAACAGTGGATGCATTTTAAGATTGGCTTTGATATGTTAACAGAGAAGTGACTTTTATCTGTAAGAATATTCAGCATCAAACCATTGTTTGATTGACCAGCAGTTTTTCTACAGGGAGTAAAGTAGTTTTAGAGATTCAGCACCACACACGTAGAAAGGATTCATATTTTCTTAAATATAGTAGATGATGTTTTCTCTCAATACCATCAGTTAATGTTGCTGTGCTCTGTAATTGTATGCTATGTCGTATCATACTGAGTGTGTGAAGGTCATTAATACTATGCAAAAACTGGATAGATGTGGGCTAGTTATACATCCTTGGACGCTTTTATTATTGTCTTGGTATATTTTTAACAAGCATGCATACCTTGTATAGGGAACTCACTGAGTAGGCATTAAGGTCCATATCCATCCCTATAGCTACTTGTCTATCTACTTTGGCTTGGTTTATTATAGATGCCCAATTACATTAGACTAGTTGTCCTAGATGTGTCTGAGTTGTTCCCAGCAAATACTATCCATTCTAAAACAAGGTAAATGAGATTTTTTTGCTTGAAAAAAAAAATCACATCAAAATACCTCTAACTACATTTAGTATAAAATTTGATTTATTCATTTGTTATTTACAAGTCCTTAGTGAGTTATGTCTTCAGGTAAGACTCCAGAGGGCAGCAGATAAGAATTTTTCTTTCGGCTGTTAAAGGGCCTTCTTGCAACCCAAGAATGATCGTTAATTCTTCGTTATGAGAAAAATTACAATACTGATATGTCTCAGCTTCTTTTCTTCTGCCTAGGAAGATTTTTTTTCGTCCTAGAGATTTCAGTAAATATAAGGATAATAACTAATTGAGAAAATTTTTTTACCAAGGAAACTGTCTCCAGTTGTGTAGTTTAAACATTTAAAAATTATAAAATATACATGTGAAAGAGTACAGTATATATAACATATATTCACAGTTTAAAGAAAGAGTGAAATAAATGTTCATGTACCTATTGCTCAGCTTAAAAATATTACCACTACCTTTGAAGACCCTTATGTACCCTTTTCCAAATCGTCCTTGCCAGAGGGGTAACCACTATCTTGAATTTTGTGTTATTTATCTCCTTGCTTTTCTTTATAGTTTTACCACATTTGCACATATCCCTAAATGGAGTCTTCTATAACTTGCTTCTTTTGTTCAGAAAATTCTTTCGTGAAGGTATCTGTAGCTGCAGTTCATTTTCACTGCTGTATCATATTCCATTATATAAATATTTCATAGTTTTTTAAAAAACTGAGTTATAATTAACATACAATATTATATTAGTTTCAGGTGTACAACATAGTGATTTGATATTTTTATACATTATGAAAAGATCACAGCAGTAAGATCAGTTACCATCCATCACCAAACTTGTTACAATATTATTGACTATATTCCTCATGTGTATGTTACATCCCTGCCTGTGACTTATTTATTTTATAGATGCACATTTCATGGTTTATCCTGTTGCTTCACATTTTCACCAGTATTTGGTATTATCAGACTTTAAAATTTTTGCTAGTCTAGTTGCTATGAAATGGTAGCTCGTTGTCATTTTAATTTGTATTTCCCTAAATTCTAATGACATTGAGCATCTTTTTAGTGATCATTTTTCTTCTATTGTAAAATGCCTGTTTACATTTTTTTTATATTGGGACTCTGTGTGTTTTTCTTTTTGAAGTATAGTTGATGCACAATATTATTAAGTTACAGGTATACAATATAGTGATTCACAATTTTTCAAGGTTATACTCTCTTTATAGTTGTTATTGGCTATATTTCCTGTTGTACAATATAGCCTTGAGGCTTATTTTATACATAATAGTTTGTACCTCTTAGTCCCCTACCTCTAAATTCCCCCTCCCCGCTTCCGTCTCCCCACTGGTAACCACTGGTTTGTTCTCTGTAGCTCTGAGCTATTCATATTTTTTACCCTTTATTCTACGGGGTTGTTTGTGATTTCATATGTATTTTTTGTACTTATCCTTTGTCAGTTAAAATGTGTTGCCTGTGGTTCACTTTTTAAAGTAGTTACAGATCCCATTACTCTGTATAACCATGTGAGGATGTGGTTATAATTGTCAAGTTCAAACGGGCTTAGTGAGTATAGAATGAGGGAGAACAGTTTTATCTTCCTAACTTGGTCTCCTTGTCTGTCTATGCTGTTACCAAAATGCAGCCAAGAAGTAGAAGATGTCAAAGATACTGACTGGTAGATTCGTAAAGAAGGGGAAGAATGCCAGAATTTGTTTTATTTCCATTTTAAACAAATACACTCTTGGGATCAAATACGCAATTTAAAAATCTGGCTTATACTTAATAGGAAATAGAAATTGTGTTTTTCATTTTGCAGGTGGGCAGATGGAAAAGGGCCCTTGGCAGCTGCGTTCTCTTCCAGTGAAGTAAAAGCTTTAATTCGTGCCTTGTTCCAGAACACAGAAAGAAGAGCAGCTGCCCTTGCCAAGATTAAATAGCTCCATCTTCCTGAGAAAGCCATTTCTTGAGCAGGTGGATTCCTTTCTTGGCGTAATTAGTCTTTAAAGACTTCTTGGAATCACCGTTGGTTTTGGTGAACTGATATATCATGGAAGTTTGATTTCACCTAAGAACGCCTTACCTCCTGGCCTGTATGAGGCTTTGTTGAAGAACTGGTTGTTAGGATCAGATGTCAAATGAAGCACCTCAATTTGTTGACTTTTTAGCCACCCTCCCTTAATAAGAAACTGTAGGGTGACATTGTTTCATGTTGCTTCCAGGGCCCTCTGGGAACTGTGTCCATTGAAAATATAAGCCCTGGCCTTGGATCAAGGAATCCAGGTCATTCCAAGAGTCAGGATAAAGAATTTGTGAGAGATGGGAGATATATTTTGGAGGGCAAGGGAACCATAAATTGGTCTTGCAGGAATTAAGAAGACTTCCTTCAATATTTCTTTCCAATAAATAATGCTTTTCAGAGTTAAGGGTGAGTGTCTTTAATAACATGGGAACTTCGACAAAAGAGACCATCAAGTTTTCCTATCTTTCATGCCATTCTTTTTATCAACATTTATGATCCTCACAGAGGACTCAATGACTTACCGTCTTTCTTCATGACACTATCTGATAATTTAACATTTCTTTCAGTATAAAGTTTTGGCACTTTTTGCTATTTCTACTAAATTATATATTTTTTCTGGCTGAGCCACGTGGCTTGCAGGATCTTAGTTCTCCTACCAGGGATTGAACCCGGGCCCTCAGCAGTGAAAGCAAGGAGTCCTAACCACTGGACTGCCAGGGAATTCCCGGACTAAATTCTATTTTATTGGTTGGATTTTTTTTTTTTTTGTCTTCTCAAATTCCACTGTTTCTGTACCTTATCCAATGGCAAAGCTTTAAACTTTCAGTGTTCCTTTGGTATGTATGTGCCATGAGATGCTAACTGTGGGTTTGGTAGCCTGATCTTTTATTTGGTGGATGTGGGTAATCCTTCAGCTCAACTTTCTGTGTTTTTAACTCTTTGCAGCCATTGGAGGTTTATATTCTATTAAAATTATTCTCAGTAGGACTCTGGATTGTCTCTCTTAACCCTGAAATGTGGAATTCCGCTTGTGAAAAGAGGTAAAGAGTGCGATCGATCTTTGTGTGCCTTGGAGGAGATGCTGTCTGGAGGATGTTTTCAGTACAGTGGGCCTGCTTCCTTAGGCTTCAACCCCTGATCCCTGGCACACATTCTGCCTTCACCTTCTTGTTCTTAGTTTGAGCTCAGCCCCTACATTCTGGTTGCTTAGTTTTTCTTTTACCAATTTAGGGGTCATAGAAGAAAGAATTAGAAAGAAGATTGGTTTCTTTTTATAAGAGAACTCAGCTGTGGTTAGTGACAACCTATCTGTCTATACTCAGCATATCCTACTATGAGAACGCACAGAAAAAAGACTTGCCTGAACCAACTTTAGTTTTTTGAGAACAAAGTAGTTGTCTTTCTTGAGAGGGGGAAGGGACTATTTGCACAGGTGAAGAAAATACCTGTTTTGGAAAATTCACACCATTTCAGCTAGCATTCTTTTTTCAGCAATTGAGGGGATGGGGAACTAAGAACAGAACTGAACTAAATGCCTTGCAGGACTGTTGCACACATAGCGTATTTCTTTTGTTCATAGAAGCTATTCCTGTTGCTTGACAGGTAGAGCAATTGGGGGGTGGGATCTCTTGTAACTGGAAAGCACACTCCTCTCTCCTTCCCTTCCTTCCCCCACTGGCACAGAAAACTGCATCATAGTTCTTCTGAGGCCCTGTAGACTCCATCCCTCGGGACTCCTTCCTCTGATGAATAGTTTGTATGTCATGGCACACAGAGTGGGCAGACTCCATCCTCTTCCCTGGCCAAGGCAATTGACAGCTGGTGGTTAAGTGGATATTCGTTCTGGTTAGGGACGAGCCATCTGGCTTAGCAACATGGGAGTTGGGTCTGGCAGCTCTTACAGGGACCTTGAAGGTACCTATTCAGATAGGGAACCTGAGATGGACCGGGAGGGGAGCCTGCTTCCTCTAGAAAGAGCGTGTGGATTATGTGAGTAAGGGAAACTTACGAGGCTTGACTCATTCAGTGGATCTGTAGGCCAACGGAAAGAAACCTCTTCCCAAATTACACCCAGAACTATACAAATGACTGGGAAATGAAATTCCAGAAAGGGTCCCCAAGATATTAGTAAAAAGGAAAGTTTTTGTTAAAAAGAACCTAAATCCCTTAGGTGACTTAATAGTGGCTGCTGTTACATTGTGGATCCTGAATTGTTGGAGACCCATTCGTGGTCAGTTTTGCACTGGATTTCTCTCTGAAATGGGGATCCTCCAGATGGCATCTTTCCTCAGGCCTGGGAGCAGCACAAGGCATCTAGGCCTAGTCTGTGGAAATGGAAGCAGGGAGCCTGTCCATTTTACCCTGGGCTTACATTCTGGCCTTGATCAGCCCAGGAGGGTCATCCAGGCTCTGCATGCATCTATATTATAAACGGTGACATATCACTGAACAATCACTTGTGAATAGATCAAACAGTATTTTCTTTGATTAATAACATTGTTAAAAAGGATACGGATAATCCTCTTCCCATGCCTGCCAATACTCATGCTATCACTTAAGGCAACGCCTCCCAGCCTTTTGTGGGGTTTCATTCTGTTGTTTATTTGATTTCCGAAGATTATGTCTATCTTCTGAAAGTTCTGAGAGGTACACACACATCCTCTGGGGGTGTTTTTGTTATCAGAAAACTGGCCCAAAGGAGTAGTTTGCCCAAGCTCCACAGCTAGTTTGTGCCACGGAGAAATGAAGGCATGTATAGGAGTGACTTCTTAGTGAAGGAGGTAGCTGTAAATTCAGGAAGGAATAAGGCTTTTGGAAATTGCCTCCCATATAAAAAGTCTTGGCACAAAGTAGCCTTTTTAAATTGGGTTTTGATGCCCACGTTCTTCCTAATCATGGAACTGATTTTGAACATTGGTTTTGTGATAACTTCCTCCTAAAAATAGGCATTTAGCTAAAGCCTAAAGTTTCCTGAAAGTTACAAAGCCCCAATTTTGAGAAGTTTTTCAATTATACGGTTTAGACAGAAATTCCTCTCCTTGTCATGAGGAGTTTGGTTGAGAAGTTTGTGATGTCACGTGACATAACTGGAGCTAGGCTTAGATGTCTCAAAACCATGTTATGAAATCTCTGCCTCAAGTCTGGGGAGGAGGGCAATGATTCTGAGGAGCTATGTATAAGTTCTGCACTCCTCAGCGATCGGGTGCCCCAGATTTCTTGCGTAGTGCGAGAGAGCGAGGCGGGAGTGGATGGGTCTTAGCTACTCCTGCTGTTGAAGTAGGCACTAGTACCAGGGCCGAAGACACCTTCTCCCTCCCTTGTCTCAGCTTTGTAAGTGGTTCTAAAACTTCCTACGTTTATTCTACTTACATTTACTGGGTGCCAGGCATTGTTCCAGTCACTCAACACCCCCCCCCAAAAAAAAACCCACAAAAATTATTTTTCTCTGGTGATTTAAATTCTGGTGCTAAAGACAGATAATAAACATGAAGTAAGTAAATTAGATAGTATGTCTGAAGATTTTAAGTGTATGGAAAAAATAAACATAGGGTGATAAATCTGAACTCCTCTGGAATTCCAGGGCTGGAGGAAAGGGGAGTGAGCTGACATTCTGAATGGGATGGTCAGAGGACACCTCCTCGAGACAGTGGGTAAGCCATGTGGATGTCTGGGTGCAGACAACTCTGAGCAGAGAGACCAGCCCTTGCAAAGCGCCAAGGTGGGAGGAGTGTGTCTGGTGAAGGAATAGCAGAGAATGAGGGAGAGAGGAGGAGGAAAGGTGGTGAGAGATATAACAGGAGAGGAGGGGGCAAGATTGTGTAGGCCATTAGAAGGATTTTGGTTTTTTTTTACTCTGAGTCAGATGGGAAACTAGTAGCTTAGAAAAAAAAAAAAAAAAGGAAATGTATAAAAGAAGAGAAAATAGCATGGTGAACCCCTAGGTACCCACCACCCATCTTCAGCAATTGTGGTCATACAGCCAATCTTGTTTCATCTGTGCCCCCTGGTCACCCCCACCCCATTGCTCCTGCAAACACACACTGAATTGTTGAAGCAAATGCCAGACAGCATATCATTTTAAACCCAGGGCTCATTCCTGTGAAAAGTGTGAATGTTGTTTCTTGCGAAGCTTTCTCTTTTTCCATCTCTCTTTCAGCTCCTGTCATCCCCCCTCTCCTCTGCCGGCAGGAGTTGTCCTCTAGCTGCCCGCCTCCCTCCCTTTTTCCCCAACCTCAGTTCCCCACTCAGGCTCAGCCTGTATCCACTCCACTCCCATCCCCTGAACACTGGGTATCAAATAACAAACCTCTTAAATGCAGTTGACAGCTGACTCACTACCACTTCCCCTTTGCATCCTCCTTCCCTCTGCTCAGCCACTTGCTCCAGCTAACCCAATCCCATGGTTTCTGGGTGTTCATCAGTTGCCCAGGGGGCTTCCCTGGTGGCGCAGTGGTTGAGAATCTGCCTGCCAGTGCAGGGGACACGGGTTCGAGCCCTGGTCTGGGGGGATCCCACATGCCGCAGAGCAACTAGGTCCGTGAGCCACAACTACTGAGCCTGTGCGTCTGGAGCCTGTGCTCCGCAACAAGAGAGGCTGCGATAGTCAGAGGCCCGCGCACCGCGATGAAGAGTGGCCCCCGCTCGCTGCAACTAGAGAAAGCCCTCACACAGAAACAAAGACCCAACACAGCAAAAATAAATAAATTACTAAACTACTACCCCCAACATCTTCTTTAAAAAAAAAAAAGTTGCCCAGGAAAGGATTCCTCTTACTGATTGTTTCATCAGAAAGGATATCTCCTGCCCCCTTAGAATCAGATTCTCCTGGGTTCCTCTCACAGAGAATCCCAGTAGACATGGCGACCCAGCGCCAGCTATTGGATGTTGGCTGGAGTCTGGGACTGCCTTGGTTTAAGGCAGAGCAACCGCCTTCCCTAAGGGGTGTCTGGGTGGAGTGGTGTCGGGAGTGGAGCAGCTGCTGGCTGGCTTCTGTTTCCCAACCCCACTCTCTGACTTTAGAAATGCTGCCTCAAAAGAATATTAATTATTTTCATGTGCATGAAGGGCTCCATTTATGCTTGATTACCATGCAGCATGATAAAAATTATGCATAGCATTAAGTATGTCAGGTTAACTTTGTTATGAATTTCACTTACTTTCCGTACTAAGTTCTGTTCCTAAATGCATACTCTAGTTTGTTTGCCATATCCATATCTACATTATTATTATTCAAAACTAAAAAATTAGGACTTCTTGTTCACCCTCTATCAATTTAGTAATCTTTTCTTTTGTAATATTAACTTTAATCGCATTGGTCTGAAGTAGCAGTAGGTCTTTTGCCCCCTTTTTGAAAACTGGGACACTTGCTCATCTCAAGGACTATGTAACTTGGATTTGTGATTACATCTGAAGTTTCTAAGTCCCATGAGATATAATTCCCCTGAGTGTAGAACTGTGAACTCATTTAAAATCCAGGTTTTCTTTTTCTATCTTTTCACCTATCTTAGCTTTCATTTTCCTCTCAAATGTTTGTTCCAGCCTTTCCGGGTGGAAGATAATTCTCCTTGATAGGAACAGGGAAGCAAAATAGTGTTTGAGTTGTTCAGTTCTCTTTGTGTCATTTTTTTTAACATCACATTGTCAACTTCGAGTATAGCCAAATCCTTTTTGTTCCTTTTCTTTCACTGACCATCCTCTTTCCCTGTGCCCCTAAATTCCTTGAGATCATGTTTTTCATAAACTTCATCATATTCTGGGCTTTGATCTTTCTGACACTATTTTTTCATGTCCAGGCCATTCTTATATTTTCGCTTATGAAGGGCCTGTTTTTGTTGAACCCATCACTTGTTTTCATTTGCAGCCACACTCCTGTTTTTTTAATTGTGTTGTCATATTTATTATATAGTCAGATTTTCAGTTTTTAAATACACCCCTCCTCTTTCATTTATAGTATGATGTCTTTTTTTTTTTTGCGGTACGCGGGCCTCTCACTGTTGTGGCCTCTCCCGTTGCGGAGCACAGGCTCCGGACGCGCAGGCTCAGCAGCCATGGCTCACGGGTCCAGCCGCTCTGCGGCATGTGGGATCTTCCCGGACCGGGGCACGAACCCGTGTCCCCTGCATCAGCAGGCGGACTGTCAACCACTACGCCACCAGGGAAGCCCGTATAGTATGATGTCTTTTTATTTTTATTCTATTTATTAAGCTCTAGTTGATATACAATATTGTGTTTGTTTCAGGTGTACAGCTTCAGATTCTTTTCCATTATGGGTTATTATAAGATATTTAATTTAGTTCCCTGTGCTATACAGTAAATCCCTGTTGTTTATCTGTTTTACATATAGTGGTGTGTATCTATTAATCCCATACTCCCAATTTAATCCCTCCCCTTCCCTTTTCCTCTTTGGTAACCGTATGTTTGTTTTCTATGTGAGTTTGTTTCTGTTTTGTAAATAAGTTGATTTTATTATATTTTTAGATTCCACATATAAGTGCTAGATGATGTCTTTCTTTTAGAGTCTGTGGCCGTGAGATTATTTCTGGCATTTTTTGGTGCTCTTTGAAATATGCTTTCCTAAAGCCAGGGCCTGTGCCTAGGCCAAATCATTTCTTCCTCGCCTGTTGTGAAATTTGCAGTCATTCTCTAACTGATGTTTTGGATAAAAAGTTCCCCTCTTTGCTTCTTTGGCTTTCTGAAAAGCGATTATTAGCAAGGCAATTAAAAAACTCATGGGACATTCTGGTTTTTAGCAGAGTGGGACCTCTAACAGACTTATGGAAAGCTGAAATCCCCTATATCCCTGTGTCAACCCCTTATTTATTAAAAAAAAATATCAGCCACCTCTTCCATCTGGCTGGGTGGTGCCATGGTGCATGCACGTGGAGTATTATTTCTAATTTTCTGTTTCTCTTTACTCCAAGTGCCTGGTTGTTTAGCATTCACTTTATTAACCTATGAGAATTGAACTTGGGATTCCCTGAGAACTCAATGAAATCGTTCTGGTTTTGTTTTTTGTTAATTTCTGCCCGCAAATCAGTAAGAAGCAAAGGGTAGCTCATTTAGAGGAGAAGCAGACCTATATGACAACTAATTTTTTATAAAGTCACGGTCTCATTAAGAAAGTAATGTTATTCTTCCATGAAGCAAAAACAGTAAAAACCTTTTTTGATTTGCACTGAAGTGTATCTCCCCTTGGAGTTTGCTTCAGAGTATAAGAAAGGGGCTCCTGAGAAGCCCCTAATCTTGGTTCTCTGCTTTTTTGTTTTGCTTTTCTGGGAAAAGAGTAGTAGGAGCTATGGGTGAGTATGTGGGGATGAAAAGGGAAGGGAAGGAAGAGCTCTGATCGTTTGGAGGATCTTTGTGGCAGCCAGCTGGTCGACCGAGACTTGGATAAGAGGAAGGGCAGAGGAGGCAGGGTTGGGGGGTGAAGAGCCAGCGTGGGCTGTGGAGTCACACAGACCTGGGATTCATATCCAAGTCCACATTTACTTAGTTCTGTGACATAATTTATGTAAAACACATAGCATAGGGCCTGGCACAGAGGAATGATCTGTGTTAACATGTTAACTCTAGTGTCTAGCGCTTCAAGCTCAGTGCACTCAATTTAGAGTTTAATTATGTACGTGGTTCTCTAACTAAATTGCAGCTTTTTGAGGGTAGGAATGGTGTCGAATGCTTTTCTTGGACAGAGTAAACTTAATAATTATGGATTGGTTTGAATTCAGCCCCACACAATGTGTGACAATGTGGCCCAAATGAAGAGAGAAGTGGGGCATCTTTGTGGCGTGAGCTGGAGTGTCCTTGTAAGGAGCCCATGAGATCTCTAACATTGGAAATGTTTGATTTTGGTCCCAAGGAGAGCTTCTTCCCTTGGCTGTGCGTGGATATTTGTATTTTTGTACATGTATAAAAGCCTGTTTGCTTAGAATTTATACCACCTGGAGATACAGTTCTTGTTATCAGGACTCTTCAGCACTAACCGAAGGCCTGAGAGTGTCCCTAAAACACTGCCAAATTCTGCAAGGCTTCTGAAACAGGAAAGAGCCAACCATCCCAGTGCACTTGGAATTTAGCATATTTGATTTACATTCTAATTCTCTGGAAGTTGGTCTTCAGCTGTGACAGGATAACTTTTATTTTTTTATTATTTTTTAAATTTAATTTTATTTATTTTTTTATACAGCAGGTTCTTATTAGTCATCAGTTTTATACACATCAGTGTATACATGTCAATCCCAATCACCCAATTCATCACACACACACCCACCCCCCGCCGCTTTCCCCGCTTGGTGTCCACACGTTTGTTCTCTACATCTGTGTCTCTATTTCTCTCCTGCAAACTGGTTAATGTGTACCACTTTTCTACGTTCCACATATATGCATTAATATACGATATTTGTTTTTCTCTTTCTGACTTACTTCACTCTGTATGACAGACTCTAGATCCAACCACGTCTCAACAAATGACCCATTTTCTTTCCTTTTTATGGCTGGGTAATATTCCACTGTATATGTGTACCACATCTCCTTTATCCATTCGTCTCTCGACGGGCATTTAGGTTGCTTCCATGACCTGGCTATTGCAAATAGTGCTGCAATGAACACTGGGGTGCATGTGTCTTTTTGAATTATGATTTTCTCTGGGTATATGCCCAGTAGTGGAATTGCTGGGTCGTATGGTAGTTCTATTTTTAGTTTTTTAAGGAACCTCCATACTGTTCTCCATAGTGGCTGTATCAATTTACATTCCCACCAACAGTGCAAGAGGGTTCCCTTTTCTCCACACCCTCTCCAGCATTTGTTGTTTGTAGATTTTCTGATGATGCCCATTCTAACTGGTGTGAGGTGATACCTCATTGTAGTTTTGATTTGCATTTCTCTAATAATTAGTGATGTTGAGAAGCTTTTCATGTGCTTCTTGGTCATCTGTATGTCTTCTTTGGAGAAACATCTATTGAGGTGTTCTGCCCATGTTTTGATTAGGTTGTTTGTTTTTTTAATATTGAGCTGCATGTGTTGCTTATATATTTTGGATATTAATCCTTTGTCTGTTAATTCGTTTGCAAATATTTTCTCCCATTCTGAGGGCTGTCTTTTTGTCTTGTTTATGGTTTCCTTTGCTGTGCAAAAGCTTTGAAGTTTCATTAAGTCCCATTTGTTTATTTTTGTTTTTATTTTCATTACTCTCGGAGGTGGATCAAAAAAGATCTTTCTGTGATTTATGTCAAAGAGTGATCTTCCTATGTTTTCCTCTAACGGTTTTTTAGTGTCTGGTCTTACATTTAGGTCTCAAATCCATTTTGAGTTTATTTTTGTGTATTGTGTTAGGGA
Source organism: Stenella coeruleoalba (assembly GCF_951394435.1). Lineage (NCBI taxonomy): Eukaryota > Metazoa > Chordata > Mammalia > Artiodactyla > Delphinidae > Stenella > Stenella coeruleoalba. Next base: position 89,927,776 of record NC_137154.1, on the reverse strand, counting down.
GTGTTCTAATTTCATTCTTTTACATGTAGCTGTCCAGTTTTCCCAGCACCACTTATTGAAGAGACTGTCTTTTCTCCATTGTATATGCTTGCCTCCTTTGTCATTGATTAGTTGACCATAGGTGCGTGGGTTTATCTCTGGGCTTTCTATCTTGTTCCATTGATCTATGTTTCTGTTTTTGTGCCAGTACCATATTGTCTTGACTACTGTAGCTTTGTAGTATAGTCTGAAGTCAGGGAGTCTGATTCCTCCAGCTCCGTTTTCTTTCCTCAAGACTGCTTTGGCTATTCGGGGTCTTTTGGGTCTCCATACAAATTTTAAGATTTTTTGTTCTAGCTCCACAAAAAATGCCATTGGTAATTTGATAGGGATTGCATTGAATCTGTAGATTGCTTTGGGTAGTATAGTCATTTTCACAATATTGATTCTTCCAATCCAAGTACATGGTATATCTCTCCATCTGTTGGTATCATCTTTAATTTCTTTCATCAGTGTCATAGTTTTCTGCATACAGGTCTTTTGTCTCCCTAGGTAGGTTTATTCCTAGGTATTTTATTCATTTTGTTGCAATGGTAAATGGGAGTGTTTCCATAATTTATCTTTCAGATTTTTCATCATTAGTGTATAGGAATGCAAGAGATTTCTGTGCATTAATTTTGTATCCTGCAACTTTACCGAATTCATTGATTAGCTCTAGTAGTTTTCTGGTAGCATCTTTAGGATTCTCTATGTAGAGTATCATGTCATCTGCAAACAGTGACAGTTTTACTTTTTCTTTTCCAATTTGTATTCCTTGTATTTCTTGTTCTTCTCTGATTGCTGTGGCTAAAACTTCCAGAACTATGTTGAATAATAGTGGTGAGAGTGGACATCCTGTCTTCTTCCTGATCTTAGAGGAAATGCTTTCACTTTTTCACCATTGAGAATGATGTTTTCTGTGGGTTTGTTGTATATGGCCTTTATTATTTTGAGGTAGGTTCCCTCTATGCCCACTTTCTGGAGAGTTTTTTCATAAATGGGTGTTGAATTTTGTCAAAAGCTTTCTCTGTATCTATTGAGATGATCATATGGTTTTTATTCTTCAATTTGTTAATATGGTGTATCACATTGATTGATTTGTGTATATTGAAGAATCCTTGCATCCCTGGGATAAATCCCACTTGATCATGGTGTATGATCCTTTTAATGTGTTGTTGGATTCTGTTTGCTAGTATTTTGTTGAGGATTTTTGCATTTATATTCATCAGTGATACTGGTCTGTAATTTTCTTTTTTTGTAGTATCTTTGTCTTATTTTGGTATCAGGGTGATGGTGGCCTCATAAATAAGTTTGGGAGTGTTCCTTCCTCCACAATTTTTTGGAAGAGTTTGAGAAGGATGGGTGTTAGCTCTTCTCTAAATGTTTGATAGAATTCACCTGTGAAGCCATCTGGTCCTGGACTTTTGTTTGTTGGAAGATTTTTAGTCACAGTTTCAATTTCATTCCTTGTGATTGGTCTGTTCATATTTTCTATTTCTTCCTGGTTCAGTATTGGAAGGTTATACCTTTCTAAGAATTTGTCCATTTCTTCCAGCTTGTCCATTTTATTGGCATAGAGTTTTTTGTAGTAGTCTCTTAGGATGCTTTGTATTTCTGCGGTGTCTGTTGTAACTTCTCCTTTTTCACTTCTAATTTTATTGATTTGTGTCCTCTCCCTCTTTTTCTTGATGAGTCTGGCTAATGGTTTGTCAATTTTGTTTATTTTCTCAAAGAACCAGCTTTTAGTTTTATTAATCTTTGCTATTGTTTTCTTTGTTTCTATTTCATTTATTTCTGCTCTGATCTTTATGATTTCTTTTCTTCTACTAACTTTGGGTTTTGTTTGTTTTTCTTTCTCTAGTTCCTTCAGGTGTAAGGTTGGATTGGTTATTTGAGATTTTTCTTGTTTCTTGAGGTAGGCTTGTATAGCTATAAACGTCCCTCTTAGAACTGCTTTTGCTGCATCCCATAGGTTTTGGATCATCATGTTTTCATTGTCATTTTTCTCTAGGTATTTTTTGATTTCCTCTTTGATTTCTTCAGTGATCTCTTGGTTATTTAGTAACGTATTGTTTAGCCTCGATGTGTTTGTGTTTTTACGTTTTTTTCCCTGCAATTGATTTCTAATTTCATAGCATTGTGGTCAGAAAAGATGCTTGATATGATTTCAATTTTCTTGACTTTACTGAGGCTTGATTTGTGACCCAAGATGTGATCTATCCTGGAGAATGTTCCATGCGCACTTGAGAAGAAAGTGTAATCTGCTATTTTTGCATGGAATGTCCTATAAATATCAATTAAATCTATCTGGTCTATTGTGTCATTTAAAGCTTCTGTTTCCTTATTTATTTTCATTTTGGATGATCTGTTCATTGGTGTAAGTGAGGTGTTAAATTCCCCACTATTATTGTGTTACTGTCAATTTCCTCTTTTATAGCTGTTAGCAGTTGCCTTATGTATTGAGGTGCTCCTATGTTGAGTGCATATATATTTATAATTGTTATATTTTCTTCTTGGATTGATCCCCTGATCATTATGTACTGTCCTTCCTTGTCTCCTGTAACATTCTTTATTTTAAAGTCTATTTTATCTGATATGAGTATTGCTACTCCAGCTTTCTTTTGATTTCCCTTTGCATGGAATATCTTTCCATCCCCTCACTTTCAGTCTGAATGTGTCCCTAGGTCTGAAGTGGGTCTCTTGTAGACAGCATATATATGGGTCTTGTTTTTGTATACATTCAGCAAGCCTGTGTCTTTTGGGTGGAGCATTTAATCCATTTACATTTAAGGTAATTATCAATATGTATGTTCCTATGACTATTTTCTTAATTGTTTTGGGTTTGTTTTTGTTGGTCCTTTTCTTCTCTTGTGTTTCCCACTTAGAGAAGTTTCTTTAGCATTTGTTGTAGAGCTGGTTTGGTGGTGCTGAATTCTCTTAGCTTTTGCTTGTCTGTAAAGCTTTTGATTTCTCCATCAAATCTGAATGAGATCCTTGGCGGGTAGAGTAATCTTGGTTGTAGGTTCTTCCCTTTCATCACTTTAAGTATATCATGCCACTCCTTCTGGCTTGTAGAGTTTCTGCTGAGCAATCAGCTGTTAACCTTATGGGAGTTCCCTTGTATGTTATTTGTTGTTTTTCCCTTGCTGCTTTTAATAATTTTTCTTTGTCTTTAATTTTTGCCAATTTGATTACTATGCGTCTTGGCATGTTTCTCCTTGGGTTTATCCTGTATGGGACTCTCTGTGCTTCCTGTACTTGGGTGGCTATTTCCTTTCCCATGTTAGGGAAGTTTTTGACTATAATCTCTTCAAATATTTTCTCTGGTCCTTTCTCTCTCTCTTCTCCTTCTGGGACCCCTATAATGCGAATGTTGTTGTGTTTAATGTTGTCCCAGAGGTCTCTTAGGCTGTCTACATTTCTTTTCATTCTTTTTTCTTTATTCTGTTCAGCAGCAGTGAATTCCACCATTCTGTCTTCCAGGTCACTTATCCGTTCTTTTGCCTCAGTTATTCTGCTATTGATTCCTTCTAGAGTAATTTTCATTTCAGTTATTGTATTGTTTATCTCTGTTTGTTTGTTCTTTAATTCTTCTAGGTCTTTGTTAAACATTTCTTGCATCTTCTCGATCTTTGCCTCCATTCTTTTTCCGAGGTCCTGGATCATCTTCACTATCATTATTCTGAATTCTTTTTCTGGAAGGTTGCCTATCTCCACTTCATTTAGTTGTTTTTTGAGGGTTTATCTTGTCCCTTCATCTGGTACATAGCCCTCTGCCTTTTCATCTTGTCTATCTTTCTGTGAATGTGGTTTTTATTCCACAGGCTGCAGGATTGTAGTTCTTCTTGTTTCTGCTGTCTGCCCTCTCCAGGATAACTTTTAAATAGAATGGGCAGTTAACCAAAACAGCCAATCTCCCAAGAAATCTGGACAAATAGGGCTTTACTAATATATGACCTTATTGTTACTGGAAGTTGTTTTCCATTTGATTTTGTTATGATGATTATTATTTTGGGGTGGAGGTGGAAGGGTTTAAGTAAAAGCTTTTTATTTTTTCTAAAACCAGGCAACCGAAAAGGCAAATCAAAATGCATTCTTTTTCTCAAAATCTATTGGCTGTCTGCAGGAGTGAGCTCAAGAGTGAAGTGGTGAGAGGCAGGCCCTGGGGGCTGCTGAATGAACTCTCTCCTCTGGCCCAAGTCTGGCAGGAGAAGAGAAGGAGAGGGACTTCTGAGCATAAATCTGAAGTCTCCAGTCAGAGAGAGAGGGAGAAAGAGCAAGTGTGTGATAAATATAGTGGGGCAGAAAAAACAGAGAAGGGAAGCATTCATCATAATGTTCACAGAATCCCATAGAGGGTGTGGTGATATCAGGCTCTTGTCCACTTTGTAGTTATTTTATACAAGTGACTCACGTCCATTATCATCTTTGTTGTTAGCTGGTCAGAATTTATGCTGGTGGCTGCACCTAGTTGCTGAGGGGCCATGTGCGACCTAGATCTGTAGAGGCCAAAGACTACGTTTTCACATTTAATCTTAAGAACACTCCTTTGAGAAAGATACTACTGTCCTGATTTTACAGATGAGGAATCAAGGCACAGAGAGGTTAAGTGTCATGCCCAAGGACACACAGTGGGTAATACAAAGTCAGGGTTCCAACACGAGTTTGTTTGATTCCAGAGCTGATGCTCTTTTCATTGTTCTCATGCAACTTCCTTCTCACCCAGAGGTCTTTCTGCCTCTCATATGTCCCCAGATATATTAGTTGGTGAGGGCTGCTATAACAAAGCACCAGAAATTTGGTGGCTTAAATAACAGAAATGTATCATCTCATAGTTCTGGAGGCAAGAAATCTAAAATCAAGGTGTTGGCAGCATTGCTGCCTTCTGAGGGCTTTGAGAGAAAGATCTGTTCCAGGTCTCTCTCCTTGGCCATCTTCTCTCCATGTCTCTCATATGGTCTTCCCTCTGTCCAAGATTCCCCCACTTTTACAGACACCAGTCATATTGGATCAGGGCCCATCCTAATGACCTTATTTTAACTTGGTTACCTGTATAAAGACACTGTCTCCAAATAAGGTCACGGTCTGAGGCACTGGGGTTAGGATTTCAACATTTGAAGTATTTTTATTTGCGGGGGCGGGGGGGGGTTGTACAATTCAACCCATAACATCAGGTAAATCACCTACAAGTCACACTATAGCTGCTGCATTTTAGGTGCTTTGTTTACAGTGAGGTGACTCTTCCCATCACTCTTTATTGTCTGTGACCATTCTATTTAATCTGTTAACCAACAGCCATGAACATCGTCACCTTCCAAGTGGGCCTGCTCACTGGAGTGAGCTTGAGGTCAATAAAGCATTCAGTGGGCTCTAATTTAATTAGCCAAGTTAGTGGGACAGCTGCTTCATAACTCTGGCTCATGAACTGGCAGAGATCAGAGATGAGACTGGCAGAGCTCGTTGTTGATCCCAGGCATCCCTGATGCAGCTCCAAGCCCTAAGAACTTCGCTCCTAAGCCCTAAGAACTTCGCAGGAAAAGAGAGGGAAGATGAACTGGCATTTGGCATTTCCTACCCTGGATGTATCTTTTAAAAGTATATGGGAACCACAGTCGAAGTCAAGGCCCTGCATTTTCATCTGCCTCTTTCCTCATCTTGCCACATAGCAAGTACGTTCTCTTCCATAATTTAAAAGGTTTCTGAAAATCCCCTTCAACTGGATTTGTCAGCTGCTTCCACCCTGCCTGTCCAAACTGGCCAAGTTCTTCAAGCCTCTTCCTGTCTCCCCCACCTAAACCCCAGCCCTAGACCTGCCTCTTACTCCAAGGGCACTGATGTTGTCAGTCTCTCTGTGGTCTTTCCAGGTCTGTGGGAGGCAGCCCTGGAGAGGGGGGAGAGAGCTCTGGATCTAAAGTCATAAGATTCTGGCTTACCTGTTGCCCCCGTCACTTGGCCCACCAGCGTGACCTTGAAATGGTCAGAATGGCCATAATCAAAAAAATCTACAAACAATAAATGCTGGAGAGGGTGTGGAGAAAAGGGAACCCTCTTGCACTGTTGGTGGGAATGTAAATTGATGCAGATACTATGGAGAACAGTATGGAGGTTCCTTAAAAAACTGAAAATAGAATTACCCTATGACCCAGCAATCCCACTACTGGGCATATACCCTGAGAAAATCATAATTCAAAAAGAGTCATGTACCACAATGTTCACTGCAGCACTATTTACAATAGCCAGGACATGGAAGCAACCTAAGTGTCCATCGACAGATGAATGTCTAAAGAAGATGTGTCACATATATACAATGGAATATTACTCAGCCATAAAAAGGAACGAAATTGGGTCATTTGTAGAGACGTGGATGAATCTAGAGACTGTCATACAGAGTGAAGTAAGTCAGAAAAAGAAAAACAAATATCGTATATTAATGCATATATGAGGAATCTAGAAAAATGGTATAGATGATCTTATTAGCAAAGCAGAAATAGAGACACAGACATAGAGAACAAAGATATGGATACCAAGGGGGAAAGTAGGGGGAGATGAATTGGGAGATTGGGATTGACATATATACATTATTGACACTATGTATAAAATAGATAATTAATGAGAACATACTGTATAGTGCAGGGAACTCTACTCGATGCTCTGCGGTGACCTAAATGGGAAGGAAAACCAAAGAAGGGGGGGATATGTGTATACAGATAGCTGATTCACTTTGCTGTATAGTAGAAACTAACACAACGTTGTAAATCAACTATACTCCAATAAAAATTACTTAAAAATATAACAACAAAAAAAATGGAGATAGAAGTCCCTTCTTAACTTACCTCCCAGGGTGGTCATGTAAACAAAATAAAGTTCAAAGGAGCTGTCTCCACACATGATGATGTAAAAACAAAGAAAAATCTGATTTTGCAGATGTACAATATGACATATTACTGGGGCCATTTTGTTGACTCTCTTCTGCATGTGCGTGTCTGCGTTGGACTGTGAATTCCAAGAGAGCAGAGAACTTTGCTCAGCGCCCCACCCCCATTGCATGCAGTCAGCCATTGATGGGCTTTGGATAATTGATGAAAGCCAGTCTTGGAGAAGAAAAGACCAGTGGGTGCCAAAGTGGGTATCAAAGAAAGTTGCACATGGAGAGAGTGACTTATTTTCTCTGCACGAGATTTTACAGTCATGTCAGTCATTAAACATTGATTTAAAGTGTTAGTTATTGCTGACCTGGAGCAGATGTTTAGGAAAGTACTTTTAATCAACCACATAATTGATATTTTTTGCTACTCCTTTGTGTCTTAATTAAAGCAGATGAAAAATGCCCTTTGTGTCCAATAGTGACAGCACTGACTCACCATGTGGGGAATTCTCCTCACAGTCCATATTCAGCTGAGCATTTAGGTTTAGTTTAGGTCTTCAGATATAAATTTGAACAGCTCCCAAAGTAAATGACTTTTAAACAAAGTGAAAAAGAAGTCTTTGCTAAACAAAATGAGCAATTTGGGGGTGTCACTTTTATTTATAGTGTGTAAATTACAAACTTGGTATTTTATTTCTGAGCTTGAGAAATCGTTCAGAAACAATGGATGGTTCTTTGTAGACTTCGAAATCATTTCCTAGAATATGGGTTGGGTCATTTTTTTTTTGTCTGAAGATTTGAACAAGGGTGGCTTTGTTTCTCTTTCCTCCTAGGAATGCAGGATCCCACATGGGGAGAGAGAGCTGCTTTCCTGTCCTTCCCACTCTTCAGGGCTGCCTTAGTGGCTGATGAGGGAGAGTGCAGAGCAGGGACAGAATGGGACTGTGATGTGTTGTTTACTGGGCCTGGTGCTAGGAATAACTCTATTTATACAAAAAAGAAGCCATTCATTTTGGATTTGGGGGATGAGAGGAGAAGCTTTGTGATAGGTTAGCAGTTGAGCTATATCTTAAAGCACCAGCAGTTTTCCAATTATGAAAACATGAGGGAAGCACAGCCCAAGCAGAGACATGGGGGTGGGAGTGGAGGTCTGCTTAAGCAGTATTCTAGGATTTTGATTGTAGTTGGAATATAGGGTCCAGGGAAGGAAGGATGCAATGAAACATGAGGCCTGAAAGATTAGTTTGAGATTAGATCGTGAAGTGCATTGAATAGTTAGCCTAAAGAATTTGAATTTGATCCTGCAGGCAATGGGGAATCAGTGAAGGCTTATGCAAGGAGCAGAGTGGGCTGGTCTGACCTTTGTTTAGGAAGGAAACCTGGTAGCCACTTGGAGGATGGATTGTGAGGGGGAAAGAAGGGAGGCAGGGAGATTGCTTAGGTGAGGGATCATAGGAGTCTGAACTAAGGCAGTAGGGTAGAACCTTCCTGGCTGGGCAGGACGGTAGAGGGGAGGAAATAAAATTGGCAACTACACATGTTGATTGGTTGATTGCCGCAACAAGTCTTTACTGAGTACTTACCATGTGCTAGACACGTGTGCAGCTGTGAGGACAAAGATGAAGAGGACAGGGTCCCTGATGTTGAGGACTTGCCACTGAGCAACCCTCACATGTCACATGTGCGCATGGTGCATGGGCTGCTAGAGGGGCGATCCAGGGTGGGGACTGTCTGGGGTGTTGGGACATCTGACTTGGGTCTTAAAGGATGGTGGCAAGCTGATCATGTCCCTGGGCTGCTTTTTAAAAATGATTGCCATTGCTCTGGGGATAAGGACCGATCTTTACCTTGGCTCTAAAGGCTCTGCCTAATCTGGCCTACCCATCGCTCCAGCCTCTGCTCATCTCTTCTCTTCACTCACCCACTCTGGCTTCTTTCAGTTCCTTGAGGGCACCTCACTCTCTCCTGCCACAGGGAATTTGCCTGTTGCCTTTGCTTGGAGCCCTCTCGCCACCCCCAGATCCCAGCCCAATCGCCCCTTCCTTGGAGAAGTCTTTGCTGAGTCTTCAGACTCAGTAATACGTCTGTTACATGCTCTCATTAGCACCTTGTACCTCTCATAGCACTTCTTCAGAGCTGTAACTGTGCACTTTCTGTGGTCCTTTGATTCATGTGGGTCTCCTCCCACTAACCGGCAAACTCCAGCCAGGCAGGGATCGTGTCTGGTTTTGCTCAGCATTGCATCTTTGGTGTTTGCACAGTGCCTGGCACATAGAACATTCTCAATAAATATACATTGGCTGACTGATGGACTAAAATAATTAGTTAGTAAAAGGGGGAAGGGTATTTCAGGAATAGGGGACCGCATGAACACAGGTACTGTGGTTTAGTCTAAGAAGGACTAGTGATTGGCTTAAGGCGAGGAAAAAGATGAGGCTAGAAAAGTACTTTGGGTAAACTTGGAAAGAACCCTCCGTGCCATGCAAGGACACCCAGGGTGCAAGTTAGGTGCTCCCACCACACCCTGTTCTTCCCCATCAGAGACTGCACTCTAATTGTTGGCTTGACGGAGCTAGACTATAAATTCCTTGAGGGCAGGGGCTCTGCCTGACTCATTCATTAATGTAACTCCAGAATCTAGAACAGTGCCTGGCACTTGGTAGGACCCACAAACACTTGCTGAATTAATGAATGAGTAAATGAATGAATGCTTTTATCATGGGAGCTTGGGGAGCCATGGAAGGTTTTTCATCTATTTAGACTTGCTCTAGGAGATGTTACTTTGGCAGTATGGTAGAAAAAAGAAGGGTCCATTTTCATTTAGTTTATCCTTCCATATTGATACCTGAGCATCTGGATAGGCTGAAAAGAAGTAAAGGTACAGACTGATTAGAATGGAATAGACTGGAGGCAGGAGATCAACTGGGTGGCTGTTACAGTCATTCTGGGGAAGATCCTGGTGGCTGGTCATGCAGGGGGCTGTGGGTCTGGGAGAGGGGTAGATTTGAGAGATGACCAGTTTGAATGACTGATGGAAGGTGAGGAGTTGGGAGCAGGCAAAGATGAGCCCAAGATATTCCAGATTTCTACTTGCCAAGAAAAATTCAAACTTCTTGCCAGTGGGGTCTTGCTGGAGAGGGAAGGGGGCAGTGAGGGGAGAAGACTGAGTAGGTGTCACCTCCAAGCCCTTTAGGACCCTTCTGAGGGGCTGCCCTCCACACTTCCTTGGGCATCCCCATTCTAGACTTCAGTCAGAATAACAAGACAGAAGAGAGTGCTCAGAGACAGTATGCTAATGACTAAGCAGCTGATTACCATATGAGACCACAGAGATTTCTTTTCCTTCTAAATACACTTTTATCCATTTCTTTGTATCCAAAGGAAGCAATATGGCAACAGACACTTGGGGTTTCTTCACTGCTTATCGATATGCAGTAATGGTCTGGAATAAGGTAACTGGATCTAGCATTTTCTGAATTTGCACTCATTAAAGCTTCCCTCTTATTAGACTTAGGAGTCATTCATTTCTTCATTGAGAAAACCACTCTCCAGAGGGCTGGATGGAAAGGGTATGTGCTGTGCCTGGGCCTCATTAGGCTGTGGGATGGCATTAGAGGGCCTGTGGCTTGAACTAACCTCAGTGGGATGACCCAAACTGAACTTGAAGGAGGTGGGGGCTGTTTGAGGGGATCCAGGGGTACTGTGCATACATGCTATAGATAGACTGGATGAAGATGGGGGATGTATTGTTGGTAGACAAAGCCAAAGAAGGGAGTAGGATGGCACTCAGGGGGATGTACAGAGTGTTCCAGAATCTCTAGACTGCATCTTACATCATGCATGCTTTCCACCTGGAGCACTAACATTTCCCTCTCCAGAGGATAAAGAGAGAGTGATTATGGAGGCTGTTTAAGCAAGTCTGAAAACCGTATGGGAGGCAGTCAGAGAAGATCACGGGCAGGCTTAAATCCACAAACAAGGATTGAAGCTGTCATTCACTGGCAGACACGAAGGGGAGATCATGATCACGATAGAACTCCATAGGCACTGGCCGGAGCTGTGGTCCACAGGCGGAATTTCTTCTCTCTAAGCCTGCCTGCTTAGTGAAAAAGTGGCTTGTGGGGCATGTATGGGAGTGGGGAAGACCCTGGACCAGGTGTCAGGAGACTTGGGCTTGGATGGCCTCCAATATGCTGTGGCTTGTTCACCTTTCAGAGCATCAGTTTTCTCCTCTGATAGGAGAGATGGTAGATTCAGTGGTCTCTTTAAAAGAACTTTATAGAGTCATTTTCACAATGTTGATTCGTCCAATCCAAGAACATGGTATATCTCTCCATCTGTTTGTATCATCTTTAATTTCTTTCATCAGTGTCATAATTTTCTGCATACAGGTCTTTTGTCTCCTTAGGTAGGTTTATTCCAAGATATTTTATTCTTTTTGTTGCAATGGTAAATGGGAGTGTTTTCTTAATTTCACTTTCAGATTTTTCATCATTAGTGCATAGGAATGCCAGAGATTTCTGTGCATTAATTTTGTATCCTGCTACTTTACCAGATTCATTGATTAGCTCTAGTAGTTTTCTGATAGCATCTTTAGGATTCTCTATGTAGAGTATCATGTCATCTGCAAACAGTTACAGCTTTACTTCTTCTTTTCCGATTTGGATTCTTTTATTTCTTTTTCTTCTCTGATTGCTGTGGCTAAAACTTCCAAAACTATGTTGAATAATAGTGGTGAGAGTGGGCAATGCAACCCCTATCAAACTACCACTGGCATTTTTCACAGAACTAGAACAAAAAATTTCACAATTTGTATGGAAACACAAAAGACCCCAAATAGCCAAAGCAATCTTGAGAACAAAAAATGGAGCTGCAGGAATCAGGCTCCCTGACTTCAGAGTATACTACAAAGCTACAGTAATCAAGACAGTATGGTACTGGCACAAAAACAGAAAGATAGATCAATGGAACAGGATAGAAAGCCCAGAGATAAACCCATACACATAGGGTCACCTTATCTTTGATAAAGGAGGCAAGAATATACAGTGGAGAAAAGACAGCCTCTTCAATGGGAAAACTGGACAACTACATGTAAAAGTGTGAAATTAGAACACTCCCTAACACCATACACAAAAATAAACTCAAAATGGATTAAAGACCTAAATTAAGGCCAGACACTATAAAACTCTTAGAGGAAAACATAGGCAGAACACTCTATGATATTAATCACAGCAAGATCCTTTTTGACCCACCTCCTAGAGAAATGGAAATAAAAACAAAAATAAACAAATGGGACGTACTGAAACTTAAAAGCTTTTGCACAGCAAAGGAAACCATAAACAAGACGAAAAGACAACCCTCAGAATGGGAGAAAATATTTTCAAATGAAGCAACTGACAAAGGATTAATATCCAAGATTTACAAGCAGCACATGCAGCTCAATAACAAAGAAACAGACAACCCAATCCAAAAATGGGCAGAAGACCTAAATAGACATTTCTCCAAAGAAGATATACAGATTGACAAGAAACACATGAAAGAATGCTCAGCATCATTAATCATTAGAGAAATGCAGATCTAAACTACAATGAGGTATCACCTCACACCAGTCAGAATGGCCATCATCAAAAAATCTACAAACAATAAATGCTGTAGAGCGTGTGGAGAAAAGGGAATCCTGTTGCACTGTTAGTGGGAATGTAAATTGATACAGCCACTATGGAGAACAGTATGGAGGTTCCTTAAAAACCTAAAAATAGAACTACCATACGACCCAGCAATCCCACTACTGGGCATATACCCTGAGAAAACCATAATTCAAAAAGAGTCATGTACCACAATGTTCATTGCAGCTCTATTTACAATAGCCAGGACATGGAAGCAACATAAGTGTCCATCGACAGATGAATGGATAAAGAAGATGTGGAACATATATACAATGGAATATTACTCAGCCATAAAAAGAAACGAAATTGAGATATTTGTAGTGAGGTGGATGGACCTAGAGTCTGTCATACAGAGTGAAGTAAGTCAGAAAGAGAAAAACAAATACCGTATACTAACACATATATATGGAATCTAAGAAAAAAAAAAGGTCATGAAGAACCTAGGGGTAAGACGGGAATAAAGACACAGAACTACTAGAGAAGGGACTTGAGGATATGGGGAGGGGAAAGGATAAGCTGTGACAAAGTAAGAGAGTGGCATGGACATATATACACTACCAAACGTAAGGTAGATAGCTAGTGGGAAGCAGCCGCATAGCACAGGGAGATCAGCTCGGTGCTTTGTGACCACCTAGAGGGGTGGGATAGGGAGGGTGGGAGGGAGGGAGACCCAAGAGGGAAGAGATATGGGAACATATGTATATGTATAACTGATTCACTTTGTTATAAAGCAGAAACTAACACACCATTGTAAAGCAATTATACTCCATTAAAGATGTTAAAGAAAAAGAGAATTTTATAGGTCTGAGAATTCTGTATAACTTGCACGTGGGTCTTTCCATTTGGGTGGAGGAGAAAGATCACAGTGTTATCTGTCTGGAGGTGTCAGAGCACAGCTGAAGGGCAGTTGCAAATGGCCCTTGTTGTTTTTGAGAGTAGTGGCTGAAGAAGGAGAGAAAGCAAGGGTCTCAAGGCTCAGGAGTCGAGGCTCATCCGTAGAGGCAGTACTGGGGAGTCAGGGAGTATCAGTGGGGAGGAGGCCAGGGAGCAGGGACAGGACTAAGGTGAGACTGAATCTGAATTACCAGGGGAAGAACACAGAGGGGTTCTGCTTCAGCTGGTTTCCGATAAGGCACACTAGGGCACATGATTTAAGAAGGCATCACTCTTAAGGTAATCAAGGACTGACAGTCCATTTGCTAGTGAGTGCCTCCTTAAATTTCGAACCCTAGGCTCCTGCTACCTCACTCTAGAGATGGATATCCTGTCCAAACCAGGGAAATGGCCAGGGCAACCCAGAATGGCTCATCTTGGATGGAAGGAGTATCAGAGAGATAAATAAAAGAGACTTCTTGGACAGCCAGGCAGAGACAACAGCAAGGAAGAGGCTAACCTCAGTTTAATCTAGAATCACTCTTTTAAAAAATGTCTTATTAAGGTACAATTGTCCAATAAAATTGTAAGATATTTAAAGTGTACCTCATGATTTGCTATCTGTATCTTCCATCTAGTTCATTAATACATCTATCACCTCATATATTTACCTTTTCATTTTTGGTGAGAACATTTAAGTTCTATTGTCTCAGCCAATTTCAGTTATATATTACATCGTTATAAGCTATAGTCATCCATGTTATAACTTACATTAATTATAAGAGGAATAAGATGCTCAGACCTTATTCATCGTATAACAGAAATTTTGTACACTTTTACTAAACTCTCCCTATTTCTCTGGAATCACTTTTCTACTCTGTTTCTGTGAGTTTGACTTTTTATTTAGATCCCACATGTAAGCGATACCATGCAGTGTTTGTCTTTCTCTGTCTGGCTTATGTCGCTTAGCGTAATGCCCTCAAGGTCCATTCCTGTTGTTGCAAATGTCAGGATTTCCTTCTTTCTCATGGCTGAGTAATATTCCATTGTATATATAGACCACATCTTCAGTATCCATTCATCCATTGATGGACACAGGTTTCTCCACATCTTGGCTACAGTGACTAATGCTGCAGTGAACATGGGAGTGCAGACATGTCTTCCATATCCTGTTTTCATTTCCTTTGGGTATATAACCAAAAGCAGGACTGCTGGATCATACGGTAGTTCTCTTTTCAATTTTTTGAGAAACCTCCATACCGTTTTCCATAGTGGCTACACCAATTTGCATTTCTACCAACAGTGCAAAAGTGTTCCATTTTCTCCACATCCTCACCAACACTTGTTATCTCTTGTCTTTTTGTTGCCTGCCATTCTAACAGGTGTGAGGTAATATCTTATTGTGGTTTTGATTTGTATTTCCCTGATGATTAGTGATGTGGAACACATTTTCATCTACCTGTTGGCCATCTATATGTCTTCTTTGGAAAAATGCCTATTCAGATCCTCTTCCCACTTTAAAATTGGGTTTTTTTTTCTTGGCCATTGAGTTGTATGAGTTCTTGTATATTTTGCACATTAAGCTCCTATTAAATATATGATTTTTAAATTTTTCTCCCATTCTACATGTTGCTTTTTCATTTTATTGATGGTTTCTTTTGCTGTGCAGAGCCTTCTAATTTTCTGTAGTCCCACTTGTTTATTTTTCCTTTTGTTGCCTTTACTTTTGGTGTCAAATCCAAAAAATCATTGCCAAGACCAGTGTCAAGGAGCTCACTCCCTGTGTTTTCTTCTAGGAGTTTTACAGTATCATGTCTTAAATATAAGTCTATAATAAATTTTGAGTTGATTTTCCTGTATGGTGTAAGATAAAGGTCTGGTTTCATTCTTTTACATGTAGCTGTTCAGTTTTCCCAACACTATTTATTGAAGAGACTACCCTTCCTCATTTTATATTCTTGCCTCCTTTGTCACAAATGAATCGACCATGGGTTTATTGCTGGGCTCTCTATTCCATTCCACTGATCTATGTGTCTGTTTTTATGCCAGTGCTATACTGTTTTGATTACTATAGCTTTGTAATATAGTTTGAAATCCAGTTTCGTTCTTCTTTCTGAAGATTGCTTTGATTATTTGAGAGTCTTTTGTAGTTCTGTACAAATTTTAGGATTGTTTGCTCTATTTCTGTGAAAAATACCATTGGAATTTTGATAGGGATTGTGTTGACTCTGTAGATTGCTTTGGGTAGTATGGACATTTTAACAATGTTAATTCTTCCTATCCATGAGCACAAAATATCTTTCCATTTATTTGTGTCTTCTACAATTTCTTGTATCAATGTCTTATGGTTTTCAGTGTACAGGTCTTTCACCTCCTTGGTTAAATTTATTCCTAGGCATTTTATTCTTTTTGATGCAACTGTAAATGGGATCATTTTCCTAATTTCTCTTTCTGATAGCTATTAGTCTATGGAAACACAACAGATTTTTGTTTATTGATTTTGTATCCTGAAACTTTACTGAATTCATTTATTTTAACAGCTTTTTGATGGAATCTTTAGAGCTTTCTAGATATAATATCATGTCATCTTCAAATAATGACAGTTTTTACTTCTTCCTTTCCAAGTTGGATGCCTTTAATTTTTTTTTTTGCTTGCCCAGTTTGACTTGACTTGACTTCCAATATTACGTTGAATAAAAGTGGCAATAGTGGGCATCCTTGCCTTGTTCCTTATCTTCAAGGAAAAGTTTATAGCTTTACACCATTGAGTATGATGTTAGCTGTGGTCTGTCATTTTTCTCTAATAAACTCTTCCCATATTGTTATAAGCCTTTGGTTAATTCCCAGAGTTCTAAAAAAGTTAATTCTGACAAATTTTTTGCAGTTTTCTCATTGCTATGGAGGAGACAATTTGGGGGGAACTTTGCCCATTTTCACTGACATCTCTGCACTATATTTGAAATGCCCTTCTATGTGATTGCCTTCTCATTTCTCAAAACTGAGCTCAAATGTCTCCTCCATTGTGAAGGCTTCTCTGGGTCCTCTGAGCAAAGGAGTCAGCTATTCCTTTATTCTCCTATACCTCTGTGTTCAAGCTTCTGTTATTTCACTTTTTACAGAACAAAAAACAAGAAACAACAGTTCTTTATATCTGTTCCTGTCTCTCCTCCCAGCCTGCAAGCTCCTAGCCTGTGACTTATTCATTCCCCATGCCCAGGCTAGTTCATGACACACCGTAAGTATACAGATTTGTAGGCTGAAGAGTATCGTCCTAGGAGACCTCAGCATTTAGCCAAGAGCTTCTCAGCTCCAGCCACCATGTTCTCCTCCTACTTCTATGACTCATAGCTGACCTCTGTCCCTTCATTGTGAGTGAGGTTCAACAGTAATCGTTAATAATAATAGCAGCTAATATTTACTGAATAGAGTCTGTGCTAGATACTAGCTATAAAGCTAAGAATTTTATATTCAATAGCTCATTTAATTCTAGCATAAACCCTATGAGGTAGGTAATATTATCATAACTTTACAGGTAAGGCTGAGTAAGGGAAGTGGCAGAACTGGGGTTGGATGAAGGCCTGACTCTAAAGCCCCTGTTCTTAACTGTCTCATCTGAGGGATCTATGAGAGGCATTTGGAGGAAGGAGAGCCACACCAGTCTTTCCCTTCCTTGGGACCTCTTCTTCCTCCTTGACTAAAGAGATATGGCTCCCAGGTGTGTTCAGCCCATCCCGGGCTCAGCTGGGCCACCTTGTGCTTTGAAGCAACATAGCACTGAGGTCTCCTATAGGAACTGGTCCCCAGGGCAGTGGGGTGGAGAGGCCCCATTTCCCTGGCATTGGAGTGAGCGGTGCAGCCCTGAGGAGACAGGTCACAAAGATCCCTCATCAACGTCCCAATTTCAACATGGTGATAGCCCCAGACTGCTGGAAAAGCCAACCCACACAGAACTGAGTTATCGTCCAGAGGACTCAAACATTTGAACAAATGCTAATATCAGTCTCTTGAATACAGCCCTGTCAGCAGGAAGTGGGGGGATTGTGCCAGCATGCATGCGGCACACTTTTTGGCACAAGGGATCTTGTTGCTAAGCAACAGTAGCTGGCTCCCCCTCCTCCTCCTAACCTTTTTCTCGGCTTCTAAGCTTCCAGTTAGCTGATGGGAGGGGCTGGAGCTGCCCAGCCCAGGCTAGCCCTTGACTCCCTTTCCTGCGACAAGGGATCTATTCATGGTTTCTGAGCAGAGTTCATTGTCTCTCTGGTGTGTGTGTGTGTGTGTGTGGAGGACGGTGAAGGGAGAAGCCATGTGTGAGCTAGGGAGCCCTCATCTTCTAACCAAGCTGGCCGGGCTATTTAATCAATGCTGATCCAAGAACAGGAGCAGAACGTTACCTAGCAGACCTTGAGGTTTTGCATTGGTGCCACGGACCCATATGGTAAGGCCATACCCTGCTCTGCCCTCTATTTCTTTCTACTCCCACCCCTGACCCCACCCTTGGAATTCTAGGCTCTTGGAAGGAATCTCCTCTGGCAGCTCTGGTGCAGAGGAGAGGGGGCTCTAGAGGGGACCCATGTGGTCAACCTCCTGGTTTGATTTTCCCCAGGTGTGGGTTTTATTTCCCACTCTTGTCCCCCATATGCCTAGCCAGGTACTTTGCCTGTAGGCAGCACTTAGCGAATCATTATTACATGAACTCCTCCTCACAAAAAGGACGAAGAAGTCCTGTACCATTAAAGACCATTTTTGCAGGCTACCACATGGCCTTGGACAGGTGAGTGTTGAGGTGGGGCAGCTCCCAGGGTGAGGCCAGTTTGTTCAGAGGCTGAACTTCAAGCCAGGCTCCGTTGATACTGGGACAGGAAGAAAGGCTGAGCACGCTCTGGAATTCTCTCTAGACCAGGCTGTGTTGACAGGGGAAGGTGGTCTGCAGGGGAGACGGGACTTACTTCAACTTTAAGGGACTCTTTCTACTTTACTGGATTATAAGTTCATTAAAGAAAGGACCCATAGTTTATATGTATTTCTTATTAATATATTATTTATTATACTTAATATTTGTGTTGTACTTTATAAAACCCTTGCAGCCACAAAATCTGTTCTCTTCCTCCCTCCCTCCCTCCCTCCCTCCCCTCCTTTCCTTCCTTTCTTCCTTCCTTCCTTCCTTCTTTCCTTCCTTCCTTCCTTCCTTCCTTCCTTCCTTTTATTCAGTGTGCATTAACTGAATTCCCACTTTGTTCTAGGCCTTGAGCTAGACTCTGGGATGCCTAGACCAGAGAGGAAGGAGAGAGAGAGAGAAGTAAATGAGCATAATAGAGGGTCACAATAGGTGCTACCTGGGTTGAAGAAAGCTTCCTGGAAAAATGACACTTAAGCTGAATCTTGCAAGGTCATAGGAGACAGTCTGCGGGGAAGGGGACAGCAGGTGCCATGCCTCCGTGGTGAGAGTGAGAGGATGCTGAGGACAGGCATGTGTGTTAGTATCACCCTGAGTTACGCCGTGGAGGAGTTAGTGCTGCCAGGTGAGGATGGAGAGGCGAGGAGGGGCGAGATCACAGAGGATGCTGTGAGCTATGCAAGGGAGATTTGGATTTACCCTGAAGGCTACAAAGATCATTAGATACTCTAAAGACGGTGTTAACTTGCTAATGTTTGCATTTTAGAAAGATTGCTCTGGCATGGAGAAGGAATGGAGACAAAGCTAGGTGGGGGAGACTCCTCAATGGGCAGCAGGGCTTATCAGTCTTATTTCATAAAGGAGAAAGTTGACATTTGGGGGGCTGATGAGTTACCAAGTTCATATAGTAGGCTGTATGTAGACTTAGATTTGAACTGCTGGTCCAGTGTTTTTGCCGAGATCTTACTTTCCATTACTCTTCTTCATGGCACATGAATTTTAGGCAAATGTCTGACCTACCCCACTCTATGCTTTCTTACTCCCATTCCTTTGCCTCCTCAACACCTTTTTCCTGGAACACCCAATGACCATATATGTCAGTTCAAACCCTATTCATCTATGAGGGCCTGTCTCAGAGGCTGCCTCATCCAGGAAGCCTTTCTTGATCTCCCCAACAAGAAGTAAGCTCTCCTTTGGAATTCCAATGTTAGTTAAACTGAACTCCTCTTCTGTCACTGAACCTGTGCTGCTTTGTTTACATGACTTATCTTCAGGACTCACAGGTAGGTTCTTTGAGGCGGTGGTTGTGGAGGTCCATGTTAATTTACCTTGGACTTACAGTATCCCCACCGTGGACTGTCCACTTGGGCTGAACACTATTTACTGGGTGAATGAATGCATGGTTCGTAGGGGAGGGGCAGTTTTTCCTCCAAAATAGGAGGGAATGAGGAAGGATAGGATCTTAGGATCTGAGGAGGGATGTTCAGGGATTCAGTGGATGTCTTCCATGCCACCATGTCACCACTTCCAAGGGGGTGGTGAAGAGTGCGGGCGTTGGAGTTGGCCCGATCTGGGCTCAGGTCTCTGCTCTGACACTTACTGGCTGTGTGAGAGAAAGGTGAGTGGGGCTAGGGGCTCCAGGAGAGCAGGGAGGCCCTAGGGGCATCTATGGGAACACACATGGAGTCCCCAAGATGAAAAAAGGCTCACAAGTGGCAACGAGGGCCCGGCTGGAGTTAGAGAGTGGGGACTTCTTGTGGTCAGTGGTGATTTCTCTCCTTGGTGAGTGACTGACAGCTATTTCCCCAGAGCCTGATGCTGGATGGCCAAGCCCCCATGGAGGCTCAGTATGCAGAGGAGAGTCCAGGATCCTGGATCTTCAGAGCAGAGCCAGGAGACCCACTGCGGAGGCCCGAGGCCCAGCAGCAACCCAGTAGGCCAGACTGGGCCATCGGGGAATGACGGGGTGGGGGCAGTGAAGGGACAATCTTCCTACATCCTCCAGATTCTTTTTCCCCAGATCTTCCCAGGTCAGCCTTAAATGACTGATGGGGAGAGGCTATCTCACTATTTATCCCAGACCTGCTTTTGCTGTTTCCCATTTGGGGGCTTGAGTGGGCTCCGAGGCGCCAGTGATCAGACTTCTGCCCCCTACCCACCCCAGGATGATGGGGCAGGGGGAGGCGGGCAGGTGCAGTGGGGCAAACTACCGCTGCGAGTCGGCGGCTGCCTGGTCCCGGGGTGGTGCCTCGGGGTGAAGTGCGGCTGGCAGGCGGAGGCAGGGTCCCCAGATGCTCCTCTGCCCTCCTCCCCCACAGTCTCTTGGGCAGGGCGCTGGTGCACAGGGCGGCGTGGCTGGGCGGCGTTCGGAGCCCTGGCGTTGCTGGCTGGTGCAAGCATTGGCTCCTGGCTTCTAGGTCAGTGCTGGGACCTTCAGTGGCAGGGGAGGGGCAACGAACAGGATCTGGGGGATGCTGGGAGAGTGGAGCAGATGCTGAGCAGGTGTTCAAGGCAGGTGGGATGAGCGTCTTTTCCATCTAGTCTGAGTAGACAGCACGTAGAAACGGGGTGAAGGGCCAGCAGGAGGGACTCGGGCTCTCCGTAAAGAACATTTCAGTCCTACAGTGAGAAATGTGCTCGAGTGGATGATCCAGGGACACCCTTGTCAAACTTCTCCAAGAGATCTTTCCCAGTCAGAGGGAGAGACAGAGACAGAGACAGAGACATTGAGAGCGCAATGGCTCTCTTCTGCACGTTGTGGGGGGCCTGCCTCGGGCAGGGCGGTGAGGAGCCCCCCCGAGGCTGCCTTTGCCTCCCTCTGCTGCAGGTCCCTTGCTCTGCTCCTTGGCCCCCTCCTAGGGGAGTCCCTTCCTTCCCCCAGCCTCTCCTTGTCTTTGTCCTCTGAAGCGCTGTATCTGTGGCCGGCTGCCCCTCAGCCTGTTCCCGGGACCCTGCAGGATGAGGATATGAGCTTAAACTGCTCGGAGGCCAGCGATGAGGAAGCCCTGCTCCCCTCGCTTCCCAGAGCAGGTGGGCCGCGCCCCAAGGTCGCAGGACTCCCACCTGGGCCCCGGGCCCCTGCACAGCTGTGGGATCCTCCCTTCTGGCTCGGGGCAAGAGGACCAAACTGAAGGGCCACGAGTTCGCTGCCACCCACCTGTGTTTCCCGTACTGTGAGGGTGGAGCCACGGCCCAGCCTTGCAGAGCTGACCTCTGATTTAGGGCTTTCAGCACTCCTGGGGGACGGTCTTGATCTCTAGCGGGGGCATGGCCAAGAGCCCAGGCTGCCAGGAGAGATGGCGACTCGCCCTTTGGGCAGCGTGAGGCTGCGGTGTGGGGAAGAGAAGCCAGATGTGGGGGGGGGGGGGCGGGGGCCAGCGCGGGGCCGGCAAGGGTCTGGGTCCAGGGCAAAGAACACACAGAGGGCTGGGAACGTCTCGCCACGTTGTCTCCGCATCCCGCACCCAAACCTTGTCCCCTCCCCTCCAGGTAAGAGTTGAGGGTCAGCAGATACGGTGCTGCTAAGGCTGCGGGTAGAATCAGTTACAGAGGTTAGTTAGGGTCAGGTTGGAGCCTGCTTTTGCTAGCTGTGTGCGCCTTTGGTTCCATCACTGCTTTGAGCTTCCGTTTCCTTCTCCATGAAGTGGAGATGAAAATAGTTACCGCCTGAAGTTGGAAGCATAATAAGAGCATAAAATAAAAGGGCTTAGCACAGAGCGTGGAAAAAGCAGATGCTCAACGAACAGGAACCATCGCTAGTATTGTCATGAGATTTGAAATCAGAAGACCTGGATCCATCACTTGCAGATCCTGTGACCTAGGATGGGTCGCTTAACCTCCGTGCCTTACTTCCCTCTGCAGAATGTGGAGGATGGGAATTCTCACCCCACAGGGTTGCTGTGACACTTAGTGATGGAGCACGTTTAAAAGCACTTGGTTAAAACACAAACCTAAAAGGCTGCACAAAGAGGGGTTATTTTGCTCTCGGAACCGGCTGGCTCCCTGGGGAACAGGGAGCTCGATATGGGGTGACCCAGATGCTATCGTGAAGGCCTCTTTGGGTCCCATGGTGGCCAGGTCCGGCTCGCCCTGCCCATGCCGCCCCTCCCTCTCGCAGCAGGTGGGATGTGGCTTTCATGCTGTGGTTTCAGTGTCTTTCAGAATAAACACCGAGGACTTCTTGCTGGAAGTGCAGGTGAGGGCCCGGCCAGACTGGCTCCTGGTCTGCCATGAGGGCTGGAGCTCTGCCCTGGGGGTACGGATCTGCCGGAGCCTTGGCCATCTCAGGTAGCTGGGGCCAGAAGTGGGGCCTGGGGAGGGTGGAGAGCTGGTGGGTGGGGGAGGAGCATTGAAGACCTCTAACTGTCTGTCACCATCAAAGTACTCAGGAGGTCATTTTGGTCATCTCCTGGCCTCTGGGCATGATGGTGCCCCAGTCTGTTTCTCTCCTTTGAACATCCTTGATTTTTAACAAATATAAATCCCAGAAGAGGTCATTGTCAAAGTCTTGTTCAGTCACTACACTGGTATAGTATCACATTCCGGTTATACTTAACCCCCATCTCTCGTGCTGATCGTCAGTTTAAAGCTGATTTCCTCCCGTTTTATTCCCTTCTCCTGCCAAGACTCACAGACCACAAGGCAGTGAACCTGTCTGACATCAGGCTCAACAGCTCCAGGCAGTTTGCTCAGCTCTCTCCTAGACTGGGAGGCCTCCCGGAGGAGGTGTGGCAGCCCAGGTAGGGCTTCTCAGGGGGCTGAGTGATGCCCCTCGCTTCCTGGTGAACAATGCAGCAAAAATATTCCTATCATGAGAGCCTGGTGACGAGGACGCTGGAGGTGTAAGACAGGACAACAAAGAGGAATATTTCCCAATTAGAAATTGCTGACTCAGCTCACAGGAGCCCCGCCCACCAAAGTTTCACATACTTCATCTTATTGGCCCCTCACGAGAACGGCAGGATTGGGTGTTATTGTCGGAGGATTTGAAATGGTACTCCTATTCCCATTTTACAGGTGGGGAAACTGAGACTCAATGAAGTAAAGGGCCTTGTGCAAGGTCACAGAACCGATAGCAGCCAAAGCAAGTCTTGAAACGAGGTTCCTGTCTCCAAACTAGTCCCTCTCCCCCCTGCCGCACTTTATGTGGATAATTCTGCTATCTCAGGAGAGAGATGGTTAACTGTCTGGACCCTGGAGACCCTCCAGAGAAGAGAGGGCTCTGGGATGGCCCCTTCCCCAAATCCTGGGGGTGGGTGCAAGCTGAGCGGGTTTTCACCCTGCCTGGGTGGCCTCCAGCTTTCCAGCAGCCTCCTCCTGTCCCTGCTCTAAAGCCTTCTCACCCCTTCACCACTGTTCCCGCCTGAATCTCAGAACCCTCCTGTCCAGCTCCTGTCCCCTGTGGGCCGATCAGGGGAACGTGGGGTCCCTGTCTTAGATACCTTGATGGGCAAAGGGAAGTAGGAGTGGGACTGACTCTGCCAGGAGAGCCGGGGGGCCGTGGATTTGGGAAACTAGTAGAATCCAGTCATTAGGATGCTGGGGGCAAGAGAGAAGTCAAGAAAGAGGGCTTTGCTCCAAAAGGAGTTGATGTTTTTTCCTTTTTAACAGTGTGTTTTAAAATTGTATTTATTTATATTAGGCCGCACTATGTGGCTTGTGGGATCTTAGCTCCCCAGCCAGGGGCCGAACCTGGGCCCTCAGCAGTGAAAGCGTCTAGTGCTAACCCCTGGACCGCCAGGGAACTCCCAGGAGTTGAGGTTTAGCTAAGTAAGAGGAGGGGAAAGAGGAGAGCAGGCATATGAGTACACAGGGCCGGGCGAAGGGCTTGGGAGAGAGTGGAGTCATCTGAGGCCGCAGCACGGGGCGAAGAACTGAGTCCATTCACTCACTCTCTTACCCACTCATCCGCTGAGTACACATTACTCACGGGCCTTAGTGGGAACAGCCGGATTTGCACAATCACGAACGCCCCATTTGTAACTTTGGGTCCTGCCCAGATCCAACTGGAGGACCACGAAGTCCTGTGTGCCCGGGACGACTGGGCAGAGCACAGCTGCTGTCCCAGAGACCTGCTACAAGCAGGGGCCTGGGGGCTTGGGTGGGGTCAGGAAGCAGGTGGCTGTGGCTACAGAGAGGCCCCCACTGCTTCCCCCAACAACGACCCCCTCCCCCAGGCCCTCGGGTGGGTGTGCAGCCTGGGGTGGGCCCCACCCAGCTTCCTGCTGGCACTGCCTCTGTTTTGCAGGGGCAGCTGTACTTCTGGTCAAATTGTTTCCCTCAGATGCTCTGGTGAGTCCTGTCCTGGGTCCGGGAAGGAGGCGGTGGGAGGAGGGCATCTCCCCCGTGCCCTCAGGGTGGGACATCCCCACTGGGAAGCTCAGCTGGGTCTGGGGTAGGGGTCCTTGCCCACCTGCCTGCAGGGCCCCTTCTTGCAGACAGAGTTCTGCCCAAACAGAGCCCCGTCTACACCTCTGTCCCATTCGCCACCAGCCACTGGTTTGGGTGGATGACCTCCTTGCCTCACTCCCCGCCCTGGCCTCCGATGTTCCCTGGCCCCTGGGGAAAGGGGAAACAGCAGCTTCTGGAGACTAAGGATGGTGGGGAAGAGGGGCCAAGTGAGAGACAGTTTGCAGAGTGCCTTTCACCCGCCTTCCCGGTCGTCTAGCCATCTCTTCATCTGTCCTTCCACGCGTCTGTCCACATGCCACCATTTGACCCCTCCTGTGGGACAGGCGTTTTCTTAGATCCTGGGGCTCCATAGATGGTGCAGGCAGCACCCCTGCTCTCAGCGAGCGCACCGTCTGATGGGGCAGGTGGATGTGTAAGCAACACTTCCAGCTTCCCGCCCCATGCTTAGGGCCAGGAATGGTAAATGGGAGCCGTCCACGCTGCACCACAGGCCTCGACAGTCAGCACAGTGCTGACACCCACCCCGCGTTCTTTCCATCTCACCCGTGCTTGTCTGTTTGCAGAGTGTGGGACCAGGCCCCTGGCTTCTCAGATAGTGGGCGGGCAGGCGGTGGCTCCCGGGCGCTGGCCCTGGCAGGCCAGCGTGGCCCTGGGTGCCCGGCACACATGCGGGGGCTCCGTGCTGGCCCCGCACTGGGTGGTGACCGCGGCGCACTGTGTGCACAGGCAAGGCTGGGGGCTGCCGGGGGGAGGGTTCCCCCTAGCATTTTCTCTTTGGCCGTTGGTGTGTCCTGTATACAATGTCCAACTGTCCGCCTCCCATGTCTGCTGAGAGTGGGTCCGGGCGGTGTTTGTGAAATTCTCCCTGTTCAGTGCCAAGAACAGCTCTGCCTAAATAGCAGTCATCATACAAATATTGGTTCTTTAGTTTTGTTTGGTCTTCACGTTTTAAAATGCTTTCGCACTCACAGCCTTCCATGCTTCTTAACGTTTATCACCACTGTAATTAAATCAATTTCCATGTAATTATTTGTTTAATGTCTTTCTTCCCCTTTACACTGGAAGCTCCATGGGGGCAGGGAAGAGTCTTGTTTACCACTGAATCCCTTTGTTGATTTTTCCCTTGCCTTGTCCCCGTGGCCTGGAATATAGTAGGTGCTTAATAAATGCTGGTTGGAAGGAATGAATGAGCTCTTCGGCCCTCTTCTCTTGATGGCGGGCAAGGCAGGTGATGTAATCCTCATCTTATAGTGAGGAAACCGAGGCTGGGAGAGCCGAAGTGCCTCCCCAGCCATCACACTTAGGAAGTGGGGAGACAGCACTGAGGAAAGCTTTGCTGACTCGCTTAGAGCTATGATAATCACACAAGGCCCTTCCATGTTTGCTGTAAAACTTGAAGGGGGTTATGCCGGAGAGTGCAGGGGTGGTGGCCAATGATCACAGTGTCTCACTTCTCTCTCCATCAGTGCCCGAGCATTTATTAAGCACCTACTGCATGCCCAGTGCCTTGCCAGCTGCTGGGGGATTCTAAGAGGCCTGGGTTCTGGGAGCTTGCAGCATGGTGATGGGGCCCCCACTAACAGCCATGCTTGTTGGCTTCCTCCCCCAACCAACTCATTTATGTCAACGTCTCCGGCCCCTTCCTCCCCCAGGCTCAGCTCAGCTCCCTTGTGCAGTTTCAGGCTGTCCCGCCGGTCCAGCTGGCGGGTCCACGCGGGGCTGGTCAGCCACAGCACGGTCAGGCCACACCAGGGGGCTGTGGTGGAGCGGATCATCGCCCACCCTCTGTACAGTGCCCAGAGCCACGACTACGACGTGGCCCTCCTGCAGCTCCGGACCCCGCTCCACTTCTCAGGTGAGGCTGTGGTGAGAGGGGTGGCACAGGGAGTGCAAGAGCCCCGTGGGTTCCTAAGACCCCCTTGTGCTGTGAACCCAACGTTCACTTCATTTGGTGACCGTCGTGGACTCTGGCATCACGTGGACCTGGGGTGGCGCCAACGCTTCTACACACTCTTTTGGGGACAAAGGTTCTGGCCCTTTTCCCATCTGGGCTGCAGGCGGGATTTGCCTAGAGGTCCCAAGAAGAGCTTCTCAGTGGCTCCATCTCCCAACAGGCTGCTGGTGCCAGGTCCCAGCTGGGCTATAGTGAATAATAGTTAACTATGTATTGACAGTTAATAGGATAACAGTTAATAACTAGCACCATGTTACGGTTAATAAGATTTACCTTACCAAATATTCTTTCACCCCATCCTCAGAACAAACCTGACGGGGAGCTGAGGCTGGTGTATGTAGATAAGCATGTTGACCTTTAGAGAGCGAATTGACTCTCTTCAAGTTCACGAGGCAAACAATTCCCGGGGCAGAGCGTCTCCTCCACAGCATCTGCTTGAAGGGCAGCTCTTCCACACGCACGTGCCAAGTGCACTCACCTACAGACACACATGCTCGCACATACACACACACACGTGTGCATGCCCTCACACGCTCACACACTCATGCAAGGCTCACATAAGTATGCACACCTACTCCTGTGCACACCTACTCTCACACCACACACACACACACACACACACACACACACACACACACACACTCAGCACTCCTCCCTCCCATTGCTACCTGGAGCCTTGGGTTTCCCCAGCAACAGTGGTTGCTCTATGCCGTTCACAAATTCTACCGTATATGGGTGCTCTCTGCACCGTTGTTCAACAGTTAATGCTTCTAAATTGACATGAATATATTTAAAGGGAAATGTTAGGTTACTACCTAATTGGAGAATCCATATGACTTATATTAAATAGATAATAACCAAAAAAATGCACAGAGTGAAAACAAAACAGTGCTCAGGTCCCAGCTAGGCGCTGTGCTCTGCGGAACTGCCGCGTCAGGCCGCTCTCTCTGTGCTTGGAAGGAGTGGGCAGGCGTGAAGAGAGGCACAGACTAGCACCAGACAGACGCTTTCTCCTTGGCGCAGAAGAGGGGCTGAAAGAGAACCGAAGAGGAAATACTTTCTCCCAGCGAAGTGGCGTTTATCTAACGGCAGGTCTATGCATTACGTAAAATCAGGTTCAGGCTCTGCCCACAGGACAGGTCGCACACTTTTGGAAACCATGTCCCAAGAGGGTCCACACACCCTGGGGAAAATCCAAAATGGGTCCTCATTAGGAGAAATTAGGTACAAACACCCAGAAGGAGTTTCCATCCCCCCTCAGCCCTAGGTGGGGATGCACCGTGTGTATACCGCCCGGCCTAGGGCACCAGGCACACTGCAGTTTCCACACTGTCCTCTGTGTGAATGGTGGCTCCCAGGGGGGGCAGTACCTGACCCGCACGGCTGTACGGGAGGCCGGAGCCAGGACTGTTTGAGAAGGGGGTGTGGAGGACGCGCCCGCCCTGGTCCTTTTCCCAGACTCGCGGGCAGGGAGGCCGAGCCGGAGTGGGACCCGGGACCCCTGCCTCTCCACAGACACCGTGGGTGCCGTGTGCCTGCCGGCTGAAGAGCAGGATTTTCCAAGGGGCTCGCAGTGCTGGGTGTCTGGCTGGGGCCACACTGACCCCAGCCACAGTGAGTCAGCTCCCAGGGCCCGGGGTGTACAGGGGTGTGGGTGTCGGGGAGGCATCCTTTCCCAAGGTGAGGCACCTCCTCCTTCCCTGGCCACAGGGCAGCAGCAGCCCCCTTCTCCTCTGGCATCACCCTTGGCCAGACCCAGGGGCCCCAGTCTCCCCTGCCTGGGTCTTTCTGGGAGAACAACCTGGTGTTTTCCCCTAAACCCAGGTCCCTTCCTCCCCCTCCCCTTCTCCCAGGAGGGCCACGGCCTCAGCATCAGGGTGTATGTGTGGGGTCTACTCCTCTTTGCTCCCAGCCCCCAAGTCTGACGGACCCCTGCCTCCTCGCCCAGAGTCCACAGCTCCCATCCTGGGCTCCCCTCTTTGGGCCTCCGCACCTCCGGGGCCTCTAAGGCTCTCTTGCTGCCCTGCTTTCCCGGGCCTTTCTCTGCGCCCCTCCATCTCCGCATCTGCCTCCCGCAGCCCACAGGTCGGACACGCTCCGGGACACAGTGGTGCCCCTGCTCAGCACCCAGCTCTGCAACAGCTCTTGCGTGTACAGCGGGGCCCTCACGCCCCGCATGCTGTGTGCCGGCTACCTGGACCAGAGGGCCGACGCGTGCCAGGTGCGGGCGGGCGGGGGCCCGGTGTGGGGTGGGCGGGGCCTGCGGCCGGGCGCCCAGCTGACACCCTCTCCGCGAGCGGGGCGCCCAGGCAAGTGGGCAGCGCGCTGCGGGTTGAAGGGGGGCGCGAGGCAAGACGGGATCGTCCTGGAAGCAGGACCGCCTGTGTTCCCAGACCCGGGGTCGGCGGTTGGGGAGTGGTCTGCCGCCACTCCGCCAGGAAGGACTAACTGCCTGTTACTCTGTGTCCCGGTGCCTGGATGCCGCAGGGGGACAGCGGGGGTCCCCTGGTGTGCCTGGACAAGGGCACGTGGCGCCTGGTGGGGGTGGTCAGCTGGGGCCGCGGCTGCGCAGAGCCCAACCACCCCGGCGTCTACGCCAAGGTTGCCGAATTCCTGGACTGGATCCAGGACACGGCGCAGGTGAGTCGGGGGGCAGGTGGGGCAGACCTGTTTGTGAAGGACCAGTAACCCTCGGAAACCGTGACCCTCATCCCTCGGGCCTGGGCCCTGCTGGGAGCTGGGGAATATTCCCAGACTAGGAGAAGGAAGAAGTGATGCTTATAACGTTGAATCCATTCTATCAATTTAAGCATTCACTAAGGAAGAGTTAACCTGAATTTGTAGCCCAGATCTTCCATTTCCTGTGTGGCCTGTGGCAAATTCCTAACTTTGGTAAACCTCAGTGTCCTGGTAGTAACCATCGTGGCTACTGTATATGCCATTATATGTGACGATGACATGAGTTAAGGCCTGCCCAGCGCCAGGCTTAGAGTGAGTGATCCAGGTGTTATTATGTACTTACTTATGACCATTACTCATCCCTGGTCGTGCCTGCTCTCCCTGCCCTAGGGAGAGAGCTCAGCATGTAGCAGTTTGAGTTCAGCAACTGATTCATTCTGTGTGATCCTGGGCCGGCCACTCCACTTCATCCGTTCGGGGGAAGAGCCAAGTGAGAGAATGTGTATAAAAGCACGTGATCTGTATAAAGTACTTTACAAATGCAGGGTGTGATAGTGGGAAGCATCCTTCTGCAAGGTTGGGCTCAGGGCAGGTGGTAGATAATAAACTTGAGAGTTTACAGGTGACCTAGGCATCCACCTTCTCATTCAAACCTTACAAAAAACCTAGAGAAGCAGATATTTTAGCCCCATTGGATAGAAGTGGAAATGAAGGTTCTGAGTGGTCAAGTGATTTATTAAAATGCTAGTTACTCGGCTAACCGAGGGTGGAGCCACTCTGTAGATCAGCTCCTTTCTCTTTCAGCCCAGGACTCCCTCCCCTGGTCCTGTTGTTTCCTCAGTCTCATTGCATACCAGCCTCATGTTTCCTGGGGTCTCTGGCAGGTCCACTAGATGGAGGAGAAGCAGCAGCCCCGGACGCAGAAGGTGTGGATCTCTTATCACTGCACAAGAGACAGTCACCACCCACCGGCCAGCCTCCAGGCCACAGGGCCTCTCCCCTCCAGCCCTGATTTCCAGCCCCTCTATCTCACCAGAGAGCCTCAATGACAGGAGAGAAGCTGGGGTTGTGTTGGGAAGGTCGGGGAGCCGGGAGGTGGGGAGGGAGCAGCTGGAGAGGAAGAGGGTGCTGGCGGCAGTCGGGAGCCTGCCCTTCTGCCCCCCGCCCACACCAGCCCCTGTGCGCATCTTTTGGGAGGATGCTCAGGGATGCCCTGGGTCTGCCTTCTCCCTGTGCTCTCAGGTGGGGGAAGTGCCTCCCTACAGACCCAGGCTGGGAAGCTCCTGGGCAGATGGGGTCAAGGCTGGACCAGCCCAGGTGAAGCCCATGGAGTCAGGATCCGCCCCACTCTTCTGTCGATCTCACCTACTTCCTGCTCTCACTTGGCTCTGACTGGCCCTGCTGGGGCGGGGGCACTGTAAGAACACTCTGCTTGGTGTTGGAACAGGGTGTAGGTTTTAAATGACAGTTCTGTGAACTGGTCCAGGTCTTCTGGTATTAAAGTGAAATGATGTATGGCCTTGGTCCCGTCCTCCCCCCACCCCCCTTCTCTCTCTTTCTCTCACACCCACATTAAGGGGTAGTAGAATTACAATTTTCCTCCCATACATGTTTCTTAAAGCTCTGGAACTGACTCCTGCTCATATAATTCTGTACATTTGTTAAATGTACATGTCATGATTGACAACAGAAAGCCCCAGCCTTCCAGGTGCTCTGATGCTGCAAGTCTGAGTGCCACTGAGTCAGTGCGCCCTCCAGGAGGGTCTGGCTTCCCCACGAGACCCATCTCTCCTCAGCTCTTGTTTCAGGACTGGGCCTTCTGGCTCGGGAGATGTCTTTCTGAGTTTCTGCCCAGTTAGCATTTTCCTGGTTAAGCTTCTCCCCCACTCTCTCCTCTCTAGCGATTAAAATGCAATTGGTATCTTATTTCTAAAAGCTGCAATGAATTTTTTTATGGTGCTTACCCAAGGAAATGCAATTAGCGTTTAGCAATAACACAACTTTTTCGGGAGTTTATCAGCATTTTTTTGAGGGGTAGTACAAATGAATATTCATTCCTGGAGGGTCTGCTTCCTTTGCAAAGAAGTGCATTAGAAAAAAAAGGGCCACAATTTACTGTCGTTTAAAAACAGCTGGGGAAGTGGCTGCTGGGAGTCTGCTGCCCAACTGCAGAAGCAACGTGGGTGAGGCCCTGGCAGGTGGTGGGTAGTCTGACCCTGTGTTCTGAGAGCCCCGAGACCTCCAGCCTCCATCCCGAGATCAGCATTTACTGCCCGACTCTGGTGGGTCCCCACTTCAAGAGGCGGTTTCAGGGCTGCCTATCTCCCTGGGCAGGGAAGAGTTACCAGCAAATCCATCAGTGATGATCTTTTTTGTGTTTCTGTTGTTGCCCATAGGCGTTTGCTTATTTAAAGGGAGCTTTTTATTTACCACAGTCATTATGATCTGTTAATAACCAGTAACACTTGGATACTATTTGACGGTTTATCAATCCTGCTCACACGTGGTATCCCATTTAGATCTCACACCATCTATGTGGTGAAGATATTATTATCGTGCCCATTTCACAGGTGAGAAAATTCATTCAGAAAGCTGAAGTGACTTCCCCAGGACCAGCCCGCTAATAAGCGCCAAAGCCAGGATGGGAACTTCGATTCTTTTCACGCCAAATCCACATCACTGTTTTGCAAACAGATGAACGAGATGGTCCAATATTACACAGAAGTATAGAATGGGAAGGTTGGTTTAGTCCCCTGCCTACAGTAAGGCATTGCCATCCCTCTTTTTTATAGGTGAGGTAACCAAAACCTGGGAAGAGGCTCCTGCCAGAGACCCTTCCTGGGCAACGTTCTTACAGATTTCCAGTTCTGCGTGGTCTGACTTAAAATGTTACAAATGAGTATTTTCCACAGGAGGACGATAAAGAGAATCCTAATTAGAGAATTTGCTAATAACGATTCCCTGTTTACCTATGGAAGGTCCTGGTATCTTTCACCAGGCTACCAGTCAGATCTACAGACTCAGAGGCTCTCACCTGCCCTTCCTGTATTGGCAGCTACCAATCCAGCCCTTAGGAAAGTGAGGAAAAGTGGGTGCCCTGGGCCGGCTGCTGGAGGGCAGGGCTGGAGATGGGAGCAAAGAAGGGTGACAAGATGCAGGTCCGGAAGGATTTTAATGAGGACCAGCTGGGTGCCCAGCTGTGTGATGCTCTGCAGGGAATTCAGAGGCAGAGAAGCGGCTGCCTTATTGGAGCCATGAGACGTATTTGCAATAAATTATTAGCGGCCAGCCAGGCACGAGGCTGAGTGGTGCGGCAGTAATTGCTAAGGGAGCTCCAAGGGCCTCTTGTTGACTAAGTCAGGGCATTTCTGTGTGCAGGAAACCTGTCTCTCTTCCCAGGGATTCAGTATCCCACCTGCCTGGGCAGAGCTTGCCAGCCTCCTGAGACTTCCCAGGAAGGTGGCTCCTGGCTGCCAGGCCCAGGGTAGAGCCCTTCTCTCATCTACTCCTTCTCTGTGCTTTGGGGGTCTGGAGGGTACAGCGGGGTGCAGGCTCTCTCTCCTTGTTAGACTTTCCGTGGAGTCCTGCTTCTCCTAGGAGAGTTGCTGTGAATGAGGGGGCAGCCCTGTCATTCCTCGGAAACATTTCTCAGGCTGTTTCCTGCATTTTATTTTTGGAAGTGTTGGGTTCACCCACAATAGGATGAAACTGGAAATGCTGTAAATGCTAGAGGGCGGTACAGTAGCTGTCAGGAGATGGTTTTCCTGAGTCTCCCCACTGTTTTTCTCTCTTCTTCCTTCTCTGCCCTCTCCTGGCCATGTACTTAGGACCCTCCTGGTTGCTCAGAAGAGAACCCACCTACGCCTGCTCCCACTCTTGCGCCTCCCTCGTCATCCTGGGTCTGGATCCCTCCCCACCTCCCTACTAGACACACCAGAATGTATCTTTGTGTTTGCGTCACTGGGGCTCTGCTTCCTGCTAAACTCATTGCAGCCCAGTATGCTTAATGGCCCTTTAAACCGTGTCTTAAATACCTCCACCTCCAGGAAGGCTCCTTATCGTAGGTAGGGAGCAGCTTCCTACTGAGAGGTGAAGCTGGTCTTTCTTACACATTCTGAGGCCAGGAAAGGGAGAGGCAGAGCCTGCAGGCACCCTCTGCAGATTTCCTGTGCCCCGGAGCCCCAGGGCCGAGCAGTGCAGGGAAGTCTGCTGGCGGGTTTTCTCCTGGGCTTGGTGCTGGGCTGGACCACGCTGGGGACTCAACAGAATGGAGAGAGGAGTCCTGGCTCCAGAAGGCGTGATCTGTCACTAATGTGACAGGAAGGCGGGGGCTTTCACAGGCCTGGGCTTATCTTCTGTGCATCCTCCCTTCCAAGGAATCTCTCTGGCTGTGGCATCTGATGGTGGACAGTCCCGTCTGGGTCTTTAACCACTGGAGAGTGTGCTGCCCTGAGCTAGTGACTCAGCCTTCTTGGAGTTTGGTCTCCCATCTATCAAATAAGGGGTCTGGGTGAGGGCGTCTCCGTGGGATCTGCCTTATCAGGCCGCCTTTAACACAAACCTCTGCTGCCTCTGGAGAAATCTCTCTGCAACCCCCAACATCCAGTCGGGACACCCATGGAGAAGAGCTTGTTCCCTGGGACAGATCTAAAGGAACAAGCTTGCTCTGCTGTGTCAGGCCCTCTCCAGGACAGCACTCTGACTGCCCTCTGGGTCCTGGGAGGATGAGGCACCAGGCAGAAGATTTTAAAGCCATCTTTCCCCATGTCCCATGTACACTGGTGAAGGGTTCAAGGACAGGTTTTCTCAGGGGCTCCCCAGCTCACTTCCCAGCACCCCAGGCTTTGGGTGGGGCCCCATGGGTGCCAGCTCCCTAGAGACAGTGAGGGAATTTCCTCCCTGCCCTGAAGTCCGCAGATACTTTTCTTCTGCCTACTTTCCCTTGACAGCTCCTGAGCTGCCCACAGGACCCCCTGCTCTCCAGCCTTTCCTCCTGCACGTGGCCCAGTAGTGAAGAAAGTTTTCCGCCCGCAGAACCATTACCAGGCAGCTTGGGTCCAAGCTGTCCTCTGTCCCGAGCCATATGTCAGGCTCACAGAGGGTGGAGCCTTTCCCATGGCCCCTCAGTTAGGGGAACCCCACCTTCCCAGATTGCCCAGGACTGTCCCAGTTGTAACACCAAAAGTCCCGTGTCCCCAGAAACCCTGCAGTCCTGGGCAAACAAGACAGTGGGTCATGCTAAGTCCATCGCCTCTCTTCTGTATAAAAGGCAAAATCCAGCTCCCCTTGGCCCCCTCCAGTCCCCCTTTGGTCTGATTGAGCTTAAAAGCAGCTTTCCCTGGTGGCCCAGAGTTGCAGGAGGAGAGGCTCCCAGGAATTCTCAAGATCTGGACTCTTTTGCAGAGATGCTGCCTTGGTCCAGAGGCTGTTGGAGCGAGAGTCCCTCCTTCCACAGGGGCCGCAGCTGACCTGGCTCCCCATCCTTCCCCTCGGTGGCTCCTCAGACGGCACCCAGGGCAGCCGCAACTCATCTTGCCAAATGTTTTGAGCAAGCTTCTCCTGGAAGCCAGGAATACTGACCACCCAGTTTCCCCAGGTCTCACTGATTTCCGCTCCCCAGAGCATGGTACAGGGCTCAGCATGTGACAGGTGCTCGCTGAGCTCCCTCAGGAGGAGGGGATGGCGGCAGGGGGCGGGGGGAGCTGCCACCCACATCAGAGCTGGGTCGGTCTCTTCTCCTGGCCTCTGCCTCCTGGAGGGGATCAGAGAGGAGCAAAGAAGAGGCTGCCAGACTGCTGGAGTCCGTGGGGATTTGGTGGGGTTTGTTTTTCCTCGGCACTGTCTGCAGACGCGAGGGCATGAATAAAAGAGTGAGGAAGATTTACTGTTCCCACAGCTTGGCAGTAGCCCTGTATTTGTACAGTGGATCCGGGGGAGGAGAGGCGGGAGCAGGTGGGGATGCTGTGGGGCTCGGAGAAAGTCAGACCCTTGTCAGTCTTTTTGCAAAGGCTGTGGGGTGCAAGTGAAGGTGAGGCTGGGAGGGGTCTACTTAGGCCAACTCTCCAACTACCAGGGGCCAGAGTGCCCCCTCCCCCCACTCTCCAGCCTTCCCCCTGCAGGAACCAATGGCAGGCAGCTTGGGTCCTTGAATCTCTAACCCCAGGGGCACATACGTGCTGGGCCTGACAGGCAGTGCTGCCAGTGGGGACCCCAAAAGAAAGGGCCCCAGGCTGGGCTCGGCTGTCACTCGTGGCCCTGGTAATGGACACAGTCAGCAAATGACTTTTATCACAGCCTAGCCTGGCCTGGGGCTGGGATCCAGAACCTTTTAGCTGAAAGTAGCTGTGGACAGGATCCAGTGTCGCCTCTGCACGTGTGTCCAAGGCTACACCACCCACCTCTCTCTTGATGACATCGTACTTCTCTTGGGGCCATCAAAAATGGGCCACTCTTTGTACAAAGTCAGTTTTAATGGGTCTGGTGGTGGGAGAGAGAAGAGAGGAAGGTCTGAGAGACGGGGGGTGGCCCCTGGGAGGGGATGTCATCCGTACTGTGTGTGTATGGATGCCTGTGTGCCTGTGTGTTTCTGTGTCTGTGTGTGTCTGGGTATACGTCTGTGTATTTGTATGTGTCTGTGTGTGTGTCTGGGTGTATGTTTGTGTGAGTGCCTGTGTATTTGTGTGTGTGTGTGTGTGTGTGTGTGTGTGTGTGTGTGTTTTGTGGGAAACCTGAGGGGCCTGAGGGGAGAGGAGGGAGGAGGAGAAATGTGAGGAGTCTGGGGAAGGCTCTGCAGAATTTGTCCCCTAACCCTCAAGACTCTGGCCAGTTTCCACCTACAGGGCCCCTACCACCTTTACTGCCTCCTCCATGGTCAATGTCAGGGGAGTTCTCACGCAGACTACGATGCTTCTTTCTCACCAAAAAGTCCTCATCCTTCAGGGTGACCATGCTAACCCCACACCCCTCAACATGCTAACCTGGCAGACCTAGTCATAAATTACCAGAAAGAATCAACCACAGTGGTCATACACCAGAAATACAGACTTGTAGTAGCGTGTGTGTGAGTGCATGTGTGTGGGGGGGGGAGGGAGGGGTGCGGTCATTTCCCCACAGGGGCTTCTGAATCTTTTTTTTTTTTTTAATAAATTCATTTATTTTATTTATTTATTTTTAGCTGCATTGGGTCTTCGTTGCTACGCGCGGGCTTTCTCTAGTTGAGGTGAGTGGGGGCTACTCTTCGTTGCAGTGCACGGGCTTCTCATTGCGGTGGCCTCTCTTGCTGCGGAGCACGGACTCTAGGCACGCGGGCTCAGTAGTTGTGGCTCGCGGGCTTAGCTGCTCCGCGGCATGTGGGATCTTCCCAGACCAGGGATCGAACCCGTGTCCCCTGCATGGCAGGCGGATTCTTAACCACTGCGCCACCAGGGAAATCCAAGGGGCTTCTGAATCTTGTCACCCTCTCCAGACTGCTTCCCTCGGGCCCACTTTACCATTTGTGTGGGTAGAAGGCCAAACACCATGTAGCTAAATAGTTAAAAGTGACATCAAACTAAAAAATTGTTAAATTAAAAATGTTCTCTCCTAGAAATTCCCTGGCGGTGCGTGGTTAGGACTCCGTGCTGTCGCTGCCGAGGGCCCAGGTTCAACCCCTGGTCGGGAAACTAAGATCCCACAAGCCATGGGATACGGCCAAAAAAAAAAAAAAAAAAAGGAAAGAAAGTTCTCTCCTCTTGCCATGACAAATATACTTTCTTAAGGATGTGAAAGGCCAGATGTGAATTTAGAATCCTTGAGTCTTTGGATTCTGTCCCGGAGCATGGTGGCGTCGGGAGAGCTGGTCCTACCCAGGGTCTTGTGGGAGCCACGAGAGGCACTAATCCTGCTTTGAGGGGGGTGCCCACCAGTGGGGTCTGCCCTCAGGGAAAGATGCCTGTGCAGTCTCAGGGCCACTTGAATCCCAGGGTCTAGAAGGGGGCACATGGGCTCTGGGTGGGCATATTAGCTCAGCCCTGTGAGCTTCTCCCCTCGGGGAGAGTCTGGTCAAAAAGGGCCAGGACAGGATGAGGCAAGTGAGGCATGGCTCTCAGCATCCCATAGGGCCAGCTGGCTCCTGCCTCACCCTGGTCTTGGCCCTACAGGACCGAGTCCTATAAAGTAAGCATCCCAGAGCAGGGAGGGCTTCTCTTGTCTGGTCTCCATGGGAGTTGAAATTTATTCTGGTCCATCAAGTGAGACAGAGGTAAGATGCCAGAAGGAGATGGTCTCTTCTGAGCACCCTCTCTCCTCTGAAGCACTGGCCACATTTCAGCGAGCCCCACATCCATCAGCCCTGCCCCCATGATGGTCCCTGGGCTCATGCCCAGTGGAAAAATGCCCAGAGTGATTCTTTATGATTCCCATTCACGAGGTCTCTCAGAAATTAATTCAGATAGGTGGGCAGGGTCAAGATGGCTACTAGGACGCGGAATTCGCATCTCCTCACAACCAGGGCATCTACCAGGCACCAGTGGGGGACCACGCACACCTAAGGGTATGGGAGGAACCCCCAGTGACCAGGTAGAACGTGGGGCATGGGGGGAGTGAAGGGGGGAGAAGTGGAGGCGGGCCGGGACTGGCGCCCCTGAGGGGCGGCTGGGGGAGGGGAAGGGATCCCACGCCCGAAGGGGGAAATTGGGGAACCCCTGGGAGGGCAGAGGATCAAAAGGGAGCGTGGCCAGGTTTCCCCTGCCCACTTGGGCCTCTAGGAGAACCTGCTGAGGTTCTGGGTCTGATCCTCTGCCCACCGAGGCCCCCTCCAGCCATGTGGGTC
Organism: Stenella coeruleoalba; assembly: GCF_951394435.1. Taxonomy (NCBI): domain Eukaryota; kingdom Metazoa; phylum Chordata; class Mammalia; order Artiodactyla; family Delphinidae; genus Stenella; species Stenella coeruleoalba. The sequence goes on along the minus strand of NC_137154.1, from coordinate 89,889,607 downwards.
CTGAGGGAGGGGGAGGGAGGGAAGGGGGAGCAAAAGTAAAGGCAGGACCTCTGGGACCGGCACCCCTGAGGGGCGGCTGGGGGAGGGGAGGAGTTCCTACACCCAGCGGGACCCACCCATGGTTAGGGGTACAGCGGCAACAGCGGGGAGGGGCGCGAAGGAACGGAAGGGAATGCTGCCAGTCCTTTCCCCGTCCACTTAGGCATCAGGAAGCCTGTTGGGCTCCCGGGCCTGATCCTCTGTCCTCGGAGCCTCCCTCCTGTCGTGCAGAGCCCAAGCCCCGCCCCTACACCCCCACCCGGGGCCCCACCTCTACACTCGGACACCCCTTCTGAGACCCCCTCCAACGCGCTGGGCATAAACCCCACACACACACCCTCACCCAGGGCCCTACCTCCAAATTCCAGAACCCCACACTCCAGACGCCCTCCTTTCCACGAGCCGCCTCTCCCCTTCCCCTGCAGCTCCTAATCAGAGACACCGCCACACGCTTGAACGTCACCCCCCACCCACCGAGGTCCCGCCCGACCCTAAACCCCACCCCTGCCTAAGTTGCACCCCCGCCTAAACTCCGCCCCCATAGCCAAGGGTTTTTTTTTTTGAGTTACGCAGGCCTCTCACTGTTGTGGCCTCTCCCGTTGTGGAGCACAGGCTCCGGACACACAGGCTCAGCAGCCATGGCTCATGGGCCCAGCCGCTCCGCGGCATGTGGGATCCTCCCGGACCGGGGCACGAACCCCTGTCCCCTGCATTGGCAGGCGGACTCTCAACCACTGCGACACCAGGGAAACCCTAGCCAAGGGTTTTTGATTTTTCTTTTTTCCTCTTTTAGATTGGGGTTCTGTTTTACCTTGTTGATTCATTGTTGTGGATTCTTTTATATTTTTATTTTTCCTAAAAAATCTTTTATTTTATTCTTTATACTTTATTATTGTTCTCTCCTTTTGGCTTGTTCTCCCCCCTCCCCTTTTTTCTTTTTTCTATTGTGGTTTTTTTTTTTACCTTGTCTCAGTTGTTTCAATTATAGTTTTATTTTTCCTAATATCTTTTTTATCTTTCTAATTTTATTTTGTTTTTTATTCTTTGATATTGTACTCCTCCTTTTTTTTCTTTTTTTCTTCCTTTTCTTTATTTTACTTTTACCGTGCCACAAAGCTTGCTGGATCTTGGTTTCCAGGCTGGAGGTCCAGCCAAGCTCCTGTGGTGGGAGCTCTGAGTCCAAACCACTGGACTAACAGAGAACCTCAGACCCCAGGGAATGTCAGTTGGAGTGAGGCCTCCCAGAGGTCCTCATCTCATCACCAAGACCCAGCTGTATCCAACTGCCTGCAAACTCCAGTGCTGGACACCTCAGGCCAAATAACCAGTAAGACAGCACCACCCACCAAAAAAAAAAAAAATGAAATGACAAAAAAATATGTTACAGATGAAGGAGCAAGGTAAGATGAAATATGTAACAGATGAAGGAGCAATGAAGACGAAATAGGCAACCTACCTGAAAAAGAATTCAGAGTAATGATAGTAAAGATGGTCCAAAATCTCAGAAACAGAATGGAGAAAATACAAGAAACCTTTAACAAGGATCTAGAAGAACTAAAGAGCAAACAAACAGTGATGAACAACCCAATTACTGAAATTAAAAATACTCTAGAAGGAATCAATAACAGAATGAGTCAGAAGAACAGATAAGTGAGCTGGAAGACAAAATGGTGGAAATAACTGCCAGGGAGCAGAATAAAGAAAAAAGAATGAAAAGAATGGAGGACAGTCTCAGAGACCTCAGGGACAACATTAAATGCATCAACATTTGAATTAGAGGGGTCTCAGAAGAAGGAGAGAAAAAGAAAGGGTTTAAGAAAGTATTTGAAGAGATTATAGTCAAAAACTTCCCTAACATGGGAAAGGAAATAGTTAATCAAGTCCAGGAAACACAGAGAGTCCCATACAGGATAAATCCAAAGAGAAACATGCTGAGACACATATTAATGAAACTATCAAGAATTAAATACAGAGAAAAAATATTAAAAGCAACAAGGCAAAAGCAACAAATAACGTACAAGGGAATACCCATAAGGTTAACAGCTGATTTTTCAGCAGAAACTCTGCAAGCCAGAAGGGAGTGGCAGGTCATATTTAAAGTGATGAAGGGAAAAACCTACAGCCAAGATTATTCTACCCAGCAAGGGTCTCATTCAGATTCGACAGAGAAATTAAAACCTTTACAGATAAGCAAGTGTTAAGAGAATTCAGCACAACCAAACCAGCTTTACAACAAATGCTAAAGGAACTTCTCTAGGCAGGAAACACAAGAGAAGGAAAATACCTACAAAAACAAACACAAAACCATTAAGAAAATGGTAATAGGAACATACATATTGATAATTACCTTAAATGTAAAAGGATTAAATGCTCCAACCAAAAGACATAGATTGGCTGAATGGATACAAAAACAAGACCGGTATATATGCTTTCTACAAGAAGCCCACTTCAGACCTAGGGATATATACAGACTGAAAGTGAGGGGATAGAAAAAGATATTTCATGCAAATGGAAATCAAAAGAAAGCTGGAGCAACAATTCTCATATCAGACAAAATAGACTGTGAAATAAAGACACAATTTCATTGCAGCACTATTTACAATAGCCAGGACATGGAAGCAACCTAAGTATCCATCAACAGTTGAATGGATAAAGAAGATGTGGCACATATATACAATGGAATATTACTCAGCCATAAAAAGAAATGAAATTGAGATATTTGTAGAGAGGTGAATGGACCTAGAGATTGTCATACAGAGTGAAGTAAGTCAGAAAGAGAAAAACAAATACTGTATGCTAATACATATATATGGAATCTAAAATAAAAAAAATGGTTCTGGTGAACTTGGCGGCAGGGCAGAAATAATGACACAGGCGTAGAGAATGGTCTTGAGGACACGGGGAGGGAGAAGGGTAAGCTGGGATGAAGTGAGAGAGGGACATAGACATATATACACTACCAAAAGTAAAACAGATAGGTAGTGGGAAGCAGCTGCATAGCACAGGGAGATCAGCTCGGTGCTTTATGACCACCTTAGAGGGGTGGGATAGGGAAGGTGGGAGGGAGATGCAAGAGGGAGGAGATATGTGGATATATGTATGCATATAGCTGATTCACTTTGTTATACATCAGAAACTAACACAACACTGTTAAGCAATTATACTCCAATAAAGATGTTAAAAAAAAAGAAATTAATTCAGATAAACATGGAGAAAAATGCTAGTGTAGAAATAGATTGTACCTCCAAAGCCTCTCACAGAATTCAATAAAAACTAAGGAGAGTCAAAGCTAATTAGGAAAAAGGATGTATAGGTTTGTGTATAATAGATGTATATTGTGTCTTCCCCCACCCCCGCCCCATCCCCACTTCCCTGCTCCCAATGCATGTGTTGAAGTCCTGACCCTCAATGTGACTGTATTTGGAGTAGGGCCTTTAGGGAGGTAATTTAGGTTCAATGAGGTCTTAAGGGTGCAGCCCTAATCCCATAGGAATGCTGTCCTTATAAGAAGAGGGACAGACACCAGAGCTCTCTCTCCTTCCTCATTCACATGGAGAAGAGGCCACGTAAGGACACGGTGAGAAGGTGGCCATCTGGCAGCGGGGAGGGTCGTTCTCACCAGAAACCCATTGTGATGGCACCTTGATCTTGGACTTCCAGGCTCCAGAACTGTGAGAAATAGATTTGTTCTTTAAGCCACCCAGTCTGTGGTTTTCTGTTATAGCACCCCTAGCATTTTAATAGAAAACTAAACCACTGTAAAATACACTCATAAAACAGTAGAATCAACACAAGAGCAGCCCAGGGTGTTCCAGTCTCATATGGAGCCTGTGGCTCAGTTATTCTTTTTACCACGTGTGGGACGCATTTAGAGGAGGCTGGGTGGGAGGAGAGAAGAGTGCTGGCCCCAGAGCCCTGAAGTCTGGGTCCTAATCTGTCTTCTATCGCTTGTTAACCGAGCCCAGCTGTCACTGGACTTTGCTGAGTTTCTATTTTCTCCTCTATGTAATGGGACTAATAATATATGTCCTGTGCAACTCACAGAGCAGATGGGAATACCAGTAAAATTAAGTAATGAGAAGGCTTTTCAGATTGCATAGAGCTAGGCAAATGTGAAAGGTTATTGTTTCCAACCTGTAGGGGCAAATCTGCCAGATGTCATATCTATTCAGTCAAACCCCATTTATTGAATGTCTTCTTGGTACCACGACCCCTCTAAGGCTTCAGCACCCAGAACTGAATAAAATAGCACTACCTTCGAAGGGTTTATGATCTAGTTGGAGACAGACACTAAGAATGGGTTATATTTATTATTTGCTAAACAGCACAAATATGGAATATTTTGAAAGAGTTTGCTACAAATACTTTACTACCATTTACAGATAGATGCTTGCTGCCAAGAAAGAATTGATGTGGTAAATGTATAAATTTCCCACCTACTCTATTAGCATGTAAGGTTTTAAGAAAGCCAATAGAGGCAACAATGTTTTGATCATAATTGCAGAAGTGTGGTTTCCATATCAATGTATTTGTGAGAATGAAAAGCCCAAGACAAAATGCTGACTCAAATTCGCAATATGGCTAGCCTTGATTGAATCATGTTTTTTAATAGAAAAGATGAACTCCCTTCCCTTCCTGAAGCGCCCCCTCCCCCAGGACTGCCAGTGCCTGGCCAAAGTGTTCGTGCTCCTGTACACGTACACACAAACACAATGGTGGGTAAACGGGGGCCCTCAGAGGGGTCAGATCAGGCTCTTCTTGGAATCCTGGGTCCAAACCTTGGCCCATCACTTTATGTCCTTGGGTCTTGGTTTCCTCATCTATATAATAGGAGTAATACTACCTCATAAGGTTTATTGTCTTGAGACTGAAATGATATCAAAGGTATTATTATCTTGAAAGAGTAACAGAGTAGTCGTTCGGGTAGTCCAGAACATAGCTCATTCCAGAAGGGCTTTTCCCATGCTTGTAGGAGGTGGGCCAGCAAGGCATGAGAGGCTGCCTTTAGTTCTGTGCCTGCCTTGTCAGTACCGTCACCGTGGAGGACCCAGTCCTGCCAGATCTCCCCTGCTGGCCTTGGACCATCCCTTCCTCTCTCCTACCTCTCCTCCCTTCTCACCTCTTCCCTTTCCTCTTCCCTCCCTCCTCCCTGCCTCTCTTTCCTTCACTGTTACTGAATACCTGTTGTGTGCGGATGTAAAGATAAATATCTCACTATTTCAGTAGAAGCTCACAGTCACGTGGGAACTTGGACCAACCATTTCAGCACAGGGCCAGGAATAAGGTGCCGCAGGAGCACGGATAAGGCATGGAGCTGGGTAAGGAGATTCCACTTGAGTTGGACCTTGACTGATGAGTGTCAACTGTGTTGGGGCAGGGGTGGGGCAGATGTGGCTGCGAGGGGAAGAAAGAACGAGGGTGTTCTGGGTCAAGGGAACAGTGTGAAATACCTGACATTTCTGGGAAATGCCAAGTAGTTCTGTGCAAGTGGTCCTACGATTATGGACTGGGAGCAGGTCTGATGCCAGTGAACAACATGTGGGCATGAACCAAGGAGTCCTCACTTTATTCTATGGGAAATGGGGAGGAGTCACTGAAAGCGTTCAAGGTGGAGAGAGTCACAGTCAGATCTTGTGCAAACCTGTGCATATATAATGGAGAGGCTCCTCTGGGAGAGGCACGCGTGTGGGCGCAGGCACCCGTCATAACCGATAGAGTCAGATTTCTAACTTATTTTAAAAATAAAATCTTTGTTTGGAACCCTTAAATAGATGAGACAGAAACAATGTTTTGTTAGTATACTTTTAGCTTACAGTTCCAAACTGGTGATACCTACTTACTATGAAACCAATGTGAGCAATAATGTCGTTTGGACGAGCATAGGAATTTGAAGTCAGGGGCCGTGCATCAAATTGCAGAGTTATATCAGTTTCTGGACCCAGTTCACATCCAGGTTTTGGTTTGGTTGCAAAGCACCAGGAAATCTTGACTTATACAGCTAAGTAATTGCTAATAGCGATGGGGTTTTCATGGCTGGACTTTTAGTCTCGGACACTCTTTAATCAAAAGGGGAAAACTTCATTCAGAAGCCTGCATAAAAATGTGTTAATTTCGTATTCTAAGTTAATGTGCTAAGGGTCTCCAATGTACCCAAAATGGTAAAACATGTTTTCGTTATGATTTAGTTTGTTGAAATATCTTAACTTTGGCTACCATAACAAAATACTGTAGACTAGCTGGCTTAAACGACATAAATTTATTTTCTCACAGTTCTGGATGGAAAGTCCCAAGACTGAGGTCTAGAAGGGTTTGGTTTCTCGTGAGTCCTCTCTTCCTGGCTTGTAGACGGTGCGCTTCTCACTATGTCCTCACCTAATGGAGAGAGAGAGAGTTCTGGTTTCTCTTCCTATAAGGACACCAATTCTATCATGGGGGCCCTACCCTTGTTACCTCGTCTGAACCTAATTACCTCCCAAATGCCCCACCCCCAAATACCATCACATTGGAGGTTAAGGCTTCAACATGTGAATTTGGGGGGACACAAACATTTAGTCCAGAACAGTCGTATAGCACCAAGAAATCCTGATTTTCACACTTAAGCAGTTGTAAATAGCAGTAGGTTTCTCACAGCTTGACTTTTAGTCTCAGGACAGTCTCTAATTAAGGGAAAACTTAACTCAGAGGCCTGTGTAGCAATGAGATATTTTGGCATCCTAAGTAAGTGGGCTGGTGTTCTCCATGTACCCAACTTGGGCATATCACATTTTCATTGTGCTTTAGATGGTTTTAATATATTTTAAATGAAATTTAAATCAAATATTTGAGAAATCCCAAGCCACATATGGAAATTGAAGATACACGAGATTATTCCTACCCTGAGATTAAAGGGTATTATGTAATTTGTGTGTGTTGGTCATTCCCTGGGGGACAGAAGTTGGCCCTCACCATGGCCGAAGTTGGACAGTTAGAGTTGCACTAATACCTACTTCTTCGTTGTGGGTGTTGAGAGGCACTTCTCTCAAAACTGGCAGGATGTGTGTGTGTGTGTGTGTGTGTGGTGTGTGTGTGGTGGCTACACAGGGTTAGTCTTTCCCATGAACAGCATGTGGCATTTGTGTAATCTTGGTACCTGTCTCATCTATGATCTTCGGGCTTTAGGAGAATCCCAGCAAACTGTCAGGCTATTGAGAGACCTCACATCCATCTGGGAAATTCTACCTGCATACACTTATGGAGATTCCATGGACTACAAAAGCCCACCAACAAGAAGCTGGTAACAGCTCCATTTACTGAGTACCTACTATATGCTGGGCACTGTTTTATGTACTTTGTATGCACCAACCTATGGGATGATTGCTCTTATTATCTCCATTTTACAGATGATGATATTGAGGTACCAGGAGGTTAAGCATCTTCTTGCCCAAAGTCACACAGCTAGTAAGTGGCAGAGCTGGGATTTGAACTCACGGTCTGGCTCTAGAGCCTGTATGCCTAATCACCATGCTCCCTGGTGCCTGTTGAAGATAAGAATTCACATTAGACCTCTGAGGTCAAATATCTTATCACTGGGAATGAGCATTGCATTTGTTCATAATTTTTCCCAATAATGCCCTCAGTGCTAGTCATTGAAGGTAGGTCCTTATGATGATATTCAGGATGGGGTTTCAGTAGTAACTGTGCCACATGCAATACAGTTGGGGAGGGCGACTTACATATGTGTGAACTTTTTGGAAATGTGCTCTTCGGAGCTGTGCTTGAGCCCCCCCTGGTCAGGATTCATGATACTATCATGAAGTATCAGGTATCATGAAGTCAGTAAACTGTCCTAGTGTGTCTATGAGCCAGGAAGCCTCTGTTTCTCTTTTAATTGCAGGATCCAAGATACCAAGAGGGTGGGACAGACCCGGTGCAGAAAGCTGGTGGGATCCTGAGGCTGTGGGTGTGATGTGGTCCTGGCTCCTGAATCCACCTCAGACCTACTATTTTTCTGGCCTTGGTCCTTCCAAGTAAAGAGAAAGAGCCCATTAAGCTTCCACCGAAGGTAGGGGGTTGCAAAGCGTAAGAGGAGACTGGAATGAAAGGGAATAGGAAAAGCAGCTGAATTGATAGGAAACAGCAGAGTGTGTGCGTGTGGTGGGGGGCAGCCACTGCAAACCCAGTCTATTAAGGGAAGGTCCCAAGAGGCCAGGCGGGCTGTTCTCGAGAACAAACACTAAGCGAACAGACTGAGTAAATGAAGTCAGTCAGAGCTGCACAGGTTGACAGGACCAGCACCCTCTAGAATCAGGTCATGGGGTGGCAGCTGACCCGTCTGTCAAGGTTTCAAAGCAGTCTCCACACCTTGAAGTTGGAAAGAGTTTATTTCAGGACTAACAAAAGGAATCTCCTGCTGGGAGCAATTTTATGGGGCTTGTTATCTCTGGTGTTCACGCCAGAGGGGGAGAATAGCATCAAGGAAGGATTTAATGAGTTCTTGGGGAGCGGGAGGGAAAGGGCTATTAAGGGGAGTCAGCGAGGTGCAGGGAAGCTGCCTGTGTTCATGGGATCCTCACGGTGAAGCTCAGCAGCCCGCCCCTCCCCTGGCCCCCTGGTGCCATTGCGCACCCAAGTGGACACAAGTCACTGATGCCTAGTGACCCTCGAGGGCTTCTCAGCTTCCGGCGTGCGGTACCCATTCCTGGGCTTAGTCTGAGCATCGTGCTCAGAGATTGCATACCGCTGACTCACAGCCCAGAAACCTCAAGGGGTCAGCTTCCCAGGTCATGCCAAGCTCAGGCTTCTGCAAGAGCAAGGAACTGGTTCCAACCTAACCATGGCTCTGAGAATTGAGTGTGTGGCTCCTTTTCTTGTGGCCAAACCACTGCCCCTGGCTCAGAACAGGTAGGGAACCAGTGCTTTTGGGGACACCTCATTTGTATCAGGTACTTGAGCCAGGCATGTTAACTATGCTGGTTCACTGAATCTTTACAAAAACCCTGCCGGGGGCAGCCTGTTCTTTTTTGTGTAAATGGGGAAACCAAGGCTCATAGAGACTAAGTAACACACCCCAGATCACACAACTGGTGAGGGTTAGAGACAGCGTTCAACTACACATTTTTGGGGGGTTCCCAAAGCCCCAAATGCAATGTGTTCTTTGCATTACCCCTGCCTACTGAGGAGAAGGCAAGAAGCTCACCTCTTTTCCTGAACCCCGGGAGCAGGTGGTGCAGTGCCTCCCAGCAGGGCCAGGGCCAGAATGTTCCCCTCAGGACTCAGATGCTGTCAGTCCTTGCCCTGACCTTGGACAAGTTATCTGACTGTTTTGAGCCTCAGTTTCCAACATGGGTAACATGGGAATAATACACTCCCTTTCCCCTTCGCCAGGCTGTGAATATCAGAGAAAAGCAAATGTGCGGAAGCCCTTTGTCACCGTCAGGGACATGTTTACACATGGAGCTTCTTGGTGACAGAATTATCAGTATTAAACTGCCCAGTGCATTCACTCCCCTCTTCCATGCGTCCCTGGGGATCTCGGGGAGAACGTTGATCCCCAAAATGGGCTTGAAAGATGCGATGAAGATCTCACTATTCAACCAAGAGAAAAGTCGTTTATAATTCCTTTCAGGGCTGGTCTGGTCCTGGTGGGGGAGAGTGGGGAAAAATCCATCTAAGAGGCAAAACTTTCTTTTGTGCCAGCACAAGAAAGAAAGAAATTTTTGGATTCAGGGCCTGGGCAGCCTGCCGAGTCCAGGGAACAACGGAAGGTGCCTGGGCTCAAGGCGAGGGCAGGCCCCGGGATGAGGACCGCAGCTCTAGCCAGAATCCTAGACATTGGATAGGGGAGGGAGGATGGTGTTGGTAATTATGCAGAAGGAGATGATGGGTCCATGTGGACCCCTGGGAAGGCCCTGTGGGGCTCCACTCAGTGGGACTTGGCTCAGGGCTGCAGTGAAGGAGACCATGGGCTTTGGAGCCCTCCTGAATCCCCAGATGTTCCATGTATTTCCTAGTGGTGGGGTCCCACTGAAACTGCCTCTCTCTTTTTTTTAAAAAAAATTAATTAATTAATTAATTTATTTATTTTTGGCTGCATTGGGTCTTCGTTGCTGCATGCGGGCTTTCTCTAGTTGCGGCAAGCGGGGGCTACCCTTCATTGCGGTGCGTGGGCTTCTCACTGCGGTGGCTTCTCTTGTTGAGGAGCATGGGCTCTAGGTGCACGGGCTTCAGTAGTTGTGGCACACAGGCTTAGTAGTTGTGGCTCGCGGGCTCTAGAGCGCAGGCCCAGTAGTTGTGGCACACGGGCTTAGTTGCTCCGCGGCACGTGGGATCTTCCCGGACCAGGGCTCGAACCCGTGTCCCCTGCATTGGCAGGTGGATTCTTAACCACTGTGTCACCAGGGAAGCCCTGCCCCGCTCTTAAAACACTTTGTGCTCTAAAGAGCCTTCATCCCTCCCAGAACACCCCTTTCCTGCCACCTGTTCCTCAGCCTATTCTTTCTGGCCTGTTGGGGACAGAACACAATCCGATTCCCGCCCTTGGTCCTCCGGACCCATAACAGTTTTTCCTGTGCTGCTTTTCTTCATCTTCTGCAAGCATCCACTGAACAGCTGCTCTGTGCCAGGCACACAGGACAGGGATAAATAAACTGACACTTGTATTAATCATACCTTTTCATTTTCTGATGCTTTGACCTCTGGACCTCGCTGACCCTGGGGGGGTTGCCCCTCCCATAGCTGGCCGGTTCCTAGAGAGTGTAAAGAACACGCCTGTAAGTGCACCTTTCACATGCAACCCAGCTACTCCAGAGCCCAAGCCCCAAACAGCTCCATTACTGGGCTCTTACACCCTGGACCACTAACCACCCAGGTCTGGGCACCAGACAACAAAGGGCGGTCCCTACACGCAGCCTAGCCAATGGAATCATCCTCCGTCCTCCATCCTCCAGTGTCCAAGCCAGAAACCTGGGGTTATCCTGACTCTTCCCTCCCTTCCTCCTCCAATCATCAGAGTCCTCCGAATCCCTCCTTGATGGTCCTTGAGCTGGAGCCTTCTTCTTTCTCACAGCTCCTTAGCTCGGGCTCTCTTCATCTCCCCTTATGCTTTTGGCTTCAGCCCCCTCGCTGGTCTCCCTGATTTACCTGGCCCTCACTCTACACCACCACCAGATTGATTTTCCTAAAACCTACATTGGATTGAGCCATTCCTCTGTCTCAAGTCTGTCCATAGCTCTCTCCAGTGTCCTCAGGGTAATGTCAGAACTCCTGAACCAAGTACACAGACTCCTGCAAAATCTGGTCCTCCTACTTCTCTGGTGCCGTTTCCCTCACTCCGTCTCTTGAACTTCACCTGCTGCCCTTTGTGTGCTCTCAGAGTTGCCTCCCCACACCTGCCCTGACGGTGTCACACTCTCCTCCCTTTGCCAGGCCACCTCCTACCGATCCTTCAAACTCGTCAATGATTACTTCCTCCGTGAAGCTTTCCCTGACTCCTACTTCTCCCTCGCCTGGGACACCTTCATCTTTGGTGCCCTGGCACCTCTGCTCACACGATTCTGACACTGCATGGGTGTCACGGTGGTCGCCTCTGAGGGGAGGTTGTTGGCCTCCCCTCCCGTCCTGAGTGCTCTCTGAAGGCAAGGACTTTGCCTTGTTGGACTCTATCTTCCCAGCTAGCTGTGGAAAGGACCAAGTTGGTTCCTGGTAAGTGTTTGTTGGATGAGCATGGAAGGTCTGGAGGACATGTAGGGAAGGGACCAGGGCTGTGCCTTGCACTGGTGTCTTCGTTTCATCGCCTTCAGCTGAGAGCTGAGTGTGTCCAGTCAGCTTCCTAGGAAATGGAGACCCTTGCCTGTGCTCCTGCGATGGCGATGTGGGTTTTCACCATTAAGTGCCTGCTGGAAATGACCTTTCTCTATGCCTAAGAGCACATCTCATGTTCTGACATGAAGCCATTCTCCAACTGGGGAGAGAGGGAGGAAGGAAAGCCCAAGAGAGGCATGAGAGGAGAAGGTGCCCACTCTTGGGGCCAGTCCCCTGGCTGACCTGTTAGAGACTAGTAAGCTGCAGGTGCCCTTCCTTTAGAGGAATTGCCCTTTAGAGACTTGTGGGGAATCAAATGGCTTGGGACGGCTTTGGATCGGAGTAAAGAGTACTCTGAGCCTTGCACCTAAGGTGCCCCTCCTGAGGCCCGGGAGAGTTGCTAAGGGGATGAGGAAGTCCCCAGTGGATGGTATTACCTACTAAACAGAAACTCTGAGATGTTGGAGTCACACTGGAACCCTGTGAGCTGTGACACACTGGGTTGTCTGGTCTGCAATCCCCCTGTGGGCAGCAGACCAGGATAGACAGATAGGACAGGAAGAAGGACAGGGTCTGTTCAAAAAGTTGCATGTGTGTGTGTTGGAAGGAAATGGGGAAGTAGGAGGAGAGAAGCAGGGAGGGGCAGCAACCATGTCCACGTGGAAGCCAGCCTCGGGGGGATGGGGGTACTGGGGCTGTACACACACTCTTGCTCCTTGGGGGACTCGTCACTCCCCAGACATTGTCACCTGTGATGACCCCCTGGCAGGGGTGAGGCGTGATGCTGACAGGGCAGTAGAGTGGTGGTTGAAAGCAGGGCCGCTGAGGTCACACTGACCTGGAATCTCAGCTCCGACACTCACTGTGAACTTGGGCAGACTACTTATCCTTCCTGAATCCCATATGTAACAATGGGGATAATACCTCCATTAAAGACTTGTTGTGAGAATAAACTAAGATGATGTATGCAAAGAATTCAGCACATTGCGGGCACATCCACACTCAGGGTCTGTCCCCACTGCTTGGATCGTTCTTCCCCCAGATGGCCACAGCGTCCCCTCCTCAGGTCTTCGCCGTTCTAAAAAGAGCAAACCCTCTCTAGCCCTGGGGATACCTGATTCCTTTTTCTGCTTTATTTTTACCCATAGTACTTATCACCATCTAACATAGTATATATTTTCATAGGCTCCATGAAGGTAGGAGTTTTTGTCTGTTTTATTTGCTGCTGTATCGCCAATGTCCGGCACATGTAATAGACATTTATGGAATGATTGCCTCATAAAGGATATCATTAAACTGTAATTACAGTAAGTCCCTTATATGCAAAGGAGTTCTGTTCCGAGAGTGAATTCGTAAGTCCAATTTGTTCGTTAAGTCCAGCAGTTAGCCTAGTTACCCAGATAACACACTATATAGTACTGTCCTGTAATAGGTTTATAGTACTTTCCACACAAATAATACATAAAAAACAAACACAAAAAATAAAGAAAACATTTTTAATCTTACAGTATAGTACCTTGAAAAGTACAGTAGTACAGTACAACAGCTGGCATCCAGGGGCTGGCATCGAGTGAAGAGGCAAGAAGAGTTACTGACTGCAGGAGGGAGGAGGGGTGGGAGATGGTAGAGCTGAAGGATCGTCAGCAATAGGAGATGGAGGGCAAGCTGCAATTTCACTCACCTCCGATGTTGATGCAACGCACGTTCGTGTCTTTGAAAGTTCGCAACTTGAAGGTTTGTGTGTAGGGGACTTCCTGTATATATATTAATTACTGGACATTTTTTGCTATGTCATGGCCTGCAGAATAACCAGGTCTCATGGACCGCCTTGCCAAGGATCTAGGTCCCAAAGTCAAAGGGGATCTTCCTTCTCTTAAGCACCAGAGTCGAGGGAAGGAAGATGGAATTCATACAGAAACTTTAATCATCAGTGGTTCTCTACCCTGGTTGCATGTTAGAATCACCTTGGCAATTACCTTAAAAATACCAATGCTGTACCTGATGCCGAAAACTTGGCTTCTGCGCGTTAGTGCCGAATCAAATCTCAGAGACAGAGTTTTGGGTGAAGTAGAAAATAACAGCTTTATTTCTTTGCCTGGCAAAGGCGGACATAGTGGGCTCCTGCCCCCAAAAACTGTATGTCCCAACCCAAGGGGATTTGATGAGGAGTTTTATACAATGGTTCAAGGGTGGGGTTGCTGATAAGGATCAGAGTGTGTGCAGGGTCTGCACTCCTTTAATCTGGTCTCAGGTGTCTCCTAATCTTGATGAGCTCCTCTGGGTCCTTTAATCTGGCCTCAGGTGGTTTCCTGGCTGCTCCTCCCTTGTCTCTGCATCCCCTCCCTTCCCTGATTAGCAATTGTTCGAATCTGCCCTTTGGAACTCAGGGAAGGTCATGGAGGCTGGAGTCTGTTCCCTTACAAAAAACAGGGAACAGAAAGGCTTCCATGCCCAGGAGCCCCACAGGGTCCTGCTCGGTTTCAGGCCTGCTTCCAGAAATTCTGATTTAATTGCTCTGGGATGGGGTTCAGATTTAAAATTTATTGGTAAGCTTCCCTATTGATTCTGATGTTGGTGGTCAATAAACTACATGATCAAAGCTGCTGAAGGCTGGAGAGTGAGCTGGTCTTGCACAGAGGCTGACCGTTGAGGTTGGAAGAGGGGTGGAACCATCTCAGGATAGGCCAAGGCTGCGGGAGGGTCGAGCATCCCAGCTCCTGATTAAGGGGAAAAGAGACATAGCCTGGGGGAGGAGGACTTGCGTCCTGCATCTATAATCTTGAGTTTATGTTGAAATCAGCAGAGCACACCTGCAATCAGGTGGAACGCTAAGGTGGGAACTTACAATAAAGGGATGATGAGCCTGGATCTGGGATATTCTGGATCCCTCTACTCACTGAGGTGGCCTGAGGTCACTGCCCTTACCCCACGCAATGCTTCCTTCTCTGTCTCCTTCCTCCACATTTCCACACTTAGCCAGTGATAGAGATGCACAGACTCCTGTGACCTGGAGTGAGGCTTCTTCAGTCCCAGTCACACTCCAGTGGGCTCCACAGAGGGCGAATGTTATCACCTTCCCAAGCTCTGTGCATGTGTATCTCCTTCATTCTGCCTGGACTTCTGTCCATTAGATCCAAGCAGAAGCCTGCACGTACAGACCCATGGTTCTTTAGCATGCACCAGAATCACCTGGAGGGATTATTAAAATGCAGACTGCTGGACACGCCCCCCCCACCCCCTCCTCCCTGCCAGAGTTTCTGATTTTGTAGGATTAGGGTGGGCCTTGAGAATTTGCGTTTCTAATGAGTTCCCAGGTGGCACTGGTGCTGCTGGTCTGGGCAGCACACTTTGAGAATTTCTGCTTTAAAAAACAAGGTCCTTTCAGTCTGGATTTTCTGGATGTTAACCCCATATAGGGTGTCAATAAAAAATTAATCAGGGAACTTCCCTGGTGGTGCAGTGGTTAAGAATCTGCCTGCCAATACAGGGGACATGGGTACGATCCCTGGTCTGGGAAGATCCCACATGCCGCGGAGCAACTAAGGCTGTGTGCCACAACTATTGAACCCACGTGCCACAACTACTGAAGCCCATGCGCCTAGAGCCCATGCTCTGCAGCAAGAGAAGCCACTGCAAAGGAGAAGGCCACACACCAGAACAAAGAGTAGCCCCACTTTCTGCGACTAAAGAAAGCCTGCGTGCAGTAACGATAACCCAAGGCAGCCAAAAAAAAAAAAAAAAAAGAAAGAAAGAAAGAAAAATTAATCAGTCTATCTAAGAAAGAGATGGAAAATTTTATTCGAGCCTAATTGAAGATTACAACCCAGGAAAAACATCTCAGAAAGCTCTGAGAACAATTCCATCCATTAGAAGTCAAAGCACAGTTATGTAGGTTTTTTGAGAGAGACCTTTGAGACAAAGGTCTCTCTCTCTCTCTCTCTATATATATATATATTTTTAACAACTTTATTGGAGTATAATTGCTTTACAATGGTGTGTTAGTTTCTACTTTATAACAAAGTGAATCAGCTATACATATACATATATCCCCATATCGCCTCCCTTTTGCATCTCCCTCCCACCCTCCCTATCCCACCCCTCTAGGTGGTCACAAAGCACCGAGCTGATTTCCCTGTGCTACGTGGCTGCTTCCCACTAGCTATCTATTTTACATTTGGTAGTGTGTTTATGTCCATGCCTCTCTCTCACTTCGTCCCAGCTTACCCTTCCTCCTCCCCATGTCCTCAAGTCCATTCTCTATGTCTGTGTCTTTAAAGGTCTATATATTAAATGATGTATTATTGACAGTTTACACAATTCAGACCTGCAAGTACAAAGTGGTGGGTCATCATGACCCCTTTCAAAAGCAAGAAGGAATGTTTTCTTTTAAGGAGTCGTCTTGTTGGTACTGGGAGAATGTTGCTCTTTATGATTCAGCAGGTATTTCTGCCAATGGGAGAGATTTGGTCGATGCATAATGCAGATGCACAGTGCACAGCAGAGGGGAGAGAGGAGGCCAAAGGGCTGAGAAAATTTTTTTATGTTTAAATTTTTCTTGTCTTGCCATAAAATGTGAATCTTATTTCACAAGGGAGAGTCAAACCCTGACACACTCCTGGAAACCCAGGATATAAAGCTGTGCACTTGTCCTCTCTTCACAGAAACTACATAAGAAAACTCTTGTTAGCCTCCATCAGCATCTCCTCTAAGCACTGCAAAATACAATCCTTTCCTTTCTACTTTTTTTCTTCTGTTTCTCAGCCCTTTCCTCTTTTCTGGCCCTCATTTTTCATCTTTTAAAACATTCTAAGCTATTCTATCACTCGGCTGTTTCGTTGCACATGCTGAACTCTGTGCCTGGAATTCCCTTTCTTTTTCTCCTGGCTGATTTATTTACCTCTTTGGGTTTGAAGGAACAGGCAGTCACTCAAATTACTTTATTTTACAGGGATTTTATTTTAAAGACCTCGACGAGAGGCTGAACAGGTTTCAAAAGGAGCAAAAACAGTTGGGTGGTTCTGATTTCAGACTGGCTGAAGTGACAGCAGCAGCAGAAAGTTGTGTGTCTTTCTTCTAATGTTTGGCCACTAAGTGACTCTGTGACTCTCTGTACTGTACTCCTTGCTCTACTCTCTACCAAGTAACTTATGCTTCCCCAATAGTCTATTTTTTCATCCTCTCTATAGCTTCTGCTTCCTTTCCCTCATGTTATTCATAGTTTGTGCTTCCTCATAACTTTGGCTTGCCATGGCTCAAGTTATACCTCACTGATGTTCTTTCAGATTAGGGTGGGTGGATTTATAAAGGCTGTTTCAATGGATTTATAATTTGTATGACAGTAAAAGTACAGGAAGTGGTCAGGGAATAGAGCTATATTGGAGCAGTTTTTGTAATCTATTGAAATTTAGTTAGTATTTATCCAACATAGATTGTTTTAAGTTAGGATGTTAATTGTAATCACCAAGGCAAGCACTAGGAAAATAACTCAAAAAACAGAATAAAAGAAACAAAGGAATCAAAGTGGCCTACTAGGAAATATCTTTTTAGTGCAAAGAAGACAGTAATGGAGGAATAGAGGAATAGAAAACAAACAGCAAAATGCAGATGTAAACCCTACCTTAGCAGTAATTACATTAAGTGTAAATGGACTAGACACTACAATCAAAAGGCAGAGATTGGCAAAATGATGAAGACAGAGAATGGCAAGAGAAGAGGATGCCCACTCTTGCCACTTTTATTCAACATAGTATTGGAATCCCTAACCAGAGCAATTAGGCAAGAAAAATAAATAAACAGAATCCAAATCAGAGAGGACAAAGTAAAACTGTCACTATTTGCAGATGACATGATATTATACATATTGTAGAAAACCCTAAAGACTCCATCAAAAAAGTGTTAGAACTAATAAATGAATTCAGTAAAGTTGCATGATACAAAATCAATACACAAAAATCTGTTGCATTTCTATACAATAACAAACTATCAGAAAGAGAAATTTAAAAAGTAATTCCATTTACAACTTCATCAAAAATAATGAAATACCTAAGAATAGTTTAATGAAGGAGGTGAAAGTCCTGTATATTGCACAGGAAAGGAAACAACCAACAAAATGAAAAGGCAACCTACTAGACAGGAGAAAATATTTTCAAATCATATATCTGATAAGGGACTAATGTCCAAACAAAACAAAACCAAAAAAAAACCTTCTACATCTCAGTAGCAAAACTCAAACACTCCAATTAAAAAATACGTAGAAAAGCTGAATTGACATTTTTCAAAGAAATCACATACATGAGCAAGTACATGAAAAGACATTCAATATCACTAATTATCAAGGAAATGCAAATCAAAACCACAATGAGATATCACCTCAGTCTTGTTAGAATGGCTATTATCAGAAAGACAAGAAATAACAAGTATTGGCAAGGATGTGGAGAAAAGGGAATGCTCATGCACTGTTGGTGTAACCACAATGGGAAACAGTATGGAGGTTCCTCAAAAAATTAAAAATAGAAGTACCATATAATCCAACAATTTGACTTCTGGGTATTTATTTGAAGAAAACAAAAACACTAACTTGAAAAGATATATACACCCCTGTGTTCATTGCAGCATTATTTACAATAGCCAAGATGGAAACAACCTAAGTGTCCATCGATTGATGAATGGATACAGAAATTATAACATATAGATATGGATCTATATACAAAATTCAGATATCAGTTATAAAAAAAGAGTGAAATCTTGCCATTTGCAACAACATGGGTGGACCTTGAGGGCATTATGCTAAGTGAAATAAGTCAGACAGAGGAAGACCAATAGGTTGAATGTAAAAGGATGGAAAAAGACATTCTATGCAAAAAGAAATCAAAATAGAGCTGGAGTGACTATATTAATATCAGATAAAATAGACTTTAAGACAAAAATATTTATTAGACAAAGAAAGAAACTTTATACTGAAAAGGTTCAATTCCTCAGGGAGACATAACAATTATAAACATATATGTACCTAACAAGAGACCTCTAAAATACACGAAGTAAAAACTGGCAGAATTGAAGGGAAAATAGACAATTCAACAATAATTGTTGGAGACTTCAATACCCACTTTCAATAATGTATAGAACAGCTCAACAGAAAATCAATAAGGAAATAGTGAAAACACTATAAATGAACTAGACCTAACAGACATCTATAGAACCCTCCACCAATTATAGACTATACTTTCTTCACAAGTTCATGTGAAACATTCTCCAGGATAGACCATATATTAGTCCACAAAACAAGTTGTAAAAAAAAATAGACAATAATAAGTTTTGGTGAGGATGTAGAAAAACTGGAACTCTCATAAATTGCTGATGGGAATGTAAAATGATGCAACCACTTTGGAAAACAGTTTTACAGTTTCTCAAAAGGCTAAAATATAGAGTCAACATATGAGCCAGCAATTCCACGCACAGGTACATAAAATATATGTCCACATAAGCACCTATACATGAATGTTCATAGCAGCATGATTTGTAGTATCCAAAAAGCAGAAATAATCCAAATGTCCAACAAATGATGAATGGGTAAATAAAATGTGATATAAACACACAATGGAATATTATTTGTCAAAAAAAAAGGAATGAGGTACTGATACATCTTATACGTTGGGTGAACCATGAAAACATTGTGCTAAGTGAAAGAACCCAGAAACGAAAAACTGCATATTGTGTAATTTTGTTTATATGAAGTGTCCAGAATAGGCAAATTTACAGAGGCAGAAAGGAGATGAATGTTTGCCAGGGTTTGGGAGTGAAAGGATGGGGACAAGATTTCTTTGTGGTGATAAAAAGTCATATAATTAGATAGTTCTCATGGTTGCACATCTCTGTGAATACACTAAAAACGACTGAATTGTGTACTCTAAAAGGATGAATTTTAATGTCATATGAATTACATTTTAATAAAGCTATTGTAAAAATGTATTATAAAATTCATGGGCCCATATGAGGTACAGTAATTTATCAGTGAATATTTAGAATAATGGGAAAAGGAGAGGTACTTATGAATTTGTTTATTGTCCAGTCTGGGCACGTGAAGAGTCTTCATAATCAACTCTTCCTCTTCAGGCCCAGGAGCCATCTCTTTGTGTTCTATATTGTAAAATTTGCAGCTCCTGGCTAATTTTATATCTCCTACTGAGAAAAAGGAAACTTTGATATTTTTATGCACAATTCCATGGCTCTTAGGAACTTGTTTTCATTGAAACAATGTAATCGTCTTGCCTCTGGAACTCCCTAATACCACGTAGTTAAGGTTGGTTTGCATCATTACTCATGACCCTGCATCATCTGTCATACCACCTGTGAGTACTGGCTTCTAATGACTCTCTCAAAGATTGTTACTGTGCTTTGTTGATGATGACCACAAATGCAAGTCTTACCCAGAGTCTTCAAGAGATTGTGAACAATACTTTGTATTACGTACGTTAAATTCATCCTTTGAAATTTTATACCATAAACTTTAAACAGCACATTTTACAAGCATACCTTCTTTTGACTTTGCTTGGCACGTTAGAATATGATTTCTTTCAATATTGACTTCACTCCTATTCCATACAATGCCACCTGCAGGGAGGATAGATGAGGGACCCGTGAGTGGAAGAGGAAGGGCAGTCCTTTGTCTGGGCTGGCTTAAGACCAACCTGGAGAAATATCCATCAGAATCAAGAGAGGACATCACTAGGAAAAGCCTATTGGCAATATGGAGCAGTGATCCCTAAAACCTTTGGAGGAGATGGGTCAGCCACCCCCAGAGGACTGCCTGATATGAAGCATGGAATCTGTGGGAGTGGGGTGGGGTGGGGTGGTGTGCTACTGGTAGGGGAGCTTGGGTGCCCCATTGCCCTTGGGTATTGTAGACTGAAGGCAGCACCATGGATGGAATACAGATGGGTGAGAGCTGTTGCATACCCCCCCAGCCCCCTTCAGACCCAAGGACTGGTGGTGGATTTTTCGTGCTGTAGAGTTCTGAGCTCATCTTTTGTCTGACATGAGTGAGAGTCACCCAAAGAAATATGACAGTATCATTCTGTCCACCTAATTTTGTACAATCCCATGAAATAAATACCACATTGGCCAGTAGAAGCAATGCTTTTGCCAGGCTGCCCTCCTGGAGCCTGGGCCTGCCTAGGAAACCTGGGACAACCACATTGGTGCAAGACCTCTAGCTTTCAGGATATCTGGTCAATCTCACATATAGGAGGCTCTAGAGCACCCTGAAGGAAAGAAACAGGGAGGAGAGCCTGTGAAAACCCTAGTCCAGGCTTGGGGTGCCCCAGCTGGATGATATTGCTAGCCCCCAAAGGTCTCAAGCATCAGAGAGGAAGCCTGAGGTGTGGGGCCTGGGATAGGGGCCCTGCTGGCTCTGATATAAGGGTGCTGCTGTTCTCAAGTTCACTTCTCACTATCAACTACCTTATTGGCCCAGTATTTCTTGGTTTAAAAATTCCAGAGAGGGAATCTGGTTGTCCTAGGTAATCATTTTTGCTCTGGGCTGGTGGTACTCAAAGCATGGCCTATGGAGCCGCTGGGGTCTGAGACATTTTCAGGGGTTCTATATGTTTAAAACCATTTTCATGATAATACTAGTTTCATTTGCCTTTTCCACAATGGTGGTACTTGCAGTGATGGCACAAAAACATCATGGATAAAACTGCTGGCACCTTGGCACACATCAAGACAATACCACCAAACCATTCTAGTAGTCGTATTTTTCGCCACCATGCACTCGCAGGAAAAAGAAAAAGCTAGTTTCACTAAAGTATGTCTTTGATGAAGCAGGAAAGAGTATTAATTTGGTTATATCTCGACCCTTGAGAACATGCCTTTTTTAAGTCTGTGTGAAGGACGCATATAGTGCTTCTCTTACACACTGAAGTCCAGTGGTCATCTCCAGGAAAAGCACTGTGTGACTGAGTTCCAAGCTGAACTCACCACTTTTTTCATAGAACATCATTTTACTTGTGAGATTTATGGACAGAAAAACTATGGTTATTCAGATTTGATATTTTGTAGATATTTTCTTGAAAGTAGATGAAGCAAGCCTGCCACTTCAAGAAAATAACTGGTGGTGTTGACAATGATGACATTTGAAGTTCCGAGGAAACATTAGGGTTTTGGAAAACTTGTATCCACCATGAACTGGATAGCTTCCCAATACTTAAAGACTTTTCTGATGGGTGGTGATATTGATGAATGTGACTTTTTGGATATAGCTTAATAAAGTGTGTCATTTGAAAAAATCTACATAAGTCAATAAACCAGTATTTTCCAAATGACCAAGATAGGATGTTACACAATCACGCCCGGGTAAAAAGATCCAGTTAAAGTACTGGAGAGACCAATAGATTTGAATGTAACAGAGTGTGAAAAGTTCACTGATGCGGTTTCAGGTTCTACAACACAACAAACCTTTGAGTCGAGTTTCGATGATGTATTAAAGAAGGCTGTCCACAATAATCTGAAAAGGCTATTAACATACGCCCCTCTTTTCCAGCTGCATATCTATGTGAGGCTGGATTTTCTTTGTATGTATCAACCAAAACAAAATATCACAACAGGTTGCGTGTAGGAACAAATATGAGAATCTGTCTTCTAGTAAACCAGACTTAGGGAGATTTGCAGAAATGTAAAACAGAGCCATTTTTTTTATTTTGGGAAATTTAGTTGTCTTTCATAAAGATATGTTATTTATGTTAGGATATGAGGAGTTTATTTTTATGTTCGAGTTAATTAATGAATAAACATTTTCAGAATTAGAAAATTTGGTAAATATTAATAGACATAAGCCCGATAAATGAAAGTTCTCTGTGGTCTTCAATAATTTTTAATCATGTAAAAGTATCCCGAGACCGAAAATCTGAGCATTGCTACTCCATGCCATGCTGGAGAGCCAGGGGCGTGGTGGCCCTCTGTCAGGCGCCCATGATCATGCAATGTTAATGGTGTCGGGTAAGACAGGTCATGACTGCTCATTCAGCAGGTCATAGCTGGGCAGCTGGCCCTTAGAAGGAGCTGTAGGTGTAGTAGGCACCATGACCAAATAGCCAGTCTACTGACCGACCTCAGTTCATCCGCCGTCTCCGGGAAGCTGGAGCTCTCTTGGGCTAACTTGGCCATTCCCTAGCACCTTGTCAAAGCTCAAAGCCTTGATGCCTTAGATGTTCAATTAGAACATGCACGTGCCTTTACCATAAGAGTGTGAGTCCCCTGCAGACAGCGACCTGCTCTTATTTGTGCCCCCAAGTTAGGAATAAAGGAGTGAAGGAACACACATGACCCCTTCCTTCATGGAGCTCACAGTCTGGTGAGGAAATATGAAACAGAGTGCTGCACACGTAATTACATAATTACGAGCTGTGAAGGAAATGTACAGGGTACCAGGAGGGAATAGAATGGAGGAACCGAATTTAGATTAGGGTGGTCAGGGAAGGCCTGCTCCAATGACATGCATTCTGAGCTAAGACTTGAAGGGTTAGGTTTAAGGTTAGGGTTAGATCTAGGGTCAGCCAGGCAAGGGAAGAGCCCTGGCACGCCTGGGCCAGTGTCCTCTTCTAGGCACGAGGGACAGCGTATGCCAAAAGACTAGGAATGTTTGAGGACATGATGGATGAGGAGGGATGAGAGGGCACTGCAACCTGGGACAAGGTCTGAGGTGGTGATGGGCCAGAACATGAAGGGTCTTATAAGCCTTGTAAGGGATTGGGATCTTTTTTCTTTTTCTCAATTTAAGTGGAAAGTTTGAAGCAAAGCAGGGGATGATGTGAGGAGATATGGTTTTGGATTGCTCATTCTAGCTACTGGGGGGAGAAGAGGCTGAAAGGAGACAAATGTGGGAGCTGAGAGAATAACTGGGGTTCCACTTGGGAGATGATAGTGGCCTGGGCTAGGGTCATGGCAGTGGAGGAGAGAAGTAGAGAAATTGAGATATATATATATATTTTTCCTTTTTTATTGAAGTATATTTGCTGTACAATATTATATGTTATAGGTATACAATATAGTGTTCACATTTTTAAAAGGTTATACTCTATTTATAGTTATAAAATATTGGCTGTATTCCTTGTGTTGTACAATATAGCTTGTAGCTTATTTATACCCAGTAGTTTGTATCTCTTACTCCCCTATCCTTGTATTGCCCTTCCCCCATTCTCTTTCACCACTGGTAACCACTAGTTTGTTCTCTATATCTGTGAAGTGTGCTGCTTTTTTCTTATATTCACTAGCTTGTTGTATTTTTTAGTTCCACATATAAATGATATCATATAGTATTTGTCTTTCTCTGACTTAATTTCACTTCGAATAATGTCCTCCAAATCTATCCATGTTGCTGGAAATGGAAAAATTTCATTCTTTTTATGGATGAATAGTATTCCATTATATACATACCACATCTTCTTTATCCATTCATCTGTTGATGGACACTTAGTTTGTTTCCATATTTTGGCTATTGGTAATAACACTGCTATGAACATTGGGGTGCATGTATCTTTTTGAATTAGTGTTTTTGATTTTGTTGGAGAGATAAATTTTGGAGATAGAATATTCTAGGCTTGGTGAAAGAATGGAGGGAGGGGGATGTAGAAGGAAGGGTGGCAAAGATGTATCCTGGATTTCTAACCTGAGCACCTGGAGAATGGGAATGTCATTCTTAAGATGGGAAGACTGTGAGAAGAACAGTTCGGAGGGGAAGATCATACGTTCTGATTTGGACTTGCCAGGGGTGAGGTGTTTTCATTACAGGAAACAACCTTCGTAGAGGGACTGGAAGTCAGACTCTGGGAGCCCAAATAGGTAAGGCTGAAATGTTCCTGGTGTGGGGTGGGCACTCCCTGAGTAAACACTCATGGTCTGTGCTCTTTGCGGGACTACGTGGGCTGCTTCCTCATGTGCACTGAGTTTCTCTAGAAGTTTATTTGTATCATCCAGCAACTCCAGAGCTCCTGTGGGGAAAGCTTGGGAGGGGTTGGCAATAGGGGGTGGGCTCAACTCCCTCCCCCCTAGGCTGACTACACTCCTCTTGGAGGTTCTAGGCATCCTGGAAGGACCCAAAGGGGAGAAGGGAGCTTGAATAGACCCACTTCACCTAACCATAACAATGCTAAAGATAAATGGCTGAGCATCCCAAGCTCTGCTTAGGAATAAGCTAGATACCCCCAATCTTCTGGAGCATATCAGATACAGTGTTTTTCAGAAATTCCAACCAAAGCCTGAGTATTATTGCACAAACACCCCAAGACAAAATACAAGGAAAGACAAATAAGTCTGAAGCTCTGGCAGAATGGCTGAGACAAATAGAGCAAGAGAGAGAGCTGGCAAAACATCCAAGTAAAGCCAGTTTTCTTCTGAGACTCAGGGATCGTTCCAAAGGTAGTAATTAAATATCTGGAGGAGCAGAGAATTTGTCCTGGGCTAAGGTTGGGATGGAAGTTTCCAGCTGATAAAGGTGCTCTTGTTTAATCCTTTTCTATGTGTTCCTGTCACTAGGTGATGTGGTGCATAGCTTAAGCCAGTGGCCAAAAGCCCCAAGCCCACATGGCCACAAAGAGGAGGCAATGATATGTGGGTGGAGTGGGGGATTGGGTTGAGTTTGGAGTGTGGCATGGAGCAGAGATGCTGGTCCATGGGCACTGTGAAGTCCCTACTGGAAATCTTTCAAGTGGAAATCGGTCTTATTTGCCTCTATATACTCAGCATAATGCTGACTGGCACAGGCAGCTAGTACTTGGTAAATATTTGTGGCATTATACTGTGAACTGCTTTATGGGAATAATGTAGAGGGGATGAAACATCCCAGGCTGGGAGGAGGAAGAGTCTTCATGGAGCCAGCAGCAGAGGAGGCTGGAATTTCCCAAGGACTTGTTGTGGCAGGAGAGGCAATTAGAGGAATAAAAGGCAGGGAGGAGGACGGACAGAATGGGAGGGTAAGGACTGACAAAGGAGAGCAGAGAGAGAGATGAAAGATTGTTGATGGAGATCAAAATGCAGGTGTAGAGGGAGGTCGTAGCAGGCCTCCTGCAAGCCTGAAGAAGTAGAAATAGCAGTTCCCAGGCCTAGGCTCCATTGCCTACCAAGTCCTTGGATGGAGGCCTCAGAAGCTAGAGTGGAGACTGCACACTAAGTGCGCAATTTTGCCAGCAGGGCCACTCAGCAAGCCGTGGTTCTATAGCCCTTTCTCAGCAAATATTCCCAAATACCACTGATGTCATGCCATTTATCAACTCAATGGCTCCCCAGTGCTTGCAGCTTTAAGTCTCACCTTTATTCATTGTCTCCTATCCATTTACTAATGAATTAATTAAAAAATATTTATTGAGTGCATCCTATATACCAGGCACATGCTGGGTACAAGGGTCAAAATAGTGTAGTCATTCTCAAAGTGTTGTCCCTGGACCAGCCTCACCAGCATCTTCTGGTGTATTAGTTATCTATAGCTGCCTAACAAATCACTCCAAGACTTAGTGGCCTAAAACAGCAGTAACCATTTTGTTGTCCCTCATAGTTTCCGTAGGTTCTGATTTAGAATCTCTCATGAAGTAGCAGTCAAAATATTGGCTGAGGCTGCAGTCATCTGAAGGCTGGACCAGGACTGGAAGATCTGCTTCCAAGGTGGCTCATTCCCATGGCTGGTAAGCTGGTGTTGTTTGTTGGTTGGAGACTTCAGTTTCAACCCGTGTGGACCTCTCTGCAAGGCTACTTGAGTGTCCTCACGTCATGGAGGCTGACGTCCCCCAAGTGAACAATCCAGGAGAGTAAGTGGCAAGCTGCAATTTCTTCTGTAACCTAATCTTGGAAGTCACACACCACCACTTCCACAATATGTTATTGGTCACGCAAGTCAACTCTATTCGATGTGGGAGGAAACCCACACGGGGTTTACCAGGAAGCAAGAATCACAGCGGTCATTTGTGAGTCTGGGAACTTGTTAGAAATGCAAATTCTCAGGTCTAACCCAAGACCTACGGAATCAGACACCCCAGGAATGGCACTCTATAACTGGTGTTTTAATAAGTCCTCCCAGTGATTCTGAGGTACACTAACATCCAGGAAACATTGCAGTGATGGATGAAACAGTCTCCATTCTCGAGTTGCTCATCACCCAGACTAAATTATTAAACAGTCATGAAACAGTGCCGTAGTAAGCACAGGGGAGAAGTCCGGGGAGGTTTCCTAGCCCTGCATTTAAGGTCTGACTTAGCCTGGGCTCCTCTGACCCTTCCTCTTGTTCCTTATCATTCCTCTTCTACTTGGGCCCTCTGCTGTCATCTGCCCTCTCTCCTGTCCCCATTCCCCCACATGGTGCTTATTCCCTCCCTGTGTGGATGTGACAGCATCTGGTATGGTGCCTGACACGTGGTAATTGCTTAATAAACGTGACCTTGCTTCCATTCCCTTGTTCTGGATTTGACATTTGGAGGCCCATGTCCTGCATCCTCCTTCTAACCAAATTCTAACATTTTTTCAAAGCCTGATGCAAGGTTCCATTTCCATGAAGCTTTTCAGAGTTCTCGGTGTATTCTAGTTTCTCCCTTCCCTGAATCTCTGAGCACTTAGAGTCTGACTCATACAGCCTAGCCCTTGATTCCACTGATGCATTTTGTCCTGTATTTTTCCCGTAAGATTCTCCATTTGTGACCATCTTTGCAGCTCTCCCCACTGTCTGAAATTGCCTTATATATTATTCTGTTTTCTTGTTGCTTCCTGTCATCACCACCTATGCCTCAGCCCTTACCTTTACCAATAGGCTTAAATCACTGCCCCGGGAGAGAACAGCCTCCATGTCAAACACCTTTAAATTGGCTTGCCTTTGTTAATGGGCTCCTAGAATGTGCGAGGCCCCAAGGTAGGACCTGTACTACAGGAGAGAGTTCCCTTTTAAGTGCTATTACCTGTGGGGCATTCACAGCCGAGGGCAGTCACCTCCTGTGCCTGAAAGAGCACAGGGCAAAAGACCTGCTGGATTCTTGGCTCTTCCGGCGACCGGCTGCATCATCCTGGGCAAGCCCTCCTCACTGATTTGAACTTGGGTTTTCTCATCTGTGACATGATGCCCATAGCCACCCACATCCGAAGCGTCATAAATACATAAGGAAAGAATGGATGTGAAAGAATGAACCTATAAAATAGCCAAGGAAATGAGGGCTAATGCTTAAGAGTTATCAGTTATTTATCAACCACATATGAAATGTTCACTCCACATTAGGACCTGTATCAGGCCCTGGGTATAGCATGGTGAAAGAGCTCCCTTAGCACTGGAAACTTTGGAACGGTTATCAGGATAAACAAGGCAGAGGTAGATTACTCTTTTTTTAAAAAAAAATATGTATTTTAAATTATTTATTTATTTATTGTGTAATTTGGAATGTAGCTATTTTTTAAATTGAAGTATAGTTGATTTACAATGTCGTGTTAGTTTCAGGTATGTAGCACAGTGATCCAGATATATATATATATATATATTCTTCAGAGTCTTTTCCCTTATAAATTATTACAAAATATTCAGCAGTTCCCTGTGCTATACAATAGGTCCTTGCTGGTTATCTATTTTATATATAGTAGTGTATATATGTTAATCCCAACCTCCTAATTTATCCATCCTCGTTCCTGCCTACCCCTTTGGTAACCATAAGTTTGTTCTCTATGTATGTGGGTCTATTTCTGTTTTGTAAGTAAGTTCATTTGTATCTTTTTTTTTTTAGATTCCACATATAAGTGATATTTGTCTTTCTCTGACTTACTTCATTTAGTATGATAACCCCTAGGTCCATCCATGTTGCTGCAAATGGCATTATTTCATTCTTTTTTATGGCTGAGTAATATTCCACATCTTCTTTATTCATTCTTCTGTTGATGGACATTTAGGTTGTTTCCATGCCTTGGCTACTGTCAATAGTGCTGCAATGAACATTGGGGTGCATGTATCTTTTTGAATTAGAGTTTTCTCTGAATATATGCCCAGGAGTGGGATTGCAGGATAGCTCTTTGAACAAGCTGATGGAGGCTGTGTGTGAGGGCAGGAGGAGGGAATAGGACCCTGAGGGCCTGGCAGGGACCATTGGAAATGCTGCCATTCCACAGGCAGCTCCCTAAGACCTTCACCTTCCTTTCTTCCTGCCCCCAAGGACCCCAGGGCAGTCCTTGGTTTTGCTGTAGCACATTGCTGCCCTGTGTTTTCCCAGTGGGCTGGGGCCAGGAAGGGAGGGTGGATGGGGTCTCTGTGGATTCCTCTGAGTTGGGTTTCATCTGGAAGAGGTCCTTTGGAGATCCTTGACCCACAGGCCATTATCTGTCCCCCAGGGCTATCTGTCAGTCTCCATCCTCTTTTTTTTTTTTTTTTTTTTTAATGTGGCAGCTGAACTGTGACTCACGTAAATATTTCCCAGATTGTTTTCAGTACTAAAAGAAGGTGTCAGTTCTAATTGTCTCGAGGATTAATTCCCCTGTATGGTTGGCTTAATTGCAGACATAAACATGCTTACCCAAACCAGTATGGAGAGGGGTAGGTGTGGGGTAAAGAATACGCCCCCGTGGTTGGCTTTTAATAAGGAACTGTGTTTGGCCCTCTCTCGCTAAAGTGATGCTCTTGGGGTCCCTCCGGTCTGTTTGGGAAGGAAGGCACTCATCTGCTTACCTCTGATGAATTCATGTTCAGAGAAGACGACAGCCAGCTATAGTGGGAAGATCATCAAAGTGGAGTCAGGAGACTCCTGTGGTCCCAGCACTGTCACTAAGTAGCCGGTGGCCTTGCTCAAATCACAGAACCTCCTTGGACCTTGTGTTCTCATCTGTCAGGTGAGTGGGAAGGATGAGGGTGACCCGTGAAGTCCCTTACTGCTCTTAGTCTGGGATTGTAGGAGGAGCCTCCAAGCTCATTTCATGCCTTATGATTTTATGACTTCTGCCTGCCTTTCCTCAGTACCTCTCTCTTTCCTCCTCACAAGGTGGCATTTCTGTGCACATCGGCATTCTCCCACAAAGGATTCCGTATTGCACACAAGACCAGAGCTGAATGCTGTAATATGAATACCTGGCAGCCTACATGTAATGCTTTATGTCCTCTTTCCTTACGAAAAATTAAAAGGAAACATCATAAAGGCAAGCTCTGGGGACTGTCCAATCGTAAATTTGGATGTTTGTCATTTCCAAGCTTAAGTTGCCACCTCTCCAACCCAAAGCCCCTGTATAAGGTGACAGTCTCCAATATCAGTTATTGTTGAAATGCTTTATCCCTGGACATCAAGGAACTTACCTCCATTTGTCAAAAAGCTACTGAGCCTCTATCATGTGCAAAATCATGGATGCTGTAGACAACAAAAAGCAGAGAACGTTCTCTTTTGGGGGGACGTAATTTCATATAAAGTGTATTTTATGCACTGATGGTCCAAGGGGATAGTCATATGCTTTGAACATCTTAAGGTTTCAGCGCTTTGCCTTCATAATATTAGCAATGGCTAATTTTTTTAGTTAATGCAAAACTATGTGCTAGCCACCACACTAAGCACGATGTAGGTATTCTCTCATGTAGTCTTTACAACCATCCCATTCTAGAGATGTGGAAACTGAGGCCCAGAGACTTCAAGTAACTGGCCAAAGCCATATAACCAGTAAGGACAGAATAGGGACTCCAACCAGGTCAGCCTGCCTCTAAAACCCGTGATGTTTATCATCTGAATGGCCTGCTTTGTGTAACGTTGACAATCCACAAATACTGGTTGGATAATTGAGCAAGAGAAGAGTGAGGGCTTGGAAGGATAAATAAGTGGAAAGCTTTGCAGTGCAGCCCGAGTGGCTTGGAGGTGGGGCGGGGGTGGGAGAGCATTGCATGCTGGGAGTGGGGGTGGGGAGTGGGAGAGCGTTCCATGCTGCCCCCTCTACCTCAGCGAATGGGGCCCAGGCCCTGGAGCTGGTGACTGTCCTCTGGATCCATTTTAGTTCTCGTCTGCTCTTGCCTCATGAAGGACTCCGCCCCTACTCCCAACACATATTAATATCACCCATATTTACCTTTTTATTTGAGGGCAGCCTTTGCTTTGAGTCCCTCACGTCATTTCTTTTCATACTATCCTCACTTCCACCTCTACCCAGGCCTACTTTCAGCTAAGCTATTACGTAATGTAGCCTATTTCCTGGCCTGAGATCCCGAGATATCCCGGGATATGTTCTCAGAGTTGCTTCTTTATCTCCTTTCCAGATGCCCAGGGTGGAGACCAACAAGAGGAGCAGGGAGCAGCCTGATTTATTGCCCTCGGGCCCTTCTCGGCCCCCTCGTCCACACTCAGAGGCTCTGCAAGCTGAGAGACACCCAGGGGCCGGGAGCCACCGGCCAGCGCTGGCCCTTCCACTGGGCCCTCCACATTCGTGCCATCGGTGCCTGAAGATTCGATGAGCAGCGAATGCCTCTGAGGGCTGGCCAGGAAATCTGAACTCACCACAGACCATCAGCAAAAGGAGGGCCGGCCTTGGCCTCTTCTGCCCTCGCTCACCCCTTGGGCTTTCTTTGTGCTCCTATCAGGAGCCCGGTCCCTTAGGACCCCTCAGCCTCCCTGCAGTCTCAGCCCTGACTCAGGAGAGGCTGAAGGACTCACTCCCACTAGAACACAGAGGCTGCCCCGAGATGGGACGAGGGAGGGGAGGGATGGAGTGGATAAGCTGCTCCAAAGGATGATGCTGCAGAGTGGGGAGAATCGGGGCGTCTCTCAGAGGGTGAGCGGGCTTCCTGGGGCCCTGGAATTACAAGCTGCCCAGGCAAGCCTGGCCCTCAATGCCGACTGAGGGAGAGAAGGGCAAGAGGGAATAGATCTATTGAGAGCTTGCTACTGGGAGCCTAGGCTGTGACAGGGTCTTTCCACGTGGTCTAACCTTTGTTACAATGATCTTCTGGGTTGGGTTTGATGACTCCCAACTTATAGATGAGGAAACTGAGGCTCAGAGAGGCTAAGTAACTCAGCCATATTTTCACAGCAAGTGGTGGAGCTAAAACTTGAACCCAGGTGTATCTGATGTTTCCTTAGGAGGCGATGTTCCACACGCAGCCCTTTTCGTTCAAGTGTGGCGTGGATCCTTTTGCTTTCCTCCTGCTTCCTGGCTGCCTCCCTGCAGCTGGCTTGGACTGGAGCCTCTAGGGTTGGAGCTTTACCCTGTGCATGTGTGCATGTGTGTGTGTGTGTGTGTGTGTACGTGCATGTGTGCACACGTGCGTGTGTGTGCACGTGCATGTCTGTGTGTGTACGTGCGCCTGTGTGCATGCGTGCGTGTGTGTGCCTACATGTGTGTGTGCACGTGTGTGTACGTGCGTATCTGTGTGTGTATGTGCGCGTGTGTGTTTACGTGCCTGTGTGTTCTCACATACAGCCTGCATGGATGGTGTGGGAAGTACAGAGAGGAGGAGGAGGGCTTATCACTCTCAGATTTGCAGACTCTGACCAAATGTGGTGTCTGTGGGGTCTGCAGAGATGCCTTCTCTCCCCACCCCAGGCTCCTGTTGCTGTCCACCCTCTCTTCTCCTCCTCAAGTTCAGACTGCCAGGACCACTGTCCCAGGGCTGCCCCAGGGCTGCCCCAGGGCTTTGGTGTTGTGTGGCAGGCTCTGGTCTCGTTCCCCAAGTGGGCGGTAATTGCCAACGACACACATGTGGAGTAGTATCAAAACCAACTTTATTTTACTTAATTCCCCCTTCTTCTATGTGCTAAAAAGCTTTGGGGGAAAAAAGACTCTTCTAGAAAATTACACACTGCATCTCTTTTTCTGCTTCTCCTAGGAAGTTATTTAAGACGGAAATTAGAGCCCATAATTGCACATTTAATTACCCACCAAATGAATGGCATATTTAATGGAAATGGCAAAATCCTCCAACATGTGTAAGATTTCTAGTTCATGCATCTCTAGACGTGTTGCAAAATAATTCATTAATAGAGACGTGAGTTGCTGGGGCTTTCTCAGGTGAAAAAGTAAGGCCGGGGAATAGGGCTGAGGATGTGTGAGCTGATTAGCCAACATCCCTGCCCCCTGGGATGAAGAAAATGCAGAATTTGCTCCTAATGTGCTGGGAGGTGGAGGCTCCTCTTCACCGTGGGTGGGGCAGGGAAGCCAACACTGGGGTCAGGGGCCTGGGCAGGCTGCTCTTCGGCTGAGTGAGGAGAAGCAGGGGTGGCTAGCCCATCTCCAGCCCCCTGCCCAGCCCCAGATTCCCACAGCACCCATATTGCAGCCCAGGCAACCTGCAGAAGCAGCTGCGGGGTCGGGGAGACCTTGAGAAATGGCAGGCACAAGGGGAGTTTCTGAGGTAGTTACTGGGTGGCTGACACTATTACCTCTCACCCTCTACCAATGCTCTAGCTGTGTCCTCTCTGGCTTTGGCTCTAGGCTACTGTCATATTTTAGGTATGTTTGTTCATTCACTCAACCAGGCAGCGTTTATGGAACATCTGTTATTCGTGGAAAATCTGTTTGCTCATTCAACCACGCAAACAAGCAAACTTCTTATTAAATACTATTATTCATTCCTCATTCACTCATTTGTTTTAAGCAAAGAATGAACCAGCCAACATATATTGGATACCTATTGATTCACTTACTCACTTTCACTGTACTTTTTAGGTACAGTCAGCAACACTGTACCTACTGTTTGACCACCCACCCATCTACCCAACCATCAACCAACCAAACAACCGTTGATTATTAAATGCATATCCATTCATACAACCCATAAACATTATGAGCACATACTATATACTATGCATTGTGTAGACACTAGGGAAACAAAGATCAAGACACGGGTCCTGCCTTCAAGGAGCTTAGAGTCAAGTAATAATATTAATAACTGACATTTATTCAGCATTTAATATATATGCCCAGCACTGTGCTGAATGCTGTACATATATTATCTCGTTGCTATGCTAGGTACCATGAAGAAACAGGGATAGAGAATTTAAAGAAATTTCTCGGGAATTCCCTGGTGGTCCAGTGTTTAGGATTCCAGGCTTCCACTGAAGGGGGCCCGGGTTCGATCCCTGGTCGCAAGCCACGCAGCGCAGCCAAGAAATAACAAAGCGTTAGAAGATTTTAAACAAAAATTGCTCAGTGTTACACAGCTTTTGAATGATAGAGTTTCAGAGTTTGAACCGTGCTCCTAACCGTGACCTTGGCTCCGTGGGTGGGGTGTGTGTTGTGGGGTAAGATATACATTGCACATCCTATGGAGGAGGAAGAGAAGATGAATTGGCTCTGCCTGGAGGAAATAGAGGAGTTGGCATTTGTTCTGGATCTTAAAGAAGGCATGGGACTCTGTGAGCTAGGGAAAGGAAGGACAGACATCTTGAGCAGGACAGTGTTGGGAACTAGGGGATGCAAACACATAAAGACATGGTTTCTACCCTCCAGGAGCTTTCAGTCTAACAGCGAAAGTGATACACGGATACAGATAACTTCAGCACATGATCGGTGGGGATGGATTAAGATGCAATGGGCTGGAAAACAAGTGATGCCATTTCAGGCTCCAGTATGTGAGCAGTGAGGGAAGAAGAGTCTGGAAAGACAGAGTAGATTGTACAGGGACTTGAATGGCCACGTAGGGAGAGTAGGCTTTATTTAGCAGGCAGTGGGGAGCCACTGGAAGTTTTTGAGAGGGTAGAGTGCTAATTATGCTGTTTGTTCCCTAATTTGTACGAGGAGATGGATTCCCCGAAACTGCATCACCCAGCTCCCTTGCTGGCCAGCTTCTGGTTAGGCTCAGTCAATGGGGCACTGGTAGCTGAGCCAGGCGTGGGAAGAGAGAGAGGTCAAGAAACATCTCTTCTGCTCTGTCCTGCTGGTCCAGCTGTGTCCCTCCGGAAATCTGTATTTTTAGCATTCACCCTAGGTAATTCTAATATTCCAGTAAGTCTGGGAATCATTGATCTATACTGTTTACAGATCACTTTCTCATTTACTCTTGTAACTGAAAACAATATTCTTATCCCTATTTTACAGCTGAGTAAACTGAGGCTCAAAAGGGTTGTGATGTGCCCAGTGTCACCAAATTTTAAGTAGAATAGATGGGATTAAAACCTACGTTTCTGATTCCATTTTCATTTGTGGGAGAACCAGAACCAAGTTAGAAGACCTCTGCAAAGACTGAGTCATCATGTCATTTTCTGGAACCTGTTTCCTCTAATCTTTGCATTGCCAAATATCGCCCATGTATTCTCTAATGCCCATCTTCACTAGCATCTGTTCCACACAGTCCTCCATGGTTCCCCAGCTAATCATAATCTCATAATCCTGTGGCAAAACCCGGTTTGTATATACACATCTTCTCTCTTTGGTTTTCTCTAAACTTTAAGATGCAGTATGGAACAGTGGTTAGTGCATGGTTTCTGGAATCTGTGATCTCTTGGACTCAATAATCTCATTCACCCCCTCACTCAAACCTTGTGTCTCATCATCAGCTAGATGATGAGTGGTTCCATTTACGAAGCACCAGGACATCATTCTCTGACCACACCCCCCCATCCCTCCAGGTTTATAACTCACCATTTACAGATTCCTTGTTAGTAATTGCCCAATAAATTGCTATTTTCTTATTAGGGTGGTGAGGAGGAAGAAGAGCCGGCCAAATAGACAGAGATAATTCCTGGGGAGAGGAAAGAGCCCTGAGGGTAGAGGTTATTATGTCTTATCTCAGGCTGAGGCCAGGAAGGACCATTAGTGCAAACTATTACATTCCAGGTACTTAGTGATAGAATCCAATTTAATCTTCACAACAAAATCCTACGAATTTGTATGTTTGTTTTTATTTTGTTGAAATCAACTAAAGTTCAGAAAGGTAAGATTTCTTAACTCATGGTGGCAAAGTCAAGACTTGAGCTCCCATCTCTGTGACTTGGGAGCCCAGGCTCCATCTGCCATGCCCGTGACCTCTGACCCAGGAGTGCTGAGATGAAGAGCCCAAGGCAGAGGGACGACTGCAGGACAACAGGGTCTCGGGACACAAGCTATGCCTGAGGATCTCAGTTCCATTTTCCAGGTGGCTGGAGACTCTCTCTGCTACTGCCCCACCGCTGTTTTCTCCCAGGGGGCCCTGGGCAATGACTCAGCTGGGAGCTGTCCAGCCCCAAGCTCCAGACCTAGTGGGAGAGACTTCAAAGGTAGATAATGGCTTTCAAAATGTAATATGAACTTAATGCACTACTGTACTGTTACTAATGTAAGCCCCATTGTGTGTGTCTCTGGGACAGCCAATTACAGAAACTTACAAAAGAGAATGTCTAAGCTGAGGCAACTGTTACTTTTCTGAACAAAGGGGATGGGGTTTC
Source organism: Stenella coeruleoalba (assembly GCF_951394435.1). Classification (NCBI taxonomy): domain Eukaryota; kingdom Metazoa; phylum Chordata; class Mammalia; order Artiodactyla; family Delphinidae; genus Stenella; species Stenella coeruleoalba. The sequence continues at coordinate 89,853,455 of NC_137154.1, read as the reverse complement.
AGCCATCCGGCCAGGGGCTGGCCTCTGTGACCTCAGTAACTGTAGCTGAGATTCCAGGCTTCCAAGAAAATGTCAGGAAGAAGTTCCCCTTTATCCCCTCTGGAGAGGCACAGAGACCTGTGCTGAAGGTCCCTCTGTCGCCATGCCGCCCCAAGCCCCCAGCCCATCATGGTGGAACAAGGTTGGTAACATCTGCATGGGGATTTCTGTGTACACATGGGCTGAATTCTTCACGTTAGTAAAAAGGCATCTCAGAAGAAAGGAAAAAGGACTCATAATAAATATTCTTCAGGCTAAGTGATCAGAGGTAGTCATATTGCTGGCATCTGGGGACACTGAGTCAAGTCACAATTCAACCCTCATCTGACTGGTAGACAAAGAAAATGCTTAAAATATACTCAGATAGGGACTACACTTACCTCCCTTCCAATTTCTGACATGAATCTCCCCTCCCCTTCCCTCCCACACCAAAGCTGTCACTGAGGGGTTCCACTGGGATCCCTGCCGGGAGCCAACCTCCCTCCTCCTCTCTGTCACTCAAGGCACACTTCAACGCTTCTGCTCCAGAGGCAGCGTTCAAGGTTCTGGAGGAACCTTTCCCTGGAGGAAAGTGTGTGACCCACATCCCAGGGAAATGTTTGCCTCGTCACATCTGGGCTGCAGCCCCGTGCTCCTCTGAGATTTCTGAGGGCCACAAACTGAATCTCAAAGCAGCTTGTTTGGAATACTCATTTTGAAATATGATGGTGGGACCAAATCAATCTGTGCATCCAATGTTGAGAAATTCTCTCTTTGAGTATGTCAGCTTGGAGAGGTCCTTCCTCTGGGACTTGGGGGTCAAGGGCCTTTAGTGCTGTTGTATGACGTGGGGCCTTCGGGGTGTGTGTCTGTGTGAAGTGACTAGAACAGGTGAGAAGTGTTGGGTGCACAAGGAGAGTCTCTGTGTCCCCGGGATGGGCACACAGAGTGAAGAGAGCAATGGGTCTTGGGTTTATTCTCTGCTTTGCCAGCCCTGGCCTTCTGGGACTTGGGAATCAGCAGTAGAACAAAACCCTACAGCCCTGGTGGAGTCCATGTTGCAGTTTTGCTCAAGACCCGGCTGTGGTACCCAAGACCTTCCCACCCATCACCACTCCATCAATTTGTCCATCTTTCCATCCATCAAGCTTTATACTTTTTCCAAATTAGTCAAAAACATCGTTTTCAGGAGAGTCCAAACGTTGATGAAGGTTATAAGGCTCTTCATCCTGGCCCCTGTCTCCCCCTCCAGCCCTGTCTCTCCTGATGCTCTGCTTCACGGTCTACCCCCTGTTGAACTGGCCACTCTCTCACCTCCCATCTCTGGCACACCTTGCTCCCCCTGCCTCATATTCTACCCTTCAGCTTCAGCTCAGATGTCACTTCTTCCAGGAAGCCTTTCCTCACATCGGCTCCATTGCCCACATCTGGGTAAGTGTCCCTCCTCATCTGTGCTGCCCCATGAGGACACTTGTACCCTATAGGTGAGGCCATGAGTGTGAGCTCAGGTTGGACAGGTCTGTTCATGGTCTGTGTCTCTGGGTTTTAGTCCAGAGGCAGGAAGCTGGTAGCCTTGGCCAAGGCTGGTTCTTTGCTTCCACCTGGAGCCATCCAGGTGTCTGAAACCTCAGAGTGGTCCTGATCAGTGGGTCTCCCTAGAAGAGGCAGCTTCTAGCCATGAAGAAAACCTCAGATATTGATCTGTGGTTGGTCCTGGGTATCACAGGGGTCAGGGAGTTAGGGGTGGGGGTGGGGATGTGATTATTAATTTTATGTATCAACTTGACTGGGCCAAGGGATACCCAGAGAGCTGGCAAAACATTATTTCTGGGTGTGTCTGTGAGGATGCCAACAGAAGAGGTTAGCTTTTGAATTTGGTAGATTGAGTAAAGAAGATCATCCTCACCGATGTGAGTGGGCATCATCCAATCCACTGAGGACCTGAACAGAACAACAAGACAGTGGAAAGGTGAATTCACCCTTTGCTTGAACTGAGGCATCCACCTTCTCCTGCCCTCGGACATTAGTGCTGCTTGCCCTCAGGCTTTGAGACTCAGAGCGGGACTTACACTATCAACCCCCTAATTCACTGGCCTTCAGATCTGGACTGAATTATACCATTAGCTTTCCTAGCTCTTCAGTTTGCAGATGGCAGACTGTGGGACTTCTCAGCCTCCATAATTGATTTCAATCTCTCTCTCTCTCTCTCTCACTATCTATCTATCTATCTATCTATCTATCTATCTATCTATCTATCTATCTCCTACTGGTTCTGTTTCTCTGGAGAACCCTGACTAATGCAGAAGGGATATATATTCATCCTTCTGTGCATGTCTTAAGTCTGGTGTCAAGGTCAGTCCACCCCTCTCTGAGCTCTCCATTGAGGCAGGGTGGGGAGAGTTATCACACAGCCTCAACAGATGCTGGGGAGATGAAGGGGAAGAGCGTGAAAGTAGGAAATCCCAAGGAAGTATTCTGGGTAGGATTTTGGTGGGTGAGGCAGGCAATCTCATTGCCTGATGGCTTGTCTTTGTTGGTAAATGTACCCTCCCATTACATGTTTCCTGGGCCTTGGAGCTTATCTTCTCTGTCCAGGTGGAATTTCAAAGCCTGTTGGAGAAGAAAATCCTGGGACAGAAGCAGAAACATGTCACCAGTTTTTATGGAAGTCATCCCTGGAATTTTAATTACCTTATCTTCACACTATTATATATTTACATATCCTAATGACGAGATTACACATTTCAATTAGTATGTAATTATGAGTTCTATTACTTAAAGAAAAATACTTGGGGATAATTACACAATTATGAAATACAATTAGAAAATGACATATAATTAAATTTAGAAAAGCTTTTGAAACACTCCTCCTACCCTCCTAGCCTGCCCTCCTTTACAAAGATTTCTCGTATTTATTCTCTCTCCTCTCTGGAGCATTTTTTCAGGCCCTTCCTTGCTACTCCATTTGCTGGGAGTGCAGAAATGGAGGGAGTAGGATGGGACCTGGCAATTCCAGGGGCTGTGAATGTTGCAGGCAGGCTGGGCTTGACTGCAGCGAGAAGCAGATAGATTATGGGAGGTCATCTCTTACATGGCTATAGCGGTTAACCATTGTGGAAACACTTTCACTCTCCCAGTTCATTCAATCCCCAGCACCATCTTGTTGCAGGAAAGAAAGTGGGGTGCGAGAGGATGGTCATATCCCAGGTCTCAGGTGAGTCCCTGGGACGGGCCGCCAAGTGTGGGTTCTTGGCTTCATGCAGGAAAGAATTCAAGGGTGAGCCATAGTAAGTGAAAGAAGGTTTATTCAGGGAGATACACAGTCTATGGACAGAGTGTGGGCCATCTCAGAAGGCAAGAGTCCCCAGGGTATGGGTTTGTTAGTTTTTATAGGGATGTGTAATTTCATAGGCTAAGGAGTGGGAGGATTATTCCGACTATTTTGGGGAAGGGGCGAGGTCTTCCAGGAATTGGGCCACCACCCACTTTTTGGCTTTTTATGGTCGGCCTTGGAACTGTCATGGCTCCCGTGAGTGTGTTATTTAGCGTATGCTAATGTATTACAATGAGCGTATAATGAGGCCCAAGGTCTAGTGGAAGTCAACTCGTCCGCCATCTTGGACCTAGTTGGTTCTAACCAGTTTCTGTCGTGTCCTCGATGGCTGTCATTTAAAGGTTGTGCCCTGCCCCCTTCTTATCTCAATCTGATGAAGCAAGAAAGTGGGTTAAGTGTTCTTGCTTCCCTTTTGGAACTCTTTCCTTTGATCTCGATGTCTCCACGCTCCTGGATTTTGTATTTCGTTCTCTGATTTCCCTTCTCAGTCTTCTTCATTGCTAATTTACTATTTGGCTCTCAGATTAAATTGTACTGCTCTCCACAGCTTCAGCCTCTCTCCTTTCTTCTCTGGCATTTCAAATGGGATGTAGGGAGCGGGTAGGGTGAGGTTGGGTGGTAGCCAAGAAGGCAGCCAGATGGTGCTAGGAAGCCTCTGTGGAAGAGACTGGCCACTGTTTATACCCCCAGTTTCCCTTTCCCTGGGGCCCATACTTAAGATATCTTTCCCAGAATTCCCTGCTGTTATTATGGCATGGTAACTGTGGGCAGAAGTAAGGTACCCTACTTCCAGGCTTGGACCATAAAACTTCCCTCTCCATCCTCTACTTCCTCTTCCATCATTGGCTGGCTGAGTGTTGATGTCCAGGATTGCCTTGAAAGTCACTTTGAAGAAGGCAAGGACCCCAGCATCTCTACAGCACAGCACTCATATCACTCTCCTTGTGCTACTACGTAGTGTTTGAGCAAGGAAAACTTTAGTTGTATTAAATCATTGAAATTTCTAGGTTTATCTGTTATAACACCTTGTAAACGAACACAGCCTTACTAATATGAAATACAACTTGAACCCTAATATTTGGATTTGCAGTATTTTTATTTTCTTTTCTGGTAGGTCTAAGTAGGAAGCCATCTTAATGCAGAAGTTGGTAAACGATAAAGCGCCATGTAAGTGTGAGTTATTACACCTACACGTGTGTCTGAGGAGCCTTATTTAACACCTATTTTTGCCTAAAATGAGGCTCTTCTTAAAGCTGCTCATCCCCCAGAAGTCCCAAATTGCACAAGAAAATGCTATTGCTCTGATGGGGTCAAAGGTCTTTGGTTGCTTCTTGATTCCTCTTGGCAAGTGAGGCATAGATCATTTCTAGTTAAGTGGACCGTTTGCCTACATGTGAAGAGTTTTAGCCTCTTCTTTGCTCCCCACTGTACGCACCTCCAAACTTTTCCACCTCTCCTTCAAGCTAAATGATCCCAAACCCCCAATTCCAGACTCTTGCCATGAGAGTGGGCAGTCCCAGTGGGGGCTGAGATGTGCTGGAGGTCACCCAGAAGTCCCTAAGCAGGGCCTGAGCTGGAGCTGGCTCCTCAGGATATCTCAACCCCAGGGTAGAAACTACTCCGGGCACAGAGGCAGGGCTTTGCCTTTCATGGTCAGCAGAGCAGGCAGCAGACAGGCCCTGTAGGAAAGTCATCAACTGCATTGACAGTAGCTCAGGCCACTTGCTCCCCAGGGATGCCTAGAGTAGCCCAGGCAGCCTCACTGTGGCCATCTGCTGACTGAGGGCAGGAGAGGTGGACTGGCCTCTTGGGATTGGGGGGATGGTGGTGGAGCAGTACGGAGAGGGGCTCTTGTCATCTTTTATAAACATAGACTCAACCTTAGCTGATGGGGTTCAGTTTCACACAGGATCAGCCTGGGGGCGGCTGCAGGAAGGAGCCCAGTCTGTGTGCAGTGTCGTCCCTTCTCTCCAGGGAAGGCTGGGGGGCCTGGCCTTTCCCTGGAATTGGAGGAGGTGAAGGCTCTCCCTTCACGGGTAGATTTTAGGGAATCTTGGGCTTTGCAGGCCTTTAGCTGGCTTCCTGTAATGACACTCAGAGAATATTAAAGAACCCCTCCTATCTTCCATCTCCTACCTTTGTTGTTTTTAATTTTTTATCAATTGCCATGATACCAATGCTGTGCATCCAGGATAACAAAGGGCCCAAGATCAAGGTGCTGCTTCTAAGAGAAATGATCTAAATTGCAGATCTGATCATATCATTTATTCCTCAGCTCTGTCTTCTTTGCTTGCCCCATTCAGACTCTCCAGATCCCTTTAGGAGAAGATCCAGACTCCACAATGCACCTATAACCCCCCAGCCAGCTGCTGTCTCCTTCTCCAGACTCATCTTTCACCAACCCGCCTCCTCCTTCCTTTCTGTTCCAGCTAACCTGAGCTTCGTTCAATGTCACAGAATATGGCAACTCTCTTGTCGCCCCCAGGCCTCAGGGCGAGCTGTCTGGAGCACCCACTATTCCTGCTTCCCCCGACCAGCTCCTTCTTCTCCTTCAGCTCTCAGTTTAGACCTGACTTCCTCCACAACCTCCTCCTGCCATGGGCCTTAGGTCTTTCTCCTCTGTGCACACGCAACACGTCAACCCGTGTGTCTCCGAGATAACGTAGCAAATGTTTTATGATCACATAGAACAGTATTTCCCCATTAAAACAGTCTAACAGGGACTGCTGTAACCCCTGACATGTCTTAGGTGCTGAAAGAAAGAAAGAATGAATGAATCAATCAACGAATGCGTGCAAAGCTGTCCGGCTTTTGAAAGACCCAAGAGGTGGTGTCAACTAACATCTATGCTTCCTGGTGCCGTAGTTTGTAGGTTTCACCTCCCTTGCTCTGCCATTGACCTACCATCTCTCTTCATACAGAGCCATCGTGCCACTGGAGGGAACGTCAGCCTCTTCAGGGGCTCTTGGAAGCTCTGAAATGGAGTGGTTTTTGTTTGGTCTCTTAGTATTTGTGGAAGCAAGGCACCCCTTGGGAGGACATTGTTTTTAGGCTTCAGAATAATGGCTTGCAGAGACTCCCCAAGGTGGACTTAGAACAGAACAACACCCTGGGTTTTTCCCCCCATTTTATATTTTTCTGCTTCCTACGAGTTGATGAAATCTTTTGAATTCTGCTGCAAGCTGCTGGGGGGAGAGTGGTCCTGTCTCTTCCCCAGGGTTACCCTGCTGGCTGAGCTTCTGAGCAGGGAGGGGGTGGGCTGGGCGGAGGCTCAGGGCTGGCTATGCAGCTCTCAGCCCTGCCTCTGCGGTGGGGTGGAACAGCTGTTCCCCTGAGGGTGGCTGGAAAAGGAAACACCGTTGACATTCTGGTGAAGACTAAGGTAACTGGCCCCTGAGGAAATTTCAAAGCTAGCCCAGGAGGGAAGTAGGGAATGTAGTCACACAGGATGACACTTATTTGAAACACTTGATCCTCCCAAATTCGTGGTGCTGGCCTTGCCCCTGGATGTGTTCTTCAATTTGTCAAACTTGCTACGTTTTGGTTCCAGGTCCCTGCAGGCAGCAGGCTTACCCCGTGCTTGATTTTGAACTGAAGAGTCAGTCTGGTGTTTGAGCTTCATGTCTGGTGGAGAAAATATTGAACATGTACCGGTTTGTCTGCTTTTTAATCAAATTTAGTACGGATTTTATTATGGCATGACGTGATCTGAGTGCACACAACCAGTGCCTACGAACGCAAAACATAAGCTACAGGACAAATGGTTGTCAATCTGCTCTCCATCTCTGTCTTTTTGGTTTAATGTGATGGGATTAAATAACAATTTCCTGTGTGATCCCAGGAATGCCTGTATCTGAGATGAGTTTGGGAAATAGTCTTAAAGAATCAAGAAAAAAGAATGACTTCTATTTAGTGATATATTGTTTTATCTCATTTTATAGAGGAGGAAACTGAAGACCAGAAAGGTTAAGTAAATTGCCCGAGATCACACAGCTCGCGAGGGCAGAGCTAGGATTCAGAAGCAGATCCGCTCTATCCTATGTACTGTGCTCTTTCCTGAATACCACAGTTGTCTCCGGAAGATCCTCTCAGGTTGACCTGGGTGTTTCTTTGTTTTACACACATACTGCTCATCTTTCTGTCTCTATACCTGTGGAAACACAGTTTGCCAACCAAGAAGGACCTTTCTGCTATTCTAGTCTTTGTGAACATAGATCTCACCATCGTCACCTTCCTTCCTCTTCCAACATCCCCTCCCAACACCCTGTCAGGCTTCTGTCCTTCTCCTGACACCCAGGTGTAAGACTTTAATATTTTTCCTCCTTTACCTCTATCCAGTTATCACTTTTCGTCTATATTTTTCCCAATACATTTCTTTCCTCTGTTTTTCTCCAATTCCACTGCTATTTTTCCAGGTCTTCATAATCTCTGAATCCTTGTAAATCTCTGAAACTGGGCTTACTGACACTGTCAGTTTCTTCCCCATGTCACCTACTGTGAGATTCTGGACAATGTATGTCATGGTCTCTGCCCCCGCGCCCCCCTGCCCCCGCCCCCCCCCACCCCCCCGACACAGCACTCCTAAAACCCTTGTAAATTCCTAAGTAATAAGATCAACAGAAGCATCTTTTGTTCTAATGAGAAGACTCTGAATGGGCTTCTTGATGGTTCCTGGATGCGGGCTGGTCACCGGAAAGACCAAGCAGTGATTAGAAGCCTGGAATTTTCAGCCCTGTGCTGACCCCCACCCCACTTTTCTGGAGAGGGGAGAGGGGCTGGAAATGGAGATAATAATTGATCATGCCTATGTGAGGAAGCCTCCATAAAATCCCAATAGTATGGGGTTCAGAAAACTTCCAGGTTCCCACATGCTGGGAAAGTGACTCACCCTAATTCCATGGGGTCAGAAGCTTCTGCACTGAGGACACTCCCAGACCTCACCCGCTGTATCTCTTCATCTGTATCCTTTATCAGATGCTTTAATAAACCGCTGAACATAAGTGTTTCTCTGAGTTCTGCGAGTCGCTCTAGCAAGTTAATCGAACCTGAGGAGGGGCTCCTGGGTATCTCTGATTTATAACAGATCTGTCAGGAGCACAGGTGATAACCTGGACTTGTGACTGGCACGGGAGGTGGGCAGAAAGGGCAGTCCTGTGAGACTGGGTCCTCAACCATGGGGCCTGATGCTATCTCCAGGTGGATAGTATCAGAGTTGAGTTAAACCATAGGACCACCCAGCTGGTGTCACAGAGAATTGCTTGGTGGGGGGAAATCCCCCCGCATCTGTTGTCATTAAATTATAAGTGTGGAAGTAGTGTGGGAGTAAAAGAGAAACACAGAGGAGAACTGAGTCTTCCTCTATTCAGGAGGAAAGGACTGAAGCTTTTCCAATACATCTACCCTGTACTTAATAAGGACTTTATCCTCCAAAAATAATTTTGCTGTCACTCCAGGCTCTAAAATCCTACCAAGTCCAAATTTCTTATGCCACGCCCTCCCAAAGGGAGCCTCAGTGAGTCCACAGGTTCGTTAAAAAATAATAAATGATAACAAACCCATTTGTGTCTAAAAACTACTGCACAAACAAACAGCTAAGCTATTTGGACATTCCATTCAATATTTGGACTCATACTTTAACAGACTGTCTTCAACATAATGTCAGTGTTGATAAAAATCAGAGTGAATTTGGACATAAACACTTCTCTTATAACACAACACTTTAATATTTATTCAGTTTCTTTTCTTAGAAACCAATTTCTATGTAATTCTGATTTTTGTAATGTTCACTATCCAGCTTTCACAAGTGTCGTTTATATGTACTCTTTGCTATTTCAAGAAAAGGTTGATTTTCACTTTATATTCCTCTTTTATTTTTTTGCGGTACGCGGGCCTCTCACTGTTGTGGCCTCTCCTGTTGCGGAGCACAGGCTCCGGACGCGCAGGCTCAGCGGCCGTGGCTCACGGGCCGAGCCGCTCCGCGGCATGTGGGATCCTCCCAGACCGGGGCACGAACCCGTGTCCCCTGCATCGGCAGGCGGACTCCCAACCACTGCGCCACCAGGGAAGCCCTATATTCCTCTTGAGATAAGAGTTCCAACCTAGTACAATCGTACCGAGTTAAGTATATAAAATAAGGGCATTAATTCTAACAACAAATCTATAATCAGCATTTATATTTAAAAAAATCTTTGGCTGTTTCAGGAAGTGTCTGAATACTGAATATATCACCACCCCTCCCACAAACATTTGCAAATAATTACTTATTGGATTACTGTGACAATTCTCTAGCCTCAGATAAAATTTTCATCTCTATTGTAATGCAGAACTTTAATTCACCAGTTGTGAAACTAGTTTACACACATAGAATCATGACTTTAAATATTTTCTGGCAGAAGGCCATTCTGTTCATGGAGTGACCCTGAGTAATATAATATACAAGCAATGACGTTCCCTCACTCTTGTCTCAAATGCTCAGAGAATCTCACCTTTTCTGGGTTCTTGGGCTGGATGCTAGCTTGGACTGTAAGTTGGTCAGAGCTATCTAGCCACTGAAACTAGTACTAGCCCCTGTAACTACAATCCTCCGATCTCAGAGGCTTGGCAGCATAAAAGTCTCTGTCGATGGGGTTGGGTTATGCTACTGTGCATCTCCCCTCCAGGTGGTGACTCAGGCACCCAGCGAAGCTCCTTCTATTTTGTGGTTCTGCCAGCCTTTCACGTGGCACATTTGGTGTGGTGCTTGCTGGATGCTGGGTCTGGAAGTGGCACACATCACCTTCTCCTATATCCTGTTGGCCAGAACTCTGTCACCTGACTGATCTACAGCAAGGGGTCTGGGACATGACAAGGAACACACAAATTGGGCGAGGCCTGCAGCTTCAAAAACTGGGCAAACAAGTTCACCTCTGGGGTGGGTTGGGAGGGTTGGACATCATAGAATCATGAAGTCATGGCAGCTAAGGTGGGACTATTTCACTTTCTAAGTCTTAATTAGAAGATTGAATTCCCTGAAAGCTCAAAGAGAAGGTCAGAAACCTGAAATTTTTGTCTAGCTGGCAGCCCATCGGTCCAGATGAGGTCTACCTAAAGGTTTTTGACAAAGTTTAAAAAAACTTTTAATTAAGTAATACAAAACTCATGAACAGGAAAAATAAGGTGCAATGTTTATGCTAAGAGGCTTAGATCAATAATTTTAAAATTTATTTATTTAAAATTTAATATAATCAATTATGCCATTTTGAGCTCTTCATGTTTCAATCCGCTGAAGCTCTCCTTCTCTAAATTTAACGTGCATGAGAATTACCTGGGTATCTTGTTAAAGTGTAGATTCTGACTTAGTAGGGCCTGAGGTTCTACATTTTTAACAAGCTTTTAGGTCATGCCCATGTTGCTGGTCTGAGCAAAACACTAAGTAGCAAGTCACCAAAGTGGAAAAGGGAACAGGGCATTATAAAAGCTCACTGACCAAAAAAAAAAAAAAAAAAAAAACAGTTATGAATGTTCTTAACTCTCTTTTGAGTCATATTGCATTTTAGTACATATGTGCATGCTAATAGAGACACAGCATAGCATCATGTATAAAATAAGTGCTCTGGAATTAGTAAGACTTGGGCATAAATCCTGGCACTGCCGTGTATTGGCTCTGAAACCTTGAGTCACTGAACCCTCTGTGTCTCGGGCTCCTCCACGAAGAACGATGAACAATATCGGGTCAAATGATTGCTGTGAGATTTAAATGAAAGTCTCTGGCACAGAATTCACAATGAACAAGTGAGGTTATTATTCTCAGCACACCTTTGATGGCAACGAAACAATAATATGCCTAGCATGCAGAAAATGTTCTGATATGGCCCTAGATTTAAAAAATCAAACCCATCATGTCCCTGACCAGAATGTTCCTTGGTCCTTCTGGTCTTGGGTAACTGAGTCAACTTCTCCCATCCCCAGTTATAGGATTCTGTTTTGAGTTCTAGGACAGAGTTCGATTGAAGCATCCAGAACCTCTTGGCTTTGCCTCTTTCAGCCTGAGTCACAATCTTTCATATACTGTATTTGACTGATGGCTGTGTCTCTGAACACAGTCCTAGAGTCCTGTTTCTGGGAACACATGTAACAAGTGTATGGCTTTTTATGCAAGACTCCATAGGCTCACCCCTTGGGTTTTGTAACCCACTTGTCCAATTAAAAATTTCATTTTCGATTTTTTAAGTAACATGAAATTATATGTTCCTTACTAAACCCCTCCCAAAAGAACATTACTGAAAAGGCTAACGTCTCTTTCAAACCCAGTTCCTCTTACCTCACTCCTCACCCCTAAAGCAATCAGCGTTATGAGTTTGACCTCTCTCTCCTCAATTTTTAAAATTCCAGTTTTATTGGGATACAATTGACATACAGCGTTGTGTAAGTTTCAGGTGTACAGCATGAGGATTTGACTCACATCCATCATGAGATGATTATCACAGTAGTTTAGTGAAGGTTCATCATCTCATACAGATACAAAACTGAAGAAATAGGAAATTTTTTGTGTGATGAGAACTCTTAGGATTTATTCTCTTAACTTTCATATATAACATACAGCAGGGTTAATTATATTTATCATGCTGTATATTACATCACTGGTACTTCTTTATTTTTTAACTGGAAGTTTATAGGAACTTTTGACTTCCTTCGTCCAATTCCCCTTCCTCTTTACCCCCACCTCTGGTAACCACAAACATGACCTCTTTTCCTGTGAGCTTGTTTGTATGTTTGTTTGTTCTTGAGTATAACTGAGCTACAACACTATGTTAGTTCCTGTTACACAACATAGTGATTTTTTTCTACATATCTCAAAATGATCATCACAGTAATTCTAGTTACAATAGGTCACCATACAAAGATATTACTGAATTATTGACTATACTCCCAACGCTGTACATTTCATACCTGTGACTCATTTATTTTGCAAGTGGAAATTTGTACCTGTTAATCTCCCTCACCTATTTCTTTCCTCTCCCCACTCCTCTCTCTTATGGCAGCCATCAGTTTGTTCTTTGTATCTATAACTGTTTCTGCTTCGTTATATTTGTTCATTAGTTTTATTGTTTAGATTCCCCATAAAAGTGCAATTATAAAGTATTTGTCTTTCTCTGTCTGACTTACTTCACTTAGCATTATGCCCTCTAGGTCCATCCATGTTGCTGCAAATGGCAGAATTTCATTCTTTTTTATGGCTGAGTAAAATTCCATTACATATATATCACATCTTCTTTAACCATTCATCTATTGATGGTCACTTGAGTTGCTTCCATATCTTGGCTATTATAACTAATACTGCAATGAACATGGGATTGCAGATACCTCTTCGATAACCTGTTTGCATTTCCTTTGGATATCTATCCAGAAGTGGGATGGCTGGATCACACAGTAGTTCTATTTTTAATTTTTTGAGGAATCTCCGTACTGTTTTCCACAGTGACTGCACCAATTTACATTCCCATCAACAGTTTATGAAGGTTCTCTTCTCCATATCCTTGACAACATCTGCTATTTGTTATATTTTTGTTAATAGCCGCTCTTAGAGGTGTGAGGTGGTATCTCATTGTGGTTTTGATTTGCATTCCCTGGATGATTAGTGATGTTGAGCACCTTTTCATGTGCCTGTTGGCCATCTGTATGCCTTCTTTGGAAAAATATCTATTTAGGTCTCTTGCCCATTCTTTGATCAGTTTGTTTGTATTTTTGATATTGACTTGTAAGGGCTGTTTATATATTTTGAATACTAACCCCTTATCTGGCATATCATTTGCAAATATCTTCTCCCATTAAGTAGGCTGTCTTTTTGTTTTGTTGATGGTGTGATCCCCTTTGGGTTGATCCTGTATGGGACTCTCTGTGCTTCCTGAACGTAGATGTCTGTTTCCTTTCCCAGGTTAGGAAAGTTTTCAGCTGTTATGTCTTCAAATATGTTCTCTGCTCCTTTCTCTCTCTCTTCTTCTGGGATCCTATATTGCAAATATTAGTATGCTTGATGTTGTTCCAGAGGTCTCTTAAACTGTTCTCAAGTCTTTTTATATTTTTTTTCTTTTTTCTGTTCAGCTTCAGTGATTCCCACTACTCTGTCTTCCAGCTTACTGATACATTCCTGTGTATCATCGAATCTACCGTTGATGCCTTCTGGTGTATTTTTAAAATTTCAGTTATTGTATTCTTCAGCTCTGCTTAGTGCTTCTTTATATCTTCTAACACTTTGTTAAACTTATCTCTGTGTTCATCCTATCTATCTTATATTCTCTCAAGTTCTTTTAGCATCTTTACAAATGTTATCTTGAACTCTTTATTGGGTAGGTTGCCTATCTGCACTTCACTTAGTTTTTCTTTTTTTTTAACATCTTCATTGGAGTATAATTGCTCTACAATTGTGTGTTAGCTCCTGCTTTATAACAAAGTGAATCAGCTATACACATACATATATCCCCATATCTCTTCCCTCTTGGGTCTCCCTCCCTCCCACCCTCCCTATCTCACCCTTCCAGGTGGTCACAAAGCACCGAGCTGATCTCCCTGTGCTATGCGGCTGCTTCCCACTAGCTATCGATTTTACATTTGGTAGTGTATATATGTCCATGCCACTCTCTCACTTTGTCCCAGCTTACCCTTCCCCCTCCCAGTGTCCTCAAGTCCATTCTCCAGTAGGTCAGTGTCTTTATTCTTGTCCTGCCCCTTGGTTCTTCACATTTTTTTTTATATGCCATATATATGTGTTAGCATACAGTATTTGTTTTTCTCTTTCTGACTTACTTCACTCGTATGGCAGACTCTTAGTCCATCCACCTCACTACAAATAACTCAATTTCTTTTCTTTTGATGGCTAAGTAATATTCCATTGTATATATGTGCCACATCTTCTTTATCCGTTCATCTGTCGATGGACACTTAGGTTGCTTTCATGTCCTCGCTACTGTAAATAGAGCTGCAATGAACATTGTGGTACATGACTCTTTTTGAATTATGGCTTTCTCAGGGTATATGCCCAGTACTGGGATTGCTGGGTCGTATGGTAGTTCTATTTTTAGTTTTTTAAGGAACCTCCATACTGTTCTCCATAGCGGCTGTGTCAACTTACATTCCCACCAACAGTGCAAGAGGGTTCCCTTTTCTCCACACCCTCTCCAGCATTTATTGTTTGTAGATTTTTTGATGATGGCCATTCTGATTGGTGTGAGGTGAAACCTCATTGTAGTTTTGATCTGCATTTCTCTAATGATTAATGATGCTGAGCATTCTTTCATGTGTTTGTTGGCAATCTGTATATCTCCTTTGGAGAAGTGTCTATTTAGGTCTTCTGCCCATTTTTTGATTGGGTTGTTTGTGTTTTTGATATTGAGCTGCATGAGCTGCTTGTAAAGTTTGGAGATTAATCCTTTGTCCATTGCTTCATTTGCAAATATTTTCTCCCATTCTGAGGGTTTCTCCCATTCTTTTCATCTTGTTTATGGTTTCATTTGCTGTGCAAAAGCTTTTAAGTTTCATTATGTCCCATTTGTTTATTTTTGTTTTTATTTCCATTTCTCTAGGAGGTGGGTCAAACAGGATCTTGCTGTGATTTATGTCATAGAGTGTTCTGCCTATGTTTTCCTCTAAGAGTTTGATAGTGTCTGGCCTTACATTTAGGTCTATAATCCATTTTGAGTTTATTTTTGTGTATGGTGTTAGGGAGGGTTCTAATTTCATTCTTTTATATGTAGCCATCCAGTTTTCCCAGCACCACTTATTGAAGAGGCTGTCTTTTCTCCATTGTATATTCTTGCCTCCTTTATCAAAAATAAGGTGACCATATGTACGTGGGTTTACCTCTGAGCTTTCTATCATGTTCCATTGATCTATATTTCTGTTTTTGTGCCAGTACTATGTTATCTTGATTACTGTTGCTTTGTAGTATAGTCTGAAGTCAGGGAATCTGATTACTCCAGCTCCATTTTTTTCCCTCAAGACTGCTTTGGCTATTTGGGGTCTTTTGTGTTTCCATACAAATTGTGCAATTTTTTGTTATAGTTCTGTGAAAAATGCCATTGGTAGTTTGACAGGGATTGCATTGAATCTGTAGATTGCATTGGGTAGTAGCATTATTTTCACAATGTTGATTCTTCCAATCCAAGAACATGATATATCTCTCCATCTTTTTGTATCATCTTCAATTTCTTTCATCAGTGTCTTATAGTTTTCAGCATACAGATCTTTTGTCTCCTTAGGTAGGTTTATTCCTAGGTAGTTTATTCTTTTTGTTGCAATGGTAAATGGGAGTGTTTCCTTAATTTCTCTTTCAGATATTGCATCATTAGTGTATGGGAATGCAAGAGATTTCTGTGCATTAATCTTGTATCCTGCTAATCTACCAAATTCATTGATTAGCTCTAGTAGTTTTCTGCATCTATTGAGATGATCATATGGTTTTTCTTCTTCAATTTGTTAATATGTTTTGTCACATTGATTGATTTGCATATATAGAAGAATCCTTGCATTCCTGGGATAAACCCCACTTGATCATGGTGTATGATCCTTTTAATGTGCTGTCGGATTCTGTTTGCTAGTATTTTGTTGAGGATTTTTGCACCTATGTTTATCAGTGATATTAGCCTGTAGTTTTCTTTCTTTGTGACATCTTTGCCTGGTTTTGGTATCAGAGTGGTGGTGGCCTCATAGAATGAGTTTGGGAGTGTTCCTCCCTCTGCTATATTTTGGAAGAGTTTGAGAAGGATAGGTGTTAGCTCTTCTCTAAATGTTTGATAGAATTCACCTTGAAGCCATCTGGTCCTGGGCTTTTGTTTGTTGGAAGATTTTTGATCACAGTTTCAATTTCAGTCCTTGTGATTTGTTTGTTTATATTTTCTATTTCTTCCTCTTTCAGTCTCGGAATGTTGTGTTTTTCTAAGAATTTGTCCATTTCTTCCACATCGTCCATTTTATTGGCATATAGTTGTTTGTAGTAATATCTCATGATCCTTTGTATTTCTGCAGTGTCAGTTGTTAGTTCTCCTTTTTCATTTCTAATTCTATTGATTTGAGTCTTCTCCCTTTTTTTCTTGATGCATCTGGCTAATGACTTATCAATTTTGTTTGTCTTCTCAAAGAATCAGCTTTTAGTTTTATTGATCTTTGCTATTGTTTCCTTCATTTCTTTTTCATTTATTTCTGATCTGATCTTTATGATTTCTTTCCTTGTGCTAACTTTGGTTTTTTTTGTTCTTCTTTCTCTAATTGCTTTAGGTGTAAAGTTAGGTTGTTTGTTTGAGATGTTTCTTGTTTCTTGAGGTAGGATTGTATTGCTATAAACTTCCCTCTTAGAACTGCTTTTGCTGCTTCCCATAGGTTATGGGTCATCGTGTTTTCATTGTCATTTGTTTCTAGGCATTTTTTGATTACCTCTGATTTCTTCAACGATCTCTTGGCTATTTAGTAGTGTATAGTTTAGCCTTCATGTGTTTGTATTTTTTACAGATTTTTTCATATAATTGATATCTGGTCTCATAACTTTGTGGTTGGAAATGATATTTGTTTTTGGATGGAATGTCCTATAATATCAATTAAGTTCATCTTGTTTAACGTACAATGTATCATTTAAAGCTTGTGTTTCCTTATTTATTTTCATTTTGGATGATCTGTCCATTGGTGAAAGTGGGTTGTTAAATCTCCTTGCTATGACTGTGTTACTGTCAATTTCCCCTTTATGGTTGTTAGCATTTGCCTTATGTATTGAGGTGCTCCTATGTTGGGTGCATAAATATTTACAATTGTTATATCTTCTTCTTGGATTGATTCCTTGATCATTATGTAGTGTCCTTCTTTGTCTCTTGTAATAGTCTTTATTTTAAAGTCTGTTTTGTCTAATACGAGAATTGCTACTCCAGTTTTCTTTTGATTTCCATTTGCATGGAATATCTTTTTCCATCCCTGCACTCTCAATCTGTATGTGTCCCTAGGTCTGAAATGGATCTCTTATGGACAGGATATATACAGGTCTTGTTTTGTATCCATTCAGCCACTCTGTGTCTTTTGGTTGGAGCATTTAATCCATTTACATTTAAGGTAATTATTGATATGTATGTTCCTATTACTATTTTCTTAATTGTTTTGGGTTTGTTATTGTAGGTCTGTTCCTTCTCTTGTGTTTCCTGCCTAAATGTTCCTTTAGCATTTGTTGTAAAGCTGGTGCTGAATTCTCTTAGCTTTTGCTTGTCTGTAAAGGTTTTAATTTTTCCATTGAATCTGAATGACATCCTTGCTAGGTATAGTAATCTTGGTTGTAGGTTTTTCCCTTTCATCACTTTAAATATGTCCTGCCAGTCCCTTCTGGCTTGCAGAGTTTCTGCTGAAAGATCAGCTGTTAACCTTATGGGGATTCCCTGGTATATTATTTGTTGTTTTCCCTTGCTGCTTTTAAAATTTTTTGTTTGTATTTAATTTTTGATAGTTTGATAAATAAGCGTCTTGGTGTGTTTCTCCTTGGATTTATCCTGTATGGGACTTTTTGAGCTTCCTGGACTTGATTGACTATTTCCTTTCCCATATTAGGGAAGTTTTCAACTATAATCTCTCAAATATTTTCTCAGTCCCTTTCTTTTTCTCTTCTTCTTCTGGGACCCCTATTATTCGAATGTTGGTGTGTTTAATGTTGTCCCAGAGGTCTCTGAGACTGTCCTCAATTCTTTTCATTCTTTTTTCTTTATTCTGCTCTGCGATAGCTATTTCCACTGTTTTATCTTCCAGGTCACTTATCCATTCTTCTGCCTCAGTTATTCTGCTATTGAATCCTTCTAGAGAATTTTTAATTTCATTTATTGTGTTGTTCATCATTATTTGTTTGCTCATTAGTTCTTCTAGGTCCTTGTTAAACGTTTCTTGTATTTTCTCCATTCTCTTTCCAAGACTTTGGATCATCTTTACTATCATTACTCTGAATTCTATTTCAGGTAGACTGCCTATTTCCTCTTCATTTGTTTGGTCTGGTGGGTTTCCCCTTGCTCCTTCATCTGCTGTGTGTTTCTCTGTCTTCTCATTTTGCTTAATTTACTGTTCTTGGGGTCTCCTTTTCACAGGCTGCAGGTTTGTAGTTCCCGTTGTTTTTGGTGTTTGCCCCCCGTGGCTAAGGTTTGTTCAGTGGGTTGTGTAGGCCTCTTGGTAGAGGGTACTGTTGCCTGTGTTCTGGCAGATGAGGCTGGATCTTGTCTTTCTGGTGGGCAGGACTGCATGAGGTGCTGTGTTTTGGAGTGTCTGTGACCTTATTATGATTTTTCGGCAGCCTTTCTGCTGATGATTGGGTTTGTGTTCCTGTCTTGTTAGTTGTTTGGCATAGGGTGCCCAGCATTGTAGCTTGCTGTTCATTGAGTGGAGCTGGGTCTTAACATTGAGATGGAGAGCTCTGGGAGAGCTTTCACCCTTCAATATTACATGGAGCCCAGAGGTCTCTGATGGAGCAATTTCTGAACTCGGCTCTCCCATCTCAGAGGCACAGGGCTGACACCCAGCTGGAGCACCAAGACCCTGTCAGCCACCTGGAGTTCTGGAGGCGAGAATCATGCTCAAGGTGCCAGTAGGGTTGGCTTTTGCGAGAGTTCTCTTCTCAGCTTGCAAACGGTGGCCTCCTTGCTGTGTCTTCACATGGCCTTTCCCCTTGCAGCACTCTGGATAACACTCATATCATTCCTGTTAATAATCCACCAGACACAATACGGGTCCCGCCCAGGCCCCTGTAGGTTGTTTTTATTTTCTTAGTGGTTTCCTTTGCTTTTCAAAAGCTTTTAAGTTTAATTAGGTCCCATTTGTTTATTTTTGCTTTTATGTCTTTTGCCTGAGGAGACAGATCTCAAAAAACTTTGCTATGGTTTATGTCAAAGTGTTCTGCCTATGTTCTCTTCTAAGAGTTTTATGGTTTCTGGTCTTACATTTAGGTCTTTAATCCATTTTGAGTTTATTTTTGTATGTGGTGTGAGGTAATGTTTTACATGTAGCTTTACAGTTTTCCCACACCACTTATTGAAGAGATTGTATTTTGTCCATTGTATATTCTTGCCCTGTTTGTCAGAGATTAATTGGCCATAGGCTGTAGGCATATTTCTGGGCTCTGTAATTTTTTTCATTGATCTATGTGTCAGTTTTTGTGCCAGTACCATTCAGTTTTACTAAACGGTTTACTTTTTATTTTTACTCTTGTTGTTTTTATTTAGTAGTGGTATATATAGGATCTTTAAATTTTTATTTTATTTTATTTTTTGAGGTATAGTTGATATACAATATTATGTAAGTTTCACGTGTACAACATAGTGATTCACAATTTTTTAAATTTATATTCCATTTCTAGCTATTATAAAATATTGGTTATATTCCCTGTGTTGTACTGTATTTCCTTATAGCTTATTATTTTATACATAATAGTTTGTACCTCTTAATGCATTACCCCTTACACCGTGCCCCTTCTGCCTTCCATCTCCCCGTTGGTAACCACATGTTTGTTCTCTATGTCTGTGTGTCTATTTCTTTTTTGTTATATTCACTCATTTTAATAGAATAAAGGAAAAATTTGACCATTCAAATAGATGCAATAAAAGCATATGTTAAAATCCAGTACTCTTTCAAGATTTAAAAAAACCCACTCTTAGTAGGTAATTATTAGAGAAGGGATAGGTGTCTTCTTACCTCGATCAAGGATACTTCTAAAAGACCTATCTCAAAAATCATATTTAATCATGAGATTGTAGAAGTATTCCCATTAAAGAGAGGAATATGACAAAAGGAGCACTATGGTTGATTCTATAGCCAATGCAATAAAACAAGAAAAAGAAATAAGAGGTAAAGTCAATAGAATTCCTGCACAAAACAATGACCAATCAGAAATGTAATTAGAAAAAAGTCTCATTCACAATACCATAGAAGCTGTAAGATACCTATTCATAAATCCATCAAAAGATCTGCAGGTTTTCTGTGAACAAGATATTTGAGTGAAAGTTTTAATCCCTTTCACTTTCTTCCCCTTCTCCTTCTCTTCCTCTTCACCCCTTCTTGGTTAGTGATTTGCATTTACCTCCTCCCAGCTTACTTGGTCTCTATTTCAAAACTAGGTCTTATAAAAGCTACTCAGAGTTCTCCCCCAGGAGATGGTGGATTGTCACAGATCCCAGGACCTGGTATGAGGTTGTAGCTTACAAAGAGATGTACCCTTGGACAACATTTGTCACCTATAGCTTTTTGCTTCCTTTTCTCATCTGGGAGAGGAGTGAGGTAGTAAAGACTCCTAGATCCAGTCCTCTGCTTTGTGTGAAATATGTTAAACTCCTTTATCCCAGGAGTTGAACTCCTAGCCTCCATTCCCTGCTCCTGGCCCAGAGCACAGCAAGCTCACAGCTCCATCTGGGCTTACCTTTTGATGTTTGTGTCTTATTTCTGATCAATAGAGATGCATATCTCATACTTGAGCCTAGTTATGTGTTTGGGTTTTGTTGTTTATTTGTTTGTTTTCACTTTCTACTTCATTGCTACGTGTTTGAAGTAGTGGAATTTATCAAGCATGAATTCCTTGCCCATCTTGACCAGACATATTTCATCCCTTTTCTTGGAGAGTAAAGGGAAGGAGAGCATGAGAAAAGATACATGGTTCATCCAAATGGTTACCAATTAACCCCTGTTTATGTAACACCTATTTTAAAAATTCCTTTGGGAAATGGGCAAGATGAAATTGGAGGGCAGATCTAGATGAAATGAAGGAATTGGACTTGGTTTGGGAGAGGGGGAATGAGGGGAGGAAGGGAGGAAGAGGAAGCCTATTTATGAGCAACTGCTCCTCTGTGGGTATCTTCCCTGACTTTTGTCCCTTTTCTTCAGTGTGAACAAGAGCTCTTCTCCTTTCCCTCTGCTTTTTCTATCTCCTCACCTACTTCTTCCCTTTCTTCCAAGAAGGGGGAGAAGGAGGGTTGTGATTTATTTCCCCTCCTCTCCTTCTGGATTTTCACAAGGCAGAGACCCAAAGATGCTTACAGGAGTCATCAAGGCCCTTCCTTTTTTTCCTGAATAATGATCTCCAGGTTAAGAAACTGGTCAGAAATCAAATTCTCCTGAGTCTAGAGCAAGTGCTTGCATTTATGAACTCTTCTTCTTTTCTCTTCTGTAGTAGTTTTTTTTTTTTTTTTTTTTTTTTTTTTTGGCCATGTCATGCAGCTCCTGGGATCTTAGTTCTCCTACCAGGGATCAAACCCGGGCCTTGGCAGTGAAAGTGCTGAGTCTTAACCACTGGACCGCCAGGGAATTCCTTCTCCTGTAGTGTTTTTGAATACCAATGTGCCAGGCTCAGAAAGCCCAAAGGAAAATTCATAGAAAAGAAACAAAAAATAATGTTGAGCCAACACCTAGTTCAGAAGTCATCCTGGAGAACAGATGGGAATCCTTCCTTGAAAATAACCAGAGAATACTCCCTCTGATTTCTGAGCTCCTCTTCCATCCTTCTCCTTTCCTTTCCCCACACTGCAGCCAGTCTCTGAACTCAGAAGCAAGAGCCATCTCTCTGTTAAAGAACTACAGTCCCTGTTTATTCCTGGTTCTCTTGTTTTTACCGTGAGGACCCTGGCTTCGGAAACATATCTGCTTTGGCTCCTGGCCATTATTTGCTGAGGTCACCTGAGGAGGCCAGTGCTGTCATCATGGCTACCAGTCTGTGAGGACTTGTCCTTGGGCTCATCCAAGCCCCAGCTCCAGGAGGCAACTGCAGATGTTTCTTCTATTTTTAGATCCTGGGATGTTGCCCGTGAATGAGCCAGTGACCTGGAAGAGCCAATTCTCCCTCCAGTCTCTATTTCTGACTCCCTCATTTCCCTTCATTGTCCTACCAGAATTTCCCCTGTCTATGGGACTGGGATGAAATGACCCAGAGTTAACTGAGCTGGACTTTGGTCTGGGGACACAGACCCTGATGTTTCAGGTACTTGCTAAGACTGTCACTACCAAGAATGGTTTTAAGTATAACACACTGGACTGCATGTTACATTAGGGTCTCCAAAATTTTTCACTGTGCTTTCCCATTAGTAAAACATTTTTAAGCATACACTTGCTTTGCTTGTGTATTTATTCATAAAGTTTATATGTGTACATTGATAATTATATATGTACCTGTTATAAAGCTTATATAGAAAATAGGAAATTTATAGACTGAGATAGTGCTAATGGATTAGAAGTTCTCATATTCTTCTGTTGTACCACGTAGGTCTTCTGGCACATCCCACTGTGGTAATCACTGCTTTTAGTGAAATGAGAACATATCTTCTGGAGACATTTGTTTTGAGCTGCAATGCTAGCTATTGTTGATTTGAGGAATAATGGAAAAGGTTTTTGTTGGCCAAAGTGTTTTCCCTTTCCCAATAAATAGTGATATCTGAAAATTCTAACACCATTTAGCTACTGGGAATAATTCTGTTATGAATATAGGTATACAAATATCCATTAAAGTCCTACTTTCAGTACTCTTGGGTATATATCTAGAAGTGCAATTGTTGGATCATATGATAATCCTATGTTTAACTTCAGAGGAAATGCCAAAATGTTTTCCACAGCAGCTGCACCGTTTTACATTTCCACCAGCAATGCACAGGGTTCTATTTTCTCCATATCCTAGCCAACACTGTTTTCCTTTTTTTTTTTTTTTTTGTGATAGCCATCCTAATGGGTGTGAAGTGACATCTCATTGTGGTTTTGATTTGCTTTTCCCTAATGACCAGTGATGTGGTATACTGTATTTTTAAATTGACTTTAATTTCTCAAAAAATTCAGCTGACATTTTAATTAGATTGCATTGATTTTATAGATTAATTTGGGAAAAATAGAGCTCTCCATTTATTCATCTTCTTTGTATCTTTTAAACAAGCTTTAAAAAATTTAATAGTTTGAAATTTATGCCTTTAGAAGTATGCACATTCTTTATTGGCTTATTCCTAGGTATGTTAGAGATGTTGTTGCTATCGTGAATAATATCTTATTTTCTATTTACTAGATAGTTATTACAGGTCAAAAGAAATGCTACTGATTTTTGTAGATTGATTTTGTATCCAGCCCCCATACTTAACTCTTATCAGATCTAACAGTTTTTCTTTGCAATCCTCATAGATGAGTATACAGTTTGCAAATAATAGCAATTTTATCACTTCCCATTCAATTCTTACAAACTCTTGTTTTTGCTGTTATAATGATTATTGAAAGTCTTACATAGCATTAGCTAGGATGCCCACAAAAGGTGATAGTAAACACTCTGTCTAATGTTTGATCTTCTCCACTGAGTATGATGTTTGCTGTATATTTTGGGTTTAGATCCTTTATTAAAGTAAAGGAGTTCACTTTTATTCCTATTTTGTTCTGAGGGTATTTAATCTTAAATATATATGTGTAATTTTTATTAAATCTTTTTTTCTATCTATTGAAATATCATTTGATTTTTCTTCTTTGGTCTGGTGTGTAAATTATATTCAATGATTTCTCTTGTTAAATGATTTTTATATTACTGGAATAAACCTTACTTAATCATGATCTTTTTTTATATTTTATTTAATATTTTGGGATTTATAAGTGAAAAATAGCTGTTCTTTTATTTTCTTCTCCTATTCTTTTTAGGGATTGGGAATTAAACCAATGCTAATCTAACAGAATGAGTTGGGTGGCTTTCACTCTTTTTCTACTTTATGAAGCAAACTGTTCCAGACACAAGTACTTGTTTTTTGAAATATCATCTGTAAAATCACCTGGCCTAAGGCCTTTTTTCCAGCTTACAGATAGAGCTGTGTATCCTTTTTTGTTGTTGTTAATCTTTTAAATATCTTTATTTGTTATTAATTTATTCAAATTTCCTAATTTTTATTGGGTCAGTTTTATATTTTTATATATATTTTAAAATTTCAATAAAGTTTAATAGATTTTATCTTGATTTTTATTTTATTAGTGAATAGCTATTAATAATATTCTTTTATGGCTAATCTCTTTGTGTCTATAAGTATTTTCTTTTTTTAAATTCTGAATTTTGTATATCTGTGTCCTTTTTTACCCTTGATAAGCTTTTTAAAAATTTTTATTTTATCGAAGTATAATTGATTTACAATGTTGTGTTAATTGCTGCTGTGTAGCAAAGTGATTCCGTTATATATATATATATATATATATATATATATATATATATATATATATATATATATATGCACATGCATACTTTTTCATATTCTTTTCCATTATGGTTTATCACAGAATATTGAATATAGTTCCCCATGCTATACAGTAGGACCTTGTTGTTTATCCATTCTACATATAATAGTTTTCATCTGCTAATCCCAAATTCCCAGTCCATCTCTCCCTCACTCCCCCTCCCCCTTAGCAACCACAAATCTGTTCTCTATGTCTGTGAGTCTGTTTTTGTGTCATAGATAGGTCCCCTTGATGAGCTTTTTTTTTTTTAATTTATTTATGGCTGCGTTGGGTCTCCGTCGCTGCGTGCGGGCCCTCTCCAGTTGCGTCGAGCGGGGGCTACTCCTCATCGCGGTGTGCGGGCCTCTCACCGCAGCGGCCCCTCCTGCTACGGAGCACGGGCTTCAGGTGCGCGGGCCCCAGCAGTTGCGGCTCGGGGGCTCTAGAGCGTAGGCTCAGTAGCCGTGGTGCACGGACCCAGCCGCTCCGCGGCATGTGGGATCCCCCCGGACCAGGGCCTGAACCCGCGTCACCCGCACTGGCAGGCGGACCCCCAACCACCGCGCCACCAAGGAAGTCCCCCCTTGATGAGCTTTTGATGGAGGTTAGTACATCTAGGAATCTTTTGCAAGGCCCAGCTTTTGGTTTGGTTATTCTTATCTATTTTATAGTTGCTGTTGCTGTAGTCCACTTGTTTATTGAATTCTGCCCTTATATTTTTTCTTTCTGATTGTTTCTTTGTATTTGGTCTATCATTCATTCTCTAAACTTTTGAGTTAAAACCTTAGCTCATTTGTTTTCAATTGTTATTTTTTTCTGATAAATGTGTTCAGAACTATTAATATTATTCTTTTTTTAACATCTTTATTGGAGTATAATTGCTTAACAATGTTGTTTTAGTTTCTGCTGTATAGCAAAGTAAATCAACTATACATATACATATACCCCCATATCCCCTCCCTCTTGTGTCTCCCTCCCATCCTCCCTATCCCATCCTTCTAAGGTGGTCACAAAGCACCGAGCTGATCTCCCTGTGTTATGTAGCTACTTCCCACTAGCTATCTATTTTACATTTGGTAGTGTGTATATGTCCATGCCACTCTCTCACTTCGGCCCAGCTTACCCTTCCCCCTCTCCGCGTCCTCAAGTCCATTTTCTACATCTATGTCTTTATTCCTGTCTTGCCCCTAGGTTCTTCAGAACCATTTTTTTTTTTTTTAGATCCCATATATATGTGTTAGCATACGGTATTTGTTTTTCTCCTCCTGACTTACTTCACTCTGTATGACAGACTCTAGGTCCATCCACCTCACTACAAATAACTCAATTTCATTTCTTTTTATGGCTGAGTAATATTCCATTGTATATATGTGCCACATCTTCTTTATCTATTCATCTGTTGATGGACACTTAGGTTGCTTCCATGTCCTGGCTATTGTAAATAGTGCTGCAATGAAATTGTGGTACATGACTCTTTTTGAATTATGGTTTTCTCAGGGTATATGCCCAGTAGTGGGACTGCTGGGTCATATGGTAGTAGAACTATAAATTTTATCCTTAAGGCTGCTCTAGGTATGTCTCTTAAATTCTGGTATGCCCTTTTCTCATTATCATTCATATTCCAAGTATTTAATCATTTCCTCTATATTTCCTCATTAACCCGAGGATTATTTAGTGTTATGCCATTTGCTTTCTAGATGTACAAGGATTTAAAGTGATTTTATTAATAATTTATCATTTTAATCCATTGTGTTAAGATAATTAACATGTATAAGGTTGATTTTGGGGACAGTGTTGGGGCTCTCTCTCTTTGTGATCTGGTAAATCGTAAATTGTTTAAATGTTTCATGTGTGCTCAAGAAACGTGCTTTCTTCACTTGTTGGTTGATGTTGTAAAGTTCTTCCCACTTCCCATATAGTTACTATTTCAAATTTATCATTTCATTTAAATCATTTCATTTAAATATTCTCTATGATTGCTTATTATTTGTCTGCTTGTTCTATCAGTTTCTCAGATGGTTACAAAAATGTTTCTAATTACAATTCCTATGTGTTTTTCTCTGTAGTTATGTTGTTGCATTTTACATCTTGAATCTATGGTTTTAAGGGCATGTAAGTCCACAATTGTTATATCTTTCTGATTTTGTTTTCTTTAAAAGCATCCCCCTTTATGATTTTTTTGCCTTGAATTCAATTTTGTTTGATATTAAATTTGCTCCCCAGTTTTATATGGTTCAAAATTGCCTCATATACATTTCTGTCCTTTTATTTGCAACTTTCCTATCCCCTTTTGTTTTATGAATATTCCTTTCAGAATATTGCTTTTAAAAAAAATCCAGTCTGTGAGTGTCTGTCTTTTGATTAGTGAGTTTAATTCGTTGCAAATTGTGTTAGTGTCCTAAGACTTCCATTACAAAGTACCACAAACTGGGTGGCTGGAAACAACAGAAATGTGTTGTCTCACAGTTCTGGTGGCTAGAGGCCCAAAATCAAGGTGTCAGCAGGGCCATGATCTCTCTGAAACCTGTGGGAAAATCCTTCCTAGTCTCTTCCTAGCTTCTGGTGGTTTGCTGGGAAACTTTGGCATTGCTTGGCTTGTAGCTGGATAACTCCAGTCTCTGCCTTTGTTGTTATGTGGCATTCTCCCCACGTGTCTCTGTGTTCCCATGGCTGTCTTCTTATAAGGACACCAGTTTTATTGGATTAGGGCCCCACCTACTTCAGTATGACTTCATCTTAATTTAGCTAATTACATCTGCAATAACCCTATTTCCAAATAAGCTTACATTGAGAGAGGTACTGGGAGTTAGAACTTTGATATACCTCTTTTGGGGGGACACAATTCAATCCATAACACAAGTAATGTAATTTTATATTAGTATTCATTTCAGTTATCTTATTTCTAATTTATGCTTACCATATTTTACTTTATTCTCTTTGCTTTTTCCTTTTCTTGTCTTTCATTGGATAGAATTTTCTTCTATTGGTTTGAAAAGTCTGAATTCTATTTTTGTGCTTTTTATTAGTTATATTTAACTTATTAAAATCATATTTATGTTTATTTTTTCTCATTAATTCTATCTTATTAGGGACTCCATGAGCCCTTTTAGTCTGAGGTCTTTCATCTTTTTTTAATCTTGGAAAACCCTTGGGTTTTTTTCTTCAATACATTCCTTTTTTCATTTTTTCCTTTTCTTCAAGGCTTCCTGTTGTACAGATAGTGACACCTGTGTTTTTCTTAGCTTATTTTTATTAGCTTCAAATTCTGTTATATTTTCCAGCTCTTTACTCCTTCCCAATGACTTCTGGGAGAACCCAACAACCTGATCACTCAGCTCACCTATCTCTATTCCAATATAATTCATTTTTATTATTTATATCATTTATTGAATTCTTTATTTCATTTATTAAAATTTTCACATTTTCTATTTGATCCTTTTTCATAACTACTTTTTTTGCTTCATCTTACCATCATCCTTCCTTTTCTTTATTTATTATGTTTATTTTTAATTATTAATATATTTATTCCATTAGTTCTAATTAATCTTGTATTGGTTGTACAGTTTGTTGTCTTTCTTTTTTGGTGGTGCTGCTTCTCAGGTATCTGATAGTTTTTGCCTGTGAGTTCATCTTCCCCTGGGGGTATTAGCTATCTTGGCTTGAATTGTTACTGAAGAAAAGACTGAGACCTAGGTCTCAGCACAAGCTGCTCTTGTTGGTTTAAGAAAGGAGAGGGGCAAGGAGAGGCACACACAAACTGGGCTTGCCCTCCCCACTTTGCTAACCTCTCGCCGGGGACCCTACTTGTTGGCAGTAGGGCAGATCCCTGAGCACTCTTGTTTTCTGAGGATGTGTCTCCCTGATTTGTCACTGGCAAGCTCTGTGAGTACGGAGGGTTATGAAGGACAGAACTCTTAAGGCACCCAGTTTTCCTAACCCTCACCTCAGTCAGGCTCAGGCACTTTGACGTTTCTCCCACTTATTCTGTGGTGCCCACTGGAGTTGCTGTTTTTCTATCCCTCCTGAGAGGGGCCATGATGCACCCAGGACAGCAAGGTGGAAGCACAGAGTAGAGTTCAAAGAACCTTTCCTTATGGTGGTGCCTGAGCCTTTTATGTTCTGAGCTGCCTTTCTTTCTCACATCTTGTCATAGTCAGCCTCTGTCTCCCTACATCTCTTCACAGTCTCTTTTTTTTTTTTTTACGATATAGGTATTTATTGCAAAAATGATCACCACACAATAGTTACAAAAATAAATCTTGTTAATATCCATCACCACACATAGTTATAATTTTTTTTCCTGTGATAAGAACTTTAAAGGTCTACTGCCTTAGAAACTTTCAAACATGTAAGACAGTATTATTGACTGTAGTTAATGCTGTACATTGCATTCCCAGGAGTGCCACTCTGTTTTTATTCTAAGTTTCTTGATCTACTTCTGTCAACAAGTGTCTTGTTATCAATAAGGAAAATAATCTCTAAGCAGCTTCAAGTGGCTTCAGTCACTTCCATACTTCTCCTTTAAATTAAATGTCTTCACAGTCTTTAATTTGATTCTTTGATACTTTTCTGTTTACTTCTGAGGTATCCCCAGGGTTGGAACAGGAGAGGGAAAATGTGGAGCCCATTTTCAGCTTTACATCTCCACCGGCAGTGCTCCCTTTTCCTTCCCACACCCCCACCCCACCTCCAGAGAAATGCTGTCCCCATCTTACAGTCCCCTATCCAGGCAACAAGGCTGTCTCACTGCTGTGTACCTTTGCTTGGCTAAATTAGTTACTGCTTCTTCATCTACTTTCCATCTTCAGAAATATCCTAAACCTTCCAGTCTACTATTGACTCTCCAGTTTTTATTATCCAGATGTGTTTATACTTCTTTTCTTCTGCTTTACTTTCATATTTGTAGGATTTTAGGAAGTAGAGGAATAGAAGCATTTGATCAATATGTCATGTTTAAACAGAAGCCCTCCAACATTAAATATTTACGTAACTAAATAAACTGATGTTCACATTTACCTGGAAGAAAAAAATATGGAAGAATAGTCAAGACAGTTTTGAAAAGAGAAGGGACTTGATTTACTACCACATACTACAGAGCCATAGGAAATAAAGCACTGTAGTATTGGCACAAGAAAAGAAAAAAGAAAAAATAGATTATTAGAATACAGACTTGAGGAGATGAATATATGTATTTAGTTTTTGAATAGGAATAAGCATTTCAAATCAGTGAGGAAATGGTGAACTTTCCATATCTATTTTAGGGACCACTAGTTGTCTGTTTAAAAATAAAATTAATGTGGATCCCTGTTATGGCATGGATCGTGTCTCCCCAAAAGATACGTTGAAGTCCTAACCCCTGGTACCTGTGAATGTGACTGAAGGTTAATTTTTGTGTCAACTTGGCTAGGCTATGGAGTCCAGTTTGTTGATCAAACACTAGCCTAGTTGTTGCTGAGAAGGTATTTTGTAGATGTGATTAAGATTTACAATCAGTTGACTTTAAGTAGAACAGATTACACTCTGTAACGTGGGTGGGCCTCATCCAATCAGTTGAAGGCTTAGAAATAAAACAGGTTTTGTAGAGAAGAAGGTGACTTTTGGAAAGCACCTAAGGATGGGGGCTGATTGCCAGGAGAATCAACCATGTGATTAAAGGGATGGAACTTTCAGTCCTATCCCCCAACTTTGGGGGAAGGGAGAGGGTCTGGAGGTTGGCCAGTGGTCAATGCTTAATCAATCATGCCTGTGTAATAAAGCTTCTGTAAAACCCCAAAAGGACAGAATTTGGAGAGCTTTTGTGTTGGTGAACACGTAGAGATTTGGGAAGCATGGCGTGCTCAGAGACGTCATGGAAGCTCCATGCCCTTCCCACATAACTCACCCTGTGCATCTCTTCCATCTGGCTGTTCCTCAGTTATATCCTTTTATAATAAACTGGTGATCTAGTAAGTAAAATGTTTCTCTGAGTTCTGCTGGCCACTCGAGCAAATTAATTGAACCTAAGCGGGGGTTGTGGAAACCTCTGATTTATAGCCATTCAGTCGGAAGCACCGGTGACAATCTGGACTTACAGTTGGCTTCTGAAGTCGGTGGGGGGCAGTCTTATAGGACTGAACCCTTAACTTGTAACTCAAGAAGAGGGTCATTGGCACCTCCAATCTATAGCCAGTTTGTCAGAAGCACAGGTGAGAACCTGAACTTTCTATTGCATCTGAGGTAGAGGGCAATCTTGTGGAACTGAGCCCTTAACGTATGGAATTGGACGCTATATCTCGGTAGATGTTATGAAAACTGAGTTGAATGCTAGGACATCCAGCTGGTGTCGGAGAATTGTTTAGTGAGGTGGGGGGAACCCTACCACCGGTCTGAATTGGTGACCAGAACTTATTTAATGTGTATATTTTGTTTTCTAGAAAATTGATTGTTAAACAGTTGTCAGGACAAAACTGCTTATGAATGAAATTTTAATGTTAATTACCAACAACACATTAATATGAATGAATCTTTTTAAATATGAGTGAAAAACAAATCCCAAAAGATTAAATACAAGATGACAGTCTTTTATAAAGTTAACAGTAATTTTAAAACACTTTTGAAAGAAAACATATACTAATCTCTATTCACATTAAAAATTTTCCTTTTGGGCTTCCCTGGTGGCTCAGTGGTTGAGAGTCCACCTGCCGATGCAGGGACATGGGTTTGTGCCCCGGTCTGGGAGGATCCCACATGCCACGGAGCGACTGGGCCCGTGAGCCGTGGCCGCTGAGCCTGCGCGTCGGGAGCCTGTGCTCCACAACGGGAGAGGCCACAACAGTGAGAGGCCCGAGTACTGCAAAAAAAAAAAAAAAAAAAAAAAAAAAAAATTTTCCTTTTGAGTTGTAGGATTTCTTTATATATTCAGGATGCTAGACCCTTAGCAGATTTTCAAATATTTTCTCCCATCATGAGTTGGCTTTTCACTTTCTTGACTCTTTGACATTTTGCCTCATCCCCATTGAAACTTGAATTAGCAGTCTCCCTTGAAGGAGATTACTCTTTAGTCCAAGTTCCAGGGCTCAGGGGAAGCCAAGAGTCTCCGAAGGTAGGAAACAGTTAACCACTTAGACTGAGGGAAGCATCAGTTTTCAGGTGAATGATAATTAATTAAACGAAAGTTCTGAATTCAATCAGGAGCCAATTTTGAATCTGCAGAGTTTCAATTAGCTGTGATTACAGCCAGAGACTGGAAATGCTGTGCCCTCAGGCCCCTCTACCTCCAGCACATTAGGGTCCAAGGGCAGTGTCTGGAGTGCCTGGTGTGGGCAGGGAGCCTTTGTAGACAGCTCAGGCCGAGTGGTGCTGCGACAGGAGTGGCAGGAGTCCCAGGGCCACAGCAATAATGCTGCAGGCTGTATTTCAACCATGGAAAGGGGGCCACTCCCCTTTCCATTTTTTTCAAGCCTGGATAAGTCTCTGAATGGTCTGTGGCCAAGGCTTTTCCTTTGGTTTGCCTAAGGAGCTCTCCTGCTAAGTGGAATCAATTTACTTCCTTTTGGAAGATTGTGAGCTTTAGCCCCTGTTTCTCCTGGGCAGGTGGGAGTTTCAGGAGGGCCTCCTCCTAAAGGATGATCTTGAAAACTCCAGAAAGTGCAGGGCAGAGCTGGAGGAGAGAGGAATGCCAGACACAGCCTTTAGTGGGGTGCTAGAGGGTCTTTTTTTCTGTCCGTGCTTCTGTTTTTTAAACATGCGTTGAGTGACTTGTACCATGGCATCTCATAGAGTAGGTACATATATATTGAACAAATGAGAGAGTCCTTGGATGGTAACTATTATAGTCCCCATATGAGGAAACCGAGGCTCAGAAATGTTAAAACCGCATGGATGCTAAGCAGAGGAGCTAGGACTATTGGACTTTAGATCTTGACTTTTTCCATAAATTGTCTCACTTTGGAATAAGGTTAATGAGTTTGTGAGGCTCATGTGGGAATCACACCTGAAGCACAAAATTGCTCACCAAAGATTAGTTCCCTTCCCTGATAGTCCAATCCATACTCAAGCTTCTGTAAGGCAAGTCTGATCCTTCTTGGTCAGCCTGGAATACCTTATCCTTATCTCTTACCTCCTACCCATCAGCCCATCTCACCTTGCTCCTCTCCTCCCTGTATCCAAACAAGGCTTTTAAAATCAGCCCAAACGTTGCCTCCTCCAGGTAGTCTTCCCAGACTGATCCCACTAAACTCCCCTGTCCCCTAGCTGTCAGTCCTGCTATGCCTGTTGCAGGGCTATGATTCATTATGGTCTCTGTCACATGCACTCCTATGCACACCCAAACTTGAACGTTCATAGCAGCGTTATTCATAAGTGGGAACAACCCAAATACCCATCAACTGATGAATAGATAAACAAAATGCAACTTACCCATACAATGGAATATTCTTCGGCCACACAAAGGAATGAAATACTGATTCATGTGTGGCGGTGTTACATTCCATCCCTACTATGAGTGCGCCAAGAGCAGGGCCTGAGACTTCTTCAGCTGTGTTTCCCTTCCATTCTCAGCTCTGCTGACCATGGAATCTGGGGGACAAGAGCCAACCACTAGGGAGGCCACTCCTGAGTTGGCCACCTGCAAGGTCCACCACAATATGGTGGATACAGTAAGAGAAGGAGTCCTCCTGAAACAGAACTTAGGTCCTCAAAGAGGTTTAGTAATTGTGTCCACAAAAAAACTCAGTAAGTGGAAGCCCTGCACCAGCCACCATTCACTCCTCACTGAGGAAAGTCTAGCCAAGGGTCAAGGTGACATGCATACCTGCTCTTCATCTTCTTCCTTTTCCTCCCTTCTTTCACTTCCTGGTCAACTTCCTATTCAGATGGGGCTCCTGAGAACCAAGGGCTCTCCATAAGCAGCATGTGTGTGTGAGGGGGGACTGGATGGGGAGCTTGATGACCTGGATTCTACTTCCCACTCTGTCACCTCTCAGTTCTGTGTCCAGGCAGGAATTTCAGCCTCCTCATCTACAAATTACTAGAATGTAAGATCCTTCAGGGCCCATCTTGCAGACCTTCTGAACCCCAGAGCACTTAACATGATGCCTGGACTTAGCAAGTGATTAGCATGTTCTCACTTACCTGAATGGTGCCTAAAACCTACCTCACCTATCTTACAGGGTTGTATTGAATATCTAATGAGATCATGCCAGTGAAAGACCTTGAGAACTTGAAAGCCTTGCCAAGATAAGGCTTTACAGTTGTCGTGGATGGAAGAGACCATCCCTGCCCTGGGCAAAGTGTAGACAAAGATTGGCCTGGTTTTACACACTCCAGCAGGTGTTCACAGCAGCTTTATATGTCTTATATTTCAATTTTTGTGGTCACCAAAACTTGGAAACAACCCAATGGCCATTAAGAGATGAATGGATAAACAAATTGTGGTATATCAACACAATGGAATGCTACTCAATAATAAGAGGACCAAACTACTGATGGAGAGTTCCTACTAAAAAATGTCATTCATATAAAATTCTAGAAAAAGAAAACTAATCTGTAGTGACATAGAACACATCAGCGGTTGCCTGATGGAGGGAGCAGAAGATAGAGGTGGAAGGAAGGAAGAATTACAAGGGAGCACGAGGAAAATTTTGAATATGATGGAAATATTTGTTGTCTTGATTATGGTGACCGTTTCGCTGGTGCGCGCAAGTGTCAAAATTCATCAGGTTGTGCACTTATGTGCAATGTATTATACTTCAATTAGACCTCAATGAAGCTGTTAAAAAGAAAGAGTAGCCTGGGATGGTTTTCCTCTCAGGGCTCTCTTTTCCCCTCCCTTTCTCCCCTTTTATGTTCTGAAGAGGTAGGCGTGTGGTTATTCCTTTTTGGGGTGAGAGGGGGTGGGGAAAACTCTTGTCTTGTTGAGTTTCACTGTTTCTTTCTGAAAGTTTCCCCTTACTTGACTGCAAGGAAACAAGCTTCTTTCTAATTTACTGTTATCTTTGTGTCTTCTCCCTTTCAAAGATTTTGGCTGATGGCCTTGGTAGATTTCTGGATGGGGACCATGGTTGTATGGTGGCTGCATCCCAAGCTAGTGTTGGATTCAGCCATTAGGACCATAAATAATCCATCACCCAGTCCTCCAATTCTTCTATACACCAGCCAGACTTAATCACTTGCATCCCATCCGAGCTGGCTATCACTGAGAACATGGCATCTTGATAATTTTCTCTTAAAAACATGATGTCATAATGATAATTTTCATCAGAGACTAGTCCAGATAAAACCTCTAGCTTCTCCAGAAACTCCAAGCTCTTTGGGGATGGCAGCTGGGGAGAAGCAAATGACTACAAAGTTTCTCAGCTCTAGAGACCCCTCTACCTATCCACAGTCAGTCACTGGGCCCTAGCAACCAACTTCAACTTCATTTAATGTCTGCTGAGTTTCTCTAGCCCACAAGTCCCTGAGTCCTTTCTCAGCCTGCTGCTTGGTTTTTCTTAGGGTCCTTCTGGTTTTACAGCCATGCATTCCTGCAGAGAGTAATAACACAACAGTTTCAACAATCTTCAACAATATAGAGACCTTGGGAGCTCTCTGAATGCACTTTCAGATATAAGATCATGCTTACCTTCACACCAAGCTAAGAAGGCAGGGATGGGTAGCTTATTTAGTAGATGAGGACAGAGAGTTGAGGGATTCAATTAGTATCATGTACAAGAGACCAGATAAGGGTTTAGATGACTTGTCTCCCAGGTTGGAACCTTCTCCTCTAGTCTACCCACTTTTGCTGTGTTTGGGGGCCTGGCAGAGGGTGGGAAGCTGGTAGTAATGAGGCCTCTGCTCACTGGTCTGGGAACGATGAATAGGCTGGAGGCCACATGCCCTTAATCAGCCTAGTGCAATTCCTGTTGCCTTGGGATGGACAACCTGTCTGCTGCAAATACTACCCAAAAGCTACCCCTGCACTTCCCCTGAACAGGGAAGCTGATTTTTTGTATTCCTTTTTCCATAGACCTTCCTCAGCCCGATACAGCTTCTTCAGGAGCCCTGGAGATTTCTGGATGAAGGGCAGGGCAAGACAAATACAGAGGGAGAGGACTTACAGCAGCAGGTGCATCAGGACTATGTGTGCAGGTCCCAGATGGTCTCTCAACCACACCAGTCCTTCAGCAAGTCCTTCTCTTCAGAAGGGCACTATGTCTGTCTGTTGGGGCTGCTGTAATGAAATACAGACTGGGAAGCTTAAACAGCAGAAATTTATTTTCTCATAGTTCTGGAGACTAGAAGTCCAAGATAAAGGGGTCTGCAGGGCTGGTTTCTCCTGAGGTCTCTCTCCATGGCTTGCAGGTGGCCACCTTCTCTGTGTTCTAATGTGGTTATCTCATGTGCATGCACATGTCTGGTGTCTCTCTGCCTGTCCTAATCTCTTCTTACAAGGATACCAGCCATACTGGATTAAGGCCTACCCTAACAACCCCCATTTTTAACTTAATTACCTCTTTAAAGGCCCTATCTCCAAATACAGTAACATTCTGATGCACCAGGGGTTAGGGCTTCAACATATGGATTTTAGACGAACACAGTTCAGCCCATCATACACACAAAATCCCAGTTGGGAGGATGGAGGTCTGGCTTCCTGCAGAGGACATTCTGCTGCCCTCAGTGAGATCACATCCTCCAAACCCTGTCCCTAGACTCAGAATGATAGCTAAGATCCACCAGTGAGTGTAAGCCTCCTGTCCCACTGGGGTCACCCTGCCCCGGTTTCCCAGAAGTTGACCTGGGGAGATTCTAGCCCTGTATTGCACATAGGCCCTATCTCTAGCCTCTTGTCCATTTTCTTTTTTCCAAAATTTGCCCTCAGATAATATTAAAATAATAATATAATGGCTAACATTTATTGAAGCTTACTATCTGTTGGGATATATATTTATATATATTACTGAGTTGTATAATTATATCCACTATACAGATAAGGAAACTGAGACTTGGAGAGTCAGTTGTCCAAAGCCACACAGCTAGTTTAAGGGACCTTGGAAAACATTCACTCTACAGATGAGGACATTCGGTGCACAAAGGTCCTGTGCAGAGAGAGCCAGGTCCCATCTTGGACAAAGAGATCTTGGATGCTGTTGTGGGGACTCCAGAGGAGTGTGTGGCTTGGAGTCCTGAGTATCCCATAGAAATTTCCTCTGCACATCCCTGTGGTTTCTCAGTGTGGTGGGTGAGCTTAACCAGGGAGGGACTAGCTCAGGGCTCTGAGGGGCAGAAAGAATAAGTGAGATTAACAGCAAAGTCTCTTTCATATAGGGAGACTAATTGGAATTTAGGGTGCTACACCCTAAAAAGACATCCCAAAGATAGAAAAGAGGCAGAGAAAGGCCTCTAAGATGATTCAGCGATGACCAGGGTCTTGTGTCAGAACAGAGCCTGAGATGGTAGGGATTTGATTGTGGGTCTGGAGGGTACCCTTTGCCTCTCAGTGGAGGGACAGCAGAGGAAATGCTATTTTATACAGTGGCTCAGAACAAGTATAACTTGTCACTGTGATTTTTTGTGCAGGCCAAAAATATAGTGAAAGGCCCAGAATCTTAGATCTGGGTGGGCCTTCTGGACTTAATAATAGGTCAAATGAATTGTTCATAGCAGGTGAAGTGGCTGAAGGGAAATTGTTCTGAGTCAGGTGGTGGGGGAAGGACTCCATTTATTTAACAAAAATGATCAGATATGGGTACCAGAACCTGCTCTGACCTTAACTAGCTGTGTGATCTTGACCAAGTCATCTAAACCTCTCTAGACCCCAGTTTCCTTCTATGCAAACTGAGGATGTTAACTGCATAATGTTTAAGGGCCCTTTCAACTCTAATATTCTGTGGTCCATGGGCAGGGAGAGATTATCAGAGGGGTCAGAGTGGATGATAAATGAGGTAGGTGATGCCAGAAGCAGCCTCCATGTATTTTGTTTAGAGAATATTTTCCATGAGATTACCTTCTCCAGACAATAACCATTGGGGTGATCTCCGGAGACTTGAAACCATTTGGGAAAAACCGTGGCCTGATCCAATGTAATCCTTTATAGGCCTATTTAGTGGCACAGATTGGAAGGCAAAATGGAATATTACCAGTGGAAGAAATAAACTTCGGAACAAGACAAACCTGGGTTTGAGTCTCAGCTCTGCAATTTCCTCATAGCATATCTTTGGGTAAATTACATAATCTTTCCGTCTTCAGATTCCTCACCAATAAAATTGGGATAATATACATTCCTCTCAGAGGTGATGCAAGAAAGAAATTAGATAATATATATAAGGCATTCAGAACAGTTTCTGGTAAGTTGTAAATCCTCATATCTGGTTATATCTTCTCCCCTTCTCCTCATCCTCCTCCCCCTCTCCTTCTCCTTCTCCCTCTCCCTCTCCTTCTCCTTCTCCTGCTCCTTCTCCTTCTTCATCTTCCTCTTCTTCCTTTTCTTTTTCTTCCTCTTCTTCCTCTTCTCCTTCCTCTTCCTCTTCTTCCTCTTCCTCTTCTTCTTCTTCTCCTTCTTCCTCTTCCTCTCCTTCTCCTTCTCCTTCCTCTTCCTCTTCTTCTTCTTCTTTTTTTTCTTCTTCTTCTTCTTCTTCTCCTTCTTCTTCCTATTATTATTTAGAATTTCACCACAGGTATGAATTTCACAGCAGATATGGTGAGAAGAGGAGACAGTCTAGTTCAGCCAGGACAGGCTGTGTGATGCTCCCTCTCCAGCTTGTCCTGTCTCCCTGGATGTTGCAGGTTTCTATCAAACTGGAATCCAAAGCCTGTCAAGTAGCAAGATGGTTATTTGGTTAATTAATGGTCTACAAAAGAGCTGAGAGGCAGAGAAAGGCATTACAGAATAGGAGAACTTCCCAACTAATGCAAGTAAATCCATGGAGCGATTGAAGTGTAATTATATTTTTTACTGAAATATTTAGGGAGATCTTTTATTCTTCAGTAGAGTTACATTTAAGCTCAAATTACTTAAACAGTTGGGGGAATATTAAATGTTCTAACTAAATAAATAATGCAACTAATACTAATTATGCAGTTGACATCCACTGAGCTACAGAAGATGTAGCTGAGGAAAAAACCAACCACCAACAATTAATGTGGTAAGTGCTGATGCCGTTTCTGATTTCCTTAATAGAGCTGGACTATTTATAAAAAATAAAGTGAATATCAATAATAATAAATGATCTGAATGAAAACTACCTCTGAAAAATGTTGAACACTGTGGCTGGCCATTGTACATCCTGGAAGTTTTATTTGTGTCTCTGGAAAGAGGAGCTTCATTGCTAAGATACTACATAAAAAATTTAACACTTGGTTTCTTTCTCTGTTGAAGAGCTTAATACCTCTTGTATGTCTCTGATGTTGGCTTGGAGAGTTATGGTGGCTGTGTTTCTGGGGACAGTAACCCTTGAGAATAGCAGGCCCACTGGCCTCGAGCTTGTAAGAAACTCGGACAGAGCATGAAAGGCACTGGTGACAGCAGAACCAGGAGGGATTCCTGATTTCAGCATAAAATTTAGCTATGGATTAAAAGGAAAAAAAGACACAATCAGCTGCATTCTACTGCCTGAGGTGCAAAAAATATTTTGATAAAAGGCAGACACCAAGTCCCAAAGCAAAAGGACCACACTGCACCAAGACTGGAATCATAAACTGGGGGAAACTGGGATACACTGGGACTGCCAAAGGTCTGGGGCTCATCTATACCACTTGCCTATCACCCCTCCTAGTCCTCCTGGCTCCTAGGCTGTCTTAGTCTGACCTCTGGCTGTCCTTTGTTATTTTCTAAACTTTATGAGCTGACTTCGAATTTTTGTAGCTTTGGGAAGGAAAAGGGTGGGAATGGGACAAGGGGTCAGATTCTCCCTATCTTCCCACACAGACCTTCCTTCCTGCACAAGGGATACATCCTGGGAGAAGCTGAGTATCCCTGGGCTCCAGGAGCCAGGACCCAGGAAGTCCTTTACTCCCTGAGGGCAGTGGTCTGGAGTTGACCGTCAGTCAACTCTGGTGACCTGCAACTCAGAGTGGTAGAGGAGAGTCTGAGAGAGCTGTAGTCATCAAAGGCCCACCGATCTGAAACTTTTTG
Organism: Stenella coeruleoalba; assembly: GCF_951394435.1. Classification (NCBI taxonomy): domain Eukaryota; kingdom Metazoa; phylum Chordata; class Mammalia; order Artiodactyla; family Delphinidae; genus Stenella; species Stenella coeruleoalba. The sequence continues at coordinate 89,813,829 of NC_137154.1, read as the reverse complement.
AAGGCCATGACCTGAGACATCCTGGAAGGTGACCTATATTTTGGATAAGAGCATGGGTTTTGATTCAAACTCTACCTGAGTTTGAATCCTGCTGGTCAAATTACGTAACTCTCTGAGGCTCAGTTTCTTCATTTGTAGAATGAACATAGCACATCTCCTTCCAGGATTGTGGGAGGAGACAGTGGGATAATCTCTATGCAGTCCCTGGCTCACAGTAAGTACTAGGCATAGGGTACCTATTGTTACTATTATTCATCTAATCTACCCGGCATCTTGTGTAGTACCTGGTACGGAATCAACTGTCAAGGTATGTTTGTTAGCTCATTCCTGGGATCCAGGGTGCATTGTTAGGGGAAGGATGGTGGGACATGGGCATCAGGATACTGGGGAAGGAGCAGGCTCAGTCTGCACAGCCAAGAGGTCCATCCGTGACTTAAGCTGCCAGCTAGAGGGGGCTGGCAGTCCTAGTGGATCCAGATGTCACCTTCACTCAGAGGAGAGCTGGAATAATAGCTGGAAGGGAATATATAAGCATCCTCTTCAGTTTACAGTCGAGAAAACAAAGGCTCAGGGCTTAGTAGTTCAATTTCACACAGCCAGGAAATAGTGATTTCAGAGCCAGGTCCCCACTCAGCCTATTTGCCCACTGTGTGGCTCATTAAGGAGTATGACAGCCCTTCAACCTGAGGTCTGACATCTCTAGTTGTTCATCTGACCCAATCTGCTGACTGTCTTGGTCCCAAAGTCCTCACGAGAAGGTTTCTCCAGCACTGCTTCTCAGCATATTCCAGAACCTCCTGGAGGCAGGCAGTTCTGACAGCCTTCCATGCTGCGGGCTTCTACAAGGGGAGTGTAAGGCAGCCCCGGGTCTGCGTGCAGCATCCTGGGATGTGCTCCCTTGCCCTTCTCCAGTCTCTCCATTTGGGCTGTCCTGGCAGTCTTGCTGAGCAGATGAGGTGCTGCTGAAGCTGTGATGTGAGTTCTTTAAAGTTTACTTTGGAAACAAGGACATGAAGTTCTCGGGAACGTTGGCTCCCAGCTTGCTGAGCTCTGCAGCTCTCTGTGGGACTGGCTGCTGCCATCAAAAAGAATAGAGCCGTCATTCTGCAGTAGGGTTTCTATGATAATAGGGTTTTTGCCTCCCATTAATTGGAAAGGTGCTAATCTAATGACTCATGAGCTACATATAAGAAAAAAACCCCACCTGGCAATGAAATTGCATCGTGTTTTCTGAGTGCCTCATCTCCTTATTTCACTGGCGAGGGCAAGCTGGGGCTTAGCTGTATGGACCATAGCCCGGTCATCCTGGCAACCCCTGCTGGAGTGACCATGTACCCCTGCCTCCCATCTAAGTAGTCCAGTGATATGGAAATCAGAGGAGCGATGGACCCAGCCACATGTCCGGGGCGGCAAACCCAGCCCCAGGCCAGTGGGAAGGGAGCTGACACGTGCATGGGTTTGCGAAGGAGACAGTCACTGCCAAATTAGTGTTAGAATCTCCCAGGGACAGGTGAGCATGCAAGTGTGAGTGCACATGTGTGCACGTGAGTGTGGGTCTATGTGTACACATAGGCTGGTTGACCGTGTGGGCTTGTAGTGAGCGTGAGAGAGAGCGAGTGTGCGTGTATACAGGTGCACCTGACCTGAATGCTACTGTTTTGGGGGACTTGGGCTCTAATTATTTTTGCTTTCTCCATCCATGTTTTATCCTTTGAGCTTCAGGGACCGGAGCTTACTCCTGAGATCCAGTTCTCTGTGTCTTGGTACCTGGGGTAGATGACAGCTTGGCTGGGTCTTGCTGTGCAGTTGGAGTTTCAGTTGGGCTCCCTTTGGAGAAATGCAGCCCCTTTACCCTCAGCGGGGCAGGCAGTTGGACTCTGACCCTGCTTAGAAGTCATCTGGGGCTTCCCAGTACCTGGACCCCTCTCCAGGAGCTCAGGGGTGAGGTTCCTACTCCATACCCAGCCTTGCATCCCCTCTATCACCCCGCTGCACTCTTTTTGCTTGGGGACATCCCCCTCCTACTCTGGACTCCTGTCCTCTTCCCGTGGAATCCTACCTCAGTGCAGCCCCTGACCTTGGGGCACCCCCCAGGATCTCTGGAGCCCAGAAGGGCCAAGAGTCTTTCTTGCCATGGCAGTTCCCCCTCCACAACCCCACCCCCCAGCCTCCTTCCTGCTGGCAGCTCCCAGCCTGAGTCACAGCCCCCCTGAGGCTCTCAACGCCTCCCCCTCCCACTCCTTTCATTAACTTCATTGAAGCTAATAATCCTGCCGGCAATTCCATTGTCTCCTCTTAATTCCAATTTCCTTTTGTCTCAAGGGGCAAATCAGCAGAGTGAAATGGTGAAGTGGTAGGCACAGCCTCCCAGTATTAATTAGGGGAACATTACTGAGGAGAAATAAACACGCCTTCAGCATCAGGGTGCTGCTCCTGCCTCCCCTCTCCCCTTATGTCCTCTTCCTTCTTCCCCTCCTGAGCTCCAGCCAGATCTGGGAGAGTGTCCCAGGTTTGGAAACCTGCCAGTTGTCCCACCTCCACTTGCTCCCTCACCCCATCATCAAATCAGTCACTGAGTCACATAGATTTACCTCCTGAATATGCCTCAAATCCTTCCACAGTTCCCCTCCCCACCACCCCTGCCCCCACCCTGGGCCACTGCCCCAGGCCACACTGAAACCCAGCAGGAGCCTGCGGGGGGGGGGGTGGGGGGTGGGGGGTGGGGGGGTGCTCCTGGGCACAGAAACCTTTCTGTGTTCCCTGTTGTCTGTAGGGAATAGATTCTAGCCTTCCCAAGACCTTCCCTGCCTTCCAAAGGGCAGGTTCAAACAATTGCTACTCAGGGAAGGGAGGGGATGCAGAGACAAGGGAGGAGCAGCCCAGAAACAACAGTGCAGCCTTGGGGCAGGTCCTGGTTCCACCTCGAGGGATACACGTAGCAATATCTTTGAGCTCTTCTGCAGAACGAAAACCCCCAACAAATGGAAGATGAACTACTTGATGAAGCATTCTTTATTCCAGATAGAAGGTCATAGTTTGATAACCTTGAGAACCACAAAAGCTCATCGGGAGACCACCTGAGGCCAGATTAAAGGAATGCAGACCCTGCACACACCCTGATCCTTAGCAGCAGCCCTCCCCTTGAACCATTGCTATATAACTCCTCACCAAATCCCCCCAGCTTGGGACACTCAAGGTTTTGTGGGCATAAGCCCGCTGTGCCCCACTTAGCCTGGCAAAGCAATAAAGCTATTCTTTTCTACTTCACCCAAAACTCTGTCTCCAAAATTTTGCTCAGCACCGGTGCACAGAGGCCTAATTTTCAGCATCAACACCACCAACCACCTAATTTTCAGCATCAACACCACCATCAACTCCCACCCAGGTGATGGTGACAGCCTCCTAACTGGCCTCCCTGCCTCCAGTCTTGGCCTCATCAAATCCTTTCTCTATCCTACAGATGCAACACACACTGCCCCTTCTGGGTACATATCCTGAGGGAGTACCACACAGCCATCCCACAAACGTTCTCCATGTCACCTGCTGAGCTCCTGTTCCCTCTCCGGTTTCTTGGGCATCCTTTCCTCCAGGAAGCCTTCTCTGACCTGCAGGACTGGGCTGTGTTCCCATAGCAGTATAGGCTGATCCCAAACATCTCTTTCGTTACACTGGATTACAGCTGCCTGGGGCTCATCTAGCTTTCCCACCAGGCTGCATTCCAGGAGAAGGAAGGGTTTTGGAAAGGGAGGGGGGTGGGTGGCAGTGACAATGATTCATGCCCTCTAGCTGTGAGTTTTGAATAGAGAAATAAGCACAAGTGTCGGATAGGCTCTTATTATTATTAGGCTTTTTATTATTGCTAATAAAGCTAGATTGAGGAAAATGACTTGGCCCAAAGACAAAATGAGCTCTCTGTTCCTTTCCTCCTGGGTTGAGACTACCCTCCCGTCAGAGCAGCACAGCAGGACAACTGCAGGTGCAGAGCAGCTGGTCGCAGAGATCTTACTAAATGGAGCAGCTGGCCACAGAGATCTTACTAAATGGAGCAGCTGGCCACAGAGATCTTACTAAATGGAAGGAGGAATGGGAACAGCAACTCCAAAGGAGCAGCAGACGTGGACGGTCACATATCTGCTTGACCCTTTTCCAGTCTCAACAATCATAGTCACTGCTTCTTCTGAAGGTGAAATAGCAGTTTCTGCCCAATGTTAAAAGATAAACTGAGGCATATTAAAAATTGTAAGAGTTTATGTAAGCAAAAATTGATCAGAATTGGGCAGTGCCCAACTGGAGTGGTTAGGAGCTCCACCAACAGGAGCTGGGGCAAGATTTCTACAATACATTAAAAAAAAAAAAAAAGAACTGAAAAGGTAGTCTCCCTTAGTAAAAAAAAAGAAAAGAAAAGAAAAGAAATGCCCAGTGCTGGGATTCACTGTGGGGTAGGGAAGCACTTGCCTTGGGCCAGGGGAAGGGTGGGGTGGTCAGAGATGGCTTAAGGAGATGTTTTGGTTCCATAGAATTTTCTAATAAGTAGCGCTAACCAAAAAGGAAAGAGCAATCTGGAAGGATAGTGGCTAACCAATGGCAGATCCCTTCCAACTCTGCACCTCGTGGTTCTCAGCATGGGGTAGGAATGGGCGGTGGTGGTGGTTAGGTCTGACTAGCCCAGGCCTCCACCCCACAAAGCAGATCGGATGCTGCCAGCAGCTCACCTGCATCTGCATCCTTATTTGGTCCAATACTACGAAGCCAGGCTGTGCGAGCCTGCCACGCTTGCTGAACTTCAGCTGGTGACCTGGCCTTAGACTGAATTCTTTACCTGCTTCAATGTCTTGCCAGGGATTGAGGAGTGGTGGTTAGAGGGGAGGATTCCCTGCCTCTCTCAGAGATCGACTCTGTTGTGATCCCAGAACTGTCCGCTGAGCTCCAAGGCTCTGTGACTGTCTACGGAGAGGATGTAGGGGATGATGAGAATGATGGAGGGACCCCGAGCACCTGGGGAGGGTGGTGTGATGCCCGCCCGTGTACGTAGCCTGTCTGCTGCCTGTTAGCACTTTCCCCAAGCTGGAGGTACAGCTTGACTAGCTACACGTCCCTCCTTTCCTTTAACTGCTACTCCCAAAGTGCGTCCATCCCAGCAGCGCTCAGAACAGTGCACTCAAGGGTGGTAGCAACTGCTCTCTTTGGACCATGAAGAGTGAAATCTGAAAAGGCTACATACTGTATGATTCCAACTACATGACATTCTAGAAAAAGCAAAAGTATGGAGGCAGTAAACAGTTCAGTGGTTGCCAGGAGTTGGGGATTGGGAGGATGGATAAGTGGAGCACAGAGGATTTTGGGGGCAAACTACTTTGTAAGATACTGTAACGGTGGATACATCATTTTACATTTGTCTAAACCCATGGAATGTGCAACGCTCAGAATGAGCCCTAATGAAAACTATGGACTTTTGGGGATTTTGATGTGTCAGTGTAGGTTCATGCTTGGTAACTAATATACCATTCTGGTGGCTCATGCTGTTAGTAGGCAGGCTCTGCATGAGAGGGGGCAGGGGTTATATGGAAAATATACCTTCCCCTCACTTTTGCTGTGGGCCTAAAACTGCCCTAAAAAATAAAGTTTGTATGTTTAAAAATAGCTTCAAATTCTTAGACACTCTTCCCATTGAGAAGTAGTGTCTATGTCTCCTCCTTTGAATCTGGGTGGGATTTTGACAGCTTTGGCTCATAGAATACAGAGGAAGTGATGCTATGAGGCTTCTGACACTAGATCATAAAAGGGCTTGCACCTGGTTCTCATGGTCCATTCACTCTCTTGTAGTTCCCAGAGGGAGAACAGCTAATATGCTTCAGGAAGTCCAAACCAGATGCACCCATGTAGGCACCCGGTTGGTGGTCCCAGCTGAGCCCAGCCTCATGTCATCCCAGCCCAGGTACTGGACACGAGAGTGAAGAAGCCTCCAGATAATCCAACCCTGTCTGATCACACGCTGCCCTTCATTGTTTGAGTTTCTCAGATAAGGCCCCAGACATCACAGAGCAGAGAGAAGCCATTTCTGCTGTTCTCCACCCAAATTCCTGCCTATAGAATCTGTGAGCATTTCAAATAATTTTGTCTTACGCCACCTACTTTGGAGTGGTTTGTTACATAGCAACAGATAACCAGGACATCATGCCAGGTCAGAAGGTTACGGGAACTTGCTTTCTCAGACTTTCCCAATATTGTTTCTACTTCCTCGCAGGCAGAGAGGCAAGGTGTGGGCTGCTGGGGAGCAGGTGCAGATCGGTCGGTGGATCAACTGCCAAGACTGCATGCGATGGCCGGGCCACTTTACCCTTCCTTCCTGCCAATCACTTGGCTGCAAGGGGAAGTAAATGGTGCCATTAATCACCCGTTACCTTCTTTCCTCCCTCCTTCTGTCTGAAGGGGGCTGCTCACAGGTCTGGGAGCTCAGCTATGAGACACGTGGGGAGGGCCCTGGTCCCTGGGGTCTAATCAATAGCTGCCTCTGAACCAGCTCTTACGGGCTCTTAGTACATCATTTACAAAATGACTGTATTGACCACAGGAGAAGATGATTGCCAGAGACAAATGCCCCCTTTGACATGCTGCTCTCTCTGGGGCCCTGACAGGACTAGTGAGCCTCCTGTGTGGATGTGGCAGTGATGTGCCTGGCTGTGGGGAGGGGTTGGTACACAGCAGTCAGGGACTGGATTGGGGAGATGCCAAAAGGTGTGTGTATGTGTGTGTGTGTGTGTGTGTGTGTGTGTGTGTGAGAGAGAGAGAGAGAGAGAGAGAGAGAGAGAGAGGGAGAGAAAGAGAGAGAGAGAGAGAGAGAGAGAGAGAGAGAGAGAGAGAGAGAGAGAGAGAGGGCTCTGACCTACTAGAGCCCAATTAGGTCCCACCTCTAAGTCCTGTGTGGGCATCAGACAAGGCTGTGAAATATTGACAGGGTCAGGGCTGCTGCTTTTTATTCCTTTGTCTCTTTTTCTGGGGCCTGGGAATGATGGAGAAAATTCCTTCCCAATTCCTTTCATTAACCACCTCATCTAGGAGCTGAGTAAGATGAAAATGAACCGTCAGTGCTGACTACAAGCACCAGGGAATGTGAAGGAGGAAAATAACTGACCTAATTGGTACAAGAGTAGAATCTGAGAGACCAATTAGGTCACCAATTAGATTGTTGCTGCATGATACATTTTCAAAATAAAGTACAAATGGGAGCATATCACAGCGCTGTTCTGCCCCATGCTTTTGTGTTTTTTTTTACCTTATGTCTTGTAGACTATTCTATATTGGCACATACGGCAGTCCCTCACTTTTTAATGAACGTATATAAAATTGTATTTAATGGGTATACTGTCATTGATTCAATCAGCTTCCTACTGATAGATATTTAGACAAGCATTTCTCAAACTTTAAAGTGCATATGAAGCAATCATCAGGTAATCTTGAGTAAATGCAGATTCTGATTCCGTGGGTCTAAGGGGGGGCCTGAGAGTCTTCATTTTTGACAGCTCCTGGGTGATACTCATGCTTCTGGTCCATTGACTGCTCTTTGCATAGAGAGGATTCAGACTGTTTTCAACACTTTGCCATTATAAACAATGTTGCAATAAATATTTTTGTAGGTGCCTTTCATAATGTGCAATTCTATAAATTGATAGAAATAGAATTTCCGGACCAAAGATATGTATGTGCCCTGGTAATCTGATAGATTTTGCAAATTGCCCTTCATAGAATGTTCGCTCTGTCAGTGCTGCCTGCAAGAGTTGCTCCCACACCTTTGTCAATAGGAAGTATTATTACACAAATGTGCTTCCATTTCTTTTTAATATTTTTACTTTTTTAAATGAATTTAGGTATTATATTATTGATGCACAGATATTCAGGACCGGTAGAGCTTCATGGCGAATCATTACTCTTTTTTCTTAACGCTTTGCCCTTCATCCCAACTTCAAATCTGCATTTGCCTGGTGTGCCTTTGTCCCTGCTTTCCTTTATATTTCTGTGTATTTTTATTTAAGATTTTTCAAACTTAAAGTTAATTTATCAATTATTTCACTTGCATATGCATATTAAAATGTCATATATTATGTAAAATCTTAATTTAGAAGCGCTGTTTCCCCCACCCTCATTATTTCATGAAATCTTTTTGTTCAGACTCTTCGCATGCATTTTTAAGATTATGGTTCTCTTCTCCATCATTAGAGATAATGTTCTGAGTCATTTATCCCAATTTTCCAGAGCACATCATCTTCACCTCCTTCTAAAAGTTGACATACCACAATTTTTTGTATCCATGTGTAATAATGTCGCTGCCAAAGTTACCCCAAGCCATCGGCTCTTTAACATTCAGTTGTTTTATCTGTTTGGCCTGTGGGGGTCTATTTATGAATTGCACAGTGGAGCTATTTACTGTTTTCTTTTCCCCTTTCATTTATGTTTTTTATAAAAACACATTAGAATAGATATAAATGTATAGATAGAGATGTCAAACGTTCTATGAAGCTTATATTTTAAAATATGAAAAGAAAAATTGATCAGTCCTTTGCATACACAGCTTCTGCATGCAGACAAGGCAACCGCTTTAAGTTCTTTTGGCTTTTCTGGCATTTTCTCCATATATCTAAATAACACACTCATTGCTACTTTTTTAATGTTGTAAAGTTTTAGATACTATCTATTGACTTCCTACAATGGAAAAGTTGGATTTAACCCTTTCACTCTGCTCTTCCCCATTTCCCCTCTCAATTCTTTTAATATAGCTATAGCACTTTTTTTTTTACTAAATAAATATTTAATGTACCTAGTATTGTGGTTATCTATTATTTAGAGTTGAGCAATGTGGTAAATCATGTTGTTTCCTTTTTGTATTTTTTCTGCAGTTACTATTCAGCTTTTTCTTTGTGTCCATTTCTCTGTATTTCTCGTTAATTGACTCCCAACTCTCTGGCACAAGTATAATTCTTGTCTCAGTATTCAAAACTCCAGTAAGGGATCCTCCTGGAGGCCCCTGGCCTCTTGTTCTTATCCAGATTGGTCACTCTCTTAGCTCCCTTCACAGCCCCTGGGGACCCCCTCTGTTCTCTCCTGTGTTGGATCCCCTGTCTTCTGGCTTTCTCTTTGTTTGCTCTCATTTTGGTGGAACTGTCTTTTAATAGCTTTCAGAGAAAAGGTGCATGGGAGATCAAACTTTGGAGGATTTTCATCTCTGAGAATGTTCTTATTCTACCTTATAGACATCAATAGCTGATTGATGGATTTGTTAGACAATAGAATCCTGGGTTTGGTATAATTTTCCCTTAGAATTTGAAGGACTGTTGTCTCCTAGCTTCCAATATTGATGTTCTTTTTTAAAAAATAAATTTATTTATTTTATTATTTTATTTAATTTATTTATTATTTCTGGCTGCGTTGGGTCTTCGTTGCTGCACGTGGGCTTTCCTCTGGTTGCGGCGAGCGGGGGCTACTCTTCGCTGCAGTTCGCGGGCTTCTCATTGCAGTGGTTTCCCTTGTTGCAGAGCACGGGCTCTAGGCGCGCGGGCTTCAGTAGACGTGGCTCGCGGGCTCTAGAGCGCAGGCTCAGTAGCTGTGGCGCACGGCCTTAGTTGCTCCGCGGCATGTGGGATCTTCCCGGACCAGGGATCGAACCCGTGTACCCTGCCCTGGCAAGCGGATTCACAGCCACTGCACCACAGGGAAGCCTGATGAGAACTTGTTCTGCTACTGGATCCTTTGGATGTGACCCCAACTAGCCTGTCTCCCTTCCCATCAGTGCATCACCTCTCTGGACGCCTGTAGATCCCCTCTCTGCCCTGGTATTCTGAGGTTTGCTGATGGTGTGCTCGGCTATCCATTTTCTTGTATTGTGCTGGGCTCTAGTGATAGGACCTTTCAATATGGAAACACAGCCTTCAAATCTAGGAAGTTAACTTGCACAAGTGCTACATTTTTTAAGTTCATTCTTTTTGTTCTCTCTTCTCTCTTTCCAAAACTCATATCATTATTATTGGACATTTGACCTTCAGGAAAAATCCTTTTTTTTCTCTTTCCTATTTTCAATCTCTTTATCTTTTTATTCTTCTTTCTAAGAGATGTTATCTTTATTTTCTGACGCTTCTACTGATTTTTTAGTTCATGCTATTTTATATTTTTTTGTTTCCTCAATCCTCCCCCAACCTCCCCACACATTTTTTTGTGGTGGAAGGACACCCTGTTCTAATTTCCATGGATGCAATTGCTTCTTTTTATCTCTCTGAGGATATTAACTATAATACTTGGAAAGTTTTCTCTGCTCCTTACATTGACTCATTTTTTAAAGTTGTTTTTCTATTTGTTTCATATCTGTGTTTCATATTAGAGACTTTCTTATATCTGTTGATTTTTTTAATTGAAGTATAGTTGATTTACAATGTTGTGTTAATTTCTGCTGTACAGCAAATTGACCCAGTTATACACATATATACATCCTTTTTTTAATATTCTTTTCCATTATGACTTATCACAGGATATTGAATATAGTTCCCTGTGCTATACATTAGGACCTTGTTGTTTATCCATTCTAAATGTAATAGTTTGCATCTACCAACCCCAAACTCGCATCTCCCTCACTCCTCCCCCTTGGCAATATCTGTTGATCTTTGGCTAAATGTTGATGTTTAAGAGTGAAACATTACAGCGTGGATTGGAAGTTCTGGTACATGGGCCAGATTGCCCAGAGGTGGTTTTCACTGGGGGCTTACTGGGCAGGGACCAGTCTGCATCATTGAGGACTCCCCATCCCTCTGCCATGACGTTCTCTTTTCTCTTGACCAGCCAGTTTCAACAGAGCGGAATCTGCCTTGTCTCCTGCCCTGGCTGGTGGGGTAGGAGTGGGGAAACACATCTAGATGCCTGGTTCTGGGAGCAAAGTGGGGAAGGAGGGCCAGGGAAGCAGGGGTGGTCTCACCACTTGACATGTAGACCTTCCGGTGATGCCGTATACAGTATGACAGGCCCACTTTCGGAGTCCCTGTGGACTAGACCTCCTTCCTGTTTGCCTGGCTGATGGGGGTGGAGAAGCTAACTGCTGCTGGAACAGACTTGAGGACAATCCCATTGATTTCAGCCACGACCACACACTGCTGTGGATGTCCTTGGTGCCTCTCCATCCTGAGTTTTCTGGGATCCGTGCACTAAAGCAGCTTTGCTTCTGCTTCCCCACTTCGCTGCCTTCCATGCTCTTTTAGGCCCAACTCTTTTTAGTTGGCTAAGTTTCTTCATGCTTCTGCTGCTTTTTTTTTCCCCCAGAATTCTAAAATTCTGTTTACATCTGCTCTGGTCTCCTCTCCTGTTCTCTTTGTTGTGGTTTCATGCTGTGTTCTCTTTTATGTGGTTTTCATCCTTTTGCTGTCACTTTTTTAGTCACATCAGGGAAGAAATGGAGATAAATATGTTCATAACTCTACGTTTAGCTGGAACCAGTCTGTCCTCTAATTTCTACCCTTTCTGAATCACTTTTGTTTTAGGTGTGTCTTAGAGTAATCTTTTCAAATAGCAAGCCTGGTCTTACCTCTCTTTAATTTAAAATCAAGGCTCCCAATGTTTTCCTAGGATGACAACCCAAAGTCTCTGATGTGGCTTAAAGGCCTGCCTGCTCCATCTCCTGCCTCACTTTTCCCAGGACAGTGCTCCCGTCACTTACTAACATGCTGTTCCCTCTGCCTGAATGCTTGTCCCTCAACCTCCCTTCCCCTGGTTAATTTCTGTCACCCTTCAGTGGTCATCTCAAATCTCCCTTCTTCAAGAAAGTCTCTCCTGCTTCTAGACTAGGTGAGTTTCCTCGTTACACTCCCTAGATGCCCTCTGTACCTAAGTTTAAACACCTAAGGACTTGCTGGATGTCTGTGTCCTTCACTGAGGTGTAAGTTCATAGCTTTAGTAGTGAGTTTAGCTGGGAGGTAGTGGGTAGAGCTGGGTTCTGTGAGGCCAGGAAGGGCCTCTGTCTTCTTCAATATTGTGTCCCTGTGGCCAAGCACAGTGTTTGCACAGAAAGGATAGCTGTTGAATGAATGAGTGAGTGAATATGTACCTGGGCCTTAGAGGTGGCCTGGCTCAGCGTCTGCTTGTTACAGCTGCAGCACAGGTGCACACACTTTCATGTATAATGCTAGTAACAGCCCTCTGAGGTGGTTACTGTCAGTCTCGTCTTATAGAGGAAGAAGTTGGAGTTCAGAGAGTGAAAGTAACTCGCCTAACATCACACAGCTAAGCTATAGAGCTGGGATTAGCACTCAGGTCTATCTACCACCAAAGCCTATCAATTTCTTCACTCCACGGGCCCTGAATGATAACATTTGGCTCACCTTTGCCAGGAATCAGGGGAATGAGTGGATGAGTCAGCCTGTGCTGTTATAACAACCCCCTAAACCTCATGGCTTACAACAAGTAACGGTTATTCTTTATGGGTCTGCAGGGTGGCTGTGGCTCTGCTGGGCCTGGCTGTGCTTGGCTCTGGGTGGAAGGTCAAGTTCAGGTCTGCTCCTGCTTCTCATTCCAGGATTAGGCTGAAGGAGCCTCCATGCTCTGGGGCATTTTGTTCTCATGGTAGAGAGAGGAAGCTCAAGAGGGCTACCATAAATGTACAGCCCTTCTGGAAGCTTTGGACCCATGTGCCACGTCCATTCACATTCCATTGGCCAAAGCAAGTTGGCCAAGCCCAACGTCCAAGGTGTGGGAGGTGTCTCCTTCCATGGCGGTGGGGGCTTTAGAGAATGAACAGTTGCTGAACAATAATACAACCTTGCATAGTGAGAGACAAAGTGGCCTCCATGGACAAGGACAACATTGGAACCCACTTCCTAGGGGCTTCCAGCCCCACAGTGATGCCCCCTGAGAAGACCTTTCACGGCAGCCACGTGTTAAGCACCCACCAAGCCTAAGTGGATCTTGTTCTTACAGACACCGGAACCTCCCTGGTGAGGAGGTACGGAATGTTAGACTAATTGAAGTATAGTTGATTTACAATGTGTTAATTTCTGCTATACAGCAAAGTAGTTCAGTTATACATATATATACATTCTTTTTTTGAAATATTCTTTTCCATTATGGTTTATCATAGGATATTGGATATACTTCTCCATTCTGTATAGTAGGACCTGGTTTATCCAGTCTCTATATAAACGCTTACATCTGCTAACCCCAGCCTCCCATTCCATCCTTCCTCCAATGCCCTCCCCCTTGGCAACCACCAGTCTGTTCTCTTTGCCCCAATTCTGTTTCATAGAATTTGTGTCATATTTTAGATTTCACATATAAATGATATCCTGTGGCATTTGTCTTTCTCTTTCTGACTTACTTCACTTAGTATGGTAATCTCTACTTCCTTCCATGTTGCTGCAAATGGAGTTATTTCGTTCTTTTATATGGCTTAGTAATATTCCATTGTATATATGTACCACATCTTCTTTATCCATTCATCTGTCGATGGGCGTTTAGGTTGTTTCCATATCTTGGCTATTGTGAATAGTGCTGCTATGAACATTGGGGTGCATGTGTCTTTTGGAATTACAGTTTTGTCTGGATATATATGCCTAGGAGTGGGATTGCTGGTTCATAGGATAATTCTATTTTTAGTCTTCTGAGGAACCTCCATACTGTTTTCCACAGTGTCTGCACCAGTGGGCATCTGTTTTGATTGGTTGATGCTCATGCAGTTATTAAATATATGTGTAAATGTAAGTTACATATTTAATCCTTTTTCTGACCTGGCCCCTCACCCCCTTCTCCAGGACTGGATGCTTCTGTAACCAGGACCTGCCATGTCCACCGAGAACCCCAGAGGGGAAAAGCATGGAAGTGAAAGCAGTAGAGCACAGTTAAACACAGAGAAGAACTTCCTGTTTGCCTAGGTTTCAGATTAAAATGGGAAGTTCCTTTATTAATGTAACAAACATTTTTTAGATAAATTTCAATGCTTGACACTTGAAATGCTGGGGTTGGGGGTAGGAGGAAGGCAGGTAATATTGCACAGCTGCTGGCTGGGTTTGAGAGAAGCTCGCTTTCTGTCTGAGGAGATGTCGTAGCAGATGGGGCCCTTAGGTGCCTTGCAGGTCAACCCTTCAGACAGACCCCATTAGTGAAGTAGCAGGGCTGGGGCAAGATTCCTGAGTAAGTGCCCTCTACTGTCTTCAGAGAACATGGAAAATCAATTTTGAGACTTAACCCCTGGGTGGTGAGAGGACAGACGGTCGGTGGCTGCCCTGGAGGGTGACATTATCTGTCCCTGGTTGAGCATGTGCGAGTCAGTCTCCTTGGGGCCCAGAGGAGGCCTGGACTCCGAGCCCCTGTGCAGAGGCTGGACTCACCTCCAGCCCCACTGATGCCGGAGGCTGGGAGCTGGGAAGTGGGGTGGGCAGGAGGGAACTAGCCGCCTTTGTGGCTGATTTAATCATACCAGGGTGTGTGGGGGGAGCCCGTGTTCCTTCTCTCTTGCTGAATCCAAACCATATTAGAAACAAGCCTCTCTTGGGGCCTCTGTTGATAGTAAGGGGCTGTCGCCACTGCCTCGAGTGGGGATATCTATTCGCCTTTCATTCATTCCTCCTCACCCCTATATCCCTCCTCTCCTGTTCCCGCGCCTGTGGACGGCAGGAGGAAAGAATAGAAAGCTGGTTAACGTGCGTTAAAACGGACGATCAAAATAAGGATTTAGGGGCTTCCCTGGTGGTGCAGTGGTTGAGAGTCCGCCTGCCGATGCAGGGGACACGGGTTCGTGCCCCAGTCTGGGAAGATCCCACATGCCGTGGAGCGGCTGGGCATGTGAGCCATGGCCGCTGAGCCTGCGCGCCTGGAGCCTGTGCTCCACGGCGGGAGAGGCCACAACAGTGAGAGGCCCGTGTAACGCAAAAAAAAAAAAAATAAATAAAAAATAAATAAGGATTTAGCTTTTTAGGAGCTCATTGCCTGGGCTTCTCTATGACCCTCAACCTGGTGCCTGGGCTTCTCAGGGAGGAGGAGGGGTTTGTGAGCCTGGTGAGAGGTTCTTGTTGTGAGGCTGGGAGAATCCATCATGCCAGGGCCCCGGGCCTATGTGCAAATCCCCCCACTACAAGGCATGGCTCTAGAGAAGGTGTCCCTGCTCTGCCAGTTTTGCTGTTTTAACTTAGGCGAGTCCCGTCACCTCTGGGCTTCCATTTTCTTAGCTGCACACTGTCAATATAGGTCTGTCCTCACAGGCAGTAATGAGGGTTAGGAGAGAGAAGGGCTAGGAAAGCGCTTTGAGAATGGCTAAGCAGGGAACAGGTGTTGGGGATGGAGATTACCATTAATATTGCCAACCCCGCTCCTCTGGAGATGAAGGGAGTGGGGTTAGGAAAGGGACCCCCTCCTCCTTTCCACATGGTAGTGGGCCAGTGTGGAGTCCTGGGGGACGTACTGGAGGAGAGCCGGACCTCCAGGCCCCATGCCCTGCAGGAGCGGCTGTTCAGTGACAGATGCTCCACGTGGGTGCACAGCCCTGGGCTGTCTGTCTGCTGGCCTCTTCAGCCAGAGCACATTAGTAAAACCTCCGCGTGGCGCCAGCTCTCTCTGCGGGGCCCTTGATTAGGCTCGATCTCTGGGCTAGGAATGCAAATAGGCAGTGCAAAGAGCCGGGTCTGGGCTCTCCGGCTGGGTGAGGCCAGCCTCCCCGCCCTGTGCGTCACCAGGGACAGATCCGTCACTGCCTCGGCCTCAGCCAGGCTGGGCTGGGCTTCTGAGCCATCTGTCTCCAAATACCCTTTTTCAGATGGAATTTGAGACAGGTCCCCTCCCATCTCCACCCTAGGAAAGGGGTCCTTCCTCTCTGGCTCCTTCTTTGCTCTGCTCCTGATACGAGGAAGAAGATTCGGATACCTTGTGGCTTTCCTCTACTTGTCAGACCCCGTCACTCCCCTCAGCATCGCTGAAGTTTTGAATTCCGGGTGAGGAGGGCTAGAGAGAGGCCAGTCCAGCCCCAGCCCCTAGGCCTCCCCATGCCACACGGCTCTTGTCGTCAGCTTTGAAACCAGGTTGTGTGCTTCAGAACCCGGGCTTGGGAACGAGAAATTCAACGACTCCAGAATAGAAACACCACAATCAAGTGGGTTAAACTCCAGCCCTGACATTTAATTAGCATCTTTTTTCAGCTCCCACACTTGAAGAGTACCTGTTATTTCTTTTCTTTTACTCACAATACACTGTAAGCCGGTAGCATTTTCCTGAGCTCCCAAACCTCTCATCAGAAGTCAATCACTTTGGAAGCGTGATAAATCCTTCTGCAAGCCTGCTGCGCATCACGCCTCTGGCAGTCAGGAGCTTCCCGAGAGGGATGAAGAGACATCCCCACGCGAGCTCCCAGGTTTTAGTCTGTCCACCCGCGGCCCCATCACCCTGAGCACGTTGCCTCTCCAAGTGAGCCCGGGCATCTAATGAACCGCTAGACCATTTGCCTCTCATAGTGGCAAGAAGAGAGCCCAGTGGAGCCCTGCCTGCCTGGGCCGTGCTGGGAGCTGTTGAGAGCAGAGTGGTGAAGTGGACGGTGTGGGCACATCTGGAGGGCGGCCTCGCCCCCATCCCCACACGTAGACTCTCACACAGATACAGGGGCAATAACTGTCATGAAGGGCGGTATAAAGCCGGGGCCTGGACTAGTCTGGGAGGCCAGAGATTCACGTGTAGGCAGAGATCTTGATGTAGGATGAGGTAGAAAAAACCCGAAAAGGTCTGTGCTAATGCCCTGAGGCAGGAGGGAGCTGGGAGCCTCTGGGTGATGGGACAAAGCATTTCTCACGCCTAGCCTTTCTCTTTGCCCTGCTGTCAGGGTCCTGCCTCAGGCCTCGCTGCAGTATTAGCTTCTTCTTATTTCTTTTCTGTTTATAAAATTTTATTTTATTTCTTTTTATTGAAGTGTGGTTGATTTACAAGGTTGTGTTAGTTTCTGTTAGTTGCATTCAGTTATGCAAGTATATGTATTTTTTCTTTTTCAGATTCTTTTCCATTATAGGTTATTACAAGCATCAGCTTCTTATCGAGCCTCTTGGCTCCTTCCCTCAACTCCTTCTAGCCCACCTCGCTGGCTGCCACCAGATTAATCTCGGGAACACATGGCTTTGATCATGATACCCACTTATCCTGAAGCAGCTGTTGTCTCCCACTGAACTAAGTGAGGCCTGTGCACTCTGGTCCCCGCTGTGCCCTGGTTTCCCATCACTTTCCTACTTGTGGCCTCACTTCAGCCACATGGGGCCCCTCGCCCTCCTACAAACACACCCCGCGCTCTCCTGCCCCGGCGGCATCTGTGCTCTTGTCAGCACTTCTGTGAAGGCCTGTAAGCGTCCTGCCCAGGCTTCAGGCTCCTTCCCAAATGCTGCTTCTCCAAGGAGTCGTTTGACACAAGCACCCCAACTCCACCGGCATGTGAGCTCACCTGGGACCCTGGCCACTGTGCAGTGGTCATGAGGGACGTGCCCAAGAGTGGCCTGGGTTGGAGGCTGGGGGAATCCAGCTGAGACCCGGTGGTGGGCCTTCCACAGGGAGGTCTAAGAAAGCTAGCTTATTAATTTTGCCTGAAGACCATCACCCTACCCCACCCTTACCTGCCTCCCCCAACTCTTGAGCGAGGTACAGAATTGCTCTTGCTTTGCTGAGTTAAGTGCTTGGAGGCCTTAGTGCCCATCGAGCTTCCATGTCTGCCTCTTTATCCCTGAACTGCCAGAAAGGAGGGGGTATAGGTGCAATGTGAAATTATGGGAAGAACACGGACTTGGGTTCGGAGACACCTGCGTTCCAATCCGGCTCTGCCCTGTGTTAGATGTCTACTCTCAGGCGCGTGATCTGATCTTTCTATTCCGTGGAGACAATAAGACCTCCCTTTTAGGTATGTTGTGGGATAAATGAGATCATGTGATGGGCTAGAAGCATAACAGTTACCTGTTTTAGGATCTGCCAAGATAGCGATGACGTTCCTCTCTGAAAGAAGCCTAAAGTTGATTATTTTAATCTCACTGCGATAGAGGTTTGGGCTGTGAGAAATAAAGCCCTGGCATTCAAAGTCTTCTTCTCCCCAGTTCCAATACTCCCCATCCAAGACAATCACGCAATATTTCAGCACTGCTCACGCTGTTATTCCTCTGCTGAAGGCGGGGTTATATCACATGTGACCCTGGATCCTGCATCCTGAGCTGCTCTAGCTCACTTAGCGAAGGGGCGTAACCACCACCCACAGGCATCCTCCGTGGGCCCATCTTGGGAAGGTGAGACACTTTGTCCCTTTCGTTTGTACCTGGGGCAGAACTGTGGGCACTGTGGGTAAATCCCTCACTAGGGTTTGTGACATTTCTGAGAAAAGTCTCTTTTCTTTTTCAGAAAGTATGCTTGCTAGTTGATGTTCTGAAGTCAGACAGGCCTGCATGTAAATTCCAACCCTACAATTTATTAACTGTGAAACCATGGGCAAGTTACTTAATCTCTAACTTAGTTTTCTCTTCAGTAAAACATGGATAGAGTTATTAAACACAGAAATGTATTTAAAACACCTAGGCCATTGCCTGGCCCACTGAAATACCCATTTATTCACCCAGCATCTATTTTTGGGGTGCCTACTGTGTACCAAGGGCAGTTTTAGGTGCTGGGGACCATGGACAATCATTTCTGCCTCGTGGAGCTTACATTCCAGTGGGAGTGGGAGAAAGGCTACAGCAACAAAATAAAATACAGCAGGGTGAGGGGGTGCTGGGGCGCTGGCAGAGGTGGGGTCTGCAGTGGAAAGGCCAAGGCAGGTTTCGAGGAGAAGGTGGCATTGAAGCAAAGACCCGAGGAGCTGAGGGTATGAGCCTGGCGCACAGGGCGCTCCCGGCAAAGGGATGAGCCAGTGCAAAGCCTCTGAGCAGGGCTATGCCTCGAGGGTCAGGGGGGCAACAAGGAGCCTGTAGGGCAGGGGCGGAGAGAGGGAAGGGCGAGGAGGGGAGCACAGGGGACAATGGGCACGGGAGGCGGGTGCAGATTGGATGGGGCTCTGCGGGCCATCTGGAGGGCCTTGGGCCGAAGGGTGACATGATCTATTTTCACAAGTGCTCTGCTGAGAATATTCTCTACAGGAGCATGGGAGGAAACGGTGATGCCTGCTGGAAGCATCTGCGATGATCCCGCTGAGAGACTCGGAGGGCTTGGCCCAGGGTGCAAGCAGTGGAACTGGTGAGAGTGGTTGAATTCTGGATATATTTTGAAGCTAGAACTTACAGGACTTCCCAACAGGTTGGATGTGAGGAGTGAGAGAATGAGGGAGGTTAAGAATGACACCAAATTTTTTGGCCCGAGCAATTGGAAGAATAGCATGTGGGAGGCTGTGGGCCTGGAGCAGGTCTGTGGGGTGAGATCGGGAGTTTTGTTTTGGGCATGTCACCTTTGAGAGGCCTATTACACGCCCAAATGGAGATGTTAGGAGGCCACGGGCTATGCGAGTCTGGAGCTCAGAAGAGGGAGCTGGGCTGGAGACATAAACATAGAGATGGGATTTAGAGCTGGGAGGATGAGAGAGAGATGTCCAAGGGATTCAGTGTGGATTGAGTAGAAGTAAGGACCAAGGACAGAGTCCTGGTTCTCCAGCCAGGACTCAATAGTAAGTAAGTGTTAGAGATTGGGATGAACAGATACACACTACTATATATAAGACAGGTAAGCAGCAAGGATTTACTGTAGAGCGCAGGGAACTATACCCAATATCTCGTAATAGCCTGTAATGCAAAAGAATCTAAAAAATAATATCTAGCTAGCTAGCTATATCTGAATCACTCTTCTGCACACCTGAAACTATCACAACATTGCAAACCAACTATACTTCAATAACAAAGAAAAAAAACTACAGAAGAGGAGTAAATACGTGTTACATACTCAAGTAACAGATATCATAATGTTTTATTCTCTCAATATCAAACTCCCTCTTTGTTCTTCTGAATGAATACCATGACCTTTCTTTTCAAATCTTCTATCTATCCACCTGTCTATCTATCTCATCTATCTATCCATATATCTATCTATCACCTATCTATCTAATCTATCTATCTATCATCTATCTATCATCTATCTATCTATCTATGAATCTTCTTTCAGGTGTAATCTTTACTTTGTATCTTAAGACTCTGATCTGCTGTAAAAATATAGATTTGAATCTCATTTCAAATATATATTTTGCTTTGTTTACTGTCACTCCAGTTGTATCAAATGTACACTAGCAATCTTTTGGGGTTTGTTTACTTAGAGTGTAAGACTCGCCTCCCCTATTGAGCCCAAAACAATCCCTGGAAAAGTGCACCTGCGGGACATCTTAGGTAGACCTCATGGAAGAAAGGGAACTCATGCAGCTGAGGTCTGCAGAACTGAAGTCTCATCTGTGGCTTCAAGCTGGTGGTCAATCTCACTCGTTTCGTTCTGCATGCAGAGCTTGAGTGAATGATAAAAAGCAAATAAACCAAAAATGAACAACAAGAAAAAAATACATTTAAAATTCTGAGTGTGAAATCTTATTTCCACGACAGTTAGTGAGGGCAGCCGGGACTATGGGCACCCACCCCAGTCTCAGGGCTCCCCTCACCACTCTGCCTTCTCCCTGTATCTCCTTGGGGACAGCCAGGAGAGAAGTCACGTGATTCCTCTGTATGCAAAAACCTGGTATTTAGCTGGAATGTGTTTTAGGAAGTTATGTTCCCAGAAGGGGGACATGCTCTTCTGAAAGCACTACCATCTTTATCAGGGACAGAGCTATCAGGAGATGCTGTGGCTTAGAGTTAATGAGTACACTTATTTATTATTTTTTTATAAGATTTTTAATTTAAAGGTCGTCTTTATTTATTTATTTATTTGTGGCTGCGTTGTGTCTTCGTTTCTGCCTGCGGGCTTTCTC
Source organism: Stenella coeruleoalba (assembly GCF_951394435.1). Lineage (NCBI taxonomy): Eukaryota > Metazoa > Chordata > Mammalia > Artiodactyla > Delphinidae > Stenella > Stenella coeruleoalba. The sequence continues at coordinate 89,792,927 of NC_137154.1, read as the reverse complement.
TAGTTGTGGCAAGCGGGGGCTACTCTTCGTTGCGGTGCACGGGCTTCTCATTGTGGTGTCTTCTCTAGTTGTGGAGCACGAGCTCTAGGTGTTTCAGTAGTTGTGGCTCGCAGTCTCTAGAGCACAGGCTCAGTAGTTGTGGCGCACTGGCTTAGTTGCTCCGTGGTATGTGGGATCTTCCCGGACCAGGGCTCGAACCCGTGTCCCCTGCATTGGCAGGTGGATTCTTAACCACTGTGCCACCAGGGAAGTCCCTAATGAATAGATTTAAATGTTGGATGCAAATTAGGCTTAATATCAATTCTAGCTCCAAAGAGCAAAGGAGATATTTAAACAGCCATGAGCCTTTTTTTCTGAGTAGACAAGCCTGTTGCCAGCACACAGGCATAATGGGATAGCTTTTTGATGGCTTCTGCCAAGCCATATGGAAGTAAAAACATAATGGTTTAAAGAGAAAGGAGCACTCCTCCAGGCAGACCTGGGGCGGACCGGCAGAATCTTTGTAGTGTTCCACCGCCCTCAGGCTGGCCCAGACAGTGAGTGGCATTAGGGGGCAGCCACATGAGTCCTCGACAGACACGTCCGGAGGGGCTGCTGCTGCTCAGCCCCCACCTGCCTGCAAGAATCCCACCTGTCAGGCCATGCTTGGCCTCCGGAGGTGCCCAATTCTCTCAGCAGAGAGGGTGATAATTCCATACCTGCCTTCCTAATCACCATCCTCCTGTCAGTGGACTAATTAAAATGCACACCCAAATCCATGAGTTACAAACACAGCATCCCTCTTCACATGCAAATGCAATCAATAGATACCAAGGTGATTTACACAGTGGTAAAAGAGAAAGAATTCTTCATAATGTGGCTTTTGCAGTGAAAACTTAAGCTCATGCGTGTCACGTGTAAGCTAAGCCTGTCTTTGAGTCTGACACAACATGCTCTCTGTTAAGCCCCTCAGCAAACAGTTGCTCTAAGACCCAGGGCGTATCCCCCAGGACGCTCTCCTGGTTCAATATACCACACACACTCGGCTGGCTCTTTACTCCCTCCCCTAGTACGCATGCCCTGGGCAGGTAGGGCTAGGTCCCTGTTTAACATTTGCCCACACTGTGCTAAGAGTGCTTTCCTTGTCAGCTTGAGGCTGGAAAAGCACTGTAACCTCCTCCCGCCCATCCAGGCTGAGCTGATTGGATTCCTGAGACCATCTCATGGCACCTCCTCACGGTTCACCTGGGGAGATTGAGAACCTGAGTGGAGAGATGAATTGTCCAAAGTGACACCGATATCGGTTAGGGGTAGTGCAGGACCTAGAGTTATGCCAGCCCTGAGGAAGTGTCCAGAGACCAGCGGGGCGGTCCCTCAGGGATGCTTCCTTCCCTCAGCTCATCACTTAACAGTGATCACTATGTCATTTGGCCTCTGTGCTGTGAGCCTCTTGAGAGATAGATGCTTGATCTTAAACAAGTCACAGACAAAAACTCAATTGCTATTTGCCAGGTGAGGGCTGGAGAGTTCTAAAACTTGGAGAAGGCACAGCTCCTGCCCTAAGGGATCCTATATCAGAGATTGCTAACATTTTTGTTTATAAGAAGACTTTTTACATCAGAAAAATAATTTAGGATCTTCTCTTCACACACCTGAAATTGTGTGAAAGTATGTAATAACTGAGAAGATAAAAATAACAGAAAGTACTGTAAATCTTGTGCATACATTTCAAAAATAGCTTACATATGTGATATCATATTTTTTCAGCCCATAGGCAATGCTTGGCGTGCTTTTGGATTGTGTATTCTTCAATGAATCTACTGTTCCCAGGAGTGCATGATTTAGAGTCACTAGGGAAGTGATCCTTTGTCTGGGGAGTCTGCAGTTCCTGGAATGGAAACTGTTGTGTGGCTTCTTCAGAGGCTGAGGTGAGTGGTGACCATCAAGACTCTCTGCCTTCCAGTCATCCGGAAACAAGGTGAGTCTTGAGTGGGGCAGGGACTGGAGAGATGGGGGAGGGGAGAGGTCCAAAACATCAAGTCGTTTCTCAGAAGGATGGGGATCTGGCCCCAGAGCATGAGGCAAGGAACTAATAATAATTATAAGCTACCATTTATTAAGTAGCTACTAACCTCCAGAAACTGTGCAAACGGAGATCAGATAGATACGAATATGGATATGAATATGGAAATGGATATAGATGTATCTCCCCCACATAAAACCTAGAGCTCATGTTCACCAGTTCCTTCACTGAGTCATGCTTTAAGAAGCAAATTCTAGCCACCCAAAGTAATTAAACAGGAATTCCAATCTTTACTGGCATCTCTCAAAGAGCATTAAAATGATTGAATTCAAGGCTCACGGTAAAAGCTCTCAAGGTTCCCTTTCTGTCTGGAATCTCCCATATCTACAGGCTAATTCAGAAGCTCTCACTTGGCAAATACTCCAGAATGTTCCCTGATACTTCAATGTTCTTGCTGCTGTTTCTTCCTCCCTTGCCTCTCCTCCGTCCGGGATCTTCCCCAGGCAGATAGACCTAACCATCGGGTTTAGTTTCTTCTCTGCTTGCCTGTTATGCAGATTCTCTACACCAAAGGACAGTGCTGGGGCCAACCCAACAGGCAAGAGCCTGTGTCCTGGCCTTTGACCTCTTTAGGGCTGTCTCGCTCCTTCCATTCGCCCTATTGCACAACAAAAAGCCAGAGAACCGGTGGGCAGAGACAGAACTCTCTTGAAAGATCAGGGGTGAGGAAAGAGCTGAGCAAAATTCTCCAAGGTGGATGGGGTGGGGGAGGGGGAGGAGGTGGAGAAAGAAGGACACAGACTGGGAATACTGACACAGTGATGAGTCTGGTTCTAATCGCAGGCATCTTAGGATTTCATCTCCATCAACCCTAGGAGGGAGGCGGAATGAGGAGAGAGAATGGGCTCAGAGAGGGTGACGAGGATGGTAAGAGGTTGAAGGACAAAGCACCAAGCACTGGGGTGACACTCGGGGAAGCTCCCACCCTCCTCTCCAAGCTTTGGTAGCACTTTGATCCCAGGAGTCGAGTCCTGTTCCAAACAATTCTGTGGTGCCCTGGTGTGGCCTTGGTGTTTTCTGATCATCCTTTGACCACTTTCCTGGTCCCAATCAAGTTCTATTTCAGGCACATGGTTTGCTTAGACATGGATCTTCATATGATGGATCCACGCTATGGTGTTTGTTGTTCTAGAGAGAAAATGCCATTTTGCTTCGGGTTTTCTACATACACTCTGGCTACACCAGCCTATTCTCCACTTTCAAACACAGCTTTGTTTGTTCGTCCTTCTGCCCTTGAAAGTGCTTCACAGCTCTGCAGCTGCCTCCCATCCCAGGCTCTGCCAGCCAAGACTGTGGCCCCTTAATAATGGTCATGTTGCTGGTTCCACACAGGAGGGAAGAGAAAAGTGGGTGCCTACGGCAGGCTGAATTTTGTCCCTGCAAAATTCATATGTTGAAATCCTAAACCCCAGCATGTGACTGTATTTGGAGAGTCTTCAAAGAGGTAATTGAGTTAAAATGAGGTCACTAGTGTGGGCCCTAATCCAATGTGATTGGTGTCCTTACAAGAAGAGGAGATTAGGACACAGACACGCACAGTGGGAAGACCATGTGAGGACACAGCAAGAAAGCAGCCACCTGCAAGCCAAAAAGAGAGGCCTCAGAAGAAACTGACCCTGCTGACACCTTGATCTCGAACTCCCAGCCTCCAGAACTGTGAGGAAATAAATTTCTGTTGTTTAAGCCACCCCATCTGTGGTACTTTGTTATGGCAGCCCTAGCAAAAGAATACAGGGCCCTCCTTTGGGTCTGACAGAGGCCCCTGTCCTGGAATGAATTATATGGGAGTCTGAAATAACCAAGAAGAGTCCTAGGGCCTGCCTGTGCCCCTCAGAGCCTGCCCCAAATCTCACCATCTGGAGGTTGTTCTCCTCCAGGTGACAACTGTACCTATGAGAGAGTTCAGCTCAGAGGTGGCTGCCAGCCTTCTGAAGAGTGATAGGAAGGAGGGAGTCTGAGGTAGATCTCCAAGACCCACTAAAGTATGGTCCACAGATAGCAGCATCAGTGTCCCCTGGCATGTGTTAGAAATGCAGACTCTACCTTAGTCTACTGGATCAGAGTCTTCATTTTAACAAGAGCCTTGGGTGATTAGTGTACACAGAAAGGTTTGAGAAGCACTGCCTCTGATCCATAGACCCTTGGATCTCATGGCAGCTCAAGTTGTAACTGATTTGCGTACCTAGCCCAGGTCAGAAGAGCTAGGGCAGTGATGCTCAATCTTGGCTATACTTTGGAATTGCTTGAGGAGCCTTTGGGACTCCAGATTCTGGGCTCAAACTCTAGGCCAAATAAGTGAGAAGCTCTGCAGGGATCTTGGGGGAGACCCAGGCATCAATATTTTGGAAATCTCCTAAGTGATTCCGATTTGTGGGCGTGTTTGGGATTATATCCATTATCTATTGCCTCATAAAAAACAGGCCCACAATTTAGTGGCTTAAAACAATAACCACTTATTTAGCTCATGGTTCTGTAGGTCAGCACTTTGGGCTGGAATCTGCTAGGCAGTTCCTCTGGTTGATGCTTGGCTCACTCATGTGTCTTCAATCAGTCACAGACCAGAGGAGTGGCTGTGCTTCCAGGAGATGTTGCTGGGGAAGGCGGGAATGTGGGACTGGGCCCTATTTCTTTTGCTATCCATAAGGCTAGCCTAGGCTTGTTCACATGACAGCTAGATAGGAGGGGGAGAGAGAAAGACATCTAGGCTTAGAACGGACACCATGCCGCTTCTACCATTTTCTGTTGGCCAGCCCAGATTTCACCTCTGGATGGGAATTGCTGCAGACTCATATTACAATACAAAAAGACACAGGGAATGGCAGAGAAGGCTGGCAATTTTTGTAGTCTGCCATATTGGACTGATAAGGACTTGCTCCTGAACCAAACTTTTTTTTTTTTTTTGGCTGTGCCACGTGGCTTGCAAGATCTTCGTCCCGGACCAGAGATTGAACCCAGGCCCTGGCAGTGAAAGGGCAGACTCCTAACACTGGACTGCCACGGAATTCCCTCCTGAACCAAACTTTAGTCAACCTCTTTGGAGCTCTCTTTTTAGCTAGGCCCCGTCCTTGGCTCAGTTCTTGGCCTGCTGAGCACAGTTTCAGCAAGAATCCTCCTAACTGAGTTTCTAACCCTTGATATCCAGTCAAGTTCCTCATTCTCCCACCCTTGATACCTAACCAAGTTCCTCTTAGTAATTTTCCATCTTCTCCCTCACCCTTTTGGTTGGCTATAAATCCCCAGCCGCCCCTGTTGTATTCAGGGTTGAGTTCCATCTCTCTCCTCTATTGCAGTAGTCTTGAATGAAGTCTTCCCTGCAATGTTTGAGATGTGTCCAGTGCAATTTCCCTTCAGCGGGACCACTGAGGTCCTGAGTGTCCTCTTCAGCCCCCCACAGCTGCTCTGATCGGCTTGAGCTCACTCCAGCTATTACTAGTGCTTTGATGGTTAAAGTTGCCTTTTGAGGAAAACAGACTAAGGCAGTTTGCTGAATGGAGTGTCCTAGTAACTTGTGTTGAAATCCCAGAGGTCTACTTGAGATCTCAAACAAAAGAGTGTCCCCTTGATCTCTCTTTGACTGAATTGTCTCATCTTATAAATGAGGATAATAATACTCACCTAGCAGGGTTGTGAAGCTTAAATAAAATAGCTGTGAAAGCTTCTAGCTCACAAGCAGTCAGTCAATTGGATTTTCTTATCCCATGGACAGATCTCACTAATTAGGAGTAACTAGGGCAAAGACGATTCTGAATGAACAAAAATTCTAACTGTAGAATTTCCCTCTCAAAAGTAGTTGTATTCTCTCAACCACAGAGTAACCACATGAAATATTCCCTGCAAGAGGGTGCTCCTTGTAGGTCTGCAAGAATAAAAAGCATCACAACAATTGGTGGTAAATGGAGGTTCTAGTTGTCTGTGAATGGTTTCTTCTCCCTTTGACCCTGCATGCATCTTATTGCCTAACTCAACTACACACAGTAGGCTTTTTAAAAAATTAACTAATTAATTTTTGGCTGCATTGGGTCTTTGTTGCTGTGCGTGGGCTCTCTCTAGTTGCAGCGAGCGGGGCCTACTCTTCGCTGCGGTGCACGGGCTTCTCATTGCTGTGGCTTCTCTTGTTGCAGAGCACAGGCTCTAGGAGCGCAAGCTTCAGTAGTTGTGGCACGTGGGCTCAGTAGTTGTGGCTCGCGGGCTCTAGAGCGCAGGCTCAGTAGTTGTGGTGCACAGGCTTAGTTGCTCCATGGCATGTGGGATCTTCCTGGGCCAGGGCTTGAACCCGTGTCTCCTGCACTGGCAGGCGGATTCTTAACACTTGTGCCACGAGGGAAGTCCAAACTACACACAGTAGGCTTTTAACACATTTTGTGAGATGGGAATATTGGTGCAATCCCTTTCCCAGGGGTACCAGCTGCCATTCACTGAGGGCTTACTAGATTCCAGGCTCTTTACATATATTTCCTCACTTAATGCTCAACTCAGCCCCAAGAGATCATTATCCATCTTTTATAGTCGAGGAAACTTGGGATCAAAAAGTTAAGTGACCTCCTGAGGTCTGTAAATGAAGCTGTGCGGAGCTGGATGCCAACCCAGGCATCTGTCTGACTTTAGACATCTCTCCTGGGTGGTTCTAGGAGACCCTTCAGTGGGGCCCCTGTCTGAGCTCACAGTATGGCTAACCAGGGGCCCCAAATGAATGAGATTCATGGTCATGGCTGGAGATGGTAACAGCCTGCTCTCAACAGCCTCTTGGTGTGCTGAAGGGATGTGGATCTCGCCGTTAACGGAGGGTGTCAGCACGTGGGGAGGCTCCCAGACCTGCCCACTGGGGTCTTGCAGTTTTGTCAAGGGACCTGTCATTACAAGCCCCTGGATGCCTCCTCCACCAGCCCTGGTGTTTCCAGCCTCTGACTCAGCTTTCTCCCTTTGGTCCAGTTAATGCCTCTCAGCTTTAAAAGGTTTCTGATAAACTAGGTCTGACATTTTGAAAAGTCTGAGGTTGATAATTGGACATTTGTTCTGCCGGACTCAGGCTGTGCTGAGATGCATTTCTTCTCAGCTTGATTATTCTGCCCAAATCCCAGGCTTCTCCAGATCCCTGGAGCGGCCAAAATTTTTTTTGTATCTGAAGTTGCTTCAGGGCAGCCAGGCCCCTCTCAGAAACCAGATCCTACCAGAAAAGGCTGTTTCTGGGGTGCTGCCCACGAGTTGGTGGGAGGAAGTGGGGGAATTCTCAAAACTAAGGTTTCTAGCTGGGGGTCCTTGGACTTTCTGAGGGGCATGTGAATGGGCTTGGGAAAGTTCCTGAAACTCTTGAAACTGTGCTCAAAAGTTTCCTGGTAAACTTTTGGGTGAAGAGGCTTTGAAATTTTCATTAGATTCTCAATAAGGCTAAGAAACCCCAAAGAGCTCAAGAGTCACTAGTTTGAAAACAGGGATTAGAAAACTGGGAACAGTTAGAGGCAACAGGAATGTTGGTTCTGGAGAAGAACAAGAGGACGAAATGGATCTTTGGTAACTCTGAAGTTCTGTTTTTGTAATAAAACTATTTCTTAACAATACCACTTCTTGAGACAGTGTGCTATGTGCTATATTCACTGAGCCATTATAACAGCTCTTTACAGTAGATTCACATTCTCATGTTACAGATAAGGAAATAGGTGCCCAGAGAGGTTAGGGGGCTCATCTAAGGTCACACAGCTAAGGATGGTGGCACTAATATTTGAATATGGTTTTGTTTACTTCCAGAAGCCAAGTAAGATGTGCAGTAGGAGAAGCTAATTAGAAGTGAGGATAAACTTTCTCCACGTGGTTGACTCTATGCTGAGATAGTGATGAAGGGTTCCTAACATTTAACACTCCTAGAGATTTTAAACTATTTCTTTCATTTTATTTCATTTAAAAAATTTTTATTTTATATTGGAGTATAGTTGATTAACAATTATGTGTTGGTTTCATGTGTACAGCGAAGTGATTCAGTTATACCCATACAAGTATCCATTCTTTTTCAGTTTCTTTTCCCATTTAGGTTATTGCAGAATATTGAGCTGAGTTCCCTGTGCTACACAATAGGTCTCTGTTGGTTATTTTAAATATAGTACTGTGTACATGTCAATCCCAAAGTCCCAGTCTATCCCTGCCTTCCACCCTTTCCCCGATAACCATAAGTTCGTTCTCTAAGTCTGTGTTTCTGTTCTGTAAATAAGTTCATTTGTATCATTTTTTTTTAGCTTCCGCATATAAGAGATATCATATGACGTTTGTCTTTCTCTGTCTGACTTCCTTCACTTAGTATGATAATCTCCAGGTTCATTTTATAATGCTTAACACTTTTTAAAAAAGTAGTATTATGTAAACGAATTTATTTAGGTCTTCCCAATCCCCTGTAAGGTATAAAGGGTAGATATTAGCTCCTGCACGTTAGAGTGACACAGATTTGCTAATATTGTGTGATGAGGGAGCAGCAGCCCCAGATTATTCAAACTCATCTGCCAGGCTTTCTGCACCCAGCCTGGTGATGCCACTGACAGTGATGACTGGCTGGAGGCGGGTGGTTGGACCAGACCATCTCTAAGAATCCCTTCCAGCTCAAGAGCTCCATTATTTAAAAACTGGTTGAGGTCATGACAATGGCCATCAACAAAACATCTACAAATAATAAAGGCTGGAGAGGGTGTGGAGAAAAGGGAACCCTTCTACACTGTTGATGGGAATGTAAATTGGTACAGCCACTATGGAGAACAGTATGGAGGTTCCTTAAAAAACTAGAAATAGAATTACCATATGACCCATCAATCCCACTACTGGGCATATATTTGGAAAAGGTATACGCACCCCAATGTTCATAGAAGCACTATTTACAATAGCCAAGACATGGAAGCAACCTATGTGCCCATCAACAGATGAACAGATAAAGAAGATGTGATGTATATATGCGTGTGTGTGTATATGCACACATATATGCATAAAGTGGAATATTACTCAGCCATAAAGAAGAGTGAAATAATGTCATCTGCAGCAACATGGATGGACCTAGAGATTATCATACTAAGTGAAATAAGTCAGAAACAGAAAGACAAATACCATATGATATCACTTACATGTAGAATCTAAAAAAAATAATGATACAAATGAACTTATGTACAAAACAGAAACAGACTCACAGACTTTGAAAACTTATGGTTACCAAAGGGAAGAGGTGTAGGGGAGGGATAAATTAGAAGTTTTGGATTAAAATATACATACTACTGTATATAAAATAGATAATAAGGGCCTACTGTATAGCACAGGGAACTCTACTCAATATTCTGCAACAACCTATATGGGAAAAGAATCTGAAAAGAATGTATATATGTATATGTAAAACTGAATCACTTTGCTGTATGCCTAAAACATATGTAAAATAAAAATTAAATTAAAAAAAAGAATGGACGATGCTCAGGAATTACAAAGACAAGAAATAAAATAAAATAAAATAAAATAAAAATTAAAACTGGTTGAGGTTATTGGGGAGTTTTAGCAATCAGTGATATCTGATTATTTTTTGTTTTTTGTTATGCCCTGTGCATGTATTATTTATTCAATAACATTAACTAAAATGTTTTTTAAAAATCTAAATCATAAAGCAACAAGTGGGACTTCCCTGGTGGTCCAGTGGTTGAGAATCCGTCTTACAATGCAGGGGATGCTGGTTCAATCCCTGGTTGGGGAACTAAGATCCCACATGCTGTGGGCCAACTAAGCCCGCATGCCACAACTACTGAGCCCCCGTGCCACAACTAGAGAGCCCATGTGCTGCAAATACAGAGCCCACGCACTCTGGAGCCTGCGCGCCATGGCTAGTGAGCCCATGAACTGCAACTGCTCAGCCCGTGCGCTCTGGAGCCCACGTGCCACAACTAGAGAGGAACCCATGCACCACAGCGAAGAGCCTATGCGGCACAACAAAAGATCCTATGTGCGGCAACTGGGACCTGATGTATCCAATAAATAAATAAATAAATAAATAAATAAATAAATGAAATAAAGCAACAAGTAAAGGCACCATAACGAAATGGTCATGTAATAAAAATAAAACATATGCATAAAAATACTTAGCATGGAAAAATTTTAAGTAAATATGAAACTGTCTCATTTCATATTCCTACAGTTCTCTTAACTGAGATCCTGTTTTTTCAACTTTTGTTTTGATTCAGATCAACAGAGTGGGCCACTGCCTGATTTTAGTAATTGCAGCACAGTCCAGTGGCCAAGCACGTGTGTTAACACACTTAACTCTGAACCTATGAGGTGGATACTATTATCATCATGCCTCACAGATGAAGTAACTAAGGCACAGAGAAGTAACTTGCTTGAGGTCCCCAGTGCCTGTTGTTTCGAGTTTTCCTCCCAAAGTCCTTTTCTTTCTGAAAGAAGAAAGAAAAAAAAAATTCATGAAAAAAGTTATTTTTGTTATAACCCAAGGTATCATAGAAAACATACCTTTAGGGCTTCCCTGGTGGCGCAGGGGTTGAGAGTCCACCTGCCGATGCAGGGGACGCGGGTTCGTGCCCCGTTCCAGGAGGATCCCACATGCCGTGGAGCGGCTGGGCCCGTGAGCCATGGCCGCTGAGCCTGCGCGTCCGGAGCCTGTGTTCTGCAGCGGGAGAGACCACGACGGTGAGAGGCCCGCGTACAGCAAAAAACAAAAACAAACAAACAAAAAAACCCCCAAAAAACATACTTTAGACCCAACTGAGAGAGAAACAGATGGAGGTGACAAGCACAAGCAAACACAAGCCAAGCGGCGCTGCCTGTTGGCACAAACCCCCACCCAGGCCCATTAAGTTAATGCAGGTTAGTTTGGGGAGGTTTTAGGATCTAGTAAGGTGAGGTGCAGCGTTTCCTGACCGCTGATTCTTGGAGAAGTTGAGTTGCAGTGTGTGCGTGTGTGTATGTGTGTGTGTGTGTGTTCCGGTGCATGCCCGGGGGAGGCCAGTGAGGCAGCCAGGGTGCAAAACAGAAGGAAGCCTCCCTCTCCTCCCCCAGGATTGTGCAAGTGCCTGAACTGCCTCCTTCTGATCTGCACCCCCCTCTACCCGCCCCCCAGGAGCCTCACTTTCATCCCTCGGGTCCTGCGCCTGCGCGGTGGGGCTGGGCATTCCCATCCAAGGTCTCTGTCTCCATTTCTGGCTCAAAACAGTCGAGGAACAGAGTGATTATTTAAACCTTCTTTTGCCTCTAAAAGGAACAGTTGGAATGCAGGGTGTATATGGAAGAGCGTATGCAGTGGGGCTCTGGTGGGCGTGAGCACTCCACATCGTGGAAACCGTTCCCACCACGAGTCATATTTCGTTTAGCTTTCACTCCTAATGGACCCTCTAGTTGAAGGTAGGAAGCATAAGGAACGCTTGAAAAGGACGACGAGAATGATTTGCCCCATGATCACCTTGATCAAATCAGCAAGCTACATTTGGCTAATCAAAATTCTGAGAGCACTTTGAGACTTCTCTGGTACTTCAAAAACCAATATTAAAAAGAAAAGAAAAATGCATTTCATTTTGACTTTTCATTTTTGGGGAATAAATATTATTCATGAAGGTTTTGTTTGCAGAGAGATGCTTCAAGGTAGCATCCTGAAACCTTCTCTCCTACCTTGCTTAGGAAAATATGAAAAATTTTTTAAAAAGCCAGTTTAATTTTTAAAGTGCAAAATGTGGTAATTTCAAGCATCAGGTCATCAAAGCAGTTTTTGATGCCGTAATACCTCATTAAAATTTAATCTGTATTTTAATACACATTCGGGCCCCAAACCAAGCTTGTGAGACTGAGATGCTTTAAATTCCTGAGGGGATTCCTAAGTCATCTTACTGTGAAATGGCAGAGAAACATGGCTGTGAAAGGAAGTGTCCAACCTTTGGAGCCAGACAGGACTGGCTTACAGATCCTTCTGGGCTCCTCCATGGGCAAGTTTCTCAGCTGTTAGCCTCAGTTTTCCCATCTGGAATAACAGGGCTAAGAAGATTCAATGAGTGTATATGTAAAGATGTGATCTTTGCATGGGCACATGGGCATGGAGCTGTCTTCCTTGACAACCAATTTAATTGCCCCCCCTTTACCTATTCCCATGCCTAAAGCTGCCGCTTCATACATTATCTTGTTTCCACTGCATCCATAGAACTTATTGCTGTCCAACCTGATCTCTTTGATTTATTTGTCTTGCTGTTTGCTGCCTGTTTTGGCATGTGAGGTCAGGGAGAGCAGGAATTGCTTCTGTTTTCTTTATCTTTGTCTCTCTTGTATTTAAAATAGCCTGATGTGTAATACACGCTCAGTAAACATTTGTTAAATGACTTTCTAACCCTTTTCCCTCTTTCGTAACTGGCTGTGACAGTCACTTCATCTCTCCATCTTTTAGTTTTTTCATTTGTCACAGAAGCACATTGGTCTAGAGTAGTGGTTGGCAAACTACAGCTCGTGGGCCCCTATGGCCCACCACCTGTTTTGTAAATAAAGTTTTATTGGAACACAGCCATGCTCACTTGTTTACATATTGTCTGTGGCCGCTTTTGGGCTACAACAGCAGAGTTGAGTGGTTACAGAGATGGTATAGCTCGCAAGCCTAAAATGGTTATTATCTGACACTTTATAGAAACAGTTTGCTAATTTCTGGGCTTATTGAACTCTGAGATCTTTATACTCCTGATGTTCTTAATCTTCTGGGAAACACTGCCACAATGTTCACTGCTCTGTGTAATAAGAAATAGCCGATTGATTTTCTGAACATCTTTGAAGTTTTATATTAGGCCATGAATTGACTTTGGTTGTGGACTTTATACTAATGGTTTATTCATTTCCCCATGACTTTCCAGCCTTCTCCCCAGAAGGATTTAAGCCCTGAATGGTATAACTGCCGTCACCCACCTTGAGATTTGCTGTAACTTTTTCTTGACACCAGCAACTTCAGTTCTAGGATGGGATTGCCTTAACACTGAGCTTCGAGCCTGCTTGGCTTTGGAATCAATAAATGTTTCTAGCTGGTATTGCTCCAGCTTCAATGTCACAAAACATCAGCTGAGAACCGGAGGTGGAGAAGGAGGGCGGCAGGTTCCTTATTTCTCTGAGGAGCCTCTTCCCTTTTTAAGCTCCCTGCCCACGCAGTTCCACAAAGGGCTGTGTTTCAGAAGTGAGGCAACGTGGTATAATTGAGAGAACATAGAGTTTGGCTCCAGAGAGATTTCGGTTCACATTCCATACCTGCCACTCACTAGTTGCATGACTTCGGATGAGCAACATAATCTTTCTGCGCCTCAGTTTCCTCATCTGTGAAATGGAGATATTGAGAACCACCTCATAAAGGAGAGTGAATAGCAGTGGTCATTTAATAAGTATTATTTGAGCACTTGTTATATACCAGGCATTATTCTAGGTTCTGGGAATACAGCAGTAAACAAAAGAGCGTCTCTTCTCTCGTGGACCTTATGTCCTATTGGAGGGAAGTAGACAAATAAGCAAACAAATATTTGATATAGTGATGAATGCAATGAAGAAAAATAAAGCAGGGTAAAGGAATAGTGATGGAAAGGTGACATTTTATTTAATAGGATGGAAGTCCTCTTTAGGGAGGTGACATTTGGAAAAGACCTGAAGGAAGTGAGGGAGAGAGACATGGGGATATTTGGGAGAACAATATTCTGGGTCAAAGCAACAGCACGTGCAAAGGCCAGGAAGCAAGAGCCTGCTTGGTGTTCAAAGCAGAGCCTGTGGGCCAGGGTGCCTAGAGCTGAGGCTGAGGTGGGGGGGTGGGGGGATGAAGTGGGGGAGGAGTGGCAGGGGGTGTGCTCAGACTTGAGGTTGAGGGAGCAGGCAGGGCAAGAATCATTTAGGGCCCTGGGGCCATGGAGAGACTCAGGATTCTATTCTACAAGGAGTAGGAAGTCAAAGGAGGGTTTTGAGCAGGGATGTGACATGCTCTGACTTATGTTATAAAATAATTCTGGATATTGTACATGGAGACTAAACTGTGAACTATTTTTAAAATGCCTATTATCATTTCTTGTTTAGAATACACTTTGAATACCCACTATTCAAAGTGGTATCAGAACCTATTTAGAGGGAATTACCTACAGCTGTAGCAAGACAACGTGAGGTTAATTGGGAAGATAGTCTGATTGCTGAAGAGTGACAGCAGAGCAGACTGCCCTTGGAGAAATGGTCCCAGGCGTGGACACCTTGACCCCTGGTCAGCGCTCTGTCTCCCGGCTGGTGAGATTATCCCCTTGTCCCTCTTTGTCAGGCTTCAGCAGCAATTAGAGCCACGCAGGCTAGGCTGGACTATTTGCCATGTTTGAAATTGGATCATAAAAACGAGAGATGATTACAAGTGCTTTAGAAAGACCAAACATCATTAAGCCTCCCAGATCTGCTCTCTGGAAAGCTTTCCACCCTGGCCACTTAGCTGAGCCACTTGGAGGCGCAGAGAGGTGTGGGCAGCGCCTTGGGCAGGTGGGGAGTTCTCACAGGAAGGGCTGAGGGCATGACAGAGCAGAGAGTGGGATTAAAATCACCGTGTGAGCTTAAAAAATTAGGAGTGTGGACCAGCTGCCCTGCACCCTCAGTTACGCCAGCTCCCAAGGGGGAATGGGGCTGGGATGAGGTGGCCTTGACTAGCTGGCCAGAAGCTCACTCTGAGTGTCTGATCTCCTGTCGGGTCAGCTTTGCCAGCCCAGGTCCGTGAGGAGTCACCCTCCCCCCACCCCCGCCTCCACCCCAGAGGATTCCCTGCTCAGCCTCCCACCTCCCTCCTGTAGGCGTCATTTCTACATCTGACTTTGGAGCCCCAGGCCTGCCGATGGGGAAGTTGCCCTTTTTATGCACGTGCAGTCCCTGCTGCGGTGGGTGGGGATTCCAGTAGGGTGATCTGTCTGTTGTCCTGGTTTGTCTGGGATTGAGGGGTTTCCCTGGATGTGGGACTTTGGGTCCTAAAACTGGGAAAGTCCCGGGCAAACCAAGACAAGTTGGTCACCCTAGAGGCTGACCAGACTATAGGCTCATTGAGAGTAGGGGCTGTGTTTTGTCGTTGGTTTGCTAACCGCTTTATTGAGATATCATAACATGCCATCAATTGACCCATTTAAAATGTACAGTTCAGTGATTTTTAGTATATTTACAGTCGTGCAACTATCATCATAATCTCTTTTAGAACACTATCATCACCCTCCAAAGCAAGCCCATACCCGTTAGCTGCTCCCCACTTCCGCCCCAAAACCTTACTCCCACCCTGAAGCCACAGCCTTGGACCAAATTAATCCCCTTCCTGTCTCTACAGATTTGTCTATTCTGGACATTTGATATTAATGGAACCATATAATATGTGACATTTTGTGTCTGGCTTTTTTCACTTAGCATAATGTTTTCGAGGTCCGTTCATGTTGTAACATGTGTCAATACTTCATTCCCGGGGCTTCCCTGGTGGTGCAGTGGTTGAGAATCTGCCTGCTAATGCAGGGGACACGGGTTCGAGACCTGGTCTGGGAGGATCCCATATGCCATGGAGCAACTAGGCCCGTGAGCCACAACTACTGAGCCTGTGCATCTGGAGCCTGTGCTCCGTAACAAGAGAGGCCGCGATAGTCAGAGGCCCGCGCACTGCAATGAAGAGTGGTCCACGCTTGCCACAACTAGAGGAAGCCCTTGCACAGAAACGAAGACCCAACACAGCAAAAATAAATAAATAAATTACTAAACTCCTACCCTCAACATAAAAAAAAAAACACCTTAATTCCCTTTTCATTGCTGAATAATATTCCATTGTGTGAATATACCACATCTATTTATCTATTCATCAGTTGTTGGACATTTGGGTTGTTTCTACTTTTTGGTTATTAGGAATAATGATGCGATGATTGTTCACATACAAGTGTTTGTGTGGACATCTGTTTTCATTTTTCTTGGGTAGAAATCTAGGAGTGGGACTGCTGGGTCATGTGGTAACTCTGTTTAATCATTTGCGGGACTGTCAGATGTTTTCCAAAGCAGCAGCTCTATTTCACATTCTCACAGCAATGTATGAAGGTTCCAGTTTCCCTACACTCTCACCAGTACTTGCTATGTCCCGTCTTTTTATTATAGCCGTCCTAGTGGGTGTGAACAGCATTTCATTGTGTCTTGCTTTGCATTTCCCTGATGGCTAATAATTGGCAGCTGTGTTTTATTCCCGCTTATATCTAAGCATGTGGCACATTGGCTGGGGCAAAATTGGCACTTAATAAGTGATAGTCGAATTCTAAGTACTAGAATGAATCCCATCACACTCCCATTTCTAGAGGGTGTGCGTATATATGGCTAGAGTGGGTGGGTCCCAGGTGGGTTTAAGAAAGCACCCAAGGGAGTATATAAGATATACAGATGAAAGGGCCTTCCTTACTGGTACCGGACACACTTCTGTCAGCCAGAGACCATGGGCTTTGATGCCAAATAGCTGTGTTCAAATCCCCTGCTGAGGCCCCAGTCCTCACTGTGGGTGCGAAAAGCAGCAAAAGAAGAGTGAGTTATGTGAGACTAGAGCGACAGAAAAGGGCCAGCCTAAAGAGGACCCTTGTGATACCCTCCATTTAGGTTTTTATCCTAGGAAACAGTGGTTCCCTTGGGAATCACTGCGGGTCTATAGGCAGGGCAACCATGTGGGTAGGTTTGCATTTTAGAAAGAGCCCTCTGGTAGCAGCGCGGAGCCAGCATGACCCATGGAAGGACGTTGCAAGAATGGGGATTATATGTGAGGGAGGCTGGGCAGAGGCAGTGAGAGAGGAGGGGTTCAAGAGGTGGTGGGGAGTCAGACACCTCTGGCAAGGGACATTCTGAGGGTCATGGGCCCCTTTGCAAACCTGATGAAACCCAAAGACCGTTCCCCCAGGGGTAAAGTGTACAGAATTTAGCGTGCAATCTTCGAGGTGGCAAAGGAACTACCTAGAGCCCAAGACCGCCTTCATCTCATCTTGCTGGGGGTGGCCAGCAGATCACTTTCTCTCTCTAAGCTTTGCTCTTCCTCTCTGTAAGAAAAGAGCCCATGCCAGATGATCTAACAACTTCTCCTGTCCTGAGGGCCTCTGCCTCCTAGAGGCAGCTGTGTGTGCTAACCATCTCTCCTAGTGGGAATATTCCCTGTGGGGGTCAGGTCTGGAAGGCTTCCGCCCAGGACAGGACCCAGGGAAGTGAGTCAGTATGTGACATGAGCCTACTGGTGTCTGCAACTGAATGTTAGGGGCTGCTTTGCCTTGGGGTTTTTATTGCATATCTATAAAGAAAGAAATGCATAAAAATGTATTTCCCATCTTATAAATAATGCATCTGTCAGAAGTGGCCTGGAGAATTACCGCCTGTTGTCTGGCTTCATGTGTGTCTATAATTTTCTGAAGGGTTTGAATTATTTCAGAATTCAGATTCAAGCATTTTGCTGAAAAATTCTGTTTGATTTATAGTCATCATATTCCTCCCAGAGTAACAGCTCTCAACATGTTGCCCTGTTATCCCTGCTGCTTTTGGCTGGGCCTGGGATGATTAGGATTTCTTCAACATTCTGAGACATTCTTCTCTGCCAGGCTGGCGTGGAGTTCCAGGGGGGCAAGGTGTCAGGTGGAAACGGATCCTCTGTGTCCCAGCTCTTGTCTGAGACTCACCAGGGTGATCTAAAGTGCTTTGGGCAAAGCAATGTACCTTTCAGATGTTTCACCCGCTGAAAAAATGTAGTTGTGGAATAGATTTTCAGAATTTCTTTAGCACCAACATTTTATAATACAAAAGGGCTTCGCTCCAGCTTGTCTTTGTTGCTTACAGGCAAGGAGTCTCCAAACTGATCATCACCCCATGTGAGGCTGGCTGGATAATAGTCACCTGGAAGCTTATTAAAAATATGAATTCCAGGGAATTCCCTGGTGGTCCAGTGGTTAGGACTCCATGCTTTCACTGCCAAGGGTGCGGGTTCAAGCTCTGGTCGGGGAACTAAGATTCCGTAAGCTGTGAGGCTGAAAAAAAAAAAAAAAAAACCCACAAAGAAACCAGAAACAAAAACAAATTTCAGGCTTCCAGGACCAGAGATTCTAATTTATGGGGTCTGAGATGGGCGGGACATGGGAGAATGTATCCTTTCTTTTTTTTTTAAAGTCTTTTACTAATTTTAAAAATCTGTTTAAAAATATAGCTTTTTGCTTCCTCACTGCCTCTCTCGCCCCACTAATCTACTAAGGTGATTCTAATGTGTATCCAGGTTTGGGAGCCATGCTTTTAGGTAAATATTACTGTATTTCAATTCAATTTAATAAGCCTTTATGAAGAATCTAGTATGTGGGAGGTGTTTTGCCCCAAAAGATGGAAAAGACACAATTTCTGCTTTAATTCACAGTCTGGTCATGAAGGAAAACAGGTAAAAATAAATTATACTCTAGTATGAGAGATGCCGTAATAAACATATGTACAAGATACAGAGGAAGGAGTGACTAAAGTGGACTGGAAGTGACAAGACAGGAGAAAGGGCTGGTGAGTGGACAGATCCAGGTTTAAGAAGAGGATGCTACCTAATCACAGAGCTTGTTCTCTGTGTTTTAAAGCCTGGTTCTGGATAATAGCTGATATTCCCTTAAAATAATGATCCAAGCACTATAGTCATTCTGGCTAGAATAAGGGATGACACAAGAATCGGCTGATGGGATGTCGCATTGTTCTGGAAATTCTTGATGATTTATTATGTATGAAATAGGATTAGGTCATATAAGTGTGGAAAGGAGAAATAAAGGTGTTATTATATATTGATGATCTGCTTTTCTACTAGAAAACTCAAAGGAATAACTTGAAAAACTATGAAAAGTTTTAACTATTTAGTAGCTGAAAACACAATGCAATACAAAAATCGCTAGTGTCAGAAAGCAGATCGATGGTTGCCTAGAAATGGGGTGGAAGGGTTAGCAGGGGGAGATTACAAAAGGGCACGAGGGAGTTTGGGAGGGTGATGGATATGTTCACTGCCTTAATTGTGGTGATGGTTTCATGGGTGTAACACATGTCAAATACATCAAATATCACCTTAAAAATGTGCAGTTTAGGGCTTCCCTGGTGGCGCAGTGGTTGAGAGTCCGCCTGCCGATGCGGAGGACGCGGGTTCGTGCTCCGGTCCGGGAGTATCCCACGTGCCGCGGAGCGGCTGGGCCTGTGAGCCATGGCCGCTGAGCCTGCGCGTCCGGAGCCTGTGCTCCGCAACGGGAGAGGCTGCAATAGTGAGAGGCCCGTGCACCACGAAAAAAAAAATGTGCAGTTTATTGGATCTCAATAAAGCTGTAAAAACAATGCAGTTCCTATATATCAGTAACAACTAGTTAGAAAATATAGGGGAAAATCCCATTTATTATACAATAAGACTCCCAAAATATCTGAAATAACCACAACAAAAGGTGAGAATTTATATAAAGAAAAGTGCAAAACTTTACTGAGAGTCACAAAAAGACTTGAATAAATGGAGAGGTATATATACCATGTTCCTGGGTGGAAAGACTGTCCCAAAGGAGTCATTCTTCCTAAATTGCCATGCAAGTTTGAAACATTGTCAATCAAAAGGACAGAGTTGGGATTGACATATACACACTACTATACATAAAATAGATAACTAGTAAAAACCTGCTGTATAGCACCGGGAACTCTACTCAGTACTCTGTAATGGCCTATTTGGGAAAAGAATCTTAAAAAAAAAAAAAAAAAAAAAGAATGGATGTATGTATATGAATAACTGATTCACTTTGCTGTACACCTGCAGCTAACACAACATTGTAAATTAGCTATAGTCCAAAAAAAATTAAAAGAGAATTACATGCTAAGCAATAACAATTGTGTCTGGCACACACAAAGATAGAGCTGTTTTCTTCTTGGGAGGGGAGGGATGGGGGGAAGGAGTGGAGGACTTGACCAAATGAGGCAGCTGTGTGTGCTAACCAGGTCTCTTATTTTCTGTATTCTGATGATTTGACATCTGAGGCCTTGCTGACCCAGGAGGGAGTGCCTTGAAGGGTTAGCCAGTTCCTAGAGTTTGCCCTGGAGTGTGTCTTTCAGATGCAAACCAACCAATCCAGAGCTCACAAGCCCCTCACCTCCTTTATTGGGCTCTCACACTCCGGGTCTCTAACTCCCTGCCTTAATCACCCCAGGGCCAGGCACCAGACAACTAGGTACAGCCCCTAGATCCCGGAGCCTACTGAAATTATTCAAACTAGCCAATCCTAAGCCTGCTTACCCTGCCTTGCCTGATCCCTCCCATGGAAATCACAATAAAAGCTCTTGCCCTTAGTTTCCCCCACTCTCTCTGCTTCCTGACTGATGCCAAGGCTTGCCTACATGGCCCTCCTTTGCCCTGAGATCTCTGAATATCACAAAACATCTTTTCCATGACAGTTGTTTCCTGATCTGTTGGACTTAACAGTACCTAAATAGTAACCAAATATGCATTAAAAGACTGTGTAGGGGACTTCCCTGGTGGTCCAGTGGTTTAGAATCCGCCTTCCAATGCAGGGGATGTGGGTTCGATCCCTGGTCGGGGAAGTAATATTCCCCATGCAGCGGAGCAACTAAGCCCGCGCGTCACAACTACTGAGGTCGTGTACTCTAGAGCCTGCATGCCACAACTAGAGAGAAGCCTGCACGTCGCAATGAAACATCCCACGTGCCTCAATGAATATCCTGCATGCCACAACTAAGACCCGACTCAGCCAAAGAAAAGACTGTGTGGTAGGCAGAATTCTAAACATGGCTCCCTCAAGATCCCTTCCCCTGATAACTCAATCAAACACTAACCTAGCTGCTGCTGTGAAGGGACTTTGCAGATGTAAATAAAGTCCCAAGTCAGTTGGCCTTAAGACACAGAGATTATTTGAGTGGCCAGACCCAATCAGGGAGCCCTTGAAAAGTGGAGAGTTTTCTCTGGCGATTGGCAGGAGAGGAAGTTGAGGGGAGATGGGCTCCCGCTGGCTTCGAGGAAGAAACAGCAAGCTGCTATGCTGTAAGCAGCTGAGGGAACACAGGCCACGGAACCAGGGAACCTGGAAAAGGACCCGTGCCTCAGAGGAGAAGTGTAGTTTCACTGACACTATGATTTCAGCCTCTGGGACCTGAGCAGAGGATCCAGCTAAGCTGTACCCTCGCCTCTTGATCCGTGGAACTGTGAGATAATAAATGTGTATTGTTTTACAGCTGCTGAGTTTGTGGTGACTTGTTATGGCAGCATAGAATGGTGGTTCGGGGGATGCCCTCTGCAGCCAGATTGGGTTCAAATATCCGCTCTGGCACCTGCTAGCCATGTGACCTTGACGAAGTTACTTAGCCTCAGTTACTTCATCTGGAAAGTGGGGGTAAGTATAGTGTCTGTCTCATAGTTTAGTTGAGAGTTAAAGTATATGAGTTAATGCATGGAAAATGCTTAGAATATGCCTGGCACAGAGTATATGCTCTATAACTGTTTGCCATCTTTATGCCTCTAAATTTAGATGGAAGAATAATCAGTTGAAAATAACCAAGGAAAAGACGCATAAAAGAAGATGAATGAGAAGGCTAGCTCCACCAGATACTTTTTAAAAAGCAAACTGATGAAGCTACGATAATTAAATCAGTATGGTAATGGTTCAAGAATTGTTCAATAGAATAGAATTGATAACCAGATACACACACGCACGCACATGTATCCATTCATTTAACAAATATTTATACAGTGGGTGCTGTTCTATACACTGGGGATATGGCAATAAAACAAAAGAAAAACCAAACATAACAGATAAAGTTCTTGTTCTTAGGGATTTCTACCCTAATAGATGGAACCAGACAATAAACAAATATATAATGTTATGTGGGGATGAACATTATGAAAAGACCAGTCAGGATGAGGCCAGGGGAGAGATGGAGAGTGTTATTTCAGATAGAGTGGTGGGCGGAGGCCTTTTAATAGGTGAATAAGGAGTCACTCAAATCACAGATGAGGAGTGTCTAGGTGGAAGGAGGTGGAAAAAGGGCCAAGGCTGTGACAAGTGCAGGTGACCTGTGCAAGGTTGATATATTTGCAGCAGAACAAGGGAAGGAGTTCAGTGGCAAAAATGAGGCCAGAAAAGGCCTTGCATGAGTTTTTAACCAGAGGGTTGCCAGATAAAATATGACATCAGTTTACGTTTTAATTTCAGAGACACAATGAATATTGTTTTTTTTTAGTATAAGTGTGTCCCATGAAGTACTTGGGAAATACTTATGCTTAAAATTTATTCATCTGTCTCCAAAATTCAATTTTAACTGGTTGTCCCGAATTTTTGTTTGCTAAATTTGGCAATTGTGAGGAAGATGATTATGACATAATATTAAATTAAAAAATCAGTTATGGACTGCATGTTTCAATGCCCTGCCTAATTCATATGTTAAAATCCTAACTCTCAGTGTGATGGTTTTAGGAGGTGGGGCCTTTGGGAGGTGGTTAGGTCATGAGGGTGGAGCCCTCATGAGTGGGATTAGTGCCCTTATAAAAGAGACCCCAGGGCTTCCCTGGTGGCGCACTGGTTGAGAGTCCGCCTGCCAATGCAGGGGACACGGGTTCATGCCCCAGTCTGGGAAGATCCCACATGCTGTGGAGCGGCTGGGCCTGTGAGCCATGGCCGCTGAGCCTGTGTGTCCGGAGCCTGTGCTCCGCAACGGGAGAGGCCACAACAGTGAGAGGCCCACATACCGCACACACACAAAAAATGAGACTCCAGAGAGCTCCCTTACCTCTTCTTCCATGTAAGGACACAGTGAGATGACAGGAGGTGAGCTCTCACCAGACACCATATCTGCTGAGGCCTTGATCTTGGACATTCCAGCCTCCAGAACTGTGAGAAATAAATGTTTGCTGTTTCAGGCACTCTGTCTATTGTATTTTTGTTACATCAGCCTAAATGGACTAACAGAATCATGATACAAAATTAGATTTGTCCAATTTGTACAAATCAGTATTCTAAATGCCTAGAAGAATGCCCTTGGTAGATACAGAATAAATAATTGTTGAATTATTGAGTTAATTGTGCATGTGTTCCTTTTTTTAACGTTTTTATTGGAGTATAATTGCTTTACAATGGTGTGTTAGTTTCTGCTTTATAACAAAGTGACTCAGTTATATATATATACATATATCCCCATATCCCCTCCTTCTTGCGTCTCCCTCCCTCCCACCCTCCCTATCCTACCCCTCTAGGTGGTCACAAAGCACCGAGCTGATCTCCCTGTGCTATGCAACTGCTTCCCACTAGCTATCTATTTTACATTTGGTAGTGTGTATATGTCCATATATACACTACCACTCTCTCACTTTGTCCCAGCTTACCCTTCCCCCTCCCCCGGTCCCCATGTGTTACTTTTAAATCAGGAAATCTTCAGTTCAACTATGGGGAGAAGTTGCTGTAGATAAGTTCACTATCTATCGTGCTTAGAAAGGGGAGAGAGGAAAGAGTTTCCAGGGGGAACTCTGGGTGCGCCAGGGTTTCCAGGGGGAACTCATGGACCAACTGCCATGTTTGTCCCAGGAGGAAGAGGCTGGGTGCTTTATCTGAGGCTTCCATATGATGGGTGCAGGGTCTGTGAGGTCTGGCTTGGTTGGTGCAATTTGGAGACCACAAGCTGTAAGGGACCAGAGAGACAAGACTGGATGACCATGGGCCTTGTGAGGTGAATGAGGGTCTCTAAAACTGTGTAGGTCTTGAGTTTGTAGGAGTCTGTTTGAGGCCGCAGGAGGCCTCCTTAGGGACCTACAATGTCTTGAAAACAGGCTGAGTCACTTTCATCCTCCCCTTGCCCCTGAGTTAAGTATTTGGGGGAAATGGGGCATTTCTATTCTTTCAAAAACATCATAATTAGTCTCTGAAAAGTGATTTGGCTTGAACTGACCTCCTAATGGCCTGCAGTCTTATAATCACCAGAGATTTGGAGTGTACTATTAACAAGCATAACACTTCAGTAATGCGTCCTCCTGTTGGCAATGGCAAGCTTCCAGAATTCCAAACTTCAATGCCTGTGCTCTGGTTCATGTAAGAAAACAGACAAAAGAGCAAGAAGCAAGGGTGGGAGAGAGGGAATGAAATACTCATTGATGTCCTCCTCTGTGGCTCTGTGGGAGCAGAGCCCCAGACATTTATTGATCAGCCTGGCAGTGTTGGTGGGGCTTTTGTGTTCTGTTTATGAGGCTGTCTTCTGCTCTAGGCTGCTCTTCATTTGTCCAGTGCCCGGCACCTAGCAGGCGGGGCCCACATATGTTTGTCAATCTCAGTTGAACTCTTCAGTCAGTCCTGCCAACAGACAAGTGGAAACAAAGCCTAAAACACCTCTCCTTAGAAAACGAAACCCTCCTCACCACAGAGCCAGCTTACCAGCATGGGGAGTCCAGAAGCCCCTGTGCCCAGTCTGGGTCTTTGGGAGTAAACCCAGGGGAAGCTCCAGGCAGAGACAGGACCTTGGAGTCCCTGAGTCTCTAAGCCATCCTTAGTGGGAAGAGGGTCTGGCTGGTGGCTCAAATGAAAACTTCCCTTTTTTCCATATTGGGGTTGATCTCAGCATCCCAGAGACATGCTTTTTCTGTAAAGAAGAGGGGCTGAAGTCAGCTTTAGGGTCCCCCAACTCGCAGATCCTCATTTTGGTCTGTCCCTTTCTGC
Source organism: Stenella coeruleoalba (assembly GCF_951394435.1). NCBI lineage: Eukaryota > Metazoa > Chordata > Mammalia > Artiodactyla > Delphinidae > Stenella > Stenella coeruleoalba. The sequence goes on along the minus strand of NC_137154.1, from coordinate 89,768,204 downwards.
TCTAGTGATGGGCTCCTGCCGGGAGAACTACACTGGGGTTGGGGGGCACTTATGGGCCTGGAGGGCTTGAGGGCTGGATGAGGTCTGTTACAGGAAAGCCACCAGCCAATGCTTTCATTCCCCAGGGTCCACCCCTCACTCATGAATCCAGGCGCTGTCTCACTTATTTGTTCATTCAACAGAGGCTTATTAAGCAGGAATTCTCTGCAAAGAGCTCAGTTGGGCTTAGGGCGCAGCAAAGAAGTGAGGTCCCCCTGGTGCTCACCCTGCTGAATGAGCCTGCCAGTTGCTTCGCTCTCATTTCACACCCCAGCCCCACCTTACCAGGTGCCAATCACACTCACCTCAGGCTGTCCCTCCAGCAAGCCAAGCTTCCACCTATCTCAGGGCTTTTGTGTTTGCTGTTCCATCTCCCTAGGGCTTCACAAGATGGGTTCATTCACCTCCTGCAGCTCAAAGATACCTCATTACTACCTTAGAGAGGTGCCCACAGGCACCCTTGTACGCCCATATTATTCAGAATTCACTTTATAGTATTTGTTCAGTACTGTACTGTTTGCTTCCCTCCCTATGAAACTTAGGTCTGTGAGAGCAGGGGTTTCTGCTCTGCTCAGGGTTTCTACCTGGAACATGGAACGGGACTTGGCAAACAGTAGGTGCTCGGGAAATACACGTTGGCTAGGTGGGCTTTCATTACCTCACCTGGCCTCTAGGGGAGCTCTGCTCAGCCAGAGGGACAAGCATTTTAACCCAACCTTGGCCCATACAGGTTGATGTGTGTGGAAAGAAAAATTATGAAGCAAAGGTGGAAAACTCATTTCAAAAGCTGACTAAATCAAATGTGTATCCTAAGGTGACCTAAAGCCTCATGGGCGTCTTGGCTGACGCTGATCCTGGTTGATCCTGCTTGAATGGGACCTGAGGCAGCTGCACCTCCTCATTGCCAGATTCAGAGGGGCTTTCAGGCCTGCTGCCCAGCCTCCTCTCTGGGTGAGGATTCACGATGTGCTTCCTGGTCCTGGGTTGCCACGTGTATCTCTCTGCGGCTGCCCTGGCCCCTTGGGTTGCCCCGGCTTTTGCTGCGGCATAGTAACTTTACAGGAATAAGTCCTGGGCTCCCGGCTGTCCTGCACAGACGGCAGACATGCCCACTGCATTTTCTGGAGGCGTCTCTCACTCTGGTCCTTCTAGTCTCCCTTCTAGTCCACTAGCTGGTTTATGATGATTTTCCTTCTCTCATTTGGATGCAGTCTGACTTTTTTCCCTACTTTAGTCTAAGCCAGTGCCTGGCTCAGCTGTACCTGTGGCCTTATGGCCTGAAAGATGTCCACTCCCTATGTGGAATCTTGGAGTGTTTGTTACAGAACTTTTCTGAGTTCCATTTTCCTTATCTGGAAAGTAGAGGTGGTAACACCTGCCGCATAAAGTTTTGTGAGGTCCAAAGAGATACTAAGTGTACAGGACCTGGTAGAGATGATTATCCTTGTGAAAATCACGAGGTCTTTAGTCCCATTACCGGCTGAGCTCCTGATTGGCTGGTAGGGGTTTCAGGACTCTCAGAAAAATGGGTGCATTTCCACCCATCCTCAGGGGGAGGGCACCCCCAGGTCCGCCCCCCTCCCCCAGGCAGGCAGTGTGGTGAAAGGCAAGGACATTAGACTGGGAGTCAGGACCCGCATTTGAGCCTGACCCTGGGTGGCCTTAACCAACTATTCCCCTGGGTGATCAAGTGCTTCCCCTTCAGCTCTGCTTTGCCGGGTTTTACAGTCTGTGTGGTCTGAAAACTACAAGAGAGCTGCTTTCAAGGAGTGAGGAAGGGGATGTCCATCCACAGGTAGTGCCCACACTGACCTGTAGGTGATTTTTAGCAATGAGCAGATAAGGGGTTCACGTGATTCATGAAACCGACTTCAAAATATCTCTGAAGCTAAATCCCTGTTGACAGTAAGATCCATAGCAGTTTTCCAATGGAAAGTGAAGCGTGTTCTTTGCTTTGGTTATGATCGAGGCAGCAGGCCCAGCAGCCCTGGTGCAGAGACAGCTAAGGAATGTCCCTCCGACATGAGGGAGAGAGGCCAGGTTGGTTTGCTGGGGATGGTCCAGGTTGTCCAGTGCCTCTCTGCTGTCAAGAGCAATGAGCACACGTCTCTGGCTGCGTCCTCAGGAAGCAGAGTGTGAGCAAGTGGGTTAAACCTCAGTTAATGCCAGGTGCTGCAGGCGACAGGTTGGAGCACGTTGAGTGAAGCCTCTAACCTCTGAGCCCCACCCCCTTCCTTGCCTTGGCAGGATGCAGGGCAGTCAGCGAGACTGAGAAAGATGTGTGACTATTGGTATTACTCCTGGCCGAAGGGCACCCATGTTCATTGCAGGAGAAGGGGCCTGAGAGACTGACTGACTGACTGAATGACCGATTTATTTGTTTGTTTTCACACTTCACCTCAATTTAGCAAACATTTACTGTCTCCTATTCTTAGTAATGCAGAGATGAACAGAACATGGCTTCTGTCCCTTAGAACTCCCATCGTAAATCCTCACTCTCTCCTCTTGGATATCGTCAACCTTCGTATGAAAGGGTCTGAGCCTCTCAGCATTCTGCTTGCATTCCAGCCTCCTAGACCTGCTATGTGTTTTGTTTCACTTAAGTCTCATAACGACACCCTCTCGAGTTGGTATTTTAAACGTCACTTCGCAGGTGTGGGCATGGAGGCCCCGAGATGTCTCTGGTGGGGTGGAGTCCACCTTCAGAGGACCTGGCGGGCTTCACAGAGGACGGACACCTGCCTGGATTTTCATGAACAAGCAGTTTACTGCAGGGACAAGAGGGCAAGGGGATTCCAGGCAGAGGGAAAAGCTTGCTCAAAAGCTTAAAGGTGGGAACCAGCTGCCTGTGCAATGCAAACAGCAGGCACTTACAAGTTGCAGTTTAGAAAAGTCAGGAAGACTCTTATGTACCAGGCTAAGGAACTGGGACCTCATCCTGGGGCAATGCCGTGTGTGTGTGTGTGTGTGTGTGTGAGCACATGTGCGTGCAAGTGTGTGTGGTGGTGTTTACACTGGGCAGAATCATTGATTGGCTGTAGATTTGATTGCCACTCTAATGAGCGGCAGGTGATGCAGAGGGAGATGGGCTGGTGGTGGACAGACTAGTTGGGAGGTTATCACAACCGTCCCGTATATTAACTAATGTTTACTGAGTTCTCCTGTCACGCCAGGCACAGTGCTGAGCACTTGATAAGCACTATCTCAAAAATCTTGCAACAACCCTGGGGTGATAGTATTATTACCTCCAATGTTACCTAAATGGAGACTGAAATTTTGAAAGGTTAAATAACTTGCCCGAGATCATACAGCTACCAACATAAACTGGGATTTGAATACAGCTCACTCTGACCCGATTCCAAACCCTTGACCAATGTGACCTACCATGGACCTACATTTGGCCAGGGACAGTGGGATTGAAAGTAGAGGAAAAGTCTGAGGAATATTTGGGAGGTAAAGCCAGTGAATTTGGTGAGTGGATGGATGTAGGGAACGAGTGAGAGGGAGAAGTTTCTGACCCAGATGACTCTGGGGTCTGAAGAAATAGAAAGGATTTATGGAAACAATATTGTTCTTTTGAGCCCAGATTGGGCTGGCACAGGTATAGCTGGATCCTGACTCTGCTCTCCAACACATGAACTGCCCACCCCCACCCCCTAGTTTCATTTATAAACTGATCAGCAATCCATCTACGCTCTCCTCCAATCGATAAGAAAAATGTTGACCAGGACAGGCCAAGATGGGTTCCCTGCCTGAGGACTCCAGCCCCCTCCCCAGATTGGTACTGACCCAGCTAATCTGCTCTCTTTGGTATGGTCAACCTGACGGTCACTAAGCCCCTGACTACATTATCATCCAAGTTACATTTCTCCACCTGGGATCGTGACCCCAAGATACTGCACTTTTGCCTAGTCCTCTATCAACTCTATCAGAAAAGGAAATGAAGTATGTCAGGCACGACGTGTTCTTGATGGACCCACGTTGGGGATCATGGTATCTCTTCCTGAGGCTCCCGAAGCCACCTGTTTAATAAGCAGTTCTGAAGTTGTACCTGGAAGAGACCTCAGGCATGCCTTCTATCCCTTTGAGAAGATCAAGGCCCTTGTTAGTTTCTCGCTCCTTTGCAACAGCATCCAGCAAATTCTAACTGAGTGCTTGCTATGTCCCAGGTATGTCTTTTGTTCCCTTTCCCATTCCATGGAATTAACTCTTCCAGGGCAAGAGGCTTGACCTTGTTTTAACAACACGTGTGCTGCTGGATTCGTCAATGCTCCTTATCAGCGTTCATTCTAGATGCTCTAATCTGAGGACCATTGTCCTTGACAGAAAGATGGAAGCTGAAGAGCGCAGCTTTTTGTTAATTTTCAACCATTAGTCCTAGAAGGACAGGAGGAAACTGATCACCAATATTTTTGAGAGCTTTCCTCTGTGTGTTTTGGGTTTTTTGGGGGGGGGGTTGTTGTTGTTGTTTTCTAATGCATCATTCCATGTAATCCTCGCAACAAACCCACAGTGTAAGAACTATTATTCCCATGTTAAGGGTAAGGAAACTGAGGTTCAGAGAGGTTAGGAAAGCTGCCCAAGGTCATACAGCCAGTACTTGAGAGGTGGACCTAGCCCTTCTCTGTTCTCGTTGCTCTGACTATATCCAGGAAGTCCCTTTGTGGTGTGGTCCTCAGCTCATTCTGGCTTCAGCCTTGCTGGCATGATATTTAAAAGTCTGTATCACTCCTTTGTATTCATCCTGTGCAGCCACATTTCTTCCATATCAGAGTCATTTGCAATCGTATTGTCAGAATTTCATTTGTGAAAGTCATCCCTCCAGAGCTGTCTTTCTTGAGAGTGGAAGGTCATGGGACCAGTCTATCTTTCCTCCAAAGGTTTTGCAATCTGCCTTCATAAAGATTAAGGTACATGGGGCTTCCCTGGTGGCTCAGTGGTTGAGAGTCCGCCTGCCGATGCAGGGGACATGGGTTCGTGCCCCGGTCTGGGAAGATCCCACATGCCGCGGAGCGGCTGGGCCCGTGAGCCATGGCCGCTGAGCCTGCGTGTCCGGAGCCTGTGCTCTGCAACGGGAGAAAAGACTAAGGTACATGTCAGACCATGCCCAGCTTTTTTCTCTGTGAATATCATGAACTTTGAGATGACCTGGCTACTGTTTCTCAGAATTTCTCTCCCTGTTGCTTCTCCAAGCACTTCGCCCTTATTGGAGCAGAATTAAGTGCAAAGTAGATGTCTCGCCCTGACCCCAGCATTTGCTTTCTGAGAGATTAAATTGCCAAGGCAGAACATGAAAGTATGGAATGTTCCCTGCTTTTACCTGCGGTGATAGTTCCTGCAATGAAAAGTAGTTGTAAATAAAATTGATTAGGTAACTTACAATGAGAAATGATATTTCTATGGGTTTTTAAATAGAAATTTGATTTGTCTATATGTCAGCTTGCAGGAACTTACTTGAGTCTCTATCTGTGTGTATTTATGTAATATGAACACGTGCGGCTCTAAGAAGAGCTATATCGGAGTGTTTGTGCTGTTTTAGGGAAAAAAACATTAAGTGACTGTATGAAGTAGACAGTATAGAGGAGTGGTGAAGAGCGTTAAGTTTTGGAGACAAATAGATATGGATTTCAGTGCTTTCTTAGCACTTCATTACCTCTGAGACTCAATGGATTTCTACCATATTTAAGCTTCAGTTGTCTTATCTGCAAAATGATGGTAATAGAGTCTATATCAATCTCTTAAGGGTGTGTGAAGACTAAAGGAGATTAATGTATGTAAATGCTTTGCGCAATGCTGGCACATAATAAAATGCTCAATTCACTTAAGATATTCTTGTGCGTAACGACATCTGTTCTTATGGGACATTCTTTTGGTTTGTATCAGTGTGTGTGAATATCTGAGTATATGCTTCTGGAATATTTTACTCTCATTGCTACTGTTTAACATAGACATTCACAGACACACTACAGTGTGTCCTGAGGACAGGGAGACCTTAAGAGTGAGGAGACTGGAATCTGGAATCCTTCTTTTTTATATAGATTATACTCAATTTATAGTTATTATAAGTGTTGGCTATATTCCCTGTGCTGTACAATATACCCTTGTAGCTAGTTTATTTTATACATAGACGTTTGTACCTTTTAATCCCTGACCTCTATCTTGCCCCTCCCTGGTTCCCTCTCCCCACTGGTAAGCACTAGTTCGTTCTCTATATCTATGAGTCTGTTTCGGTTTCGCTATAGTCACTAGTTTGTTTTTAGACGCCATGTATAAGTGATAACATACGCTATTTGTCTTTCTCTGTCTGACTTATTTCACTATACATAATGCCCTCCAAGTCTATCCATGTTGTTGCAAATGGCAAAATTTCATTCTTTTTTATGGCTGAGTAGTATTCCATTGTATGTGTATGTGTGTGTGTATATATACATCTTCTTTACCCATTCATCCCTTGATGGACACTTAGGTCGCTTTCACATCTTGGCTATTGTAAATAATGCTGCTATGAACATTGGGGTGCATGTATCTTTTTGAACTAGTGTTTTTGTTTTCTTCAGATATATACCCAGAAGTGGAATTGCTGGATCAAAGGGTAGTTCTGATTTTAGTTTTTTGAGAAACCTTGCACCATTTTCCACAGTGGCTGCACCAATTTACATTCCCACTGTCTGTACTAGGGTTCCCTTTTCTCCACACCCTTGCCAACGTTTGTTATTTGTGTTCTTTTTGATGACAGCCATTCTGACAGGTGTGAGGTAATATCTCACTGTGGTTTTGATTTGCATTTCCCTGTTGCTTAGTGACGTTGAGCGTATTTTCATGTGCCTGTTGGCCATCTGTATGAAACTGGAATCCTTCTAAACCCAGGGTCAGAAGAGCTGGGGAGCATTTAAGTTGGTCTCAGAAGTGCAGGGGGCAGAACATGAAAGGGCCTGAGCAGGGAAGGAAGCTGAGACTTCTTGCGTGTTTTCTCCAAAGGGCAGAACTAAGATGAATAGGTGGAGCTCTGACAGCCAAGCTGGCTGCGGGATGGGACGCCTTCGCGCCAGGCGGTGCTCACACGGTGGCCAGGCGGCTGTCCTCACTCAGCCTCCTTCCCCAGACAGGAGGTCAAACTAGGGATCTCCTATCTGTGCCCCGTGAGAAAGAGCAAAAGCCTGCACGTGTGTATTTCCTCAACTGAAACTCCAATTTTGATTTCCAGGCAGCACAACATTTGTTTTTAGAAAAAAAAAAAAAAAAAAACCCAGCCAGCTCAGAGGTGACAAGGGTGACAGGGCTACAATTATCACCTGCGCCTCAGCACCTAGTGTATTGTGAGAAAGGTGCTGACAGCTCTGAACTCTCTTTGTGTGGGGAGCTGAAGTCCCCAACCTCTGCTCAGAACATTTGACACAGACAGACAGCTGTGGGACCGGCGCGGGGCTGGGGTGAGCGTGGAGGGGCTGTCACCTCCTCCGCTCTCTTTATGCTGCGCGAGTGGGCAGAGGGGCCCTCCACGTTCCATTTTTGGACAGATTTCTATCTTACTCAACTAGCCTTTACTTAAGGGTCTCCTCTGAGTGCCAGACTTTACAAAAAAGAAAAGGAAACCAGTGGGCATTAATTTGCGATGAACTGACCTTTCTTAGGGGGCAGGATGGAGGAGTGACCTGCAGAGGGCGCCAGAGTGATTCAATGTTAAGTAGCTGCTAAAGAAGTCCAGTGGAGTAGCACAAAGAGGTGGGGCTTTCCCGCCCCAAAGACCCAGGTTAAAAACCCGATTCTGCTTCTTATTTGACATGTGACCTTGGACAACTTATTTAACCCCTTAGAGCCTCAGCTTCCTCATCTGTAAAATGGGGGTAGCTATATCTACCTTGCAGGACTATTATGAAGGCTGAAAGAGACAAAGCAGGATTAAATGAAATTACACAGAGCAAGGTGGGGGGAGGGCAAGAATTACTGCAAAGTATCTGCGTCTCCACTGGCACCTCAAGCCCACTGTCTGCACACTGAATTTACATTGCCCTCTCATATGTGTTCAATCATTTTTCATGTGTACAGTGGTGTTCCTATAATAAATAAAATGCAAATTCAGGGACAAGCATCCTGAAACTCCTAGTAGACTTTGTAATGATGTTTTCTTCAATCAACAGACACGAAGTGCCCGTGCTCTTAAGTGGAGATCTGTGGACATGCTGGCTGTGAGATGAGAGTCCTCAGAGGTCTCCAGGAAGGTTGGGAACCACCAAGACAATGCATGTAAAGCACTTGATCTCACTCCCAGTCCCCCAAGCCCAGAGAAGGAGGGCCTTTCTGACCTGGGTAGGGATCTGATTTCTCTCCTCCAAGGCTGCCAGGTTACAAAGAATGTACCACATACCTGCTGACAGACAGGCTTGACTGAGCTCCTTGAAAAACTTGGCATTGGTTTCCCCCTTCCTTTTCAACAATCCAACTCCAAATTAAGGGAGTTTCTGGGGAGGATTTCTGGTTCATCAGAATAATGCTTGTCATTTGATCTTCTATGATCAGTGTTCTCCACTGCCCTCTCTTACTGGGGGTGAGAAGCAGAGGCTCAGAGGCTTGTAGCTGGAAAAATGTGCCTTTCAGGCACTAATCCTTAGAGTAGACCCACAGGAGAAAACTTCCCTGCCCTCCTACCTCCACCACCTGCAAAACACCTGCAGTTCAGCTGTTTGGCCTTTAGGAAGGGGCCCTAGAGCTATTGGTGTCAGTTCCCACCAGGCACCAACCAGAAGGACCAGTTCATCACAGTGGCCTGAACCATCACAGCAGCCACCCATGCTGCCCATCCTTACTTCTAGTAACTACCCCCATGCCTACTCCATGGCTCTCTTCATACTCGCCCCACAGCTGGTGCTGTAACCTCTTGCTCCTCAAAGAGTCTTCCTGGGTCAGCAGCATCCCGTCATTTGAACACTTGTTCAGAAATGTAACATCTTAGCCCTCTCCCCTCCTCAGGCCTGCTGAATTAGAGTCTGCATATTAACAAGGTCCCCAGGTGACATGTACGCACATTAAAGTCCAAGAATCACGCATCTAGCTCACCTCTGGGCTCCCATCACTGCCCAACTACTTTGTCGTTAGGAAAACTCCAAAGATTACTTCTGGTTACTCAGCAGCAGGGGCAGAGGACATGGTACAGAGAAATGGTCATAAGCATCTTGGCAGAAGTCAGAGTGAGCCAGCTAGCATTATTAAGCCCTGACTGTGTGCAAGGCATGTTATAGGCATGATGTGATCTTCTCTTTACCTCTTCTGTCCAAGGTAGAATGTCCCCCATACATGGAGAAGCAAACTGCGGATCGAAGAGGTTTGAAACTAGCTCACCATTCCAGAACTAGTAAGAAGGCTGAGTGTCAGTTAGATTTGGAGATAAAGGGAATACTCTGTTACAGGCAGAGTCACGGCCTGTAGAGAGGCACAGAGATGGGAGAAAGCATGATCAACATCATCGTTAAGGAACCCTATGTGCATGGGGCTGGGCTGGGTATTCATTCATGTATTCATTCATTCACTCCATAGCTACTTACTGAATATCCACTCTGTGCCATGCTCCGTGCTGGGCAAGGTAGTTACAATGTGGAATGATGCAGACCTAGTCTCTACTCTTGAGGAGCTGTCTTTCTACTGGGGAAGAGCGATTCACCAAAAAGGATTTAATTGTAATCGAAATAAGTGCCAAAAATCACTAGCTTCGTGCTTAACCAGCTTAGTTTTGGGGGAGAGGATACTTGCTGTACACAGTCTTTCAACTGATAGACATCCCTTCCTTTAGGACGCCCAGGGCTGCTGTCTTCTCTCTGGTTGACAGTTTATCTCCTTTTGTCCATAAGCCAAAATCATGCGATTGTGCACAGTGCCTGGCACAAGGGATTGTGGACGAAGAGAGCCGGAGCTTGCACCCACCCTGCTGGGGAAGGGACCAGAGCACAGAATTCCCCTTGGGTCTTTGTGTGGAGGGAGTGATGCTGAACAGGACGTTTTTTTCTAACATCAAAAGTCCTGGAAGGCTGTAGTTTCGTGCGTTTCCTCTGCCAGGTGTGCTTGGGCGGAAGCTCCAGACAAAGGCAGCATCAAAGCTCAGCCTGACCTTCCCTTTTTCTCCCTGACAAAGGCTGCTCACGCTCAGACACAGTCTGAGCTCTTCCCCAGGTGTTTCTGCTTTATGGTTGTGCTCTGATTTGGGGGGGGTCTCATTTTCTCACTTGGGTTTGCTTTTTCTGGCAGCTCTGGTCCCAGCAAACGACCTTTGCACATAGGGCAGCTGCAGTGACCAGCCAGGGTTGCCAGAGAGACTCTTTTGCTGTTCAAGCAGCAGGAACATAGGCGTTTCCATATGGGCCTGTTTCAGTTGTCTGTTGCTGCAGAACAAATCACCCCAAACCTGTCATAACCAATAGTGGCTTAAAGGAACAGTGACATTATTTTTTGCAGTTTTGTGGGTAGACTGAATTCAGCTGGGAGGTTCTTCTTTACCCTGCAAGTTGTAGCAGAGATCACTCATAAGGCTGCATTCCACTAGGAGCTGGATAGGGGCTGGAACGCCCAAGACGACTTTCATCCTTAATCCACGTAGCCTCTCATCATTCAGTAGTTTACTCTGAGCTTCTCTACAAAATGGCGGGCGGCTTCCAAGAGGGAGCCTTCCTAGAAGACAAGTCCCAGTGTGCAAAGACTAATCCAGCTTCTGTTTGCATCATGCTTGCTGATGTCCCACTGGCCAAAGCAAGTCACATGGCCAAGTCCAGAGTCACTGTGGAAAGAAGAGTGTTGTGACTTGGAAGAGCGCTGGGAACGAGGCAAGGGTGTAACTACCAGGAAATGTGGTGTAGTGGGGACCACCAATGTAACAATCTACCATGTGGCCTTTGGAACTGCAGCTGCCAGTAAATGTTCAGGAAACTAATACAGGGCTTGATTAGACAAGTCTAGAAGGTGGAAACGCAGTCCTTGGAGGTGCACGTGGGTTTAACATATTTCATTCAATAACATATTTCGTTCAATAATGAGTAAGTCACTCAAAGTAGTACCAGGCACTGTGCCACATACTGGGCACATCAAGATGACCAAGGCACTGTCCTGGCTTTCAAGGAGCTCACAGATCATTGATTACAGACAAGTAGGCAATACTCTCATATGTGTGATCTATACTGGGACTGAGCTTTGCCTTGGATCCTATAGAGTCAAAGAAGAGGGGGATTTATATCAGACTGAGGGACAGAGACGGCTTCCCTAGGGAAGGAATACTTGAGCTGAGTTTCAGGGCAACAGTGGGAGCTGGCCAGGTGGATTTGCAGCTGGGCATTCTGAACACAGGAGGTAGTGTGTGTGAAGGTCCTGGAATGAGAAATGCTTTGAAACCACCAGAAAGTTGGATGCAGTTCTTCGTTCCACAGATCTAGAAGGAAGAAACTGTGTGGCAGATGAGCCCAGAAAGCCTAGAGCAGATAGGTTCTTGTACTTTATCATGCCTTGATCCTTTGAAACCAGGGGGGAGTATTAGAAAGGCATCTTCTTTTCTGCTTAATGAAATTTAAATGGTTTCCTATAATAACCACGTTTACTTGTGTAGAATATAATACAAATGGGAAAACATTATTCTGGCCACCGCCCAATGAATTAGGAGGCTGGTGCCGAAATTTAGTTACGATTTGATGGCAGTCTGAACTGAGTCAAAGGCACATGGAAGGAGGAAGAAGGGAGACAGAGGAGAACCACTTAGGGAGTTATAAATGTGAGATTTGGTGCAGTGGGAATATGAGGGCTAAAGAGGAAAAGATAAGGCTAATGCCATCTTCTGAAAGTCTCCCCCACCCCCCTTCATGCACCTGTCTCCAAGGGTGCAGAAAGTCTAGCACTGACCAAGGGAATTGCTTTGTAGGCTAGGTGTCCTGATAGGATGTGTCTCTGAAAGCAGGAATCTCTCAGCGGGGGACAGGGTTGATCTATATTAAATACACTGTGCAGGCAGTCCACAAATAGATAAGCAGTGTGTATATCTGAGTGAGGAACAGCTGGGGCTCCCGAGTATCCTGGGTAGAACTACCTGGGTTCAATCCTGGCTTGAGTGCTGGGTGTTTCTAGCTCTGTGATTTTTAGATAAGTTACTTAAATGCTCTGTGCCTTAGGTTCCTCAGCTGTGGAAAGAAGGATACTTCATAGGGGTATTGCAAGGACTGCATGGGATGATGCTTGTAAAATATTAGAAGAGTGCTGAGATATAGAAAGCACATGACAAATGGAAGCTATAATAATTATTAAAACAGTTTTTTCCAGCTTCAGGACACCCTGGACACTGTAGACAGAGATCCTGCTGCCAGCTCTGACCACCAGTAAGGCAGCACCAGCCCTAGGTCTCCCTGAGCTTTGACCCCACCAACCAGTGTTCTGATACAGACTCTGGGACACTGAGCCCTGCAGCCAGAGATTCAGGACCTGGGCTTACCCACCAGTGGCCAGCACTAGCTCCAGGACCTGGCTTCACCCACCAGCAGGTTGGCACCTACTCCAGAACCACTGCAGCACCACACCCTGACTTGTCAGGACCCAGCCAACATACTAGCAGGCTGACACAAGCCCCAGGACACCTGGGTCCTAAACCCACCACCAGCAGGCTGACACCATCTCTAAGAGCTGTTGGACTTCTCAGCCAGCCACCCCAGGATACAGCCCCACCCACCTTCAGACCAGCACTAGCTTTGGGACACCCCAGAAGCTGAAGCCAGCTGTGTCAAGAACTGGCCCAATCCACCAGCAGGCTGACACTGGATCTGGGAACCCTGGACTGTAAACACCCACCCCAGAACCTGGCTCTGCCCACCAGTGAGCCAGCACTGGTCCTGGGACTACCCAGTGTTCCACAGCCAGCTGCCTTGTGACCTGACCCCTCCAACCGTAGCTGGAAGCCTGTGCATAAAGCAGGGCCCCACAACCAACCAGACCAGGGGCCAACCATACCTACGAGACTGCCCTCAACAGTCAGCTCTCCAAAACAGAAGGAGCCACATAACTCACATAGGGGACACCCCTAAAGCCTACAGATCTGGTGACCAGAGGGAAGTGTGCTGCTGGGATGTATAGGACATCTCCTACAAAAGGCAACTTCTCCAAGATCAGGAAATGTAACCAACCTACCAAATACACAGGAATAAAAACTGAAAATTAGGCAAAATTAGGTGATAGAGGAACATGTGGAAGGAATAAGATGAAAACCCCAGAAGAAAAACTAAGTGAAGTAGAGATAGGCAATCTATCCAATAGAGAGTTCAAGGTAATGATCATAAAGATGATCAAAGAACTTGGGAAAGAATTGATGAACAGAGCAAGAAATTACAAGTTTTTTACAAGGAGTTAGAAAATATAAAGAAAAACCAAACACAGATGAAGAATACAATAACTGAAATGAAAAAATACACTAGGAGGAATCAAGAGTAGATTAATTGACACAGAGGAACGGATCAGCTAGCTGAAGACAGAGTAGTGGAAATCACTGAAGCTGAATAGAAAAAAGGAAAAAAAAAAGAATGAGAAAAGTAAGGACAGTTTAAGAGACCTCTGAGACAACATCAAGTATATTAACATTCAAATTATAGGGGTCTCAGGAAGAGAAGAGAGAGAAAAGTGGCAGAAAACATATTTGAAGACACAAGAGCTGAAAACTTCCCTAAACTGGGAAAAGAAACAGACATCTAGCTACAAGAAGCACAGAGAGTTCCAAACAGGATCAACCCAAAGAGGACCACACCAAGACACATTGTAATCAAAATAGTAGAAATTAAAGATAAAGAGAGAATATTAAAAGTAGCAAGGGAAAAGCAACAAGTTGCATACAAGGGAACTCTCACAAGGCTATCAGTTGAATTTTCAGCAGAAACTCTGCAGGACAAATGGAGTGGTATGATATATTTAAAGTGACGAAAGGGAAAAACCTACAACCAAAAAAATACCTGGAGACAAATGTAAATGAAAACATAATGATCCAAAATCTATAAGACACAGCAAAAGCAGTTCTAAGAGGGAAGTCTATAGTGATGAAAGCCTACTTCAGGAAACAAGAAAAATATCAAATAAACAACCTAACTTTACACCTAAAGGAATTAGAAAAAGGAGAACAAAGAAAACCCAAAGTTAGTAGAAGGAAAGAAGTCATAAAGATCAGAGCAGAAATAAATGAAATAGAGAGCAAAATACAACAGAAAAGATCAATGAAACTAAGAGCTGGTTCTTTGAAAAGGTAAACAAAATTGACAAACCTTTAGCAACCTTTAGACTCATCAAGATAAAAAGAGAGAGGGCCCAAATCAATAAAATCAGAAATGAAAAAGGAAAAGTTGCAACACACACCACAGAAATACAAAAGATAATAAGAGACTCCTACAAACAACTATGCACCAATAAAATGGACAACCTATAAGAAATGGACAAATTCTAGATATGTACAATCTCCCAAGACTGAACCAGAAAGAAATAGAAAATGTGAACAATGGGGACAGACCAATTAGCAGTAATGAAATTGAATCAGTAGTCAAACCCCCCCCCCCCCCGCAAAACCGAAAAACAGAAAAACCTCCCCCAAACCAAAAGTCTAGCATCAGATGACTTTATGGGTGAATTCTACCAAACATTTAGAGAAGAGTTAAACTCTATCCTTCTCAAACTATTCCAAAAACTTGCAGAGGAAGGAATGTCTTTGAACTCATTCTATGAGGCCAGCAACATCATCCTGATACCAAAACCAGACAAAGTTATCACAAGAAAAGAAAAGTACAGGCCAATATCATTGATGAACATAGATGCAAAAATCTTCAACAAAATATTAGCAAACCAAATTCAGCAATACATTAAAAGAATCATACACCAAGACCAAGTGGGATTTATCCCAGGGATGCAAGGATGACTCAATATCTGCAAATCAATCAATGTGATACATTAACGAATTAAAGAATAAAAATCATATGATTGTCACAATAGATGCAGATAAAACTTTTGACATCCATTTATGATAAAAGCTCTCAAAAAAGTCAGCATAGAGGGGACATACCTCAACATAATAAAGGCCAAATATGACAAGCCCTATGAAAATACCAATGACATTTTTCACAGAACTAGAACAAATAATTCTAAAATTTGTATGGAAACACAAAAGACTCCAAATAGCCAAAGTAATCTAGAGGAAGAAGAACAAAGCTGGAGGTGTCATGCTCCTGGACTTTGGACTATACTACAAAGCTACAGTCATCAAAACAGTATGGTACTGACACAAATACAGAACTATAGATCAATGGAACAGAACAGAGAGCTCCAAAATAAACCCACACACTTATGGTCCATTAATCTATGACAAAAGGGGCAAGAATACACAATAGAGAAAAGACAGTCTCTTCAATAAATGGTGCTGGGAAAACTGGACAGCTACATGTAAAAGAATGAAATTAGAACATTCTCTCACACAATATACAAAAATAAATTCGCAATGGATTAAAGACCTAAATGTAAGACTGGAAACCATAAATCTCCTAGAAAAGAACATAGGCAGAACACTCTTTGACATACATTGTAGCAATGTTTTTTGATCTGTATCTTAATGCAAAGGAAACAGAAGCAAAAATAAACAAACGGGACCTAAGTAAACTTAAAAGTTTTTGATCAGCAAAGGAAACCTCTGACAAAACGAAAGACAACCTACTGAAAGGGAGAAAGTATTTGCAAATGATGTGAACGGGATTAATACCTAAAACATACAAACAACTCATGCAACCAATAGCCAAAAACCAAACAATCCAATTAAAAATGGGGAGAAGACCTCTATGGACATTTGCCCAAAGAAGGCATACAGATGGCCAACAGGCACATGAAAAGATGTTCAATGTTGCTAATCATCAGGTAAATGCAAATCAAACCCACAATGAGATACAACCTTACACCTGTCAGAATGCTGTCATAAAAAAATCTACAAATAACAAATGTTGGTGAGGATGTGGAGAAAAGAGAACCCTAGTAAACTGTTGGTGGGAATGTAAATTGTTGCAGCCACTATGGAAAACAGTATGGAGGTTCCTCAAAAAACTGAAATAGAATTACTATATGTTCCAGCAATTCCACTCCTGGATAAAAATCTGAAGACAATGAAAACACTAATTTGAAAAGGTACGTGTACCCCAATATTCATAGCAACATTATTTACCATAGCTAAGATATGGAAGCAACCTAAGTGTCCATCAATGGATAAATGAATAAAGAAGATGTGATATACACAATGGAATGCTACTCAGCCATAAGAAAAGAATGAAAGTTTGCCATTTGAAAAACATGGATGGACCTGGAAGGTATTATGCTTAGTGAAATAAGTCAAACAGAGAAAAACAAATAGCATATGATATCACTTATATGTGGAATCTAAAAAATAAACACGTGAATGAACAAAACAAAACAGAATCAGACTCACAGATATAGAGGACAAACTGGTGGTTACTTGTGGAGAGAGGGGAGGGGGAGAGGGGCAAAGTAGGGAAGGAGGATTAAGAGGTACACACTACTATGAATAAAATAAAGAAGCTACAAGGCTATGTTGTGCAGCACAGGGAAGGTAGCCAATATTTTATAACTTTAAATGGAGTATAATCTATTAAAATTTTTGAATCCCTAAAAAACCTAATTCTTGTATATTTATGGATAGGTAAATCTTCCAAATGATTCAGAATTCAAAAAGTACAAAATTATATGCATGGAAAAAAGTATCTCTTACCACTATCCCCTAGATATCTAGGTTTTCTCCCTGACAGTGACAATTGTTCTTGGGCATTCTTTTAAGATAGTTTATACATGTCCAATAAAATACATATATCCTCCCTCTTTTTATTACACAAGTGGTGATGTACTTTATAACATTATATTGCACTCTCCCCACTTTTGGCTATGATTTCTCATAAGTACTTTCTTAAACTAGTGAACTACTGTCTAACTTTTCACTATTACAAACAGTGGTGCTATGAAGAACAAATGACATTATTTCACTCATGCTGGAGTCTAGCTAAGTATAAATTTCTTGACGTAGAATGTCTGGATCCAGAGCGTACATGTAGTTTTAATTTTGTTAGATATTGTTAAGTTACATAGATGTTATACAAATTTACACCTCCACTAACAATGTGTGAGCACGAAGAGTGTGTTGGGATATACATTATCATGCATTGTTAGAGAGAGTGTAAATTGGTATCACCAATCTATGGAGAGTAATTTAGCAATATCTAACATTTTGATAATTGCCAATTTAATAAGGGACAAATGGTATTTCAGCATCATTTTATCTTGTAAGTCTCTTATTGTGTGTGGAATTAAGTATTTTCCCCTATGCTTAAAACCCTTTTGCATTTTCCTTTCAGTAAATTGTTCCAAATGTTTTGTTCCTTTTTCTATTGTGCTGTTAGCTAATTCTTTTCTTATTGATTTGTGAACTCTTTATATATTAAAGAAATTGTGATATGACTTGAAGATATTTTCTCAGTTTTTAGTTTGTCTTTTTATCTTACATATGGTGGCTTTTCCTATGCAGGTCCTTAAAAACGTTTATGTTGACAAGTTTTTCAGTGTTTCTTTTGTGGCTTTTGAGATTTGCATCAGATTTAGGTCATTTATACTCTGAGATGATAAAAAAACGTTCTCCCATTTTTCTTCTGTTGTCACTATGGTATCAGTTTTGCATTTACAACTGTTATTCAACATTTGGAATTTCTTCTTGGGTAGGTGTTGTATGAATAAAACTTAATTTCTTTTTAGGGTTTTCATCCTATATTCCCAGAATCATTTTTTTAAAAAAATCCATTTATCCCTTCTGATTTATGATGCTTTCTTTATAATGTACTAATTTCCCAGGTTATTTGGATTTATTTCTGGTCTTTTTATTCTTTCCCAAGGATCTGTCAGTCTATTCATATGCCATATCACAATGCTTTAATTTTTGTAGCTTTATAATATATTTGAATATACTTTTATACTTGAATATACTTAAATGTACTTTTTTACATTAATTACATTCATAGATTGAGAATTTACATCTTTATAATGTTGTGTTTTGTCAAGACTATAATGTGCCTGTTCATTTGTTTAAGTCTTCTTTTGTATTTTTAGTTTTCTTCATATCAATCTTTCACATTTACCACTAATTTTTATTGCTCAGTATTTCATCTTTATTTGTATGTGTATTTTTTGCTGTTGCGAATGGAGTCTTGTCTTCTATTATGCCTTCAAATTGTCATTTCTTGTTTGCTTACATGAAGCTCTTAAGTTCTGTATACTAATCTTGCATCCGGCCAATGTAGTGAAATCTCTCACTACTTATAATAGTTTATTTGGTGTTGTTTTTCTCCTTGTAGGACTTTTGGGTTTTCCCAAATGAAAATAGTGATAGTTTTTCCTTCTCCTTTCCAATGTTTATAACTCTAATTTCTTCCTATGTATAACTGCATTGGCTAGTACCTCTAGAACAGTTTAATACTGGAGATAGTGGACATTTTTTCTGCATTCTTACCATTAATGGCAATGCTTATGATGTTTCCTCATTAAACTTTGGAGTTCAGAGAGATATATCTTACCATGTTGAGGGAGTATTCATTAAAACCTCTTACTTAAAAAAGAGATTCTAATGAATGAATGTGGCTACAGTATGATTCAATTTATATGAAGGTTCATAAACAGACAAAAAACTAATACATGGTAAAAAAAAATGTGAGGACAGTGTTTACCTTGGTGGAGGGATTTTTGACTGAGAAGGCACATGAGGGAGTCTTTTGGAGGGCTGGAAATATCCTATATTAGGATCACGGTGATGATTATGCATATAAATGTAAACCATCATTGAGTTGTATACTTGTGATTTATGCTCTTTGCTGTATATATATACATGTAAATCAAAAAGAAAAAGGAAAAGAGTGATTGTTGAATTCTATCCTATGCCTTTTGGGTATCTGTGCAGATAATCATATCATTTTTCTTCTATCTATTAATATAGTGAATGTGTTAATGGATTTCCTACTATTGAATCTCCCTTGCATTACTGGAAACAAATCTTACCCAGTCTTGGTGTGTCACTTTATTTAGGATTTTTGGAAACGTTATTTATAAGGGTGTTGGTTTATGGTTAGGTTTTGGAATTAGTGTTACACTTGCTTCATTCAGAAGAATTTGGAAGAATTCCTTTTCTTCTATGCTCTAAAAAATTTTCAGGGCTGTTAGAAACCACTATTTTCTTTTCCTTCTTTTAAAAAAAGATGTAGAAAATTACCTTGTAAAAATTTCTGGCTTGGTAGTTTTACAGAGAGAAAGTTTACTAACATTTTCTATTTAATCTTTCATAATTGGTCTGTTTAGTTTTTCTATCTTTTATAGTCAGTTTAGAAAATTATGTAACTTATGCCATTATTCATTCTCTTGAAATTTTCAAATGTATTTATGTAGAGCTAAGTGTTTTAATTTCCTTTATATCTGTAGTTCTCCCCCTCCATATGCCTTATTTGGTAGTTTTGCTTTCTCTCTCTTTCATTAATTAGATTACTTATTTATTTTCCTAAAAGTCAGCTCTTCGATTTATCCTAACATTTTCCTTTTTAAATTAATATATTCATTTCTGCTTTTAGCTATTACATCCTTCCTTATGCTTTCCTAAGGGTTGTTTTATTATTTTTATAGCTTCTAGAATTGAATGTTTAACTCATTTATTTTATAGACTCTTGATTACTATTACTGTTTACTGAAATAAATTTCCCTTTTGATATTACTTTAGCTGCATTTCATAGAATTTATATATACTGTCTCAATTATCATGTTCTAGCTCTCCTATCGTATTTATTTGCATACCTTTTTTGACCTAAGAGTTGTTTTAGAAAGACTTCAAATGTTTTTTCCAGTGGTAAGAATTTTTTATTTTTGTTTTTATTATTTATTTCTAGTTTTAGTGGAATATGACCAGAGAATGAATTTTGTACTTTTTGACTTTGAGTACATTTCAAATGAATATGTTTTCTCTGTTTTGAGGATACAGAGTTGGAAATATATAAGCTAAATGTACTTATTGAGCTATGTTATTTCGGTGTTCTGTAAGCTTAATCTTTATCCACTTGACCTGTGATCATAGAGAGTTGAATCAAAATCTTTTACTACTGATGTATTTTCACCTATTTATCCTTGTGTTTCCTTTTTTTTGTGTGTTGTAAATATTGATGGTATGCTATTTACCCATAGGTAGTCATAACTTTTCAATTTCACTGCGAGTTTATCATTTAGCATTATAAAGTGTCATTCTTTGTCTCACTGTGTGCTTTCACACAAATTCAACGTACCTGATATTCAGATTATGACCTGTTTTGTTTTTCTGTGCATGTACTTGGCATACCATTGTCTACCCTTTTATTTTCAACCTTTTAAATCCCTTTGTTTTAGGTGGCTTTTATATGAAGCAGAGCTGGTTTTGCTTTGTGATACAATCTGAAATCTTTTTCTTTTAATAAAGAGTTTAGTTCATTACATGGATTTATATGATATATATGTTTGGTCTTCATTCTGTCACTGTTTTGTCATGTTTTCAGGTTTTTTATATAAGAAACGTCATCTTTGTGGAACTTTTTCTCCTTTTTCTTGTGTGTGTATTTTGGAACGTTTGTATTTTTCTGGCAGTTACCTTAATAACTATAACTTTATATAACATGCTTAATCCCCATTAGACAGTCTGAATTATACAATACATTCAATTCTCTATTTCTTTAGATAATAGGTAGCAATTTCTTTCATATCTTTGTTCAGTGCTCTTGCTTCACTAAGATAATTGTCTCATTACTTTCTTTTTAAAAAATCATGGTGAAATATTTAGTCACAATTTATTCAGCTCTGTGAAAACAGTTTCTTGTTGATCCTTTTTCATCTACTCTTTGTTTTTACTATTTCTTTCCTCCTTTATTCTTGCTTTTTGTGTATAGACCTTGTTGTGATTCCTTTTCAAATATTTTTGGTGAAGGAGAGTTTTCCCGTGAAGCAGCTATTTGTGGTTGGTTTGTGTGTGGGGTGGGTGAGCCTGTGTTTCAGGTGACCAGGATTTCTTGTTAGGACTCAGAATTTTGTGTATGAGTAGCTGGGGCTTTTACGTCTCTCCAGCCAGAGAGGACAGGCAGCTGTGGGGTAATTCACAGGAGAAAACCTCTCTCCTCCCCACTGTCACAAAGATGGACCTTTTCTCACAACTATGGCTTGTTTGTGTGACATCTGGTCTTGCCCCACCTTCTCTGCTTCATGGAGCTGGGTCCATGGACTCTCCTGGCCCCACCCCATGTACTCCATTCCTGCTTTTGAAATTGTGGGGTTTAGGTTTTACATCTTGAGGAGGGCTGTCTTCTCACCTTCCAGAAATGTACTCTGAAATTTCTTTCTGAGCTTTGCTGCTGAGACTTCCTCTCCCCACTTCTTCCACCTGGATCTTCACTGCGGGATGACATGTCCACCTGTCTATGGTTCCAGGTCTCTCCTACTTTGCGAAGATGGAGTTTATGTTTCAACCTCTCATTTGCCTTGTTGCTTGGAGGTGATTTCTGAGAGAAGAAGGAAGAAATGCCAGCTTTATGTCACATTAGTCATGCTGGGAGTTGACTGTCCTAACAGATATTATTGCAAATCTGTTGCTGGGAAGTGGGTCAGAGTAAAGGGTGGCCCTGCCAGATGTCAGGAGGGTCTGAGTCTTCAGGCTCACAGGAGACCAGGTTCGGATGAAAATGGTCTTACTGACAAGTGGGCCCCCAGCTTGTGACAACCACCCATAAGGGCAGGCACTGAGGGAACAGATGCAGCTCTGCCTCCTGAGGACCCAGAATCCCCTCCGCATGGCGGGGACGCCATGACCTTCAACATGTTCAGTGGACAGAGGAGCAAGGGTGTTCATCTTGCAGTTACAGATGGCGCAACCAAGGGTAGAGGGGAAAAAAGGTCTCAGCAAATGAGCCTTCCAGTTTCCAGCCGGAAGCTCTCTCTCCTCTTGAACGTTCTGTCTCCCAAACCATCCTTGGTCTAAGGAAGAGAACCCTTGCCTGGCCCAGAAGGCTGTCTGCACCCTCAGCCTCGGGACCTGGCATACCTGACCCTGCATGTGACATCTTCCTACAACTGCATTTCCAGCCCCTGCCAGCCACAGTCCTCTTATGCATCCCTCAGAGGCCAGCCCTCCTTAATCCTTCCCATTTCGCTCTTGCATTGGTCCATTTATGTAAGCTGGCCTTGAATTTCCTTTGTATCTCTTACTTGTCCCATTGTTCTGAAAGATCCTGTGCCTGTTCCTTCGCTCTTACTCTTTCCTATTCTTAGAACTCTCTTTCCCTCCATTTTCCAATGTTCATTCCCTCATCTTACTTGGCCTTTGTTCAAAAGTTGTCTGCTCAGAGAGGTTGTCTCTATCTCCCCTGTATAAAATTACCCTCGAGCCACATTCATAGAAAATTATTTTATAGATTTTTAGTCTTCTGTTAATTGTCTATCTTCCTCATTAGAATACAAGCTTCATGAGAGCAAGGATTTTATTTGTTATATATGACACTATGTTCTCAGAAGCTAGAAAAGGGATGGTACATAACAGACACTTAAATATTATAGGATAGAAGGAAGGAAGAAAGCAAGAAAGATGACTGTATCTATCACACATCACACAGAACTAGCATTTATGTTTTACTTGTCTACTTCTCCCTTTAAGCTGTCATGTCTTTGGGGTACTTCATTCTAGTGCCTTAGCCAGAGGCCAAAGGCTGCCTCTGCGTAGTAGCGGTTCAATATGTGTTTACTGAATTTGATCAAACACAGCATCTATACCCCCAAATGAATCTCAGAAGTTGATCTGCAGAAACCTTGGGGAACAGGGTAATATCTGTTCTGGTACCCCATCACCTACTCCCCACCCCTACTTGCATTCTATATTTTCAAAAGCTTCCATTGTGATTGGAATAATAATAAAAAAAGCAATAGATTCCATTTGATCAGGGATGAGAAGTATTTCAGGAGGGCTAGCTAAGGCCTGCCCCAGCCCCTCTGCCCTAGGTGGGTAGAGGTGGGTGGGGCTGGCTCTACATGCAGCCCGTCATCAGACTGATTACTCCCCACTCTGTCCCGACACACAGGTGTTCACTGAGGGAGCTGGGAAATTGTCCAGTCATCAGGAGTGTTCTTGGAATTCACCAACAGAATGGAGAATTCTGATGGAAGCGACGCATTGGAAGCTCGATTAGACAGAAAGCTTTTATCGCTATTGAACTATCTGTGGCTTCCACCCATTGCTCTAGTTTTCCCTCCTAGAGAGGGAGGATCTCTCTTGCAAGCTGCCTAAAGCAGATGCATTAATACCACCTTTGTTGCCATCACCTTTTCTTTGTAACAGCAGCTCCTGTTCCTTGTGGCAGGGCTATTAGAACCCACTTGCCTGAATGACCTGGACAGAAGTACCAGGGAATTAATATCTTCCCAAAGGCAGCCCTTCAGCAATGAGTGATGCATGGAGGGGTTCCTTATCCCTTGACTGAGATAACTCTGAAGCATGTTTATTGCTCTGTTTTTCCAGAGTTTTCCTGCAGAATTCAGCTCCAGTCGCCTACTTGGAAGCTGGATTATTAATGCAGCCTTTACTGGCTTACTTCCTCCCTGCATTTCTTGTACCTTTCAGTAAACCGCTCACACTTGAACCCTTAGCTCAGAGGCTGCTTCTGGGGGAACCCAAACCAATAAACCTAACTACAAAAGTACAAAACCTTTTTGAAGTAAATTGTATGAAAACAAATAAACAGAGAGATGTAACATATTCATCGATGTGAAGACTTAGCACTCTAAGGTGACCCTTTCTCCCCAGTTAATCTTTACATTTCATGAATTTGAATCAGACTCTCAGGAGGTTATTTCAGAAACTTGACAAAATGATCCCCCAAATCACATGGTAGAATCAAGAACACAAATACCTAAAACAATTTTGAAAAAGAAGAACAGAGAAGGGGACCTCCCTTGGCCATCTGTGAAGATGAATTCAAAGCTGTAGAAATAAAACCAGCATGGCGAGGCCCGGAAATGGACAAGTTAACCGCGGGGAAGATGGCCGCCAGCGTCAAGAATGTGGGTGTGGTGGAGGTGGCATCGGGGGGAGGGGGAGGCCTTGGGGAGGGAGGGTGACTGGCTACTGTCCACTTCTACAGAGAACAGAATAAAGGAAATGGGTTGGAACTCCAAGAGGGGTGCAGTTTAGGTAAAAGGAAGAGGGTCAGGCCCCAGGCCAGATGAGTAAAGCAAACATTGGCATTTCTCACTGGATAATTTGGAGCTTCTGTTTTGAGGGTCCCAGGGCTTGTCCGTCTCTCTGTGTTCTGTTTCCCGGTTTGATAAACATAACACTGGCTTCTTGGGATAGGTGGTGCTGTCAGCCCCCTGATTGCTGTATCAGCTGAGCGCCAAGCATTTTGACATGACACTCCCCACTTAGCACTTCTGTGATCTCGCAAAGAGTGGCCTGCACAGCAGGGTAATGGGGACCTTTCTGGACAGTGATGTGTCATAATCTCTGGGAAAGTGGCAGGCAGTGTGGACATGAAGAACAGATGCTCATTTCCCTGGCCCTCACTGAGAGAACCACATGCTTCCTGTCGCCAGTATCTGACCACTTCCATGTACCGACCTCCAGACCTGGACACAGAGTGACACTGACACATGACTCCCACAGACGGGGACGCCCACTAAGAGATACACAGTGCCACACTGGCACAGGAACACACCCACGCTCACAGCCTGAGTGCAACCCTCCCCAGACTTGCTGAGAGGCCATTTGGGTGAGATTTGGTTTCTCCTGCCTAAATTCCACGGCTGGGACCTTTCCTGGTGCTGGGAGCTGGCTTGGGGGTGGGAGACACTGTGCCTTCAACCCTTCCCACAAACACCATGCACACATACACGTGCTCTGTGACACGGTTAGTTTTTATGTGTCAACTCAGCTGGGCCAGTGCATGCCCAAGATATTTAGTCAAATGTTATTCTGGGTGTTTCTGCAAGGGTGTTTTTGGATGAGATTAACATTTAAATCTGTGGACCCTGAGTAAAACAGATTGCCATCCCTGATGTGGTGGGCCTTATCCAACCTGTTGAAGGCCTGAATAGAACAAAAAGACCAGCCTCCCTTGAGCAAGAGAGACTTCTCCTGCAGAGAGCCTTTGGATTTCATCTACACTAGATTTTCTTGCTCTATAGAAGATGGCCTTTGGATTCAAACTACAGCATCAGCTCTCTGGGGTCTCCAGCCTGCCAGCCCACCCTGCAGATTTTGGATTTGCCAGTCTCCGTAATTGCGTGAGCCAATGCCCCAAAGCTTTATAAAAAATCTCTTTATTTTATAGATATATGTATACATGTATATATATAATATTATGTTCACTTCCTATTGGTTCCCTTTCTTTAGAAAACTGACTAGTGTGCGCCCCTGCACACACACAGTTTGCCCTTGAGGCTGTAGTTCAGAATGGGATTTGGTAACATAAGTGTCTCTCCCTCCCCCAATCCCCGGCTTGCACTCCTCTGCCTCGCACCTACCCACGCAGCCCCTGCAAAGCCCAAAGATAGATAGGGATGGAGGTAGGAACTCTAGTCCCATCATCCCAAGACCAGACAAGGGACCCTGAGGCTGACGCTAGGAGACCCATCTGGAGGAGCTCAGCCCGCTCTCCATTCCTGTAGTTTCTTTAGCCTTACCTAGCCCTCCTGGGAAGTTCCCAGAGGGCACTCTGAACTACCTCTCCTGCCTGGGGGACAATAAGGCCTTGACAAGCTCTCATTTCTCTAGCTGATCCTCTTCTCTGCTCTGCCTCCCTCCCTCCCTCCCTCCCCCCACCCCCACATCTCCCTGTCTTCATTTCCACTCCGCATACACCTGGGCAAGGTAATCACTGATGTTCTCAAACCCTGGGGAAATAGACCCCTGGTCTCAGTGTAAGGGAGGAGCCAGACCAGGAGTCAGAAAGCAGGTCCCTGAGGTTCACATCACCACTGCCTGTCTAGTGACCTTGTACCTATCACCAAGCAGTGTCCTTTTCCTCACCCATGATGATCTCCAAGGGTGGGCTTTAGGGGGACCTCTGCCCTGTCCCAGCTGGAGTGTCGTGGAGAGAATGGCGAGTGTGCCGGGCACTGGTGGGGGCACAATGAATCTTTGTTGAATGTCATTGAATGATGGAGTGATAGAAAGCCTAGATTTGAGACCAATGGTGTGACTTTTGCCAAACTCTAGGCTTCCTTACATCTCAATTTCAGCAGAAACGAGTATCTCAGAAATGACCATCTTGGGAGGCCACACCTGTGAAAGGAGCGTTTCCCCTCAAGGTGGTCTAATTTCCTACATAGGACACAATCCTTCTACAAAAACTTACACGTTCAGGGCCATATTTTCTCAAGAATTTCCTGACATTTCCTGAGTGTCAGGCATTGTACTAGACTCATAGCCATCATACGTCATCATCTCAGCAATTCTATGCAGGACACTTCGTAATCAGTGTTTCACATGTGTGGAAGGTGAGACTCAGATGGTGAAGTGACCCTTCCAAAGTCCCAGAGCTAGGAAGTGCCTGAGCTGGGATCTGAACCTTCACTCACTCATTCATTCATTCACTCACAATTCCTCCAGGCTCTGTGCTGATGTGGGCGTGCAGTAGGGAATCAGGACCACAGGGCTCCTGCATCCTCAGAGCTTAGATCACAGAGTCCTGCCCAGAGCCGCTCCACTCTACCCCGCCACATGCACTCTAGGACGCCACAGTCGCCACACTGATTCTAGGTCTTATGACGGCTCTTGGTCTGGGGTAGCTGTCCTCTGACCAAGGCCAGCAGGGCCTCTGCAACCCTTTGGGGTCAGGCTGGGGGGACCAAGTAGGCACTTAGTCCATGCGGTATGACTCCCATTGGTCATCATGCCTTCAAACATTTGTCTAGATGCTGGACACCCCAATTCCAGAAGTCCAGGGTGGGGTGTAGCATCCTGGCATCTGTTGTCCCTGAGGAGTTGGAGCCCAGGACAGGCACAGTTGAAGGAGAAAAGAGAGAAGGCAGGAGGTAACCACGGGTGTTGGGCACCCTGGGGTGAGATGGAGCAGATCTGACCATAGGACTCCACGTCTCTATCCTTTCAGCGGCTCCCCTTGCTGGAAAGTTAAAGAGCCAGCCCCTTGAGTGTCTTACAAGTATCCCCAGATAACTCCAGCCAACCCAGACCACCCCCAGACTAGGTTAGGAGCCCATGCTTTCAGTGATTCTATTCAGCAGACTTTATTCTAAATATCTGATTGTGCATCTGTCCCCAGCAGTCACCAGATTCTGGGGTCCTCCAGGGCACAGGTCACCAGGCCTCAGTGCAGGGGCCTGGCACACAGGCAGTATTTAGGAAATAGTTGCTGAGTGAATGAATGAACACAGAGCTAAGTGAGCATTCCTCAGGGGGCTAAGTGTGAGCCCTGCAGGCTGGGCTCAGAGTAATGGGCGCCTTCCTCCGGCCACCTCTTCCAGATGGTCCCCAGGCCAAGCACGGCTTCCCTCTTCCCTTCCAGACTCCATAATTAATGCAGCACCTTCAGTAATAAACATGCACCTCGTGGCCTCCAATCTTTCTCATTAGGGCCGAGGCAGATTGTTCATCTCCTTTTCCTGGTGCTAATGAATGAATCATGGTGCCCAGCAGATGGCCCTGCGCCGTCCTGGGGTGAACGTGCTCCCGTCCTTTCAGGATCTGGACCTAGCGGCCAACACAGCCCCCACGTTGGATGGACACAGGCCCAGAGTTGGTGTCTTGGGGTGAAAGGTGGTCTAGGTGGCACCCCAGCCCTAATGGGCTTCAGGATTAAGCATCAGCCTTCAGCCTGACACTCAAGGCCCCTGCAGGCTTAGTCTCCACCTGCCACATTGGACCTTTTGTTCTCTAAACACTTCACTGCAGAGCACTCCTTCCTCCTCCAGGAGTTCATCTGTGAAGTTCCCTGTTAGTGATACCTTTTCCTTATATGTCTCTTTGAAGCTCATTCATTGCAAAAAAGCCTATGAAAGTGACACCTCTTCCATGAAGCCCTCCTTGATCACATCAGGGCAGAGTTCCCAGATCCTACTTGTACACATGGCACAGAATGTCTTCTGGCCTCAGCTCTGTCACTAACTGTGTCACCTTCCCTACCTGGGTCTCAGATTCCTTGTCTTTAGAGGAAAGAAAATCCCTCCAGAGATTTTTGTGAGGTTTAAATGACCTTCATTCGATGACCATCTACAAACATTTATTCTGTACTTAGTTCAAAACATGCAGGACTAGGTGCAGAGAACAAAAAGGTGAATAAAATATAGCTTCCCCCTCAAGTAGCTTGTAGTTCAGTGTAAAATAATGTAAACAGTAATAATAATAATAGCAATAACTTCCCATTTATGCTTTCCAGGGCACATTGGGCAAAATGCTTTATACACAGACAAATATAAAGATCATAATATCAAGTACTAAAATGCTGTGAAATTACATAAAGTCACAAGAAAATTGAAGATGATCTTGTTACCACGATTTATCGTTAGATATCTGTCTGTCTTGACTCCCCATTTAGGCTGTAAGCTCTAGGAATCAGAAGAGGACTCATGCTTCTTTGCGGTTTCCATGGTGCTCTCAGCAAAGTGTGTCTCCATCCATGACTGTCTGCTGACTGGTTACTCCCCTTCCAGAACCAAGAGGACCAGATGGCATGCTACCCGGTCAGAGGTAAATGCCATTGGACGACCGGTCAACAGGACCTACAGAGGTCATTTTGTCCAGCTCCTGCCATCCACCAGGCCCAGCAGGTGAGAAGCAGTTATCCTTCCTTGAAAGGCTTCAGAGCAGAAATGTCTACTTTTCCCAGTAGGTCCTGAATGCTGACATGTTCTTTGAAGATTCTTGGCCTCAGGTCCCTCTCCCAGATCTTCTCTCCTAAACACCCTTCGACTGCAAAACGTGCCCTCAAGTCCTCTGTCCTCACTCGCCTTCCACTGCGCAGCACCTCCTCCCCAACTCAACTGCCGTCCAAGGCCGTCAGCCACTCCAGGTCCCACCTGGCGGGAAACACATCCCTGCTAGGTTGGTGGGAAAGACCAAGCATCAGAAGGCCTGGATCGGGTCTGCTTGTGGAACTGCCCCACCTCCAAACTCCAATTCTGCCTCTGAAACAATGAAGATCATCTCCTGTCCCTGCTCACTTACTGGATCATTGAGAGGATCATATGGTCTGTGTGTTAACGGACTTTACCACCTGGATCATGTGAAACAGAGTTGTCAGGTCATTATTACCTGCATTTTAAAGAGAAACATCTAGGTTTTGAGTTTTAAGTTCAGACCAAGTTCAGACTCTTCTTCTTTTCTGGGAAGAAAAGTAATATGGGGACACCAGGATTGCTCAGCGATACCCTTCAAGTAAGCACAAGTCTTTGGTCAGCCTGTTTCCCTGCTCCATCACGTGGGGTAGGAGGTAGGCACTGCAGGAGGGTGGGAGGGGGAAGGTGAACTCGTGTCGTGCTGGGCAGGAGAAGGAGCAGGTGGGGAGATGACCGCAGTGTCTGGCCAGGGGCACGATGCTCCTCCGGGCCCAGCCACTCTCTAGGTCACTTCACAAAAGGTCATCGCACCTGCATGGAGAATTTTCCAGCTTTTAATGAAGGCACCGAGGCAGTGCTTTGGTAAAGTTCAGCTTCTAATCCCCAATTAAGGCGCTAGGCCTTAGCTGTGTCCAGCACCTGGTTGCCGATGGCGATAGTAATTGTGTCTTTCGCTCTCTCTCTCACACTCCCTGGTACAATTTCCATTGGGGGGGGGGGGTCCTTCGTCAGGCTCCTGATGTCCAGAGACCTCTCTGCAAGGTGATGTCTCAGAGTGTGAGTGGAGAAACCGCTGGGCTCAGCCTAGCCTCCAGCTCCCCTCCTCCCCTGTCCCCCCTGAGCCCCTCCCTTGCTCCCTTCAGTGTCCCCACCCTATGTCCATTGTGGTCTGAGGCTATGTATTAAGAACCTACTCTGTGCCAGGCACTTTGCATATATAATCATTTAATCTGTTAAATGAGCTTTTGAGAAAGACTGACCCCCAACCCCCTTTCACCAGAGGGAGAGTCAAATGTCTTAGAAGGCGGGATTCGCTGCAGCAAATCCACAGATGGGAGAGGACGGAGCTCAGACTTATTCTGGGTCTGTGTGACCCCAGGTCCTTCACCACACCGGTTCCCTTCCACGGTTGATGCAACGTGGGCTCTGCAGGGGCTGGGGGCTTAGGACAAGGAAGGATGACCAGGTTGCTATCGAACAGCCTATAACAGCAGTGATGGCTGACATTTTTGATCAAGTGGCTGGGCATTTAGTAGATGGTGAGTTTTTACATGAAAACAATGTATTCAGGTACTGTCTCAGCACATTACTACCCATCTCATTTAACTTCACAATAATCCTGCCAGATAAGTAACTTTATTCCCATTTCATAGATGAACAAACTGAGACACAGAGAGATTAAATATTTTTCAGTTTTAATTATTTTACTGAAGTATAGTTGATTTACAATGTTGTGTTAATTTCTGCTGCACAGCAAAGTGATTCAGTTATACATATACAATGTTTTTTAATATTCTTTTCCATTATGGTTTATCATAGGATATTGAATATAGTTCTCTGTGCTATACAGTAGGACCTTGTTGTTTATCCATTCCATATATAAAATCCTACATCTGCTAACCCCACCTCCCACTCCAACCCTCCCTCCTCCCCCTCCCCCTCCCCCTTGGCAACCACCAGTCTGTTCTCTATGTCCCTGATTCTGTTTCTGTTTCATAGATAGGTTCATTTGTGTCATATTTTATATTCCACATATAAGTGATATCATATGGTATTTGTCTTTCTCCATCTGCCTTACTTCACTTAGTATGATAATCTCTAGTTGCATCCATGTTGCTGCAAATGACGTTATTTCAATCTTTTTTATGGCTGAGTAGTATTCCATTGTATATATGTACCACATCTTTATCCTTTCATCTGTCGATGGACATTTAGGTTGTTTTCGTGTCTTGGCTATTATAAACAGTGCTGCTATAAACATTGGGGTGCATGTAGCTTTTTGAATTATAGTTTTTTCTAGATATATGCCCAGGAGTGGGATTGCTGGATCATATGGTAATTCTATTTTTAGTTTTCTGAGGAACCTCCATATTGTTTTCCACAGTGGCTGCACCAACTTAGATTCCCACCAACAGCGTATGAGAGTTCCCCTTTCTCCACACCCTCTCCAGCCTTTGTTATTTGTAGACTTTTTAATGATGGCCATTCTGACCATTGTGAGGTGGTACCTCACTATTGTTTTGATTTGCATTTCTCTAATAATTAGTGATGTTGAGCATCTTTTTATGTGCCTATTGGCCATCTGTATGTCTTCTTTGGAGAAACGTCTATTTAGGTCTTCCACCCATTTTTTGAATGGGTTGTTTTTTGTTTTTTGTGAGTTGTATGAGCTGTTAGTATATTTTGTAAATTAAGCCCTTGTTGGTTGCATTGTTTGTAAATATTTTCTCCCAACTGAGCAACAGAATAACCTGGGAATGTTTTGCAAAATATACGAGCCCCTTCCACCCTCCAATCTCCTCCATCCCCCTCCCCATCCTCTAATAACTCAGATTCAGTGTGTTTGCCTATAGTTTGAGTTTGTGTGCTTTGAAAAAACCTCTCCAGGTGATTCTGATGTGCAGGTCTGGTTAAGAAAAATCAGCAAGTGAATGAATGAATGAAACATATGAGCTAATAGGAGGGGTTTTAGTTGGGAACCAAGAAACTGAAGAAGCAAAGACAGATGAGCTTTCTTTATGGTTTAGGAACTTGGTAAGGATGATCTTCTACTAGTCTTTCTTTTCACTCAGTTGGCAAAATAAACAGCACTTGCTGGGGAAGAAAGAAGTAGCTCCTTCCCCCTTCCTGTCACTCCTTCTCCTTCTTTCTAGGAGAAGTCAATAATTGCCCAGAAACAGGAGTCTGGCCTTTCTCTTTGGGTTCCAATTTGCAGGTCGCCATGGTTTTCTTGCTGTTAGCGCATAGATTGGATTGGAAATTGAGGTCATGGTGAGGAGAGGAAAACTACAAATGGGAGGAGGGATGAGCCAGTGGGGATTTGGTGATTGATCCCCCGTGCTCAGCTCAACCCAGCAGGACCTTGGAGTCTGAGGAACTGTTTAAGTCATTTAATCTAGGGAGTAACAGAGAAAGTCAGGGATGAGGGTGAAGGAAGAAAGAGACCAACCAGTCAGCCCCTGCAGGCAGCATGGAGTGACCCCTGTTGACTCATCGGCTCCCAGAAGGGGGCACAGTGGCTGCTCTGCTCTGCAGGGACACACATCTTCTCCTCCGCCTTCAACAGGCAGGCAGCGGGAAGCGAGGGGTGTGAATCAGGGACACAAACCAAGTCCAGGAATCTGTAAACCACAAACGGCTGGGCTTACAGCAATTTTTAATAGAAACAGCAAGACAACATACATAAGAACAACAAAACTACAGAAGTGGACCTTTGACTATCAATGTCAACGATCTTTTCTGCCGTGGTGGAGACGTTCTACACTGGGCTGTCCAATAGGCTACACATCACACTTGAAGTGTGACCAGTACAGGGAACTGAATTTTAACTTTTATTTCATGTTAGTGAATTTAAATTTAAGCAGCCATGTTAGCTGGTGGCTGCCATATGGTACAGTGCAGGTCTATGCAGAGAGCTGGATGGGTGGGGAGGGAGGAGCTTGAGCCTGGGGTGGGCGAAGAGAAGGAAAACACCGGCACGTAATTTGGGCAAAAATTTCAAGTCCCTGTTGTGTGGAGTGGAATACTGTAGAAAACATTTTCCCTCACAGTGAGAGCCAGGCTCTCTGAGCTGTGGCTTCTTGAGCTCTTGGGCTGATGCAGAGAATTCTCATCCTCATGGCACCTCCAGCACCAGGTGGGGAGGCTACCGCTGAATCCTGCAGCACTCAAGGGAGAAACGATCTGTTCTTCCATTGCAGCAGTTCTCAAAACACTTACCAAGTTGGTGCAGCCACTACAGAGAACAGTATGGAGGCTCCTTAAGAAACGAAAACTAGAGCTACCATATGACCCAGCAATCCCACTCCTGGGCATATATCTGGAGAAGAAGAAAACTCTAACTCAGAGAGATACATGTACCCCAATGTTCACAGCAGCACTGTTTATAATACCGAAGACATGGAAGCCACTTAAATGTCCATCAATAGATGAATGGATATGGAGGCTGAATAAGATATTTTGTACACAAAGAAATTTGAAAAACTTACCTCCTGTGCTACACCTTAAGCTATTATGGAAATAATCCAGCAGAATGAGGCAATAAACCAAGAAGGAAGGTAACAGGGGATTCAGAGCAGAGAGCAGCTAGTCTAGATTGGAGAGGCTTCTATTGATTGTGTGACTGAGAGCTTAGAAACACCTTGAGGCATATTGTACTTACTATGTAGTAGGCAGTGTTGGAAGGGAGGAGGGAGAGGAAGAGCTGGTTAAGACTGGAGAGAACCACCGATCTTCCACCTGGGCCAGTGCCTTTTGACCTCCTGCCATCAGAGGGCCGAAAACTCCAGCCTGAGAATGAGAACTAGGCTCCCTGTAGCCTAGTTACGCCAGCTCTGAACAATGATGAGCACGCCTTTTTCCAATCGCCTTTCCTCATGCTTCCCATGCCTCATACTGCCCTGCTTCTTTATTCTTTATCCCATAGATACCCCAAGCCCCTTGCCTTTGGGGAGGCGGATTTGAGACCTATTGTCACGTCACTTCCTCGCTTGGCTGCCTTGTGAATAAACCTCCTCTTTGCTGCAAAAAAAAAAAAAAAAAAAAAAAAAATAGACGAATGGATAAAGAAGATGTGGTATATATACACATGGAATATTATTCAGCCATAAAAAAGAATGAAGTAATGCCATTTGCAGCAACATGGATGGACCTAGAGATTATCATACTAAGTGAAGTAAGTCAGACAGAGAAAAAGAAATACGATATCACTTATATGTGGAATCTAAAAAAAGTGATACAAATGAACTTATTTCTTAGAAAACAGAAATAGACTCACAGATTTTGAAAACAAACTTATGGTTATCAAAGGGGAAAGAGGGGGAGGGATAAATTAGCAGTTTGGGATTAACAGATACACACTACTATATATAAAGTAGATAAACAAGGAACTATTGTATAGCATAGGGAATTATATCCAATATCTTGTAATAACCTTGAATGGAAAAGAATCTGAAACATATATACATGTAACTGAATCACTTTGCTGTACACTTGAAACTAACACAACACTGTAAATCAACTATACTTCAATTAAAAAAATCAAGAAAATAAACAAAAGCCTTACCATAAAGCAGTCACTAAAAGAACAAGCCTCTCTTCCTGGAGCAAGGGCAGGGCTGGGATTAGAGCTCAGAGCTGTGTAGCTCCAGAGCCCCAGACTTCTGGCTCTGTGCAGCCACTTCTCAAACTGGTGTCCAGACCGCCCTGAGTCAGAATGCGTTATTAACTTGCTGAGCGGCGTTGAGAAAAATCACCTGATCTCTAAAGCTTATCTGTAAAATGAGGGAGTCAGACAGCCCCTGAGACACCCAAGCTTCTTTCTGGCTCAAAAATACTATTTCTAAAGCATTTAAAATCCCCCTCTAGACACCTGTTGAAGTCAAATGGGCAGTGCAATTGCTTGTCTCTCACGACAGTGAGCTTTCCTTTCGACCCTAATTATCCTCGACGTTAGTTGTTTTATTTATTAATATTATCATTACTATTAGAACAGATTCTATTTTCTGTGGCTCAGCCTGGATCACTCCCAGGAAAACCACTCTCAGCTGGAAACGTGCACAGTCTAGCCCTGAAACCAATGGGGTTCACATAGCAAGCACTGTTATCATCTCCCTGCCCTTCTCTCCCCTTCATTTCTTCCTTACCTTACTGTTTTTCCCCCGTCTTCTCTTTTTCCATTTCCTCTCTTCCCTCCCCCACTCTTTCCTCTAGCTTCCTCTTTCTCCCCTTCTTCCTCTCTCCCGTTCCTGACCCTGCCCAGGTCTCCGCCACGCCTGCCGCTCCTGCCTTCTCTTACTCAGGTCCTGGGAGCCCTCACTGACCTGGTTTCATGTTCTTTCCAAGCCACAGACCAAGCCACACTTTGGTGAGTAGGTGGGAGGGTGGAAAGGCTGGAGACACTACCTGCACCCTCCTCCTCATGCTTTTTTAGCATTTATGTCTCCAAATGCAACAAGAGCCTGGCCATGGCAGCGGCTCTTATTGCTAATGGAAACCAAAAAAGGAAAGGAAAAAACTTCCAGCCTGTTATGGACTAAATGTTGGTGTCTCCCTCAATTCATAGGTTGAAATCCCACCACTCAATGGTATTAGGAGGTGGGGACTTTGGGAGCTAATTAGGATTAGATGAAGTTATGAGAGTAGAGCCCTCATGAATGGGATTAGTGCCCTTATAAGAGTCAGGAGAGAACTTGCTTTTTCTCTCTCTTTCTGTCACATGAGGCTGTAAGGAGAAATTGTTTGTTGGCAACCTGGAACAGAGTTCTCACCAGAAGCCAACCATCCTGGCACTGTGTTCTTAGACTTGTAGCCTCTAGAACTGTGAGAAATAAGTTTCAGTTATTGATAAACTACCTGGTCTGTGATATTTTGTTATAGCAGGCTGAACTAAGTCACAACCAAACCAAGCCCCCAAAACCCAAATGTTCCACAAGGCATTGCCAGTGATGTTTGGGAATTGGGAATCAAAATGGGGCGCTTACCCACTGTCTTCCAGCTCAGAGAGGGGGACCTGCTCTCCAAACTCAGGGAGACTCATCTCACAGGGAGGCAAGCCAAGGAGGAATACAGACCTGGGAGAAGCCAGCACCTTCAGCAAGGGAGCCCTGAACTCTTCAACCTGTGGTTCTAGGCTCCACAGGCTGGCTGCCTCTCTGCCTGGAAGCCCTCAACAGGGCAGCTGCAGCTTAAGCTGGAGACCTCTCAGTCTGCATTTCCCATGTGCCTCTATCCTACTTGCCCCGTCCTGGGATACTGAGAGAAAAGCCCTGGCTTTCAGGGCCTGTGCTAGCTCAGCTTGGCACATGGCACACTCATCTGGCAGTCCTGCTTGCCATCACACCTGCTGCGGCCCCCGTGCTACAAGGAGCGCTTCTCCAGAGTTAGGACTTGGGAGCCTGGTTGCCTCTGTGGCCACCCTCCCCCCACCGCCCCCATTCAAGCCCTATTCCTCTTTGTCAGCGGTAGCTGAGAAGCAGAGGAGGGGAAGAGCTGTTTTCTCTAAGTCTGCAGAGCCAGTCTGGAGGAGTGAAAAGAGCCCTAAGTCTGGGTTCCTGGCCAGTGCCACCACTTACCAGCCTTGTGTTCCCTCCAAGCCTTTTTTTTTTCATCTGTGTAATGAGAATGGAACACCTCCTTCACTGGGGACCTTATGAGGATTGAAGGGATAATAGACACTCCTTTGTCTTGGACAGTGGATGGGTGATTTGGTTAGCCTGGAAGCTGGGGGATGGACTCAATGACCTCTTCAGGTCACTGCCTTTCTTGGGAATCTATAATTCTAGGGAAACTTAAGTGAGTCCAGAAATGACTGTGCAACTGGCTGAGGTAGGTGAGGCTTAACAGCTCATTACTTGTGTGGCTGACAAAGCAACGGGGCCCTCAAGCAATTTTGAGAGTCAAGAGAAGGTGCCAATAATGGGCATCTGTTTAGCATCTGGAGCGAGTTTCTCAGGCATCACACATCAATTTCCAGCGAGCTCCTGCTGATTTGTTTTTCACGGTGGTGTGGTGTGGAACGGCTGCGATGCGCCGGGAAGGGGAGGACAAAGGGAGCGTTGTGACTTTTGAGTTATGTCGACACTCAGCCAGAAACAAAGGCACTTGTTATGCAATCGACATAATGGGAGGGGCCAGCCCAGGGCAGCAGCCTTGAACTGTGGAGCCGTGGAGCAACTTCACCAAGGGAGATAGAAGGAAACTAACTTCAGCTTCCAGCTTTAGGTAATGGCGGGGGAAGTGGCTAAGCCGAAAGAGACTGGCCCACCTTCAAGAAGAGGGATGTTCTCAGCGACCACCCACCAGGGTCACTAGTGGTTACTAGTCTGGGCAGGAACGTAGACTTGAGGGCGATAGGTGATGAGTACAGGGCTATAAAGAAAAGGCAGGTGATAGGTCGGTTTTGGGGTGTTCAGGAAGCCAGTTGAGATAAAGCATAAGCTAAGTCTCAAAGACCAAGGCTGGTGAGGATACCAGGAGGGTCAGAGCTCACAGTGCCAGTGAATAGGAGGCACCTCCCCAGAGAAGCTGCCTGCTGTCCCTTTCGCTATCATCTCTGTGCGGTTAGCCGGGTTGAAAGATGCTGGAGCCAGAGACAGAAGACAGGACCAGGGCAGAGCTGTTAGGTGGCCCTCAGGTTGGGATTTTCTTGTGGAAGAAGAAAAGACATCCCACACTTTGTGATGGGTGGTTTATTTAAAGAAGGGTGATGTCCTGTACTCTGTATCTGTCGAGGAAAGAGGGTCTAACAGAGCAGGAAAACTGCCAGTGAAATTCGGGGGAAGAGTTTGCTGACTATGAAGACCGTGAGCATGTGAGCAAGAAAGTTGGGAGATTTCTTTTGAAAGAGGCAGCGTGGCCAGCAGGATGGGAGGGGTTTCAAGGGTCTTTAAAATACAGGAGTCTTTCTTTCCCCCTGGGATGGTTAGGGGTAATTTGTCCTGTAGGGAAGGGGTTGCAAATCACCTCTCTGATTGACAGGTTCTACAATCTTCTGATCCACCTGTGCGTCCCCTGCTGCCTAAATCATCTCAGCAGACTCAGCCTATATGATAGGGGTGGGTGACTTACCAGCCATACAGCTTATCACAACAGATCATATTCCACCTAAATATCCCCAGGACTGAGCTGCATGAACATGGGAGTTATCATTTTCCGATTTTCTTGAATAATATTTCAAATATCATGATATTGCCTCCTTTTTCACCGTGCTGCTATGTGAAACAAGCCAGCCTTCTCTCCCTCTTTGTGTCTCTGTTTCTGTCTGTGTCTATCTGTCTCTCTCTCTTACACACACACACACACACACACACACACACACACACACACACACACACACACACACACACCAATCAGAACCTAGCCCTGAACCAGATCCCTAAACTTGGTCTGCAAATCCTGATGTGTTCATTGGCACAGGACACACTCGGGCCATTTGCATAAGTGAATCAAGACAGTTATTACCAGGACACTGTTGTGATGGTTCTTCCCTTGGCTTCCTGCCATTCAAGTTGTCTGAGGACCACACTCTTCAGCGGCATGCAGAGATAATAAAAGAAGAAACAGAAGGAGCGTCTGGGGTTGTGGAGCAGAGAGCTAGGAGGGCAGAAGCAAGTTTCTTGCTCTCTTTTCATCTTCAGGGAAGACTGGGAAAACACTGCAATCATGATGACTATGGTCACCTTTGCTGCGCCCCTGCTATGAGTGGATACGTACACAAGGATGTCGATAATGACAGCTGTCACTCTTGAGTATCTGTGGTATGTATCTTACACACATCACTGCATTTACTCCTCTCATCAAACCTAGGAGGAAAATATCATTATTCCCATTTTACAGTTTTTCCATTTTACAACAGACATCTTTTATATAGGGTGAGGCATCTGCCCAACCTCACAGGCAACAGAACATCCAAAATTTCCAAACCCAGGTTATTCTGGCTCTAGAATCTGTGTACTCACTTACCCACCTGCTGTTTCTCGTTCTGCTGGGCCCCTGAGACCCAGATTCTCAATGAACAAATACCAGTTTCTTCACTAGACCTACACTCCAGCTCAGTTTTTATTCCCATTGTTGTTCAGCTGTCAGGAGAAGGGGATGAGCACATTTCATCCCTGCAGCATAAGGCAGAAAAGGCTAAAAGTGGAAAACAACATAGATTTACCTCATTTAAATAACAGCAACATAGTATTGCACAGATGGACCACCATTTGTAGTGAAATAAGTAAATATGTACTTATATGTGGGCATTTTATTTTTATAAGAGTCCCCAAGGTGGAATTTCTGAGTCCACATGTAGGGATGTGTATATGTGTGTGTGTGTGTGTGTGTGTGTGTGTGTGTGTGTATGTGTGGTGGTTTTTTTTGCCACTTTTATTTATTTATTTATTTATTTTTAACATCTTTATTGGAGTATAATTGCTTTACAATGGTGTGTTCGTTTCTGCTTTATAACAAAGTGAATCAGCTGTATGTGTGTTTTAAATGCCATTGTTACTGTGGTAATTGCTCATCTAAAGCGATTTGATCTTTTCTGTGGAATTATCTAGTCATGGAACTTCTAGGAATGGAACTACTATTCGAAACGGAGTTGACTTATCTTTGTTCTAAGTGAATATTTTTATAATGCTCTTTTTTTCTCCTAACATTTAAAAAATTTCAAACTTGCAGCACACTTGACATAATTTTACAGTGAACATTCATAAATTCAGCACCTCGATTCCACCTCTCATTAACATTTTACTGTACTTATTTTATTATGCATCTGTCTATTTATCCAAGCCTCTAACCATCCATCAAACAAATTGTATCCCAGGCCTGTGCTAATAAAGTGCCACAGATGAGGTCGCTTAAACAACAGAAATTCATTGTCTCACAGTTCTGGAAGCTGGAAGTCTAAAATCAAGGTGTTGGCAGGGTTGGTTCCTCTGAGAGAAAAATCTGTTCCAGACCTCTCTCCTTGGCCATCTTCTCTCTGTATCTCTTCACATTGCCTTCCCTCAATGCAGGTCTGTTTCCAAGTACAAATCCTCCCTACCCCTGCCCCGCCTCTTTTAAAGACATCAGTCATATTGGCTCAGGACCCATCCGAATGACCGACCTCATTTTAATTTGGTTACCTACTGACCTCATTTTAATTTGGTTACCTCTGTAAAGACACTATCTTCAAATAAGGTTACATTTTGAGGTGCTGGAGGTTAGGACTTCAATACCTGAATTTTGGTGGGACAAAATTCAACCCATAACACCAACTTATTTTTTGATACATTTCAAAGTAAATTTCAAACATCTGTCCATATCCTTCTAAATACTTCAGCGAGCATATCCTTGAGTTCTATATTTGTTTATAGTTTTATGTAAAATTCACATGTAATAAAATGCTCAAATCTTAAGTATACATCGGAGGTTTGATAAATGTAAGCACTAGTGTAATCCAAATTTCTATCAAAATATAGAACATTATCATCATTCCAGAAATTTCCTTTGTGTCCCTTTCCAGATAACTCCTGCCCTCACTGCCCATGTAAGTATATTTTAAAATATTTTTTATTTTATACTTTTTTATATATTTTTATATTTTATATTTTTTTATATTTTATATTTTAAAATATATTGCCAGTTGACTTTCTAAAATGCTAGTAGAAATTCATAGCCCCACCAGCAATGAATTAAGGGCTCATTGCTCCACCTGCCCACTTGTTACAATAGTAATGAGAGCTAATGTTGGCTGCTTATTCTGTGCAAGGCTCTGTTCTAAGCTTTACTTGATCTAAATGCTCATTTCTTTCTCACAACAACCCTGCGAGGTAGGTATGATTACTACCTTTATTTTAAAGATGAAGATATTTAGGCACAAAGAGGCCAAAAGTAACTTGCCAATGTTTACGCAGTAACTTGAGATTTGAATCAGGCAGTTTATTTGAAATCAATATTCTTTAAATTTATATTTTGCAGATCTAATGGGTAGAAGTGGTATTTGATACCTGCTTTAATTTGCATTTCCATAACACAATGAGGTTGAAAGTTTATTGGCCATTTGGATTTTCTCTTCTGTGAATTATCAGTTCCTATCATTTGCCCATTTGCCTACTGGGCTGTTGGTCTGTCTTACCAATTTGTAAGATCTCTTTGTATATTAAAGGTATTATCTCTTAAATATATAATTTTAAATATTTCCCCTATATTATTTTCTTTTCAATTTTCTTATGATGTCTTTTGCCATGAACTAAAAAATTTTTTTTGTATAGTTAAATATTCCATCTTTTTCTGTTTCCCTATATGGCCATTGGAGTTTAGTATTTTAAAGTTTCTATGCTTTTCTTATAAATTGTATTCCTCAATATTTTACAGTTTTTGTCCCTTTTGGAAATGGGATTTTCTTTCCATTTTTATTTTTCACTGATTATTTTTGAGTACAAAAAAGGGAAGTGATTTTTATATATTTATCTTTTATCTATCACCATACCAAGTTATCAATTATAGAAGTTTTTATTTTTTTTAATGGGGTCCCTTGAACGTTCAAGCTATAAGAGCATCACAATTTCAAATAAAGATAATTTTGGCTCTTCTACTTTTTATATGGATTAATTAATTTGGGGGACATTAGCTAGACTCTCCCAAATAATACTTAATCTTGGTGATAGTCCTGCCTGTTCCTGATATTAATGGAAAAAGCTTAAAATTTCACTGTTTAGTATAAAATTCATTATTGTTTTAGATATCCTTATTATGTAGAAAATAATATGTGAAATGCATGACATATATGTAAAAGCATAATAGTAAAATGAATACCTGTGAACCCACCACCCACTTAAGAACTGCAACCTGTTGGCTGCAATATTGTTGGCTCTACCTGCTCCTTCTCTAGACTATTTCTTTCCCTCCCCCAGATCCAATAAGATAACTACTAATTTGCTATTGCTTTCAGGAAAATATTCTTTATTACATTCGGTTGAGTTCTTTTATTCCTATTTTACTGAGCACTTTAATTAGGAATAGATGTGAATATTTATCAAATGCCTTTTCAAAATCTGTTGTTATAACCACTTGGTTTTTCTCTTCTGATTGGTTGAAGTTATAAATTAATAGATTTCTTGATGTTGAACCTATATTAATATTCCTGGAATAGCTGGAATAGTCCCTGCTTGGTTTTGCTATACTGAATCTTTTCATATCATTGAGAGATCTTATTTGCTATTATTATGTTTATAACCTTTATATCTTTCTTCATGGTAAAATTAGTCAATATTTTAATATTTTGCACTATGTGAGATTTTGCTATTAAGTTCAACCAGCTTTATTATTCATGAAATAAGTTAGATAGCTTTCCACTTTTTCAATGGTCTGGAATATTTTAACTAACATAGAAATGATCAATTTTTTAAGGGTTAGATAGAACTTGCCTATAAACACATCTGAATATGAGGTCAATTATAATGGTACATCTTTAGCTATCTTTCCAATTTCTTAGACAGTTATTGTCTGTCCAGATTTTCTTTCTTTCTTTGGGCCAATTTTGGAGGTGCTATTTGTCTAGAAAAATTAGTTTCCTTTAGAGTTTCAACTATGTTGCACATAATATTCATTTATTGTATATATTGCATATTTGTGGTTATTTATATCCCTCTTTTTCCCCCAGTATTGTGTACTTTTGCTTTTTCTCTTTTGTCTTTAATCAACTATGCAGGGATTCTTTTATAATTTTTTTCTCAGAAAATAGCTTTTGCCTTTGTTTACTCTCCTAATTTTTTGTTGTTGTTTTCCGTTACATCAATTTAAACATGTATCTTTATTAATTATTTTTCTACACATTTTTGGTTTATTTTGTTATCATATCCTCTAATTTTATTAGTTGAGTACTTAGTTGATTTATTTTTAATTTAATTAATAATAAAAGGGGAAATTTAAGACCATTAAAATTTCTGTGAGTAGATTTAGCCCTGTTGGATAAGTTTTGATACATAATATTTTCTTTCCAATTATTTCCTATTTATAATTTAAATGTAGTCATTATTTAAGAAAGTAACAATTGTATCTGAAATCATAAACACGAAATTGTACCTTACTTTCAGTTAGTTGTTATATTGCTAGGGTGTTATCCTTTTTATCCTTGTTACTTTTTCTCTACTTGATTTGTCAGATTTACAAGAAATGTATTAAAACCTTCCACTGTTTTTATTAATATTTCTTATTTTTAGAGGGGCTTAAAAATTTATGATTTGGCTGCTGTGATGATTAATTTTATGTGTCAATTTGATTGGCCATAGAGTGCTCAGATTAAACATTACTTCTAGGTGTGTCTGTGAGGGTGTTTGTGAATGAGATTAGTGTTTGAATCAGTGGACTAAGTAGGTTACCATCCCTAGTGTAGGGCATTATCCAATCTGTTGAGAGCCTGAATAGAACAACAGGCAGAGGAGGGAAGAATTCATCTTTTTTTGTCCAAATTCACTGGACATCTCATCTCATCTTCTCTGGCCCTCTGACTACAATTTACAACATTGGTTCCCCTGGTTCTCAGGCCTTCAAACTTGGACTGAATTTTAGCACTGGCTTTCCTGGGTCTCCAACTTGCAGATGACAGATCGTGGGACTTCCCAGCCTCCATAATTGTGTGAACTAATATGCATATTAATTCTGTTTATCTATCTATCTATCTATCATATATATATATACATATATCTCAGGTCAGGACCTGTGTCCACAGTGGAAGGAGGGGGATTACATGGGCTGAGAGATTTTCCCTAATGAGTGAGTTGTCTGAAGCACATAATGGGCACCCCAGCGCTCAGGTCTGACACCAGGAAGGTAAGTCCCTTTGGCTTGTTTGCAAACCAGGGACTTACAGGAGGGGCTGTAGGAAACCTACACTCTGCTTGTGAAGAGTGCACACATACTTGCTTACTTCTGGGGATGAGGTAGAGGAAGGAGACTGAAACAGCTCAGGGATCTGGCCAGTTTCTCACAACTGCCCCAGCATGAGTCCCAGCCCACTCTGAGCACCCACTCAAGCACCTCTGGCTTCAGCACAGCTCCACACTAGGGAGACTCTGTCTCACACTTGACTCTGACTCCAGCCCCTCCATCTCCAGCCACACCTCCCAACAAAGTGATAACTGCCAGCACACCCTGGGTAAAGATGTGACCTTTGGTCACTTCAGATCCAGCTCTCCCACTAAAGCCACTGTGCACATATAGACCACATAGGGATGCTCCCACATAAGGACACCCCTTCAAGACAAGGATAGATAATGGTTTCACCTAATTTAATAAAGACAGAGAAAGTTAAGCAAAATGAGAACACAGAGGAATTTGTTCCAAATGAGAGAACAAGAAAAAGACCCTGATAAAACAACTAATGAAGCAGAGATAAATAATTTACCAGATAAAGATTTCAAAGCATTAACAATAAGAATGCTAATTGAACTAAGGAAAAGAATAGATGAAC
This sequence comes from Stenella coeruleoalba, assembly GCF_951394435.1. Lineage (NCBI taxonomy): Eukaryota > Metazoa > Chordata > Mammalia > Artiodactyla > Delphinidae > Stenella > Stenella coeruleoalba. The sequence continues at coordinate 89,723,860 of NC_137154.1, read as the reverse complement.
ACAGTGATAATTTTAACAGGGAACTAGAAAATATGAAAAAGAATGAGTCAGAGCTGAAAAATATAATACCTGAAATGAAAAACACACTAGGAGGAAATAAACAGCAGACTGGAGATACAGAAGAATGCATAAGTGATCTGGAAGTTAGAATAATGGAAGTCACCCAGCAGAGCAGCAAAAAGAAAAACAAATGAAGAGAATGAGAATAGGTCAAGGAATCTCTGGAACAACATTAAATGTACTCACATCTGCATTATAGGTGTCTCAGAAGGCAAAGAGAGTGAGAAAGGGGTTGAAAATGTATTTGATGAAATTATGGCTGAAAAGTTCCTGAATCTGAGGAAGGAAACAGATATCCAGATACAGGAACCACAGAGAGTTCCAAACAAGATGAACCCAAGACATACCGTAATTAAAATGGCAGAAGTTAAAGATAAATAAAGAATTCTAAAGGCAGTAAGAAATTGTCCATCGACAGATGAGTGGATAAAGAAGATGTGGCATATATATATACAATGGAATATTACTCAGCCATAAAAAGAAACGAAATTGAGTTATTTGTAGTGAGGTGGATGGACCTAGAGTCTGTCATACAGAGTGAAGTAAGTAAGAAAGAGAAAAACAAATACCGTATGCTAACACATATATATGGAAGCTAAGAAAGAAAGAAAGAAAAAAAAAGATCATGAAGAACCTAGGGGCAAGACGGGAATAAAGACACAGACCTACTAGAGAGTGGACTTGAGGATATGAGGAGGGGGAAGGGTAAGCTGTGACAAAGTGAGAGAGTGGCATGGATATATATACACTACCAAACCTAAAATAGATAGCTAGTGGGAAGCAGTCGCATAGCACAGGGAGATCAGCTCGGGGCTTTGTGACCACCTAGAGGGGTGGGATAGGGAGGGTGGGAGGGAGGGACACGCAAGAGGGAAGAGATATGAGAACATATGTATACGTATAACTGATTCACTTTGTTATAAAGCAGAAACTAACACACCATTGTAAAGCAATTATACTCCAATAAACATGTTAAAAAATACTATTGAAAACTTAAAAAAAAAAGAAAGTGAAAGCATATGGATTAATCATCATCTTTGAAAATGTTTCTAAATAAAACCTTCTTGAATCAATATCAATCTAAATTAAGATGGGAAGCAACTGATGAAAATATACTGAGACAAGTTATTACCACCTTGAGTTCAAGATAACCTTCATTTTCACTTTTATATAGGATAGCATATACAGAACTCTATGGAGAAAGTCTATAGAGAAGAACAATTTTGTCTAAGAATAAGTAGAATTTGTTTTTTTAGCTTAAGTGTAACATATCAACATCGAGTTAATTAATCAATACTAAGTAAAAAAAAAAAAAATAGTTTCCAAACACACAGTCTGTATGAGAAGACCCGAATAGATATTTTTCCAAAGAAGACATATAGATGGCCAAACAGGCAGATGAAAAGATGCTCAACTTTTCTAATCATCAGGCACATGCAAATCCAAACCACAATAATATATCACCTCACACCTGTCAGAATGGCTATCTTTAAAAAGACCACAAGTAACAAATGTTGATGAGGATGGGGAGAAAAGAGGACCCTAGTACACTATGGCTGGGTATGTAAATTGGTTCAGCTACCATGGAAAACAGTATTGAGATTCCTCAAAAAACTAAAATAGAGCTACCATATGATCCAGAAATTCCACTCCTGGGTACATATCTGAAGAAAATAAAAACACTAATTCGAAAAGATACATGTACCCCAATGTTCATAGTAGCATTATTTACAATAGCCAAGATATGGAAACAACTGAAGGAACGGATAAAGAAGATGTGATAGATCTAGATCTAGATCTAGATCTGTATATCTATTTATCTATCTATCTAATGGAATATTACTCAGCCACAAAAAAAGAAAATTTGCCATTTGCAACAGCACTGATGGACCTGGAGGGTATTATGCTTACTGAAGTAAGTCAGACAGAGAAAGACAAATACTGTATGGTGTCACCTATATATAGAATCTAAAAAATAATCAAATAATGAATATAACAAAACAAAAACAGGCTCACGGATATAGAGAACAAGATAGTGGCTACCAGTGGGGAGGACCAAGATAGGGGTAGGGGATAAAGAGGTACAAACTACTATGCATAAAATAAATAAGCTAAGTATATATTGTATAGCGCATGGAATATAACCAGTATTTTATAATTTTAAATGGAGTATAATCTATAAAAATATTGAATCACTATGTTGTACACCTGAAACTAATATAATATTGTAAATCAACTGTACTTCAATTAAAAAAGAGATATCCACTATATTTTCCTTGGTTTAATTTCTGCTTATTCTCTTTTTCCTCTCATTAATTGTGATGTTTTATTATATTTTCTGATTATCTTGTTGATTATCTTCCCACTTCTAACAGTCAGAATTACACTGATCACTTCTATTACATGAAAATTCTGTTCCCATTATTGCCATAATCTTGAACAGCCTTTCTCCCAAGATGAGCCCTAGTGGTCTATATTATAGCTATTGATATAATTCTGCTGCCTTCTAATTGCAGTGTTGCAGATGAGAAATCCAAGGTTAGTCTGATTCTCTTTCATGTGTGTTTCCTTCTTCTCCCTTCCCCCTGCTTTCTGTTTGACAGCTTTCAATATTTTTGTCTTTACCCTTTGAGAAGATTCAATATCATAATTTAGGAATTTCACTAGATATTTCTAGGTGTGTGTTTATTTTTATCAGTTCTCACTTAGTTTTTTTTAAATGTCATTTCAATCTTCAATTTCAAGTCTATCTGGAACTCAGGAGAAACAATGTTTTCCATTTGTTCCCCCTCTTTCCTTCCAGATATCCTATTCTTTGCTTATTATGTTTCTTGGATCTTTATCCAATTTGATTATCTTTTCCTTTTTTTATTTTGTTTTGTGCCTTGGCTTGCTTTTATGAGGCATTTCTCTTGATTTTCTAGATCTCCAATGTGATTCTCAATTGTAACTATCTTGTTTCTCAGTTTACCTATTTTATCTATTAAATATAGAGGTTTTGTTTTGTTTTCAGCTTCTGAAAGTCCCTTGGTGCTGAAACTGCATCTTTTTTGAGAGTCCTCACCAGCTTTTAAAATTAATATTCTCATATGCTCTTCCAACAGCCCTCCTTCAGTGGGAACCATCTGCTCTACTCCTCCTATTTAGTCATTCCGCCGTAAGATTCCAGAGTTCCCTGAAGTGATTTGTAATTTTGCTTTGCCTTTTGTGATTCCTTCAGCCCCATATAGAGCAGGTTGTTTGCATTTCTTCTAGCGGTGTCAGAATGACAGGTGATAGAACATACAATGATTTTTGCTTTTCTGAACAAGAGATGATTGAACTGGCAACTATCACCCGTCTGTTGATTTTCTAGAAGAATATTTTCCTGCTCTTAGGTCTATCAACAGAAGGTACTTGGAGAAATTCCACCTGTGCAGTTCCCTTCCTGGACCACTATAAGTAGCAGGATCAGGCAGATCCTCCTTTCTAGAATCGCACAATGCAGGCAGTTAAAGCCTCTCTTTATCCCCCTTTCTCCCTTGATAACCATAAATTTGTTTTCTACATCTGGGATAAATAGGGAGATTGGGATTGACATATACACACTACAAATATGAAATAGATAACTAATAAGGACCAACTGTTAGTACAGGGAACTCTACTCAATACTCTGTAATGACCTATATGGGAAAGGAATCTTAAAAAGAGTGGATATATGTATACATATAACTGATTCACTTTGCTGTACAGCAGAAACTAACACAACATTGTAAATCAACTATACTCCAATAAAAATTAATTAAAAAAAAGCCTCTCTTCAAGCAGTTCACAGCCTTCTGCTGGCTAAGTTCCTCCCACTTTTCCAAAAACCACAAAAATACCCAACTTCTTCCCAGGCCTGAGGAAATGAAAATCTATTCCTCTGGAACCTTGGCTCTTGCTTGGATCTAAGGATAATAAAGGCCACTCTCTCTCCTCACAATCTCTGAGATCTCTAATGTGCCCTCCAGGTGCCACCAGTTTAGCTGCCTTGGGCATGGTATCATTGCATACTGTTTCAGGTAGCTGTAGCTATTTCATTTTCAATGCTATATAGTATTCCATTGATGAGTATAATTTATTCATTATACAGTTGAAAGACTTTGGGGTTATTTCCAATTTGGGGCCACTGTAAACAATTCTCTGCAAATATTCCTATAGGTGTTTCCTGGTGCGCATGAGCAGGCATTTTTCTACAGCAGGGCAGTCTGCTACTCCTAGGGTGCTCTAAGACCTTTTCAGGGGTTCATGAGGTCAAAACTTTTTATAAGACGTGATTTGCTTTTTCTCACTGAGTTTACATTTGCACCAATAGTACAAAAGCAATGGTGGTAAAACTACTTAACATGAATCAAGGTAGTGGCACTATACTGCACTAGTAGTCATTGTATTATTCATCACAAGGTACCACAGTTGAAAAAAAAAGCCAGTTCCCTTTAAGAATGCCCTGTATAAGTAGGAAAAATTACTAATTGTATTAAACCTTGATTCTTGAGTAAATATCTTTTTAATATTCTATGTAGCATTGAAAAAATATCAAATATATAGGAAATATTTAAGAAGGGCAAAACTTCTACAAGGAAAACTCTGTAACTTCATAGAAGGACATTGAATAAGACAAATAGATGGAGAAATATACCACATTCATTAGAAAGCTCAATATTGTAAAGATGTTAATTCTCCCAAAGTTTATTCAAAGATTCAATGCACAGAGATTGCTGACATTGTTTTACATTTTTGCAAAACTCTTTAACATCTGGCTTGATGGAAGATAGCAGGATTCCTAGGTACTTGATATTTTTTGATGCTGTAATAAAAAGGATCTTTCACAAATTTTCTCTTAGTGGCTGATACACAAGAATATCATTGTTTAAAAAAATATTAGCTTTGTACCCAGCTAATGTACTAAAGTTTCTTTGTTTTATTAGTAATTAATTAATTAATTTATTTATTTATTTTTGGCTGTGATGGGTCTTCGTTTCTGTGAGAGGGCTTTCTCTAGTTGTGGCAAGCAGGGGCCACTCTTCATCGCGGTACGCGGGCCTCTTACTATCGTGGCCTCTCGTGTTGCAGAGCACAGGCTCCAGATGCGCAGGCTCAGTAGTTGTGGCTCACGGGCCTAGTTGCTCCGTGGCATGTGCGATCTTCCCAGACCAGGGCTCGAACCCGTGTCCCCTGCATTGGCAGGCAGATTCTCAACCAATGTGCCACCAGGGAAGCCCTAAAGTTTCTTATTAATGCTAATAGTTTAATTGTAGATTTTTCCAGATTTTCTAGGTACATAATAATTTCACCAGTGAACTGTGGCAGTCTTATTTCTTCATTTATGATCTTTGTACCTTGCATTTATTTTTCTTACCTTAATGCACTGGGGAGGATCTCTACTACAATGTCAGACTGCAATTGTTATATCAGGCATCATTTTCTTTTTTGTCATTTTATAGATATTCTCTACCACATCAGGAAGGATGTCCCGTTCAGAGAGTCCTGAGCTGCACCACTGCCACCATCATCTTAGTTACTATCACACTCCGGAGGAGCCACAGCTGCTACAGCTGGACCCAGTCACCATCACCACACCCACGAGCAGCCAGGCGAGACCCAGCACCGCACAGTCTGGCTCTCAGTGATGCCCATACCAAACCCCGCACCTGGAGCAGTGGGTGAAGGGAGCAGTGGCCCCAGCAGCCTCATCTAGGAGGCACCGAGAAAGTCATCACAATGAGGGTTTTGGGAAAAGTAAAAAAAGCTCAGTATAAGAAACAGATATGGTTTCATCAACAGGAAGATGTTTTTGCACACCAGAATGCCAGAAAGGAAATCCCAGGAATTACCGTTGCAGTGTAAGATGTGGAGAGACTGGAGTTTGATGTTGTTGAAGGGGAAAAGGATGCAGAAGCAGCAGATGTTACAGGTCCTGGTGGAGTTCCAGAGCAAGGCAGTAGCAGAGCGTAAACAGTGCTTATAGACCCTACACGTGTGGTAGGGGTCCGCCACATGGTTGCCAGCAGAATTTTCAGAAGAGTGAGAGTGGAAAGAAAGGGATTGAAGAGGGCTCCGGAAGGCCGGGCCCAGCAGCACCATCCCTACCGCAGGCACCCTACAGAGACGCTATGGGCACCCCACACAGTAGCCCTGTGCAGGGAGAAGGGAGGAGGGTGCTGAGAACTAGAGTGTAGCAGAACAAGGTAGACCCGTGAGACAGAACACGTATCAGGTTATTGACGGTGATTCTGCAGGGGCTCTTCTCGCAGAAGACAGCCTACAGAGGAGAGCAATGAAGAAGATAAAGGAAATCAAGAAGAGGAGACCCCAGGTCAGCAGACACCTCAACATCTATTCCACAGAAGACACCCAGAAAACCCACTACGGCAAGGTGGCAAAGAGCCAAAAGCAGCTGAGAGTTTGACTGCTCCTGAGGCTGAGCAGGCCATGGCTGAGAAAATGGGGCTTACCATCTCTACCATTACCAGATTTAGTCATCCGAGGAGGGGAAATGAGTATGAAGTTCCAGCAATAAGAATGAACGAAAATGGGAGAGGACCGTAAGTGCTTGCTCTTTGCCTGTTGACTGGATAGCTAGAACCATCTGCAATATCTGTGCAGCTTATGGCTTTTCTTATGTTTATCTAAAGATGTCTCTTTCTGGTTAATGACAAATGTGGGTTTTTTTAAAGCCTGTTTTTTCTCAGTATATCTTTAGAGGTTTTAAAATTGTTTTATATCTGGTCAAGTTGAGATTTTTAAGAACTCATTTTAATCTTTTTTTAATTTACTTTTTAAAATTGAAGTATAGCTGATTTACAATGTTGTGGTAGTTTCTGGTGTATGGCAAAGTCATTCAGATATATATAGATATGTGTGTGTATATGTGTGTGTGTGTGTGTGTATATATATATATATATATATATATTATTTTCCATTATAGTTTATTACAAGATATTGAATAGAGTTCCCTGAGCTATACAGTAGGACCTTGTTTTTTTTCTATTTTGTAAATATATAGTACTGTGTAGTACATATAGTACATATATATGTACTATATATATATATTTTTCTATTTTATAAATATATAGTACTGTGTATCTGCTAATCTCAAACTCCTAATGTACACCCCCCCTTTCTTCTTTGGTAACCCTAAGTTTGTTTTCTATGTCTGTGAGTCTGTTTCTGTTTTGTAAATAAGTTCATTTATATCATATTTTAGATTCCACATATAAGTGATATTATATTATATTTTTCTTTCACGGTCTGATTTACTTCACTTAGAAGGACAATCTCTAGGTCCATCCATGTTGCTGTAAATGGCATTATTTCATTCTTTTTTATAGCTGGGTAGTATTCCATTGTATAAATATACCACATCTTCTTTATCCATTCATCTGTTGACGGACATTTAGGTTCCTACAATGTCTTGGCTATTGTAAATAGTGCTGCTGTGAACATTGGGATGCATGTATCTTTTTGAGTTATAGTTTTCTCTGGACATATTGTATATATAATATAACTCAGTTTTAAATTGTAATAAATGTTTGATTCTTATTTTTTTCCAAAAATGTCAATAAACTGCAAGCACCTGTTAAATAGTAAATAGTAATAGTAATACTAATAGTAATTAGTATTAGTAATATTAATAGTTAAATAGTAATAATAATAATAAAAAGAAAGCACCCTTTCTATTTCTATTCAGCTAAGTGATTCTTCCTTAAAATTATAAATGAATGTTGCATTTTATCAAAAGATTTTCCCACATCAATTGGGATAATCATATATATTTTTTTCCTTATCCTATTAATAAGGTAAATTACCTTGACTGATTTTTCTAATGTTGAATCAGCTTTACATTTTATCCAACTTACTCATGTTTTATATCCTTCTATAAATGGTTGGATTTTCTTTCTAAAATTTTTTTGAAAATGATTGCATCTATGTTCAAGAGTGAAATTTGCTTATAATTTTCAGTTCTTTTAATATTTCTGCCAGATTTGGTATCCAGGTTATGCTTAAGTTGGAATGTGTTTACTTATTTTTTAATTTCTCATGATTGTATAAAGATTCAAGTATTTCTTCCATAAATTGCTGGGAGACTCACTGGTGAAACCATCTGGACTTGGAGTTTTATACTCAGAAATATATTTTTTTTACGACTAATTCAATTTCTTTAAGGCTTACATAGAATTTTTCAGATTTACTCCATAATTTAATTGAACTTTATTGATGGAAATGTTAATTGCTTTCAGTTTTCACTATTACAAAGGATGCTGCAATGAACACATTTATACAAGTATTTTGCAAGTTTGTGCATCTTTACATTTTAAACATCTTTATAAGATGCATTTTAAACATCTTTATACGATAAATGTTTATAAGGGGAGTTGCTGGGTCACAAAGTATGAACATTTTTAGTTGCCTTGGTCTTGACATCAGGCCATTTCTTTCCTGAAGAAACAGCATTGGAGAGAGAAATGCCCTCTGTATTAGTTATTTATGGTGAGTAACAAATGACTCCAACACTTGATGGTTTAAAACAATAATAGACAATTATTATCCTCACAGTTTCTGTGACTCAGAAGTTGTCAGTGGCTTAGTTGAGTGGTTCTCACTTGGGCTGTCTCATGAGATGGTCATCAAGATGTCAGCCAGGACTGCAACATTTGAAGGCTTGTCTGAGGCTGGAGCAATATTTTCAAGATGGCTCACTCATGTAGCTGAGAAGTTGGTGTCAGTCCTTAACAGGTGGCCTCAGTTTCTTCCCCAATGTGGGCTCTCCACACCCTGCTTGAGTATCATCACAACATGGCAGTGGAGTTCCCCAGAACAAGCTATCTGAGAGAGAGAGAGAGAGAAAGAGAGAAGCAGCAGTGGCTTTTGAAAGAATTTTGGAAATCACACACCATTACTTCTGCCGTACTCCATTCCTTAGAAAAGCATCACTGACTCTGGCCCACATTGAAGGTATGGGGAGTTAGACTCCACCCTTTGAAGGAACAAGTGTCAAAGAAGTTGCAAGTGTATTTTAAAACCATCACAATCTCTCTGTAAGCCTAGTTTAAGTAGGTTTATCTCCTTGCATGAACCTTCAAAAATGTGTTTCTAAGGACAATTTCTCAGCCCATTGACGTCACTGAAGCAAATAGCAACAGCTGCTGAGAGTGTGGAATTGGGGCTACAAGAAGTCAAGCACCAGCTGCCCTTAGTGTCCAGTGTTCTTAGTGTCCTGGCTATGATCCAGCCTCAAGATTTATGTCTTAATTATGTAAATAGAGCAATTATGCCATCAGAGGCTCTGGTAAGCTAATTACTAAACAAGAAATCAATGCTGCTGAAGTCAAGACTAATGAATCCCAAGGCACCCAACACCCTGACTGTAATTGCAATATTGAGGACCTTATTTCAATCGACTGTACCAGAGAGCTTGGAGGGAAGAGGGCCGTTCTCGCCATGATTGATTCATTGAGACCCTATCCAAGATGCCTTTTCTCATGGATGCTGGGGGACTGTAAACAACCCCTGGCCACCCTCTCCCATCCCATGGCCACCTCTACACATACCCAGTCAGCCTGTAATAGCTCAGACTCTGGGAAGTGACCATACGGATTATTATGGTCAGTGCCAGTAGGCAGGGAGGGGCTCTGACCAGAGCATCAGCTCAGTTGGACTTGACTTTTACATTTGGAGGATTGAAGCAGGGTGAGAGGGTTTCACTGGGACCTGCTTCTCCCCAACTCTCTGCTTTGCATAAGATTTCTGATTGCCCCCTGACAATGGACAAGACTGGACAGAGAGGTCTCCTGACCCTAAAGGTTCCTGGAGGCATAAGAATGCCTACTCTCTTCATTGTCCAATCTTGGTCCACTCCAACTCTCACATCACAGGGCTCTGAGCTCTGTCTCTCTTGCTTTATGTGACAATTTTCCAAATTGCCTTGTCTCACCCTTAGCTTTTACCCAGTGCTGCTACAAGGAATAGCCATGAGCAATCTGGTTCTGCAGTTATTATAAAAATACTGTTGAGGACCATGAGTTGTTGTACACCTACAACAAGATGATTTGGGGGGGAGGGTGTCGTCTGCTGTCCCAGAATTGTGGCCAATCTCCAAACCAAAGCAGTTGACAAGAAGCACTGAGGAACTCTGCATTCTAAAAAGTGTTGCCCAGGAGCAGAACCCATGCATCCTGGCAATGACAAGGTGGTTTGAAAACAGGTTGCAGAATTGGTCTGCCACCTTCAATCCACACCCAATCCTGGCCTTTATTCTTCCACCCTGGTTTATATGAAAAGAGGATCAGGGAATGTGGGGAGATGGCATCAGACCTGCCAACCTTACAGCATTCGTGATGAGGGGAGATTCCCTTTTCTTCCCATGGGAAGACATATGTGATCACAGAGACAACTGGCTACTTCTGGTCTACAGGTTTTTGTGAGGGGTCTGTGGAGGTGGCCTATGCCAGCAGAGGGACAGGGGACTGCAGAAGGCCTGGAAAGGAAGAACTGGAGGAACCCACATCCCCTCATCCTTGGAGAACACAAAAGAAGTCCACAGCCTTTCCTGTTGTTCCACCTGCAGGAGCACGGAATGAGAAGGGTCAGGAGCTGTGGGCTGCCCAGGCAGTTGCTGTGACAAGTGAGAAGAACCTCCATTCAGAGAAGGTTGGGGACCATAACCCGGACTGAAGGAAGACTTTGCCCCCTTCACTCTGAGTGAGCTGTCATATGAGAGGAGATCCAGGTTGAGTTGAGCATTGCTCCAAAATACCACCCCACCTTCAATGTAGAATCTACTAGCCTCACATGGGATCAGACTGAACCAGGCCAAGATTGGAGATGCCTCTTCACCACCACTGGTCCTCAGTCATGCTGAGAAGCCTCCTGCTTCCCCATCCCTCCTTCCTGTCCCTAAGCCTAGAGAGTATGACCCAGGAGAAGGTGGAGGAGGAGCAGAGGGGAAAGAAGAGGCCACACTGCTCCTTCTCCTGGGTCCCTAAGGCCAAAATCTTTCTGGGTTTTGACAAAGAGGAAGAGCTTTGAATCAGATACAAACTGGGAGTTTTAACCTGGACTGAGTTTTTAATAACTGAAAACAACAGGAACATTCACTTTCTGCCCAAAATATCATTAAGTGATGAGGAAAAGGGATTCAACAGAACACAGCAGAAAGCAGTGACTGGAAAACATTAACTTTCACATTTATACCCCACTGAGTTGAGACTCTTCAGTAACCCACTGCACATCATTCCAGTCAGTGCTCCCTAAATAAAGCCCTGTGGAGGGAAATGAGTTTCAGAAATTTTTGCAAGGCTATCCAGGACATGAAGAAATGAACACATTCACACACTATGGGAGTTAAGATAAACTGGGGAGGTCTTTTGGGGGGATGATTTGGAAATATGTGTCATAAGCCTTAAAAAAGTGCATATCTTTGACCCAGCAGTTTTATTCTTTGGAATATATTTATGTATTCAACAGATTTTTATGGAGTACCAAATTTGTGCTGGACAGTGTTCCGGTACGTTGGACAAGATGGACGTGATCACTATCCTTACAGACCTCACAGTTCACTGAAGGGGAGACAGAGAAACAGGATGTTACAATAGAGCATCAATCATGCTCTAGCAGAATGAAGGGCAGGTGATGGTGGCCACCATGGGAGGGATATCTGTCTGTGATGATAATGGTGATGGCAGAGTGTCAGGGAGGTTCATCTGAGGAAGTGATGTGTGAAAGATGAATAGGGTGAGCTAGGCATGGGATCCCAGGTGAAGAAAGAATGTTCTAGGCAGGAAGGGTATGTATAAGATCGCAGAGGCAGAGAGAGCATAGCATAGTTCAGGCGCCCAAGGAAGTTTGGTTTGGCCAGAGAAGCAAGAGTGAGAGGATGAAAATGCGGAGGATGGAAAGGGAGGCAAGGGACCCTAAGGAAACAATTGAGGGTGCATGCAAAAACTCACCAAAGCATGTGATGCTTATTATAGCTGAAGCTTGGAGACAACTTAGATGTCAATTAATAGGTTCCCAGTAACACCAGTACAACAGAACACTGCACAGCTACAAAAGAGGCTGTGGAAGAATATTTATTGACACAGAAAGATGTTCAATGTTATATTGTCAAATAAAAAATCAGGATATAAGACTGTATGTATAGTATGGTCTTATTTTTATGTTTAAAATTATACAAAGATCCTGGAGAAAATATATTAGTTATTAACACTTATCTCTGGGTGCTGGGATTGTGGGTAAATTCCATTCCTTCCTTTTTGCTCAACTGTAGTTTCTACAGTAGTTTATCTGTATACAAGTATTGCTTGGGTAATAAGGAAGTGAAAGTTATAAGACACAAAATCACTGAAATGTAAGCTGAAAAAATTTGATGCCAGGAAAATCTTGAGCTTCCTGTTAAGTGTGAAGCAATTATTCTAAGTTGAGAAGGGGAAATCGTATAAAAGGCAACTGACATGGAATATCAATTTTAACACTTATGGGCTTCAACTGACTCTGCAAGGGCATTCAGACTGTTCCCCTCCATGCGTGCTGCCACTCCCAGCTCCATGCAGCACTGCCTGACCCCAGGACAGCACCAATTCTGTTACCACTTCCTTCCTGGTCCTTGTATAACAAAGCTACATTCTCTAGTTTCATCTCAGAGGCTTCTTTTAATTTTTTTGGACAGCTTTGTTGAGGTATAATTTATATACCAAAAAACCCCACACATATTTAATGTATATAATTTGATGAGTTTGGACTTATGCATATACCTGGGAAACCAGCTACCTCAATCAAGGTAATAGACAAATGTATCACCTCCAAAAGTTTCCTTGTGCCTCTTTGTGGTTTGTGTGTGTGCCTGTGCGTTAATAACACTTAACATGGAATCTACCTTCTTAACCAAATTTTAAGTGCACAGTGAAGTATTTTTAAATATAGACACTATGTTGTACAGCGAATCTCTAGAACTTATTGATATTGCATAACTGAAACTTTATACCCATTGAAAGATTTGCAAGCAGATAAAGTCTATTGAAGTCCTATGAATTCCAGTGAGTCATACAGCTTTGTCTAAGAAATAGGCATCTTCTGCTGATCCTACCGGGGGGCCCACTTTGGTACTTGCACACACATCTAGCACAATGAATATATATCAGTGTCCTATGGAGGCGTGTACAATTGAGCATAGATGAGCTTGTGGTGTGCTTTCTCCGCTTGGATAACAATTCTTGTGTTAGTTATCATGATTCCTTTTTGCCCTAATGCCTGTAGTCAGAAACCATTTGATGCTCAATTATTAGGGTGAAAGAGGAGCTCTTTAGAGTCAGGACTTTGAGTTCATCCTGATCCTTGGATGTGGCCCTGCTCCAGCCATGTGGTCCCTCTGCCTCAAGCTGACCAGTCTCCTCACTGTCCCTTGAAAGAATGTTTTCCCCTTCCTTATTCCTGTGTTCATGCTGGTCCTCTCACCAAGAATTCTCTGCACCTCTCACGGTCTAACCAAATGCTACCGATCTGTCACAGTCTAGCTCAAGTCTCAGCTGTGAGACAGCCTGCCCGATGCTACAATTTACGTGTGTCTGGAGTCTACGTGCTTCATGGAAAGAGTGTAGATTTTGCCACTGGAAACCCTAAGTTCCAATTGCGACTTCACTACTTCCTAGTTGAGTGATCTTGGGAAATTGACTTAACATTTGAGAAATTTTCTCCGTGACATTTTTTTTCACAGAGATGATGTGAGAATTACAACATAACATAATTTTTAAGTCCCTTAAATTACCAAACACTACACGTATTCAACAAGCATTTATTAAGCACCCATTGTGCAACCAACATTAAACTAAACATTATGCAAATGCTAGTTGTGTTATAACACTCAGTAATCAATAATAGTGTTCCAGGGAATCCAGCAAATAACATTCTGCTTTGTGCTTCTCATGTTTCACCTGTGAATACATTACCTCTTTTGTATTTTGTAGTTTAACTATTTTGTGTTATGAAATAGTTATGAAATTCCTACTGTGAGCCTAGTGGGGATAAAATGGTGAACAAGAACTTGCCCTCCTGCAGCGGCATGAGTACAAGGAGGAACTTTTGAAGGCTCTAAGGAAGGCAGTGATTTAATGGGATTTGTGTCTTCAAAAATATCATTTTTTTCTACTTTAGTTGGAACTTTCTTCCCTTCTTTGCCTGGCTAAGTCCTCCCTTTCTTTATTTCTCAAATTTGATGTCCCCTACTCCAAGGATACTTCTCTGACCTCCCATCCTGTGTTTGTGCCCTCCCATGTGCACTCCTTTTTTTTTTATTAAATTGAAGTATAGTTGATTTACAATGTTGTGTTAATTACTGTTGTAGAGCAAAGTGGTTCAGTTTTATTTATATATATATATATATATATATATATATATACACACACACACACACACACACACACACACACACACACACACATATATATACACATTCTTTTTTAAATATTCTTTTCCATTATGGTTTATCATAGAATGTTGAATATAGTTCTCTGTGTTATAAAGTAGGACCTTGTTTATCCATTCTATATATAAAAGTTTACATCTGCTAACCCCAACCTCCCACTCCATCCCTCCCCCAACCCCCTCCCCCTTGGCAACCACCAATCTGTTCTTTATGTCCCTGATTCTGTTTCATAGATAGGTTCATTTTGTCATATTTTAGATCCCACATATAAGTGATATCATATGGTATTTGTCTTTCTCTTTCTGACTTACTTTACTTAGTATGATAATCTCTAGTTGCATCCATGTTGCTGCAAATGGCATTATTTCATTCTTTTTTTATGGCTGAGTAGTATTCCATTGTATAAATGTACCACATATTCTTTATCAAGTCATCTGTCAATGGACATTTAGGTTGCTTCCGTGTCTTGGCTATTGTGAATAGTGCTGCTATGAATTTAGGAGTGCATGTACCTTTTTGAATTTTGGTTTTGTCCAGATATATGTCCAGGAGTGAAATTGCTAAATCATATGGTAATTCTATTTTTAGTTTTCTGAGGAAGCTCCATACTGTTTTCCACAGTGGCTGCACCAACTTACACTCCCACCAAGAGTGTAGGAGGGTTCCCTTTTCTCCACACCCTTTCCAGCATTTGTTATTTGTCGATGTTTTAGTAATGGCCATTCTGACTGGTGTGAGGTGATACCTCACTGCAGTTTTGATTTGACACGTGCACTCTTTGTCTCAGTACCGCTCTCAGCACGCTAGCTTGTAATTGTCTGATTGCCTGTCTAGGTGCCCCTGGGCCATGAGCTCCATGGGCTGACAGAACTCTTGCTTATCTTTTCATATTTGCATCCTCAGTGTCCAGCCAGAGCACAGTGTAGGTGCTCAGTAAACACTGCTGAAAAAATAGTGACCCTGGCAAGAGCAGTTTCAGGGAAGTAGTGGAGCAAAGCCAGACAACAGTAAGATGAAGCAAGAATGAGGCACAATGAGAAGAGACACTTCTTCCTAGAATCTTACTTGAGAAGAGTATGAGTGAGCAGGGCAATAGCTAGAAGAGGACAAGCGGGGATGCAGGGTTTGCTTTGTAAGATGGAAGAGACTTAGACATATTTAAATACTGATGGGGACTATCTGGAAGGAAAGAAGGAGATTAAGATATCGGAGGCTGTATTAGTCCATACTAATAATGCAATAATGCTGCGGAGTAAGCGAGCCCCAGCCCCAGTGGCTTATGGTAAGAATAAACATTTATTTGACTCACTCATGTGTCTGCAGGGTGGCTCTGCACTGTGTTGCAGGTCTGCATATCTAGGGCTCTTCCATATGCCTTCCATCCTTGGGCCAGTGAGCTAGCCGAGCATGTTTTTCTCATCATGTTGTCAGAGGCTGAAGAGAGAGGATCAGAAACAAGCAAGGTTCTTAAGGCCTTGGTTCAGAGCAGACACACTATCACTTCTGCCCACATTCCACTGTGCAAAACCGGTCACGTGGCAGTCTCAATGTGAACATCAATCAGGCAGGGAAAAGTGCTTTGCCTACAGGGGACCATAGCAAAGATGGGAAGAAAGAATTGTGAGCTAAGAATAGAGAGGTTTGCATGACAGAGAGAGAGAGAGAGAGAGAGAGAGAGGGAGGAAATATGGAGCCAGTTGATGAGGTGGGTTACTTGAGGATTGAGAATGGCAAGAGAATAAAATATTGGCAATAGAGTAGCTCAAATAATAAACCATGTGGTCCGGGCTAGACAGAGAAGAATGGAAAGAAAGTGGAGGCTGACAGGGTGAGTAAGTGTAGGGAACAAGAGGTGCTGGTGAGGCTGGGGCTGAGAATGGGTCCAAGTGCCTGAACTGGAGATGGTAAGATAAGAGGTTGAAGGCAGACAGTGAGGCCTTTGGATCTGAACTTTTTGCAGTGCCACAATCCAAGCTGCTGACCAGACTCAGGCTGTAGCTGTAAACAGTTGAAGTTGAGAGGAGGTGAAGGTAGTCAGGACTAAGGCCGTCGAGGCACTGGGAGGCCCAGGGCTTGGATGGGTGGTTCACGCAGATGAGGAAATCCCCAGGGTTCCAGCAGGGCTGGGTTGTAGGAGACTGTGAGGGAGGTTGTCTCCAGGGGACCTGGAGAAGAGAGGGATGGAGTGAGGGAGGGACCCGGGCCTTACTTTACGTGGACGTAGAGGCGAAATTTGTGAAAGCTGCATTAGGGAGCCTGAGGATGTCATCTCTGGCTCCTGATGGAGACATTTGTGGGTTGTGGAAGAAAGAGCAATTCCTAATCGATAAGCCTGCAGGGAAAACAAAATTTGGAGGAAAAAGCCAAGTTTCAGTTAAGCTAGAAAGAGAAGAGCCATTCAGTTGAAGAGTTTGAGGGAACAGGAAATTCTGTTTACTGAAAAGTTGGTTCTATGGGAAACCATGAGATCTGGCATTGTGGTGGAGGAAGCCCTAGGCAGTGGAAGAGGAGAGATACATCGGAGGAAGGAGCGTGGATGTGAGGCATGGCTGGGTCAGTGGGGGAAAGAAGGTCCCAGGTATTTCTGGAAAGAGGAAATCTAAAGCCAGAAGAGTTAGTTCCTGGGACTCTCATCATGTGGGGAAAACAACAGATGTCCTTAGACGATGAGGCAGCCCTAATTCACTAGAAAAGTACCAGGCCCTTAAGAAACGCTTAACAGAATGAATACATGTCTAAAGAAAATACTGGATCCATGAGCCACGTTCTCCTCTACTGGAAAAGGCGATGGCTCTGATCTTGTCCAGAGCAGGGAAAAGTCAGCAGCCTGCTGTGCTGCAGTAACCTGACCCCTATTGCGTCCAAACCTGGGAATTACCTGTCCAGAAATTTCAAAACCTTTGATTATGGGTTTTTGATTTCTCATGAACTTTTATGGGGTTTACCTTGGCAATTAAATTACGTATGTTATTTATCAGGCCATCTTCTCCAATTAAGATGATAATGAGCTTCCATGTTCTACCAGATATTTATCAGTCTCTCTATGAAAAAGAGCTTAATGACACACTCAAGACAGGTAATCACGTTAAGGAGGGGGAGCCCCTGGGGAGGATTTGAGATGTCTAACAATAGAGTGGAGAGTAATGGGACTTCATGGTAAACAGCACTGACAATCACAGACATAATGGCCCTTGAATGAGTGTCTGGGCTAGCTGGGAGGACTGGGCATTTCTTCCCTTGGCAGGTCCTAGAAACCAGAAGCTGGTGCAACACTGTGGGCAACCGGCCTTGATAGTATGATAGCCAACGACAACTTACTGCTACTACTATTTGTCAAATGCCTATTGTGTATAAGGCATTGTACTAGGGGCTCTACAAGCATTACGCCAAGTCAGACTTACTGAAACCTACTTTATAAGTAAGTACAACACGATGTTGTATTTTCCTGACAAAGCAACTCAGGCTCAAAGGGATGCAGTGACTTGCCTGAGATCATACGGCAGATAAGTAGCAACGCTGAGACTTGAATTCTGGTTGAGAAGAGGCACGCTCCTCCATGTGGCAGGAGCGTGATGTGAAGCAGAGAAGTCCTAGTTGCAATGGTGCCTGTCACTAAGCCCATGTGGCTGCCACAGAAATGGCTTGGACCGAGGGCAGCAAATATGTGGCACATGTACTGCCTGTCACTCCCTCCTGCTCTCCCCGTGCCAGACATCTCTAATTTATCATGATACTCTCTCCCATTGAGCACAGATGTGGCCTCGTAATCATTCTCACCACAGCACTGCAGGCAGTAACTAAGTCAGTCAGAACTGACACGTGAGATAAAATCTCTTTGCCATCCTTGACATAGATGCTCCATGAAAACATGAGGGACAAAGCACTGGGCTTGGAGTTTGAGGAACCCAGCTTTAATCCTAGTTCTCCCTCTTCAAACAGTCCCAGAGCCCATTATACCACTTGTGACACCAAGGGTTGTGGGGATTAAATTAAACACCAACATGGGAAGCACAGCACCTGCAGCAGAGTAAGCCCCAGAGAAGTGTTGTTTCCTCTTTTTATAAACAACGACCAACACATTCAGAATTGGATCAGGGGCAAGTGCAGTTTTCTCAAACTCTTAGAAAACTCCCTGGAGAACAAAGGCAGTGACAGAATAGCCTGGATCCCAGGAAAGGCATGGAGAGTGTCAAGGTCCAGGGGTGAGGACCTACAGTGATGAGAGTCACTGAGGTGCTCAAGGGCGATCCCTCCAGGTTTGCAGAAAGCCCCCCAGGGAATAGAGAGGCAAGGAAGCCACCATCTGGGGCCAACTCTGACCTCACCCTCTTCCCTTTTTCTGATTTCCTTCCAGTGGTCCAACCAGGTGCAGGGGGGCCTTGATGCGGTCCCTGAAGTTCAGCTCCAGGGCTGGTGCAGGTGGAGAACAGTAGAGAGCAGACCTGGAAGAGGAAATCTGAGATCTCCAGCATGGAGACTTTTCTCCCTGGCAATGGTCTTAATTTGAGACCTTGAACATTGTTCTGCTGGTTCCTTCATTTCCTGGTTTGAGTTTTGCTAATCTATACCCCACAGCTAGCAGAGAACCAACCAAAGGAGAAGGAAGCCAGAGTAGCAGTAAAGACCACGTGCAGTTAAAAGAGCAGGCCCCAGAAAACATGGGGTTGTAGGTCTGGCTAGTCTGGCAGGTGGTTGTCTGGAAGACTGGACAACAGGCAGCAGAGCAGTGGTGTAATCATGGGCAAAGGAGGGGGTGTCCAAATGGAGGGACATAGATGGTCCATCCAGCTGGTTGGGCACAGCTATGAGGATGCTCAGGCAGGCTTGAGACCTCAGCAGATAAACTCAGCTCAACACTCACTGAGTAGTTTTCTCTATTTCTGGCCCCATGCTAGGCACTGAGAAACTAAAGATGGGTAAGATAATCCTTTCTAGTAATTGTAACGTAATGGGAAGTGTGATTGGGTAGAGGTACTTAATGTGCTCTGAGGATCCCATCAGGGACCTGCTGGAGAGAAGGATGCCTGGGGAGAGGAAAACATTCCAGCCAGAAGAAAGAGTACAAGCAAATGTCAGTGGATGTGAGGGCCCACGGCATGGTTAGGCACTGCTGCAGAGTAAAGTGGGAGAAGAGGAGGGGCAAGAGATGAGGCTGGAGATGTGGGTGGAGGCAGATGGAGGCTGCTCTTTGTCAGGAGCAGACAAGGAGGACCACACTCCCTGGTAGCCGATAGGCAGGCCTTGAAGAGTTTAGCAGAGGGGTAATGTGGTTACATCTGCCTTTGGATGGCTCTCTCTTGACGCTGGGCCAAAGTTGGATCCAGGAGTAAGTTTGGAGGCAGAGAGAGCAGTGAGGAGGCAATTACAATGGTCCAGGTGGGAGGGGACCAGGGTCCGAGCTAGGCAAGTGTGCCAGCAAAGCTCGTCCTGCAGAGCCCAACACAGCTCAGCTACTGCGCCTGTGCCTGCCATACCTGGCATGATGCTGGGAACGCTTCCCCAAAGGACGGAAGGTACCGCTGCTGCTGCCTCCTTGCAGGTGGCTTTCCCCAGCTGTCTGTCTGAGCAGTAATATTCCTTAAACCATGCTTAAGACAGTCATGGTTTTAAGCAAATAATATTGCCCATAGGTAATTACAAGATTATCTAGTGGGCTCAGGAAAACCCAAATAGTTCTCAGGTTGCCAGTATGAGTGGCATAGAGGTAAGCCAAGACCCTCTAGGAGGGCTTACTGGATGTTGCTGGAAGCTGGGCAGGGTGGGAGAAGATGAGGAAGGATGGCCATCCCCCTAGCTGGGGAGGATGTTCCCCAGGAGAGTCACAGGAGAGAAGAGGATGCCCGTGGAAGCAGGTGGGTTTACTCCATAATTCCTCCTAAGTCACCTGCCTGATAAGTCAAGTCCATCACTAATAATAGTAAATCCCACTTAAGGAGCACTTCCTGAGGGCCAAGTATTCTTTCTCAGGGAGCTCCCCCATACGGGATCACATTTAATTTTCACAAAAACCTTTAAAAATAAACTATTATATCCATTTTACAGATAAGGAAACTGAGACTTAGTTAAGCAACTCGTTCAAAGTCTCAGAGCTAGGCAACAGCACACAGCTTTTGGAGCCCTCCATGGGTTTGGCCATCTCAGCACAGACTCCTGTAGCAATTTTGTGATAGAACTGGGAGCGGGAGAGTCAGATGGGAAAACCAGTCACTTGGCTTTGAGGGAAGGTCAGGACACGGGCAAGGGAGTTTCTCCTCCTGAACTTGTGTGCTCTTCCTTGTAATCCAAGCAGACCAGGGGCTCAGCCAGGACTGGGTGACTGGTAGGGTGGCTTCTTTCGGTACTAGCTCTTTGCAGAGGAGAAGGTGCTATGCCCAAAACAAGAATATGTCACAGAACAAAGAGGGGCTAGATGTCTTTGATCTCATCATTCTCCTCGTCTTTCTCCTTCCCTCTCTCCTACCTCTCACCTCTCCCCACCTTTCCCTCCTTCACTCACCACTTTCCTCCTTCCTGGAAACTCAGAGTCAAGTCAACACCCAACTACTCTCTCAAAATCCCTGACAGTTGAACCCACCTGTCCAGCTACCCTTTGTCCACACTCTGGGCATTTGGACTGCTCTCTTCCTTGACTTCCAACTCTCCCCATTCCTACCTGCATCAAAGCTTCCACATCCCCAGAGGCTCTCAGCTACAAAGTTGGAAAGAAATCAAAACAAAACAACTCACACTAAATTGGGTACAACAGAAAACTCTCCTTTAAGCCCTCAGGGGTGTTTGTTCGTTAAGCCAAATGGATGACTAACTGGGGAGATTTCTCTTAACAAACTTTTGTTGAGAGTCTACCTTGTGATGGGTTGGTTCTATGCTGGGGGATGGAGGGAGGGATGCAGGTGAGCCAGGGGATCTCACTCTTTAGTCAAGAAATAAGACAAGAACACAAATAATGATGTCATGAATGTCACAAATTGCTGCATGAGTTTATTAAAACTGGGGAGGGGTGAGGGAGATGAGGGTGGGGTGAGGGAGATGAGGGTGGGGTGAGGGAGATGAGGAAAGGCCTATGGAACACAACAGTTTGAGCTGGACTCTGAAAGACTAGTGGGAATCAGACATATAGGTGGGGGTGGGGGGAAGTCAGTCATCTCAGACAAAGAGAGCAGTGAGGACACAGTCCTGGAGATGGGCCTGGGACACGACTCAATGGGCAATTCCAGTGTGTGAGGAAGAGGCTTCTGCTTGAAAGTAGGCAGAGAAAGGGATTTCTTTAAGTCCCATCCCTTGGCTTGTTCTTGCAGCAGAAGAACCCAAGATCTACAATCCTGCTTCCTTCCTCTTCCCATGATGTCCCACCCAGTCCAGTCCCTGCCTCACTGGAGGAAGGGGTCAAGGGCTCTTTTGTCTCTCACCAGTCTTATCTAAGGGCTTGCCTTGAATCACATCCCATCAACTCAGCTCCCAACTGACTCTCCAAATCTGTAGACAGCCCTACCCGTCATCAGATCTGTCAGAGACCAGAAGATAGACCTGGGGGCCCTCTATGGAGCCTCAGACTAGCACCCCAATCTTTCCTAATGTTTCCTTTCCCTCCCCCCATCAAGTTGACCCTCCCCAAATACTTGGTTTCTATAACTGTAATAATAGTCTTCCCTCTGAATAACACACCCACTATTTATGCCTAATTACCACGTGGTCCAATAATGATACGTAGAGCACTAAATGGGTGAGATCAACTTTGCCTGAAGTTTTGCTTCATTACAACACCAAACTTGATTCATATACACCAAATATTTAACCTGTCCGGGCCTTGGCTCCCATGTCTGTAAAATGAGGGGTATTGATTAGATTAGTGTTTCCCCATCTGGCTGATGCTCAGAACCACTGGTTGGGTTTTTATAAATATCAGAACCCCCACTTTCTAAATTCTTATAGAGCAGGTCTGGCATTTGGGATCTTAGACCTATATTTCTCTTAGTTTCCCAGGTGTTTGCATTGCATCCAATCTAAGGACTGATATTTGGGAAACTGGGGTAGATCATCTCTGTGACTCTTTCCTAAACTCACTGATTCATTCTCTGCAGAGGGGACACCAGCAGAGATGAGACTGGAGAGAGGCAAGGGACAGATATGGCAGATTTAATCCATTTTAACAAGAGTAGAATTTATCTCAAAGGCAAGGGAAAGACTTTGCAGGGTTTTCAGCAGGGGTGACATGATCAAATGTATGTTTTAGAAACAACCTTCTTATGCAGCGTGGAAGATGGGCCAGAGGTGGGAGACCCGAGAAAAGGCTTTGGTAATAACTGCCTGAGATGCTGCTGCTGACCTGGATTGCACTGGTGGCAGCAAGGGTGCATTCAGAAAGTAGAATGGACAGAACTGAGTCATTTCTTGTTCTCTTTGGATCTAGGACATAGTGGATCACTGCTATTAGGCTCTGCAGCTTTTGTCCCTTCCTAAACTGTGTGGTTCTTGGTCAGCTCAATTAGAGGCAGATGTCCCAGATTTTGACTCAGGAGCTGGTGACTCAGAGAAGCAGGGAGAGCAGAACATCCATTCCAGAGGCAGCCCAAGTAGCCACAACTTCAGTTTCCAGAAGCAGCATGACAGAGTGCCAGGGGAATGCCAGTGCCTGATGCCAGCAGCGGTGCTGATGCCATCTGGTGTCCTGTGTTTATCTGCAATAACTGAGTTCTCACTGGACCGCTGGGTGGGCTTGATTTTAGTTGAAGACCCTACAGTGTCTAGCTCTTTTGTTGCTGCCTGTTTTATAAGGCTGGTGTTGTAATCTCCCTTGTGATTCTGTGAGCTACTACAGTATTTTCGATGACTTCCCTTTTTGCCCTTAAGGTGCCCAAATTGTTCATTTCTTACATCCACATCCCCTGACTGACACCCAGACCGTGTTGGAGGCAGCGAGGGCATGAGCAGCTAGGTAGAGCCCTCAGCCATGGCAAGCATATGCAAAGGAACAGAGAGTGAGAAAGAATCCTGAATGCTGCTGGTTGGCTTTCAGAATAAAAATACCTCTGCTCTCGATTTGTTCGCCTTCAATAAGGAAAGCTCACATTGAGCTTTTCTTCACTATTAGAGGTTTCTCTGAACTGTACAACTCCATTCAAAACCTGAGTGCTTGATTAGGAGTTTGAGATTAACATATACACACTACTATATATAAAATAGATAACCAACAAGGACCTACTGTAGAGCACAGGGAACTATACTCAAAATCTTGTAATAACCTATAATGGAAGAGAATGTAAAAAAAGAATATATGGGCTTCTCTGGTGGCGCATGGTTAAGAATCCGCCTGCCAACACAGGGGACACAGGTTCGAGCCCTGGTCTGAAAAGATCCCACATGCCACAGAGCAACGAAGCCCGTGAGCCACAACTACTGAAGCCTGCATACCTAGAGCCCATGCTCCGCAACAAGAGAAGCCACCACAATGAGAAGCCCGTGCACCGCTACGAAGAGTAACCCCCATGCGCCACAACTAGAGAAAGCCCACACACAGCAATGAAGACCCAACACAACCAAAAAAGAAAAAAAATGGCATGAGAGCATGCATTAAAAAAAAAGAATATATATATGTATGTATAATTGAGTCACTTTGCTGTACATCTGAAACTAACAACTAATTAACACAATCAACTATATTTCAATAAAAATTTAAAAAGCAAACAGACCTGAGTGCTTGAATGTGCAGACTATCAGAAAACTATCACTCTAGTTTCATTGCCTATTCCCATCCTCTGGAAGGGGAAGCCTTTTAACCTTCCAGCACTCTCCCCAATTCATGATATTCTTGACATCACAAGGCTATTGGAAGGTAGATGAGATCACAGAAAGGGCTGAGGAAATGCAAGGCAGTACTGATTGAACTTCCCTTAATACAACTTCCCAAGTTATATATAAATTGATTGTTTTCTAAATAGTCACTTTTCCACCTACTGGTAATCTCCAAGATGTTTTATTTTATTTTCACATGTATGGCGACCACAGTGGCTATTGAAACACAAGGTTTATACATTTTCTATTATAGTAAAATATACATAACATATAATTTACCATCTTAACCATGTTTAAGCATAAGTACGTTCACATTGTTGTGCAACCATCACCACCATCCATCCTCAGAACTGTTTCATCTTCCCAAACGGAAACCCTATACCTTTTAAACACTAACTTCCTGTTCACCACTCCTTCCAGCCCCTGGCAACTACTACTCGAATCTCTTCCTTCCCTGGGTACCTCATGTAAGTGGGATCGTACAATATTTGTCCTTTTGTGAGTGGATTATTTCACTTAGCATAATGTCCTCAAGTTTCATCCATCTTGTAGCATGTGACAGGATTCCTGGCCTTTTAAGACTGAATAATATCCCATTATATGTACATACTACATTTTGTTTATCCATTCATCTGTTGATGGACACTTGAGGTGCTTCTACCTTCTGGCTATTATGGATAATGCTGCTATGCACTCGGGTGTACAGATAAGGTGTATATTTTTGTGACCTCTTCCCTTCAAGTAATTCAATAAATTTTTCATGTGAATGATTGCATTTTAATTTATTTGTTTTGTAACTCTGAAGAGTTGTATAATAGACTTTCTTAAAGTGGGTCACACCTGTATTCTTTATTGTTCCAAAATAGGAGGATGCAAAGAATATCTACAAATGTCCATTTCACACTGATGTGGAAAAGCCCAGGGAGGAAATCCGTCTCTAAGGGTGAATTGCACATGCAGATATCAAAACTCTCAGGTAACTCCCTCTACTCTCCTGTCTTGGTCAAAGAGCGAGCGTGCTCTAAACCTCTCCTTTGAAAAGAATCCTCTCCTTCCCCACCCCTCCCTTGGGAGGATCAGCCCCCTCTTCCTTCAGTCCCCTCACTGGACTATTCCGACATGGGGCTGTGGATCTCTCAGCAACATTGGTAACCAAGAACTCTCTACCTCTCTAAGGTTTTCTGCACTTTGATAAAAATAATGAAGTATGAAAAGGACACGTGCATTTCTTTTTGCCCCACACCTCCACTGATCTAGAAGGATTGACACCTAAGCATTCTCAGAGTCATTTGCAAATGGGATAAGCACAAAATGACAAAAGAGAAGAGGGCGAAAAAAGAAACATTCCCAGAGCTTGAAAATAGGGACTGAGTTTTCAACTGTGAAGTAGGTTAAGAAATCTGAAAAGTAGGCTGGAACACCACATAGAGCTTTATGTATTTCTGTCAGTGCTTCTCTGGTTGAAGTTTTTGGTGAGAGCAGAAAACAGGCAAAATGTATTGATTAAGCACCAATATGTCGGTTGTCATTCCCACTTACTCTTCATGATAACACTGCGATAAGGATCTGTATCTCCACTTTCCAACTGAGGAAACTGAGGCTCAGAGACGTTCAGAATGCTCCCAAGGGCGTGAAATGTGGCCGTGAACTCCTGCGTGACCCCAGTGGTGCTGCTTCCCTGATCCTGCTCTGCTTCCAACCTCTCTATTGAGAGCATTTCCCTTATCTTCTGTGGAATGATTTTCAGAAGGGGGCCTGTGACAGCCTGTGTGTGTTTCTCTCTGTGGGTGCATCAGAATTTGATAGAGACCAGCAAGGGACTCCCTTCCAAGCCCTAGCTATGCCTCCTCCTCCAGCTAGAGGACATTCTTGGACCACAGAGGCAGTTCTAGATTTTCCTTCCTTTCTGTTGGATCCATCCTTTGTTTCCTCACTACCATGGGCCAGCAAAACCCCTACCCGCCTCAACTCATCCTCTGCCCCTAATACCCACTGCTAAACATTTGCTTCCCATTTTCAAGGATAAAGCGTAAAAAATAAAGATGTAGGTAGCACATCAGGAACAACTTCGTGACTCTGGAAG
This sequence comes from Stenella coeruleoalba, assembly GCF_951394435.1. Lineage (NCBI taxonomy): Eukaryota > Metazoa > Chordata > Mammalia > Artiodactyla > Delphinidae > Stenella > Stenella coeruleoalba. The sequence continues at coordinate 89,697,488 of NC_137154.1, read as the reverse complement.
TTTCTGGAACATACAGAAACTTAAGGAGTCTCTCGTGTCCCCCTTTCCAAGAAAGCTATAAGGAAAAGGACCACCCTGCCCCCACCTGGCCTACTTGGACTGGGGACAGTTCTGCCTGGAGGGGAGAGGAGGCACCAAATGACCGCCAGAGGGCCCTGCCAGCCCGGGAAGCCAGAGACTCCGGTGCAGCCGCCTGCTTGGCCACAGATGTTCCCTGTCATCAATCATTCAGGGCATCTGTTTGTTGTGCCGCTTGTTTAAAGAGCGAGGCATTTGTTAATTGAAAACTAAAAGATCCATCCGTCTCACTCAGAGCCAGCATGAAATCCACTCAGCCATGCAAGCCTGAGGTAGAAAAGGCAGCACAGAGCTACCACGTCTTTGGGTTGGCGCACCCCATGGAAGTCATCGTCTGCTTACTGGATGAGCACAGCTACCCTCCCCACCTCGGATCAGCCAGGGGCTGCCCATGTTATAGCTTATCTAATACTTCCTCATCTGTTATCCTCAGTGTAGTCCAGAGAGAAAGGTATTTTTAGCCCCAAATGAAAGATGGGGAGATCTGAGGCTTAAAGAGACTAAACTATTTGGCCAAGGTCACACAACTGGCAGGTGACAGAAGCAGGACATCAATCCAGGTCCTCTGACTGGTCAGGAGAGGGGTGCCCTGTCCACGGATTGGCTCTGTCCCTCGACGGACCAATGTAGAGATGCTGAGCTGGGAGGCACCAAGTGGATTTTAAACCTTGGGAAGAATGACCTGAGGGTATACAAGGGGGGACACTGAGATTTCAACTATGTCTGGAATGTTTTATCTCTTTATAAGCAAATACGGCACAATGTTAGGACTCCTGATTGTTGTAATGTCTCCCTGTCAAGCCTGCAGAGAGAGGCGGACACTCCAGATCCACATATAGTGCCAAAGGCAAGGAGCAGAAGAAGCACGCCACACCCACTCATGTCTCCTCCCCCTCCCCCAGTTGCCTCCAGAGATGGGGGATGCGCTGGTCTGAGCCTCAGGAGATGGGGACTGGTCCAGCACTGGATCTCTGTGGCATCTGGAAGGGAACTCTATTTCTTTGGGCCTCAGTTCCCTCTTGTAGAGGGATGAGAGTGGTGGGTTAGATGAATGCTAATATTTTTTCCAACTCTAATTTTTGATAATTGTGTGTGTCAGTGGAAGAAATGCTGAGTCAAATTTAAGCTTTGGGACCTGGAGCCCCAAAGCCCTGGAGTGGCTTGACTCCAGCCACGATGGACTGACTCCCTGATGTGTAGTTTTAACTCTTCGTCTGTGCTCTGCCACTTGCCTGGAATGCTGCCTTCTTCCCCTAGGGAACTGTGGTATTTGCTTCTTCAATACTTAGCGCCTGTGAGGTTTCCCTTTTTGTGTGTTGCACTGAACCTGTATAAGCCACAGGTATGTTGTGGCTCCATTCTGGATTGGCAGGCGGTGAGAGCAGGAGCCGGGTTTCATTCCTCTCTGTGACCCCTGAATCTGACATAGAGCCCGGCAAAGAAGGGCAGTCAGTAACTGCAGTTAACCCTTGAACAACTTGGGGGTTAAGGGTGCCAATCCTCAAAAATCCACATATAATTTACAGTCCACCCTCCTTATCCACGGGTCTGCAGGCATGGATTGAACTAACCCCCTACAGCGTAGTACTGTACTACTTACTGTTGAACAATACAGCAGGATAAGTGGACCCACAAAGTTCAAATCCCTGTTGCTCAATGCTCAACTCTGACTGCAGAAGCAGAAATAAAGGGAAGGCGGAAAGGTGAGAGGAAGGTGGCACAAGACCAGGGCCAGAGGACCAGCAGCAGAGCAGCCCTCACCACCACCACCTCCCTCCCGTGCCAACACCCTACTCCCTTTGGAGTCAAAGGTGAGCTGCAGTCTCCAGCATCCTTCAGAATTTCCATCTCAGGTCAACTCCAAGCAGGCTTTCCCCTGGAAGAGTTAAGCAACAGAACTTAGCACAGCTTTGACCAGCTGTCTGAAGACAGGCCCTGGACCTCTCCTTCCCTGACCCTCTGGGTGCCAGGTGTCTCCCCCAGCCCTTGTCTTCTGACTCCTCAGGCGATGAGGACACCTGTCACTGCAGCCCTGCATATACGGGGTGTAACTTTGGGGGTGTGGTGGGACAGCTCAATTCGCACCTCGGCTCCCACCAGCCTCAAAACCAGGGATGGCGGCATCTCCCACCCCCTGGCCCTTCCTGGCAGGCCCAGCGCGGGAGGCTTGCACCCAAGCGCGCAGGGGGCGGGGCGGGGCCTGTCCCAGGGGCGGGGCCCGAGGCGCCCCGTGGCCCAGGCGGCCCCGCCCCCCTCCCTCCTGCGCTCCCTGAGCTCAGGCGCCGCGGAGCTGTCCAGCCCTGGTGCCAGAGCCGGCCGACTGTCGCGCGCACCGCGCCGCCTCCGCGCCGGGTCCCTGCGCCGCTCGCCCGCCCAGCTCCCGGCTTCCCCCCCGCCCCGCCCCGCCCCGCCGCGGCCAGTCCACTGCTCCCCGCGGGCCGGAGCCGGCCAAGTGGCTACCCGCCGGGGCTCTGAGCGGCGCGGCGGGGCCGGGAGCCAGGGACCCGCCGAGGAGAGCGGCGGCCCCGGACGGCTGCCGGAGGGGCGGCCGCGCGTGGATGCGGCGGGAGCCGGAAGCCTCGAGCAGCCGGCGCCGTCTCTGCCCCTGGGCGCCCTATGGCTTGAAGGTAAGCGCCGGCAGTATGCAGGGACAGGCGGTCCGGGCCCAGGCAAGGTCGCTGGGAGAGGAGGAGGGAGCTCAAAGGGCGGCGCGTCTGGGACCAGAAGTTTGTCCGGCCACTCTGGCGCCGTCTGCCAGGGGACCTCCCCGCCTGAGGTCGGGCTCTCTCCACGGACCCTCCGTCGGGCCGCTTCCCGGGGGGTGAAGGGAACACAGCGGCTGTCCCCTCTCCCACCCTCTTGGCATCCTTCTTGCCAGCCGGGTGCGAACCCTCGCTCCGGACACGGGTGGGCAGTGCCCGGGCAGCCTCCCGGCAGAGCGCAGGGCTGCCGGCTCCCGGCCCATCTCGGGAGGGCACTTTCCACCCGGCACCCGAGCCCGGGACCCCAAGGCGCGCGGCCGGAGGGAGAAGGGTTGTTCTTAGCAGCTCTGCATTTGTGCGACCCGAGACTTTTCAGTTTCTAAGGACCGAAGCCAAGGGTAGGGAAGAGGCTGATTCTGGCTCTACTCTTCCAAGCCTAATGTGCCGCTGTCCTTGGTCCTGGATTTACGTTCTGCTTCACCATCTCTCCGTTTGAGATTCAGTCGAGGAGGGAGGCTGGGGTTTCAGACCCATCTCAACCTGGGAATGGGGGTGATGATGGCAGCAGAGGCGGAGGGTGACTCTCCTACTCTGGAATGGACCAAGAGCCTCAATAGGGCGGTGTGCAGAGACAAGAGGCCGCTCTAAGCGCCAGACAGAGCGCGCGTCCATCCCTGCCTGCGGCGGGCAGCCTGTGAGCGGTTCCTCTTGAAGAGCAGAGGTAAGAGGGTGCATGTGCGTCTACACAACAGGCTTCGCCGTGGACACAAGTCACAGCACTGCAGCTGCGTTGGGACAGGCCCTTTCTCTCAGACACAGGGAAGCTATCTGAGCGAGTGAGTCACTGTTGCCCCACCTAGCACCCCGCTATCTTTTGTCCTAGGGGCTCCTGAGGTTGGTGAGATGCAAGACACTTTGCGGATCCCTCTCTAGTTCCTTCTGCAGATCCAACCTTTTCTGGATTTTGACTAGGCTACCAACCTTCCAGGCTAATTCTTGCTCCTTCCCAGGAACTATGTGATCAGTGATTCTTACCCCTTTGGATGCAAATACTCGCTTACCCCTGATTCATCCTTCAGCATTAGGACCACTTGAAAAAGAAATCATTCTTCTCATTTTTCTCCCTGTTGCTGCTATTGAAGGAGGGTGGGCAGAGAGAGAAGCCCATCGTGAATGTGACCAATTGCAAGAGAATCAGAAAGCTGGTTTTCTGGGTCCCGGCCCCCCGCGTTTGACTTCTCTGTTTAGGATTCAAGATTCCAGGTTTATGTGACTGGGAGAGGGCTGTTGATGCCAGCTTTGAAATCAGGCATCTGACAGGGAAGACATTTGAGACAGTTAGACCGAGAACCAAGTGAGGGCCAGCCCTCACTGGTGGCTCCAGCCTTGATCTCTTGAAGAACATTCTGAGTTCCTTATGTCTTCCCTGCACAGCCCAGGGGGAGAAAGGTGCCTGAAACATGGGAGATTCTGATTCGTTGTAGAGGTCTGGGACAGCATTTCTGTAAGGGCTGGTTTCTGTTTTAATGAAACCTCTGTGTCTGAATCACTGGGGAAGCTGGTTTAAAATGCATATTTTTGGTTCTTGTCTGAAGAGCTGCTGAATGAGAGTTTCAAGCTGAGGCCCAGGCATGTATATTTTAACAATATTTCTGGGGATCCATGTGTACACTGGGTGAAGAAATCATCTCTCACATAAGTTCATACTTCTTTGACTAGGGGGAGCATGATTAAGATCTTTAATCCACCCCCTTGCCTTCTGCAGTTATGCATGTTGAATTCGTCAGGTGTGGGACTGTTGATGGAGGGACCATAGCCCTGATTCAATCCCTTTGCTGCAATAGAGGATGCAGCACAATCTCCCCTCCCAGAGGATCTGCCTGGGCTTTGCTTCTTTTTAAAACAGAGTTTTATCCTCTCTAAAAATCACCAATATGGTTTACGTTGACCTGTGTAAATACTAAGGCTCCTTTGGGGGCCAACCCAGCGTGTTCTTCCTCCCCTCCCCTCCTGGGGGAATTATCGTCGTTCAGTATGCTTGTGCTGTGATCTGCTAACCCAACTGCTCCTGAAATGCCAAGGAGCGATTAGTTCAGCTTAGTAGCATGCCATGCTCCCCAAGGCTGGTAGCCACTCGTGCCCTGCTGGCAGTGACATATTGACTGTATTGATTTGGTTCTTGTGCTCTGTAAAAGCCGGGAAGCTTGTAGGGGTGAATAAGGCCAGTAATGATGCTTGTAGGCTAGTCAGTTTTCTATCTTCACCTGCGAGGTTGAATTATTTCTGTCTAAAACGTGCAATGATGTAAGAAAATCTGAACTTGAGAGAAACCCTCTGTTCTTCCTCCTACCAGTGGAAACAAAGGGAGCTCAGGATCTCATTAAAAATTTGGCCTCACATATACCTGGGATTGACCTGCTGAAGCTAGACTGGTCACTGTTCTCTGGATAAACCTGTGTAAGAGGAAAGGCATGTGGACTCAGTCTGGAAAGAGCAGTCGTCATCTTCCCTGCAAGCGAAAGTCGTGTTTTGGTGTTGAGGAAGGAGCATGGCTGTGAAGACAGCACAGAGAACATATGCGGCAGGGGGTGGGGGGTGGGGTGAGGATGATGAGACCTTCTTGAGCCAATCCTGCCCCTTCCAGTGACTCATATTTTCTGACATGCCACCCTTCATTTCTCCCTCGCTTGTGGCTTAATACTCATGAGTCTCCAGCAGTGAAGGTATTTCAGCACCTAGGAAGGGAGAGGAGAATCTAAGTTGAGGTTTTATAATACCAGGACCCCAAGCCATATCTCCAGCATCTCCCAGAATCAGGTTGTATATCACAGGTCACAGCAACCTAATATTTGAGGGCTTGAAAGTAACAGGCTGACTGCCCCGTCAGTCCCATTTCCCCTCAGACGTAGTGACCAGGACTTTAAATCCTTAGATGACTTGGACTTCCTCAGAAGTCATGCTGGATGCCCCTGACCCCAAACATGGCAGTTTTTTCTTTAGTCCAGAAATATGGTGTCTCTCTCCTGTTATTAAGGTTCTCCAAAACCTTAGGAGTTGTATAAGCTTTCTAGTTCCAGGGCATCAGGACTGAGCTTGGCAACCAAAGCTTCTCTATCTTACCAGGAGCTCTGCTTAGCAGGAGAGCATCCAGCATCTAGGAAATGCTTGGAAACCCCAGGCAGCAGGAAGGGCGCAGCTTGGTTCAGCTTCCCAGCAGGCACCCTCCCCTATATGTGGACTCTCACTTAGTTGACCCGCAGTATCATAGTTCCCTCCCCTCACCCCCACAGGGCCTCTTATGGCTCTGGGGGGGGGGACGCCAACATTTGCTTTGGGATTCTGTATGAGCTCTCCAGCTCCCCAAGATACTAAATGGAGCCACTAAGGGTGTGCAAGTTGCTCATTTACCAATTCTGGGTGGTAGACTGATATTATCTCCAGCCTTTTAAATTACTGCAATAGCATTGGAATCCAGTGTTAATACACCCCTGCCTCTAACCTGTCCCCATCACCAATGTAACTGAAGATTTCTTTTTTGTGTTTTTTTTTTTAACAATAGAATCACATTATCTAAATGCATAGCCTTGGAAAATAGCTTGATTATAGTGTCAGTACATGTGGGTGGAGGAGTAAAACTACAAGATTCAGCCACTCGATTTGCTCCTGTTTGGGTTCAGAGAAAGGAGAGAAACTTGCCCTTCTGGTCTGTACATTTCCCCTCTTCTTTTCCCTTTCACCTCAATCTGATAAATGGGGCAAATCAACACCCTTGGCAGCTGGGAAGTCCCTGGGAGGGTGCAGCCTCTTCTCTGCCTGGGAGACATGGGAATGTTTCTCTGAAGGAGCAGAGGTCCCTGCTGGCTTCAGTGAACAGGACGGAGCCAGAGATGACACACTGGGGCCTGGGGACTCCCCCCTCCCCTGGATGGAAGAGGCTGTGCAGTGTCCCAAGCTCAGAGCCCTGGAGGCTGTTGGGACACCCGAGAGTGTGGGGCAGTATAATGGATGTGGGAGCCGAGGAAAAGTAAACTCTTGGGGGCCCTTGGAAGAGGTTGATGTTTAATATGCATGTATAAGGCAGCTTGGTGCAGTTGGGCAATTTGTCATAATGTGACGGCACCTGCAGGAATTTTCACTTTTTCCAGGAAGAGACAGGGGTATTCTTTGCTGTCTGCAGTGATGGGGAGGGAAAGGAGGGAGGACCCCTGGCTTTCCCTGGAGTCCTCTGAGTGATTTCAGCTTGTTCCCAGACAAAAGATGCTTAAGTGAAGTCAGGCAGACTCAGCTCCCAGGGGCCCTGCCGATACGTCTGCAGCCAGCCTGGGCAGTCCCCCCTTCCAGGGTGCTGTGGTTCAGCACAGAATGGCAGCCATAGGCCCAAGGACACTCCTCTGTAGAAGTCTGGGAGCCAAGGTGAGTCCTGGGGCCCATCCATTTGTCATTGGGCTCCTTTAGAACCCGCCTGCCCTTCTCATTTCCACACCCGCCTTGTTGCTATTGTTTGGATTCTAAGTGACCCAGCAGGGGAAAGGCATTAGAAACGAAATTATTTTTGTTACACACTGTATAATTGCCTCCTCTCCTTTCTGTTACCCCAGGCAGCAACATCACTAGCAATTCCCTGGGATCCTTTGGTCTGGGAAAGTGGCTTACTCACAGGCTTCCTTAGAAGGGCTGCTTTTGACAAGTGGCCCTGCTCACCAGTCCCTCCATTGCTGGCTTAATCATCATAACAGCTACCATTTATCATGCATTTGTTATGTGCAGGGTGTTGTGCTGAGCACGTGACTTTTGTTTTTTATTTCAACTCCTTATCCTGCAACAACTCTATGAAACAGGCCCTATTATTACCCCCATTTTACAGAGGAAGAAGTGTGGGCTTAGAGAGGTAAGTGGCTTGCACAAGGTCACAGGGCTAACAGGGAGATTCAAAGCCAGACCGTCTGATGTTAAAGCAATACTCCTCTCTGACCTATGTAAGCGGCATATAGAATAAGGGAAGAGAATGTGGTTAAGAAAGTATTTTCTTTGATACACTGAAGTAACCTGACCTTTGCGTATGATACCAGGAAAGGAAGAGATAGCAGAGGGGGAAGAAAGGATGAAATAACTTCTTGGGATTCTTAAAGATCTAAGACTATCTAAGAAGTAGTTCTGCACCTTGATCTGGGAGTCTTTGGATGAAATGCCCCGGAAATGAACCTCAGCTAGCACTGGGGGCAGAGGGGAGGCAGGAGGGTGGAGGGGCAGGAGAAGAGCTGTGGACTGATAAAGACGGGGCTTTCCTGAAAACGCTGAAAGTGATGGCATCACGTCCCAGCTCACACCTCTTTGAGGTGAACTGAACTGTCCAAAAGGTGAAACCCAGACTCCTTCCAACCTTTAGGCCTTTGGTGTTGCTTTCTTATTACCACGGGATGAAAACTTGTCACATCTTCAAGACTAAGCTCCTAGATTTTACAGAAGATGGGGGTGGGGGTGGGATGGCCTGGGACCCTGCACAGATGCAGGAGTAACTCACAAGAGTTTGCTTGGAGGTCAGTGCTTTTCTGGTGGACAGAGGCAGTAGAGGCCCAGGTGGCCCTGAGCAGGGCACTTGGCCTAAGCATCAATTTCTTCAGGAATAAAGTTAAGGAATTATGTATATGCTGCCTACTAGATTGGAATTCTTAAGATTCAGCAGCACTGTAAGCTCCACTGAAATGGTGGGATGATGGTGTTCGCCTTATAATGAGCGAGAAGACTTCTAACCTGTCTTGTTGAATCTCACCATGAATTCTATGAATGATACTTACCAACATTTGATCCCTTTTTTTAAACCCTTTAAAAACAATATAGCATGGGACTTCCCTGGTGGTCCAGTGGTTAACACTCTGAGCTTCCACTGCAGGGGACACGGGATTGATTTCTGGTCGGGAACTAAAATGGTCAAAATATAAAAAAACAGAAAACGATACCACATGGTAGTTAAGGCTGTGGGCTTTGGGGTAAAACAGCCAAAGTTTGAATGCTGACTGTAATACTTACTAGCTCTGTTACCTTAAACAACTTGGTTAACCTCTGTCATCTTGAGTTTCTCATCTGTAAGTGGGGATGTTAATACTGACTTCATTGGGTTGTAGTGATTAATTAAGACATTTAGATGTAAGACATTTGAGAGTCCCTGGCAAAAGGAAGCACTCCATAAATGTTAACTCTAATGACTGTTATTGTTATCATTAAGAAATTTCAGGGCTTCCCTGGTGGCGCGGCGGTTGAGAGTCCGCCTGCCCATGCAGGGGACACGGGTTTGTGCCCCAGTCCGGGAAGATCCCACATGCCGCGAAGCGGCTGGGCCCGTGAGCCATGGCCGCTGAGCCTGTGCATCCGGAGCCTGTGCTCCGCAATGGGAGAGGCCACAACAGTGAGAGGCCCGCGTACCGCAAAAAAAAAAAAAAAAGAAAGAAATTTCATCGGGAACATTTTCAGCTGTTTTCCTTTTGCACAAATTCAGTCCCTGATTTTACATCTCTGAAATTAAGCATGTTTCTAAAACTTTCACAGAATTCAAGCTTACATTTCTTTCCTACACCCTCCATTTATGTGCACCACAGTTCTTTGGCACTCGCCTGTCAGAAGCTCTTACTCATCCTGAGTGAGAGGGGTTCAAATTGCTTGTCATCCCGTTGAATTAGGTTCCGCTGACTTCCATCTTACCACGCACGAGCCAGGAAGAGGCGTTGGTCTTCATGGTGATGGCTTTGCACAGACTTAGCTTTCTTCCTGGCTTCTCCTTCATCTGCCTTCTCATGATTGGAGCCTTCTTGACTGTCATTGTTACACGGTGCGGTGCACTCCGGCACAGACCGCTTTTTATGAAAAATGAAAAATAAGTAGAATATACTGGTGTCCAAGGACAAGGAGACGTTTCTTTTTCTTTCCCAGGTTGAGAAGGCTAAAGAACCTCACACTGAGAAGATCCCTGAAGCTGGCAGGAATTCACCGTCCATCTTTTGGAGTCATTAATTACAGGAGAAAATGCTACCCATTTTTTGGATGAAGTATGGTCTTGCCTAAGAAAGGAGGATGGAACACAGCAGCTGTGGTCTTAAGACTCTCCAATCATGAAAGCAACACCCTCTTTTTGGCCTTTTTCTTTTCTTATGAATCCTTCCTTGGGGAGGACTCTTTCCTAATTGACACAGCTCCTTCTGGCCAATTAAAAAGACTTACCGTTTAGCAATGGTAGGAGATTTCTGAGGGCATGCTGGTATCCTGTTCCCTGATCATCTTCCTCAGGTCATGTGGTCACTCCCTTCTTGGACTCTGAGCTCCCCCTGCTCTTTCCCTCATTAATGGCAAGGCCAACAAGAGAAATGTATTGGCAACCGGAAACCAGCATCCAGGGTCCCCAGCGGAAGAAGTCAGGCCCCCTGAAACGGATCCATGTTTCCATACACACCTTACCTCGAGCAATGTGTAGGGCTGACCTGCTCTGGATGACTCATGGCCCAAGGTCTTCCCTTTGGCCAGTCCTCTCTGGTGAGCCAAAGGGGTGGTGGGAGGTGATCACTGCTCTCCATAGATCCATGCTGCTGCCACACATTCTAGATTCTTCCTGAGTTTCGTTCTGTGGTAACCAGCCTCCAAGATGGCCCTCAATACTCCCCATCTCCTGCTTTTCATGTTCTTGTGTAATCTTCTCCTACGTTAAATAGGGAAGACCTGTGTACCAATAGAATAATGCGTAAGTGACAGATTGTGACTTCTGAGGATAGATCATAAAAGATATCATGACTTTCACCTTGCTCTTTTTTGGATCACTTATTCTGGGGAAAGTCGGCTGCCACGTCATCAGGACACATAAGCAGCCCTATGGAAAGGTCTGCATGGCAAGAAACTGAGGCTTCCTTCCAACAGCCATGTGGATGAACCATCTTGGAAGCAGATCTTTCCTCCCCAGACAAGCCTTCGATGACCATGGCCACTGCCAAGGTCTTAACTGCAACCTTTTAAGAGACCCTGAGCTAGAGCCACTCAGCTGAGCTGCCTGAACTACTGACCCACAGAAGCTGTAAGATAACACATTTTTCGTAGGATTTTAAGTAATTTATTATACATAGTAGAAAACTAATACACACTCTGAAATTATTCATACTTTTCTTCTACAATAACATGGAGCCTCTTCACTATTCATGTATAAAGATGAATTCCTCTTACTGGACTAAAACTGCCCCTGTGAATTTTAAGGGGTGCTCTCTGGTTTTGTTATTCTGGGATTCGAAAAAACTCATGTTTCACACGTTATGTTCATGAACCTCTGCCATCATCTTTCCAGACCAGGCTGTTGATTTCTTTATTCTGCCTTCAGTTATTCTGTACTTCAGTTATTCTGTATTTCTTTATTCTGCCTTCTTTATTCTGTACTCAGTCTTGCCTGAATGTCTTCTGGTGTGGCAGCCATTCAACATGCATTTCACTTTTTATTCTTTCATTGAGCAAAAATTATTGAGCACTTACTGTGTACTAGGCACTCATCTTGGTTACAAATACATCAATGAACAAAACAAAGATCCCTGCCCTTCTGAAACTTACATTCTGGTGGGAGAAAAATGGTAAACAATAAGTATAAAAAGTAAAGTCGTATGTTGGAAGGCAATAAGTACTTGGAAAAAGACAAAATCGATTAGGGTTAGGTGATGTGGAGAGCTGGAGAGTAGAAGGAAAGGAAAGGTTGCATTATTAAATAGGTGATCAGGATGGATGTCACTGAGAAAATGACATTTGAGCAAAGACTTAAAGGATGTGGGAGAGTGAGCTATGTATATATCAGAAGGAAGAGCATTCAAGGCAGGGGGATCCTACAGTCTGCGTGCATTTTTAAGCATTTTAAGTAATTGTCTTATTCTTTAAGGAGAAATAGTAATAATGCTCTGCATTTGGAACTCCCTTTTAATTTTCAAAACCCATGAGACAATAGCAATCTCTTTCATTTGTAACTTTCACATACACCATTCCTATTGATCCTTACAACAAGCCATTGAAGTAGTTATTGTAACCCCATTTTGCAGATGTGGCCACTGAGGCTCAGAGAGGTTAAGTGAAGACAAACAGGATCGAACGGTTGTTGGGGGTGGTCTCTGCAGCTCTAGGTAGTTAGTTTTTTGTGCTTTTTTTGGCCACGTCACATGGCTTGTGGGATCTTAGTTCCCCGACCAGGGCTTGAACCTGGGCCACAGCAGTGAAGGCGCCAAGTCCTAACCACTGGACTGCCAGGGAATTCCGGGTAGTTAGTTTTGAAACCAGAATTTAGAGTTTGGGGAACTGGACTGAGCCTTAGTTTAAAAAGTACAGATAATCATCATTTACCTGAGACCCTTCAAAAGCAATAACTCTCTGAACCTATTTTGCCTAAAATCACTTATAAAAAAAATGGGATACCCACGCCCTGCCCATCTAACTGTTCAGTATAATGAAGTGATTCAGACGATGAAGTTGGAAGCCAGATTGATGCAGCTTCAGAGCTGTGTTCTGCCCGAAACCAGCTATGTGACTTCAATCAAATTACTACCTTTGAGATTCAGAGTTTTTCCTCCATAGAATAGGGATGACCATGGCACTCGCTTCATAAGGTTTTATAGGACGTGAATGAATCATGCATATGAAGTACTTAGCCTAGTACCTGGCACATAGTAAACTCTTAGTAAACATTCACTATCATTATTCTTATCCTAATTATTAGGAAGCATTGAAATGTCCACAGGATCCTTCCCAATCTCCAAATTTTATCTTCTCTCTTCTGGAGGGAAGAAGAACGTCACTGCAGATGAGGAAATTAGACAATGTGGGATTTGACTCACAGAGTTCTTCTTGGAAGGAGCCACTGTCACACAGCAAGGGAGCGTGGCAGAACAGGACTAGAATTCACTGTTGCCCCGGGGCCCCTTCTGCCACGCCCTGCTGTCACCAACCTCAGGTTGGAGCATGGAGAATTCAAAGAACTCAAAGAAACTGAGGGCTAAAGAGTGGAGTTTGAGCTGGGGATGGTCTAAGGTGAGGCTAGAGGCATAGGCCGGGGCCAGACTATGAACCCCGAGGCCTTTGGAAGGAGATTGGGCTCCACCCTGAGGGCAACAAGAAGTCATTTTGAAGCGTTGGGTTTTAGGTAGCAGAATAACTCAATTGATTTCATCTGTGTTAAAAAAAAAAAATGACAGAGGCTGCCCAGTGGGAGACCTGATGACAGAAAAGGAGGTTGGAAGCAGAACAGCGAGAAGGGTTTCCAATTGTCTGGGACAGTCATGCTGGAGACTGGTGGGCAGTGGAGATGGAAAGACATGGGTGATTTGAAAAATTATTTAAAATTCAGCAGAACTTGTGATTGATGGACCAAGGAGGATGAAGGGAAAGGAGAAGCCAAGGGTGATTTAAGGACAGTGAGGCAAGGGAATGAAGGATATTGGTGAAAGTGTCTGAATGTTGGGCCAGAAATCTGATCCATTCTTCACTTTCCTTTCTTCACAAGGAAAGTGAAGACAGGCTGTGGATATTAAGGGGGAATTACTGATAGAATCAGTGGACCGACGGTGTGGATGAGGTCAGAGACCTGCTATACTTGGAGTAATTGAGCCATTGAACTGGGATGCAGAGGCAATTGTGTTCACAGAGGGAGAGAACCAAATTTCTGACGTCAGAGAGGAGCAGTCCTGGGTGATGACACGGTTCAGGATGAAATCGTGCGAACAGGTGAATTGAAGTGGAGTGTGTCCTTGGAGACGAGGGGGTCAAGGAGCTGAGAGGCCAAGGTGTTTGAAGCTGATTCCACCCAGTCAATGGCAGGATGTGGGCTGGAGTGGAAGATAGTGAGCTAGGTGCCAGAGTCTTCAGTGAAGTAGAGGTGACCAGGAATCTATGGGTGACACTGACACACAGGGATGGAGGGGTCATGGAGGCGTTGGATGTACCTTAAGGGTCTTACAAGAGGGTGGAGGAGGCAGCCGTGAGTCATAGGGAAGAGCTGCAGAGAAGTGGTGCCCTCCGTTGAGGCTGGGAGGGGAGAAGCCCCCTGCTGTGACCCAGCACACACCTTTCCAGGCCTCAGCACGCTGGATTTCTGCTCTGCTCCCTCATTAGCTCATGAACTCATTAGATTACATTCCTCTCTTTATCTGCAGAGAAGGGAAGAGAAAGCGGAGAAGGAAAGAGAAAAGAGGGAGGCAGGTGGGTATAAAGCTGTAAACTAGAGAGGTGAAAAGGGTGGAGATTACAAGAAAGAGGAAAGAAAACGTATCTGTGGACATTTGTTGTCCCTCTGCGCTCACTGTACCACATCCAGCCTTTGAGCATGTTGTTTTCTCTGACTGAATGCTCCAGCCCTTGACCTGAAAGGGTTACTTCTAGTCAGCCTTTAAAACTGAGCACAGGTATCACCTCTTCCAGGCAGTCTTCAGTGATTTTCCCCCTACACTGTCCCACCAGCCTGGGCTAGGAACCCCTTCTTTATTATTTCCATAGCATGAAGTGTAAGATTTATCATACTGTGCTGTACTTGCCTGTTTACTGGTCTCTTTCTCCACTAGACGATAAATTCCTTGAAGGCAAAAATGCAGTCCTTACCTCTCCAGGCTTAGGTACCAGCTCACTGCACTGCATATGACGAGACCGTGATCAGGGAAATCCCCCCGCACCCCACATACCTACAATGATGAGATAGGAGGACATGCTGTCTTCTGCTCATCTTTGAACGCCCCCATATTCTTAAGGCAGGCTAGAAAGTTCCTCCAGAGATTTAGACTAGAGAGCTCCCAGCATGCCAAGGTTGTAAAGAGCCTCAGGGACCTAGACTAATTCTTCATGCATGGATGAGAAGATTGTGCCCAGAGAGGTAAAGGATGCGTCTAGAGTCTCACGGCTGCACAGCAGCGGACCAAACCCCGATCCCCGGCCTGCCAGGGACCCAGCCCGCTCCCCACCACACCGAGCCCACTGTGCCTGGCAGCCAGAGATGGTGTTTGCCACATGGCTTGGCCCCAGGTAGCTGCATCAAAAGTTTCCTCAATGTAACCAGCTCCAAAACTTATCCCCTTGTCCTGTCTTCCTATTTTTAGGTCCAGAATTTCTGAGTTGATGACACTTTTTACTCAGCTCTACTCTAATTGCCTGGAAAATACAGATAAGTGAAATGAAGTAGGACCAAGTTGAAACATATATTTTGAGAGACTTACAGTTTTGAGTGATGGGGCTGCATTAATGGCTATTAATGTTCCCGTTTTCTCACAAAGAAACAGATTGTAGGCAAGTCGGTGCTCCCTCGGTATATCAAATGACATGCAAAAGCCCTTTGAATGCTATGTTATTGTCATTCACAATAGCATAATACGGTGCACTGATTACTCCTGTGGCATCAGTCAGATCTTAGTGCTGGGCAGCAAGGAGGGGACAGGAGAAGGGGGAGCTCTGTGCCCTACGCTTAGCACACACTTGGCGGTTAGTAGGCTGTCGGTAAATAATTACTGTATAAATGAAGGAATGAATACTGTTCTCTTGCAGAGCAGGCTGAGATTTGCTCAAAAGCTGATATATCACATCCTAAAGGAACTGGGTTCCAGCACTCTGAAGGGACTAGATAAAACCCGGCAACCAGCCCAGAGAAACCAAACGTCCACAGCCTTCTTTTCTAAGCACTTTTGCTTGGCTCCCAAATGTGATAAGAAGAGCACATGGAGAAGGATGGCTGCAAACCTGTGTGAGTTCCCTGAGCCCTGGGGCATCAAGAAGCCTGAAATCAAGGTGCCAGCAGGGCTGTGCTCCCTCTGAAGACTCTAAGCTCTATCCTTGACTCTTTCAGCTTCTCAGGGCTCCTGGCTTCCTTGACTCGTGGTAGCATAACTCCAGTCTCTGCCTCCATCTCCACATCGTCTTTGTCTCCCTGTGTCGTCTCCTCTTCTCTCTCTCTCTCTTTTTTAATAAATCTATTTACTTATTTATTTTTGACTGCATTAGGTCTTCGTTGCTATGCACGGGCTTCCTCTAGTTGCGGCGAGCGGGGGTTACTCTCTGTTGCTGGTGCTGGTTTCTCACTGCGGTGGCTTCTCTTGTTGTGGAGCACAGGCTCTAGGCACACAGGCTTCAGTAGTTGTGGCTCGCGGGCTTCAGTAGTTGTGGCACGCGGGCTCTAGAGTGCAGGCTCAGTAGTTGTGGTGCACGGGCTTAGTTGCTCCGCAGCATGTGGGATCTTCCTGGACCAGGGCTCGAACCCGTGTCCCCTGCATTGGCAGGTGGATTCTTAACCACTGCACCACCAGGGAAGGCCTGTCTCCTCTTCTCTTACAAGGATACCAGCTATTGGACTTAGGACCCACCCTAATCCCATACGATCCTATCTAGATCCTTTACTAATTACCTTTGCAAGACCCTATTTCCAAATAAGGTCAGATTCTGTGGTTCTGGGTGGATGTGAATTTGGGGGACACTGTTCAAGCCACCACAGGGAACTTCCTGCCACCCTGTTTCCTTGTCTCTAGAGACATCCTTTGCCTCTTTCGGGGCAGGACCATTTCTCTTCTAGACACCTGTTCTTGGAACAGCTGCTTGCTTATCTAATGGAAGCCTCATCTCCTGAGTTAGAAAGCAAATAAGGACAA